>NC_088804.1:4708503-5339602 GCF_011386835.1 Chrysemys picta bellii | reverse complement strand
AGGACGTGGCTCTATGTTAGAAACCTTTGCATCAATAGGTTGGTGTAAGTTTGAAAAGCACATAAAGTATTCAGCCGTCTTCTGTACAGTGCGTCTAGTGCTGCTGTGGAAACACCCTTTGCTGATAAGAGGAGCTAACGTACAGCTCTGCTATGATCCAGAGTCCAAAGTACCTAACAGTAACAAGCAATAGACTTGTTAGGCAGAACAGCTTCACTAGAATTCTCCAGACTGCTTATCTGCCTTTATTACCTGCCCTCCGTCAGCTTCCCTCAATGCCTTTGATCCCCTGTGGGACTTGGTGATGATACTGTCACTCGTAGACCAGGCCCTGGGCGGCAGGCCCCTGTGGACTGACCATGCTCACCCTGCCGGTGTGATGGGGTTCGGCACTTGTGGGTCTTCCCTTGGGGAGCTAGTGACCAGACAGCCTTCTCTCAGACCAAAGCAGTGTTCGTGTGACCTCCAGATCCAAGCAGAGCATAAGAGAAAAAGGGATTTTACAACAACAAAAGTCTACAGGTCTAGAGTCCTTACCTGTGGGGGGACAGACTGTTCCCCATAACATTTCCCCCCAGCACGCCCCCTGTCCTTAGAGCCAGCCAAAGGCCTTGCTTGGCAGTTTCCTGGGTTTGGCAGTTTGGTGAGCTCTGCCGGCGGTCAGGCTGGAACAGCCACGTGAGGGGCTCTTGCCTCCCCCTCTTCCTAGGGCATTTCTGACAATGCTGCTATTGAACTAGCTCAGCGGCCTGGCCTGCTGCAGTGCTCAGGAAGCTTCACAGGTGTGGCAAAGTGGGACTGGTCTGTAATATCTGTATGAAGGATATGCATGGCAGTAACTTACTGAGCGAGGGATTGCCACCCCATGGTGCAAAAGGGTTAACTCTACACCTAGGGCAGAGCAGGAGCGTGAGGTGTGTGTGTCACAGAACTGTCTGGGGTGGGATGAATGGGGCGTTAAAGGACTGGCTGAAGCTGACCCATATCAGTGGAGGATCCAGAACGACAATGGGAGGCCCAAGGTGGCATCTCTGGCAGGTGGAACATGTGACCTCACCTCAGCATGGGTTGGCAGGAGGGGGATCAGAGCTGGCTTTTGGAGAGACTCAGCGGCTCTCACCTTGGACTGACAAAGGTGACAGAGGGAGAGGGCCAGAAAAGGATTCCAGGCAGCATGGCTGGGTGAACACTGGCTTGGCCAGGATGGACCATGTCTTAACCTTTGCTTGACTGTACTAACCTAAGGACTTCCCGATGCTGTCTTCTGGGTGACTAACAAACCCGCCTCTGCCTGGTGTCACTGCAAACAGTGGCTGAGGTGTGCTGGTCCCAGAAGAGTGTAGCGGTCTCTGACCAGGAGTCTGTCTCAGTTGGACTCGCTGGGCGGAGTTCATGGTGTGACACAGGAGTGCTGGAACCCAAAGCTTCAGTCTTGGAAGCGTTGAGGCGGCCGGGCCTACCCTAGAGGAACAGTGAGACCCCTTGCGGGTCTGGCACAGTGAAGGGGTCCTTCAAGGAGCTGTTTAAAAGCTGGAGTGGATCCATGAAAACAGGCAGCTCCAAATCCATCCCAGGCCACGTAGGTTTGTTCGTCCTGTAAGCAGGCCACGCTGTTTTTACTTAGGCTTTTCTGACCACTCTTGGGCCTCTCTGTCCTTTAGTGTGGAGTCACGAGGGTCTGATCAAGGAATGAAAACAACACGCATGTTTCAGACTCAGTAACTACAACTTCTCTGCTGGAGCCAAACAAAATCCTAATCCCAGCTGACCTTGCTCCCACTACAAATGTGCGGAGTATTCCTCCAGTCCTGTCAGTTAGTGCCCACCCTTGAGACAGCACCTGGCCAAAGTGGACATGAAATATTACAGGCTGCAAAGGAGGTTGGGAACTGTGCCTGCAAGCATACTAGGATAAAGCATTCCTCACTTCCTGTCCTAAATGCTTGGGGAGCGTCTCTGTGCATGCCCAGCTGCTGTGTCCCACCACAGAAGTGGTCACACTTCAGGGTGGGGTGAGGTAATCCGCATTTCTCCTCAGGGCCATGTGCATGGCAAACTTGATCTGAATTCTTCCGCCCTCCCATGCAGCAGCCTGGGAATTGGGCCGAAGCTTCAGAGAAATTAAAACAGGAAGGTGGTCTATTGATTCATTAAACAGGACAATGACTCATGGAACCAGTGCAGCGTCTCTGGGTTGTTGAATTGGATCATTTGATTTTGCGCTGTCTCTAAGTTGACAGCATACTCAGAGTTTTGTGTTGACCGTATAGCATGACATTGTGGAAGTTGTCTGGGGGAAGCTGGCACCAGAGTCGGGAACAGCTGGGGCTTTTGCCTCCTGGGAAGGAGGGAGAGGCACTTTGGGATTGTGCGATACAAACGTGAGCTGGAAGTTTCCGCTGAAATTGTCTGGAGTGAGACAGTTCACCCTGCTGACGTTAGATTAGCATTTCAGAGCTCACACCATCCGCACAAAGAAGGTAGTTCGCACCTCTGAGCTATTGCTTCAGGCTGCCTGCAGACACAGGCAGACATCACGGCGTCAGTTACGCTGTGTTCTTATTTTAAAGAAGACTGTACAGCAGCGTCTCAGAAACGGGAGCAAGTCAGGCACTGCTGTTCTTCTCCAATCACGGCTTCCCCAGCAAATGCCCTAATTCCTCTGTGCTGCGCAAGTCCTGCTCTGGGGCCCTTCCCCATGCGTCTCCCATTCTCTTCCCAGGTCATCACCTACATCCTCAGCTTCTTGCCCATTGCCGACAGGAAGGAGGCCTCTCTGGTGAATCACACCTGGTACTTTGCGGCCCAGGACTCCCTGCGGCAGGTAAAGCCCACCCCTCCCAGCAGCCCCCATCCACGTGGCCGGCGTGCCCACTGGCCCAGTCCTGCTGAGTCCCCTGTGTTAATCGGCCCCCACCTTTGGATCCCACATGTGCCCAGGCAGCCGGCTCTGGGCCGAGTCCAGTCCCTGCTTCAAGCGGCAGGACTTGTAGGGCATCATCCTCGGGGAAGACCTGTCATGGGGCCCCCTTCCTGGGACGAAGGACTCCCACCGCCAACTGCCCCAGGCCCCAAAGCTAGTGCTGATTGTTCCCAAGCCTCTGCAGCCACTCGGCACATTCCCCCACCTGTAGGCTCTCTGGGTGGCAGTTCAATCCCTGGGCACCAGGTGGCTGTTAAAACAAGGGCAGTGGCTTTGCAAGGAACTTCTTAACACCCCCTCTTTACTCCTAGACAGCACAGGAGAGTTACAGAGCCAGGCCAAGCACATACCTGAATGCTGTCCCCCCACCCCCTCAGCTCACTGCAGCACTCAGTCCCCCCCAGGCTCACTCTGCAGTTCCCCTCTTCCCCCCCCCCCCCACCAGCTCTCGGGCAGTGCACAGGCTTGCACTCCTATGGTCGCTCCCTGGGATCTGCATTCACCGCCTCATTCTGCACATGCTCAGTCTGCTCCCAACGAAGGGGCGGAGGGGAAGACAGCTGTTCCCTGGCTGTGTCTCCGGAGCCTAGGGCACCTCCATTGTTGCCCCCAGACCCAGGGTTTGGAGCCTCAAGGCCTGTGCTAGCCTGTGCCTCCAATGCTTCCCCCAAGCATCTCCCTGGCGTCCTGCCTCCCCTCCCGGGGGCATTGCTAGAGGTCTGGATGGGGGAGCGCCTTTGCTCTGCATTCCCCCGTTTGTGGCAACCGCCTCTCCCCTGTCGGTTCCAGGAGAACATCCTGTACAACATCCCAGCCACCTCCGCCTCCCTGGCTGCCATTGAGAGCCTGGCCAGACGGCGCGTGAGCTGCGTCAGCCTGACCAGCCTCGACAGCTCCACTGTCTCCCGGGACGTGATCCAGGCTGTCTCCTGTCACCTGGGGCCACATCTGCAGAGCTTGTGTCTGCGTGGGAGCAGCCTGCCCGAGACGGCCTTCGTGCACCTCCTCCTTGCCTGCCCCTGCCTCTCCGCGCTGGATCTGACTGGCTGCAACAGCCTCTTCATGTCCGGGACGCTGCTCTCCAAGCCCGAGACCATCAGCCAAGCCCGAGGAGCGCTGACCAACCTCCAGGACCTGAACCTGGCCGGCCTGCGCTACCTCTCGGATCTCAGTTTCAACCGGCTGACAGGCTGTGCGCCACACCTGGCCCGACTCTCGCTGGCTCGCTGCCACCTCACCTTTGAGTTTGACCCCTACCGCGGGTCCAGCAACTACAACTCCTCTGCCCTGCTGTCCTTCCGCAACCTCCTGCGCTTCCTGAAGGAGCGGGCCAGCAGCCTCAGGGCCTTGGACTTGAGCGGCACCAGCATCACCTCGCCGGCGATGAGGTCCCTGGTGCAAGTGGAGGGGCTGCGCCTGCGGGAACTCGTGCTGCAGAACTGCAGGGACCTCTCCAACGAGGCCATCGGCCTCCTCTGTACGCACCAGCCCCACCTGACCGTGCTGGACCTCACCGGGTGCTCGGAGCTGTCCGACCGGGCCGCCCTCACTGTGTCTGCGGGGCTGCGAGCCCTGCGGAGCCTGGGCCTGGGGAAGCTCCAGCGCCTGACGGACGGGGGTTTCCTGGGCATTGCTGAGCTCCGGAGCCTGCAGAGGCTGGACCTGTCTGAGTGTAGCCTCGTGAGCGGCAGTGAGCTGGTGAAAGTGTGCTCCACCCCGGAGCTGCGGCCTAGCCTGGCCTCCCTCAGCTTCGCCTTCTGCTCTCTGCTCAGAGTAAGTGCCCCAATTCCTGCTATTGGCAGAAGGGGCAGGGCCCTGCCTTTCGGTCCCATACCCCTTCACCTGCAGCTGGGCCGCCAGGCTCTGCCCCACCGGGGCTCTCTCCTGCACAGAGCCTTGTTTGGCATTGCTCAGTGCAGCTCTTTGGCCTCTCACTCATTCCCTTCTCCTCCCCAGGACAGCTCTGTCCTCTCGCTGGCCAGGTCCCTCAGCCCCAGTCTGCGGGTATTAGACCTCTCCTCCTGCGTCTCCATCACCAACGTGAGCATCCAAGCGATTTCCTCCCACCTCCCCCGGCTGACGGTCCTCCGACTGGCCTGGTGCAAGGAGCTGACGGACTGGGGCCTCCTGGACGTAGAGGAGCCCAGAGAGGAGCGTCACCATCGCAGAGAGGTGAGAGCCCGCTCCGGAGCCTGGCTGGTGCCCGTGGAGCGAAAGCCGAGGCAGCCGGGGCTCTCTGAGTGCTGCCAAGGGCCAGCCTGTGCCCAGGCAGGAGGATGCATGGAGGTGGTGGCAGCGCAGTCCCAGCTCGGCACCTTGGTTTCCTGCAGGGGGCCAGCATGGAACGGGAACGTCTGTGGGGCTGTTCCTTCTCTCTGGGACCCCAGGCCCAGTCCCTGCCACAGCTCAGAGGATGGGAGGCCAAGAGCCCCCCGGACTCAGCAACATGTCCCTTTTCTTGGCAGAAGGACGCAGGGCCACAGTTCAGCAGGAATTTCGGTAACATGGGATTCTTCCTGCCACCCCTGCAGAACCTGGAGCAGGATCCCAAGGTCCTCAGCGACTCCGCCTGGAACGAGTCCCAGAAGCGGCACCGGGCCTCCCTGCAGGCGCTAAAACAGCTGCAAGAGCTCGACCTCATGGCCTGCAGCAAGCTGACTGACAGCAGCATCACCAAGGTATGGAGAGCCTGGCCGTGGATTGGGGTCAGCCCAGCCCAGCGGCTGTCCAGTGAAATCCTCCTGGGCTGCGTGTTCCTGTGCACGTACCAGGGGAAACGGCGCCGGGTGCTAACGGCTCCCTCAGCACTGCCCACCAGGTGCCCACGTGACACAGGGCGCTGAGGCGGAGGAATCAGGCTCTGATCTGCTTCTCCAGCTGGGGAGCTGCCGTGCGGCTGGGTGGGCAGTGTGCAGACGCCAGGCTGGCTGGGTTAGAAGCTGCCCTGCCAGCAGAAAGCAACCCCCTCCGGCGCAGTGCCAGCAGCGGTACTGACCCAGGGCGAGATCGGGGGTAAGACCTCATTCCTCAGAACTCCCGGTGCCACGGCTCTGGGCGGGAGCCGGGCTGAGGACGCCTTTTCTCTCCTTCCTAATACTTTATGCTCTGAAGTTTTCTGGGCAAGCCTTGCCCAGGCCGGGAGCGAAGATGTGCCCACCTGAGTGCCAGCACAACGGCTGTAATACTCTGGAAAGGTTCAGGCCAGCTCTGCCCGATGGGCTCTCATCCGTCTGTCCATCTAGGTTATCCGCTTCCCTGCCCTGAGGCGGCTGTCCCTCGGCTTGCTACCGGAGATCACCGACGCCAGCCTGGTAGCGGTGGCCAGGGGTTGTCAGAGCCTGGAGCAGCTGTCCATGAGTCACTGCGGAAAGCTGACTGATAAAGGCTTCCTGGAGGCCGCTAGCTCTCTACGGAGACTCCAGCACTTAGTCATCTCTGGCTGCAGCCAGCTCACACGCCAGTAAGTATCGCAAGGCCTTCCTCTACTGCTGGCCTTCAACGGGGGAGTCGCCCGGCCTGTCGCAGGCCGGGAGGAAGGGGGAAGAGAGCCCTGACTTGTCTCCTTTGCAGGACACTGATGGCCCTCAGCAGGGAGTGCAGACAGCTGAAGAGCCTGGATGTCTCCATGTGCCATGGGATCAGCATGGCCGACATTGAGCTTTTCCAGGCCCAGCTGCCCCTGCAGACGTGTGTCCAGTCGCGCTTTGTGGGTGGAGCAGACCTTTCCTTCACCCTGTGAGCGGGGCCAAGCGGGAGGCTCAGATCCCTCCAGTCTGGGGCAGCTCGGAGAATGGCTGATGCTACAGCTCAGGCCCTTCCCCCATGGGTGCGCTGCTGCTCCCCGCGTCCCGCTCCCAGCTGGGACACGCGCTCCACGGCGTCTTGGCCTGGGCTGGGGGGCGAGTGGTGACACCCCTTGGCCAGAGAGTTCTAGTGTCTAACACTACGTGCAGCTGGGCTGCTGCTAAGGTCCGGCCGGGTGTGCAAAGACCCAGGCTAGGCCCTGAACTCCCGCCCTGGCACACCCCCAAGGTGCCTTTGGGAGATGCTGGTATGCAGAGCTGTTTGGAGCCTGGCACCTCCAGAGTGAGTTCCAGGGGTCCCCGGCTGCTCACGCAGGGCTGAGACAGTGGGAAAAGCCAAAAGCCAGGGCACCTGCCCTGGGCTGCGTTCACCCAGGGGGAGAGGGTGATAAAGCCCCTTGAAGGGGTTGGGTGCTTCCTTCCTCAGCAGTATTGGGCAGTGAGAGCTGCTGTTCCATGCAGTCGGCAGCGCTCGAGGCCGAGGCCAGCGACGACTCCAAGCCCCCTGCCCCGTCTCCCCAGCACAGATTGCAGCTCAGGACTAAGCCTAGTGCTGCAAAGCGGGGGGGAACTTCGCTACCTAAGCCCACCCCCTGCTCTCTGGGAGGCAGAGTGGCATGGGAGATGGCTCACTGCCCGCTCTCCCCCTCCAGAGGTGGGGGGGAAATGACTCATTGCCTGCTCTCCCCCCTCCAGCGGTGTGGGAGGGATGGCTCACTGCCCGCTCTCCCCCCTCCAGCGGTGTGGGGGGGATGGCTCACTGCCCGCTCTCCCCCTCCAGTGGTGTGGGGGGGGATGGCTCACTGCCCGCTCTCCCCCTCCAGTGGTGTGGGAGGGATGGCTCACTGCCCGCTCTCCCCCCTCCAGCGGTGTGGGGGGGATGGCTCACTGCCCGCTCTCCCCCTCCAGCGGTGGGGGGATGGGGATGGCTCACTGCCCGCTCTCCCCCTCCAGCGGTGGGGGGATGGGGATGGCTCACTGCCCGCTCTCCCCCTCCAGCGGTGGGGGGATGGGGATGGCTCACTGCCCGCTCTCCCCCTCCAGCGGTGGGGGGATGGGGATGGCTCACTGCCCGCTCTCCCCCTCCAGCGGTGGGGGGATGGGGATGGCTCACTGCCCGCTCTCCCCCTCCAGCGGTGGGGGGATGGGGATGGCTCACTGCCCGCTCTCCCCCTCCAGCGGTGGGGGGATGGGGATGGCTCACTGCCCGCTCTCCCCCTCCAGCGGTGGGGGGATGGGGATGGCTCACTGCCCGCTCTCCCCCTCCAGCGGTGGGGGGATGGGGATGGCTCACTGCCCGCTCTCCCCCTCCAGCGGTGTGGGGGGGATGGCTCAGTGCCCGCTCTCCCCCTCCAGCGGTGGGGGATGGGGATGGCTCAGCACCCGCTCTCCTGTGCCAGGACAAAGCTCTGTGCTGCCAGTCTATTCCTGCCCCCACCGCACCAGCAGGCAAGGCCGCATCAGCTGCTTCCAGAGCACACTGGTCTCCGTTTCACGCGTTCCTCACCACCCACCACGACCCTCTGGGAACCCGCCCCGCTTGACTCCTCCAAAGTGACGCGTGGTGCCTTTACCCGGCGAGGCGGCCAGTGCTCTAATAAAAGCCTCTAATTTAAACAGCCCCACTGACCTGTGCTATTGTGAAAAGCAGGAGGGCCTGGGGCCCCAGCCCCCGCTCTGCCAGGGAGGGCTAGCTCAGTGATTTGAGCTTTGGCCTCCTAAACTCATAGTTGTGAGTTCAATCCTTGAGGGGGCCATTTGGGGATTGGTCCTGCTTTGAGCAGGGGGTGGGACTAGATGACCTCCTGAGGGCCCTTCCAACCCTGAGATTCTATGAAACAGCACAGTCCACGGGGGCTGCAGTCACTGCCTTGCAGCTTCTGCAGATAAGCAGGGTCCAGCCCAGGGTGGCCGGAGGAATCGAGCTGGAAACCCCAAACTCCCCTCTTAAGAAAACAGACCGCGGGTTTCTCCGTACAAGTGTTTATTGTCCAAACGCTGGGGGGTGGAAAGGCTCTGTTCTCAGCGCTCTCCAGCCCCAGGGCAGGGGACAGTGCAGATCCAGTGTGAGACAATCAGGCAGGTTAGTCCCTTAGTATTATTAGAGTCCCATATAGAGGTGGGGGGAAGGGCCTGGTGCCACGGGGTACCTCTCTCAGTAGAAGCACCAGGCTGGAGTGGTACAGAGCAGGGTGAGGGGCCAGGGGAACGGGCTGGCCGGTTAGTAAGTGCAGCATTCTGGCGAAGGGGGGCAGGGTAGACGGTAGGAGGGGCGAGGCAGTCAGTGCTGGGCTGTGACCAGGGATGGCTCGGCTCGAGCCACAGGCCTGGTGGGGAGTTGGCAGCCTGGCCGGGATTCCCGGGGTGCAGACTTCAGCCCCGAGTGACAGTGGAGCCTGCAGCAGGCGCCCGCCCATGCCCAGCCTCAGCTCCCCCCAGCCAGGCACCAGCAGGCCCCACTCAGGGAGGCTGGCAGAGGGGACTGGAAGTGACTCCCTTTCTCCTTGTGCTCAGAGTCGCTCAGCCATTTGGCCCCAGCAGCTTTAACACCTTAGCTGCTGGAAGGCAGATTCTCCCCAGAACGCCCTCTTGTCCATAAAGAATAACGGGGGGCTGCTGGCACCACGTCAAAGCTCAGGGCGACAGCTGGGCCCTGCCCTGCAGTGTGACAGTTTAACTTCCTCCTGCGGGGCTGAGCCCACCCTTGCCAGGCATTCGGCTAACGAGCCAGCAGCAGAGAGATCCTCAGCGGGTACCGGGCCAGGGAGAGGTACCAGCCCCCCCCCCAGGCTGTCACTTATCACCGTGTGTCCCGTGCCCAGAGAGCGGCAGGGCGAGCGTGGGGCAGCACAGAATCGTACCATCTCGGGTGCCACCCTGGGGTGTGCCCAGGTGCCCCGTATCGTACCAGCACAGCAGGTGAGGACTCCTGGGGGAGGATGGTGCCAGCTCCGAGGGGCCCGGCGGGTTGCCAAAGGCTCTGTCAACCCCCCAGGAGCAGCCTGCCGTGGGGAGCGGGGTGCCCCACGCCACCCCCCATGGCACAGTAACAGCAGCAGCACCAGTGCAGTGTGGGGCAATGAGGCACTTGGGTGAGCCCTGCTCGGTCAGGGCAGCAAGTGGCAGGGGTGGGAGGCTGCCCTAGGGGGAAGGGGGGAGTGGAGCCAGGGCTCGGCGGCTCCCCCGGGGCAGAACCAGGACGAGGGGGACAGGAGATCATGGCCCTCACCCACCAGCCCTTCCCCCACTCGCTCTCTGCCCAGCAGGAGGGGCCACAGCGGAGAGCCAGGTTTTCCCTTCCTCCACCTTCCAGCACAGCCTCTGGGCCAGACTTGGCTGGGAGCTGGGGCTGGCTCGGGGGAGCGAGAGCGCCATGGCCGGGGGGGAAGGCCCTCACTGTTCACTGGGGCTGAAGTCATAGCAGAAGTTTAAGTTGCTGGGGGGCTTGGGGAGGGGGGGAGGGGCGTCGGGGATGGAAATGTTCTCCAGGTCCAGGAGGCGCAGCTTGAGCTCCATGGAGAGCAGGATGTCGAGCTCGCTCTGGGTTCGCTCGCTCGTCATCTCCCGGCCCAGCAGCACGTTCAGGCCGTCCGTCCACAGGCAGAACTGAGGGGCAACCGAAAGCTGGCCTCAGCCTTGGGGTAGTCGCTCCCGCCGGCTGGGCCACGCTGCCTCCCGCCCACCCCACTCCACCCAACACCACAGGGGTGCCCCTCACCCACGCTCCTCCGACAGGTCTGGGGGAAGCAGCTGGCTTTGTGCAGCACAGCTCAGTCCCCGGCCCCCAGTGTCTGGGTGGAGTCTGACCCCCCGGCCCTTGGCTAGGAGCAAAGTCACACTGCTTCAACCTCAGCCAGCTGTGTGTAGTGTCTTCTCCAGGCAGGGACAGTGCTAACGCCTTGTTCCCTCCCACGCCTGTCCCCCAATGCGCCCCCCTCGCTGCATTCCTGTCTCTCCACCCAGTCCACCGCGCACCCTCCCCCCGTTCAGAGGCATCTGGCATCTCATACGCCACCTCCTAGCTCCACGTCCATCCACCACACTCCCCTGGCATCCATCACCACCCCTCTTCCTCCATCCCTTCCCGATCCAGGGCCAGGCCCTGTGCCATCCCAATCTGATCTAAGCCATGCGCATCCCCCCAATCGATCCTACAACACCCCTCGCCCTGGGATGTCTGTTCAAGCCCATCCCCAAGGGCCCTCACCTCTGTCCCGGGCTGAGGGAAATGGTAACTTCCCATTCATCCAGGCTGGTCTGAGCGCCTCTGAGGACGCCTGGGCAGTGAACTGCAGAACCTGCCTTCCCCAAGACACAGCCACACCGACGTACAAAGGCACGACTGCCCGCAGCCCCGGCCAACAACTGGCAGTGGGTGGGCCTGACCAGAGCGGCGTGGGCACTGCTGGGTCACCCGGAGAGTTACAGCTTGGAACACCGTGTCCGGGGAACAAGCTCTGGGCCACGTGCCCACCTTGCTTTCTGCTGTCCGTCTGCATGGACCCCACCAGCTCTGCCACGCACATTCCACTCCCAGAGCCTGAAGGGTTTGCCAAGGGGGAGCCGCCTCCCTCTTTCACCAATGGGGAAACAGACAAAGGGGCAGAGACTCTGCCAAGGTCACCCACCAAGCCAACGGCAGAGTCCAAGCTAGAACCCGGCCCAATGGGCCCCCAGCAGAGGCTCACCTCGTAGCGAGTGGGGGCGATGAAGTTCAGATAGTACTCCTCCACGTCGTAGCTAATGGAGAAGGCCAGGTCCAGGACATCCTGTGGGGAAACGGCAGGCACATCTCAATCTCTCGGCAGCCGGTCCTGGGTGCGGCCGCAGCGAGGACAGGAAGGGCTGTGCAGAGCACGGGACCCAGGCAAGGCAGCGGACAGGGCTGTACCCTGCGGTGACAGGTCACCAGGCTGGGCTGCCACACCGGGACGGCGCCATGCAGCAAGCTGGGGTGCTATTTGGCTGCCCAGTAACGCCCGTGTAGACAAGCCCCTGGAGAGTTGCCAGGCCTACACGTGGTGTCAGCAACCTCCAATCTCCAGGCAGGGAAAACCCGGGGCAAGGAGCTGGTGAGCTCGCAGGGCTGCGGGGGAGCACCCGGCTCAGCGTTCGCTCTCAGCTCCTCCTTGCTGGGGGGGTGAGTGGCCAGGCAGGGAGCAGCTGCTGACCTTGTTGTGCTTCCCGGAGCCCTTCTCCTTCATGTGCGGGCACTCCCTGCCAACCAGCAGCTCCTTGATGTCGGCCACGGGAACTGGGGGGACAGAGGCATGGCAGAGGCGCTCAGCAGAGCCCAGCATGTTCCCCCCACCCCCACCCCAGGGGGGTCAGGAGTCCCTGATAGCCCAAGCCCCTGCACACTCGCGCCCTGAGGGAGCCCAGCCCAGCTCTCTTGGCAAGACAAGCACAGGAGGAAAGGCAGCCTCCTTGGGTGCTGGGCAGGGCGGGTACATGCCAGCAGTATGGGGTTATTCAGCAGCCCAGGCCCCACCAGGCAGGCTCAGAGCCAAGGCCCATCTACTCAGAGTCCCATCTCCCTCGGTAGCCAACGCCAGCTGCTTCAGAGGGCAGTGCCCGAACCCCAGGAGCAGATGGGGACGCTCTGCCCCCGCTCTCTAACAGAGACCAGCTGAAGCCCAAAAGCAGGACAGTTAATATCCCGTCTAGGCTGAGGGTTGGCATGAACAATGCCAGTTCTGGCCGCTCCATAGTCGCTCTCTCTGGGAATCTTGCTAAATTCTTGGCCTCAGCAGCTTCCTGTGGCCATAAGTTCCCCAGGCTAACCGCCCCCTGTGGGAAGAGCATCGGTTTGGACTTTCCCAAGTCACCAAGCGTCCCTTGCTCCGTGTTAGAGAGAGAACAGAAGCCCTCGATCGCCGCTCCCCCATTTGTTACTTGGCACCCCGCGATCACATCCCCTCTGAGGGACGATCCCCCTCTTGGCTGTCACGTACTCTTCTCCGGCAGGCTCTCGATGGGGGGGCTCTGCACCCCCTGCTCCACATCTCCGTAGTGCAGCACCTTGTGGTTGGGGGACAGGCGGCAGTACCACAGCTTATCTGGGATGGGAAGGGAGTGGCAGTCAGGGCCCTCAGCTCACCCACAGACGGATGTCTCCTCCCCCCCCAAGGGATGTCTTTGTCCGAACCATGTGCTCCTCCACACTTATTGGCTTTCCCCCAGCCCTTAGTTTAAAAACTGCTCTACGACCTTTTTAGTTTTACATGCTGGCAATCTGGTTCTGTTCTGGCTTAGGTGGAGCCCATCCTTCTGTATATGCTCCTCCTTTCTCAAAAGGTTCCCTGGTTGCTAATAAATCTAAATCCCTCCTCCCTACCCCGTCGTCTCATCCACACATTGAGACCCTGCGGTTCTGCCTGCCTTACCGTCCCTGCGCGTGGAACTGGAAGCATTTCAGACAATGTTGCTATGGAGACCCTGGACTGTAGTCTCTCACCTAGCAACCCAAATTTGATCTCCAGGACCTCTCTCCTACCTTTCCCTGGGTCATCAGTACTGACACGTACCATGACCACCGGCTCCTCCCCAGCACTGCACGCAAGTCTGTCTAGATCCAGGAGTCTCAAACTTTTTTTGCTGGGACCCCCCTTTGGAACTATTTCAGGCTGTGATGACCTCCCCGCACCATGCCGCCCTTACTGCTGCGCTGCTGCAGGGTATCCTCAGGGCAAGAGGACACCATGACGTCATCTGGAGGGAGGGCCCCAATTCTGCGATCGTTTCCCACACTCCTGCTTGAAGTTCTCCTACCCTGAGACTTTCATCCTCCTCAACAGCCCAGGGGCTGCCAGCCCGGGGGTGGGACCGTCCCGGGGGTCTCCCTTAGCTCCTCCACTTCAGCCACGCTGGTCTCCAGAGTTTAGCGAACGTACTTCAGTGCCCACTGTCTGCCCCCCGCAGGCACCGCGGACCCCTCCCCCACCACCTGAGGGACACTGACCACTCCCCCCACAGTGCCAAGCGCCCCCTCCGGCCCCCGGGTGTCAGGGCCCAGCGCGCCAGGACGTGGCGCTGCCCCTGACCTCACCCTGTCTGCGGCGGCTGCTGATCTTGCGGAAGAGGGTCCCCTCGCAGAGACGCAGGAGCCGCTGCTGGCGGATCAGCTCCAGGAGCTCGGGCTTCAGCCTCTCTCGCAGTTCCCTGGGGAGCGGGCGAGATGGGACGTGGGCAGGTCCACCCCGAGCGCAGCGCTGAGCCCTGGCGGGCTGGCAGGGCTCCCCGCACCGCCCCTCCCCTGCAGCGCTCAGCGCAGGGACCCCGCCCCCACAGTGCTCAGCGCAGGGACCGCAGACCCTCCCCAGCACTTGGAGCAGACCCCCAAACCTCCCCCCAATGCTCAGAGCAGGGACCCCAGACCTCCAAGGCCCCAACTGGCAGAACGGGGGGCTCCCCCTGCAGCTCCTGATACAGAGCCAGGGTCCCTTTCCCTGTGCCCCGGCCCCTCTCCCACTCACAGCACAGGCACGGCCAGCGTCTCCTCCTGGTGCATCCTCTCCGTCTGCCGCAGTCTCAGGATCTCGCTGTAGTTAAGCGCGTTCACTCGGGTCTTGAACAGCTCCAAGGAGGTGGGTTTGAGGGACAGGGTCCGGGTGATCTGCTCCCGGACCACCTGCAGCACCTGCAGGCACAAGGCATTGCCACGGGACCCGGCTCCACAGCCCCCCATGCCCCTTGCAGGGCACACGGCACCGTCCCGCCGGCACGGGACCCCGCTCCACAGCCCCCCACACCCCCCGCGGAGCACACGGCACCACCCCGCCAGCACGGAACCCCGCTCCACAGCCCCCCCACGGGGCACACGGCACCACCCCGCCGGCATGGGACCCCGCTCCACAGCCCCCCACACCTCCAGCGGAGCACACAGCACCACCCCGCCAGCAAGGGACCCCGCTCCACTGCCCCCCCACGGGGCACATGGCACCATCCCGCCAGCACGGAACCCCGCTCCACAGCCCTCACACACACCCCCTGCAGGGCACACGGCACCACCCCGCCGGCATGGAACCCCACTCCACAGCCCCCCCCACACCCCCTGCGGGGCACACAGCACCACCCCGCCGGCATGGGACCCCGCTCCACAGCCCCCCGTGGGGCACATGGCACCATCACGCCGGCACGCCCACAGTCCCCCACGCCCCCTGCGGGGCACACAGCACCATCATGCCAACATGGGACCCTGCTCCCACAGCCCCCCACGGGGCACACGGCACTGCCCCACCGGCATGGACCCCGCTCCACAGCCCCCCACGGGGCACACGGCACTGCCCCACCGGCATGGACCCCGCTCCACAGCCCCCCATGCCCCCTGCGGGGCACATGGCACCAGCACATGGCACCACCCCGCTCCACAGTGCAGATCTGTCCAGATCCCATCTGCCCAGTGAGACCCTGGACACCCCGCTCCATGGCAGCGTGGGGCTCACCTTGTCGAAGTCCTCCTGCGTGGCACGCATCTCCTTCCAGGTCTTGTTCTGCAGCTGGATGCAGATACAGAAGAGCTCCTGGAAGAAGTGGTCCTGCCCGAAGAACATGAGGTAGAAGGCCTGGGCCGTCTCCGAGCCTGAGGACACAATGGGACTAGGTTTCCCTGCTCTTTTGGAAAACCTCAACAACCAGGAGGTCCCAGAAATGGGGACCATGATGCCTGCAGGGTATGGCTGCACCCATCGGCCTCCCCCCCCGCCCAGCCAGGACACCCACAAGGTTTCAGCTGTGCCCACCCCCTAACCCAGCCAGGATCTGTGCTGCCCCCCGGTTTCAGCCGGGAGTCGTGGGGCTCTGGACGGGCTACGTGAGCAGATGCAAGGGGCCGGGCACTCACATGGCTCCCCGACGTGCAGGATCTCGCAGAGGGCCAGGGTGAGCTGGATGCTGCTCCGGGCAAACGGGCACTCGTGTTTATCGTCACGGCTGCTGTTCTCAAGGACAAACTGAGAGACACGGGCCCCGTCACGGCTCCCCGAGCGCACACGCCCCGGGCAGGCAGAGCCGCCAAAGAGCTCTCCCAAGCAGGGCTAGCGAGGGCAGTGACGGGCAGGGTCTGCGTACCCCCTCCAAGCCCAAAGGCTCCCACCAGCTGCACCGCGGTCAGGAAGCTCGGGGTTCGGGTGCCCCCCGGGGCGGGCGGGTTAGAATTCAGTGGCAGTGAGAAATCAATGAGGAAGCGTCATGCCCCGAAGCAGCCGGGCTCGCTTGGGAACCGAAAGGAGACGCTGCTGGAGACGTGTGGAGAAGGGACGGGCAGACCAGTCCCCGTCGGTATTTTTCAGGGACACAATGTTTTTACTGGCATCGTGGCCAGCTCCAGAAGCAGGGCACTACGGTACCATCCATACTACGTCCCAGCCCCCAGCGACGGCAGCGCCCGGGGGGACGGCGTGCTGCTAACAGGACCCGAGCTACATTTATTTGTAGGTTTTTCATAGATGCACAGAAAGGACCCTTGTTCTCAGCTAGTCTGACCCCCGTACAGCACAAACCAGAGAACCCAGCGCTTTGCGTCAGGGAATTTGCCCGCGTTTCCCGCCCTGTGTCCTGATGAGTCCAGGATCCTGAGTGCTCCTACTCCACGCGTGTGAAGATGATATTTACACTGTTCTATTTCGGCCAAACCGGAGACGGTTTTTAGCAGCGCTGAAAACACCTCTGGTTCCCCAAGGGCCATGGGAAATTTCAGCTGCCCGCCTGCTTCAGCACGAGAGCGGGACAAAAACTCAGCCAATATCTGTACCCAAAGTGTAGCTGCTGCTTTCCTTGCACTTCAAAATAGCCTGGCTCAACACCCCCCTCCCCGAACCCGCCAGCCTCAGGCAGAGACAAAGATCAGCGTGAACGTTGGCCGAACAGCTGAGGATGTTACAAATAACTGACAAAATGGCCTTAGGATAGGAAGGCCCAGGCAGACCTACTGCTAGGGGGCGCCGGCTCTCCAGCTACGAGAAATAAAGGCTCGTCTACACTGGAAAGTTAATTCAGATTAAGGGAGGGAGGGAATTTGAAGTGAAATAACTATTTCTGAATAGCTCCACATGTAGGCAAACCCGGCGAGATGGGAGAAACCTCCCAGGGCTGTGCATGGGGCGCAGCACACAAGCCGGGAACATCCACTCACTCTGCTATAGGCGCTCGGGCAGTGTCTGGAGAAGTAGACCATGTTGTCCAGGGCCAGCAGTCCCGGGGGCGCGCGGTGCAGGTCCTGGGCAGGGTTACTGTGGTTCTGGGAGGACACAAGAGGATGCAGCTTTCGTGACTGACCCCAGCGCAAAGGAGAGGGCTGCCGTTTAGACGCCGATAGGAACAGTCAGTACGTATCCGTCACGGTCCCATGGGCTCACTACGGCTCCAGAGACCCCGGGATTACCAGCGCATTGGGGAACGAGGGGCTGAGATGAAGCCAGGCGGCCCAGTGAGAACCCAATGAGATTTCTGCAGCTCTTCGTGGGGACGCACAGCCTGGGCAGGACGCAGGCTCCCCAAGCCAGCAGCGCGTCCTGAAGGCCCCTAACGGGGCCTGCTGAGCTCAGATGGGATTGGCTACATGCAGCGCACAGAAGCAAGGCTATCAGACATGGGAAAAGCTGCCATTTGTATGGGCTCCTGGCTGTGCCGGGGGCCCAGGCTGGCCCCAGAACCCCAGTCCCCCAGCCACCTCTTGGCTGACAAAGGATCCTGCAATCTCACATGGTGCAAGGCCAAGGTCCAGGTAGGGGCTCTCCAGTGACTGGGGTCTGGCCCAGGGCCAGCAGTGGGGATGGAGCCGGGAGGGCGCTGCTGAAGTGTCCCGTGGAAGGGGCAGGGAGGTAAGCAGGACAAGGGAGGACGTAGCCCTGGGGAGCAGGGACAGCGGAGTCTGGAGAGGACAGTCGTGCCACTGCCTGGTCCAGGCCCAAAGCCCACGCTCGAGGGGTGGGCACTGAGCTGCCGTCTAGAGGGGCTGGGGTCAGACCCTGTACCCAAGGGCAAGGGCTCTGGGAGAAGGGGACACTGCTGCTGGGCTCTCGAGGTTCCTTCTCACCCCCTCCCCCTTTCCCAGCATGCACTGCTTCCTGCCCACAACTCCCACCTTCCACCTGCACAGCGCCTCTCCCCAAAGGGCCAAAACAGGGTGCGAAGGCTTCCCTTAAGGGGCCAGCACACCCTGGTGCAATCCCGACGCCGACAGAAGCCAAGTGCTGGTCGCGGTTCTCCTGCCAAGGCAAGAGACGCGGGGAAGCAGGGGAGAAACGGCGCGTGCCACACTTCCGCACGGCTCCTGCCGCGACCCGCTCTTAGCTCCTGACCACCGCCAGCCGAGGCGGAAATCACCCCTGCAGCTCTCCGGGCACAGCGGTTCGGAGCCTGCCCCGCGGAAGGTCTGGGTGGCAACTCACCTGGAAGCCCAGCTTGCGGAACTCCGTGACACACACCGAACGCCGGCGCTCCGCGCTGACGGTGCCGGCAGAAGCCTCGCTCTCCGACTCGAAGGCGCTGTGACGCAGGAACTGGAGAAGCTCCCGTTGCTCCTGCAGAGAGAGCAGGGCCCGGCCGATGCCTCAGTCCGGCCATAGCGAGGCCGGGAAAGGGCTGCCGTCCCGAGCCCCACCCCACAGGCAAAGCTCAGACCCTGCTGGGAAAGAAATGGGCCCCACCAGGCCTCCCCATCTAGCGCCCCTGGGACCACAGACCCCCAGCTAGCAAACAAAAACACCAGAGCTTTGCGGGGTCCCAACCCAGGAGAGGGGAGGGCAGCCCAGCTGAACAAACCCATGGACAGGGCAGGGACCAGGCCGCCTGGCTCAGAGGTATAAGTACATAAGAACACAAGACCAGCCACACTGGGTCAGACTAAAGGTCCATCTAGCCCAGTATCCTGTCTTCCGACAGTGGCCAATGCCAGGTGCTTCCGAGGGAATGAACAGAACAGGGCAATTATCAAGTGACATCTTGTCATCCAGTCTCATCCTTAGCTAGTTCTTTTATGAACCCAGTTATACTTCTGGACTTCGCAACATCCCCTGGCAAGGAGTTCCACAGGTTGACTGTGCATTGTGTGAAGAAATACTTCCTTTTGTTTGTTTTAAACCTGCTGCCTGTTAATTTCATTGGGTGTCCCCTGGTTCTTGTCTTGTGTGAAGGGGTAAATAACACTTCCCTATTCACTTTCTCCATATCAGTCACGATTTTAGAGACCTCCATCATATCCCCCCTCAGTTGTCTTTTTTCTAAGCTGAACAGTCCCAGTCTTGTTCATCTCTCCTCGAACAGAAGCTGCTCCATCCCCCACATCATTTGCGCTGCACTCTGCACCTTTCCAGCTGTAATGATCTCTTCTGCGATGGGTTCCCACCCCTGGGAGCTGAGCCCTTGGAAAGGCCAGTTCCAGCTGTGGGTGCCGAGCACTCAGAAACACAGCCCTACGTGACCTGGGCACACCTGGAATAGCACCGCCCTGCCTCCCTCCACCAGCAGGGGGCGGTAGCTCCATCCCCTCCAGCCAACTCTCAGCAGGACGGGAAGCAAAGAGGACTGGGGTAATGGCAGAGAGGCCGGCGCTCTCTGGGGTGGGGGGAGGAGTGGCAGGGGCAGGAAAGGTGGGAGGGGGACACTTTGCGGAGGAGAGCGCCCAGGGCAGACCCAGGAGAGCTCATCCGACAGGCCCGCAGGGGGGATAAAGGGGAGAAGAGCCCGGCAGACCTGCGAGTAGGGGTCCATGGGGGTCCGCATCCTCCGCTCCAGCAGGTTGAGGGTGATGGACTGCAGCACGTAGAGGTAATGGGCCATCTCATCCCCCATCGGCTCCGAGGCGTGGATAATGTTCTACAGGAGCCCGCAAACGAAGGCTGTCAGTGACCCCAGCCTGGATCCCAGCCTTCCGTGCCCGCTCCCAGAGCTGCTGGGGCCAGCACTAGACAGAGGCAGCTGCAGGCACCCAGGTGCCAGGGCGGGGAGCGGGAGGGCACGGCAGCATTGGCAGGAGGATGGCACAAAGCGGGGGAAGGGGACAGAAATGCTGCAGGCGGAGGCTCTGGGCGCACAGACACCTGGCCTAGGGGCAGACCGCAGGGGAGGGGCGGGGCGGCCAGGGAGGGGCGTGAGGCCAGGAGCTCTCTGCGTTCCCACCTTGTGAATGAACTGCCGGATGTTCCTCTCGCCCAGATAGCCCATCATGTCCTAGGAAGGGAGAGAGCTGGTGAGACGCGCGCCTCCCAGCCCAGCCCCACCCGCTCCGGGAAGCGGCGGGCCTGAGTTCCCTGCAGCCGCTGGCCGGCTTCCTCCAGCAGCCGCTCTCCCCACCGATCCACTGGGCGAGGCCAGCTGCCCGGGCAGGAGGGAACAGGCAGGCTCTGAACGTTACACGGGCATGCAGGGAACGAAAGGATCTAGCGCCCAGGTGCCTCCTGCTCGGGTGGAAGAGTCCAGCCCAGATCAGCACCCGGCGGAGCAGAGAGCCGAGGGGTGGGCACAGGGCAGGCCCGTGCGGGGCTCTGCGCAGGGCACAGAGGGCGATAAAGCAGCTGGCCAGTTGGTCCCGGCCTGTTCTCGGCGCCACGCAGGGCAATGGAAGTGCTGCTGTTCGAAGGGGAGAGGTGGGGCAGGCAGAGTCAAGGCTCAGCCACACGCGTCTCCTTCTGCAGCAGCCGGGCGGAGCAGGGATGCGGTGCTGGGAGCTTAGTGCAACTCAGCAGGACACTCCAGGCAAGCAGCCAGCACCCCAGGCTGCAATCGTCCGTGGAGCTCTGCCGGCCGGAGCCCTAGTGCAGACAGGCACCAGCTACTGCGGTTAGGCCCTGCGTCTTCTCAACCTGCCCGAGGAGGGTCCGACAGCACAGTAGTTAAAACGCCGGCTTGTCTCTACGCCAGGGCTCCGGCATCGCCCCCTCCAGGGAGCTGAGCTGGCGCTAGCACCATTGGGACATTCCTAGGCAAAATGCCTCATGGAGCAGCCCAGGGAACCCAGCAGGGTGACACCCCTGGCCGGCAGGCAGGCAGCAAGCCGGGCCTGGCACAGCTCCCCTGACCTGACCACTGTCTTTTCCAACACGGACAGGCAGCCCCCATCCTCCCCTGCCCCAGCCCCAAACAGCCCTTCCCAGTGACTGCCCCCCACTCTCTGGGCAGACAGACTGCATTCCCTCCTCGCCCCAGGGGCATGGCCAGCTCTGGGGGACCTTACCCTCCTCTCCGCGTCGCTGGCATTCAGCAGCAGGGCGATGAGCAGCGCCATGGCTTTGAGCTGCAGCTGCTGGTTGGTCCTAGGGGAAGGAAATGAACCACTCGCGTGACTAGCCCGGAGGGTGGGCCTGAGCCACCCACCCCCAGCTCTTCTCCTAGCCCAGCTGTCCCCACCGGCCCCACACCACCAGGCTGCACACAGCTCTCAGCTCCCAGTGGGGAAGCCGGCCGGAGGCATCTGTGAGCCAGGTACAGATCAGGGGATGTTCCGTTGGTGCCCGGTGCCAGGGCACAGGTGGGCACGTAAGGGCAGCGGGCTCCCTGCAGAGAGTGGGCACAAAGATACTGAAGGGCATTCAAGGGCCTGGAGAGAGACCTGGGGTGAGGAAGCCCAAGGCAGAGCCCTGCTGGGCCCATGACCCAGCCGACGGTGCAGAGAGAAGAGGGCCTGGGGCGGGCAGGGCGAGGCGAACGCCTGCATTTGACAGGCTGTGCGTCAGCAGACGAGCGCCTGCTCCATGCTGGCAGGGCTTATCAGGAGGGATTTAAACCCAGGCAGGAGGGGGAGCTCTCCCCCACCCAGACGCTGGGGCATGAACTTCCTGCCACCCAGCCAGGCCGACGGGGGCTGTTCCAGAACCAGCGAGGGACAGCAGGGTAAGGAGCAGTCACGGGTGCCAGGCCTGCCCCCCTAGCCCGTGTCGGGGGAGGCTGGCGGAGCTGAGCCCTGACCGGGCTCACCAAGGGGCAGGAGAGGCGATGCCACGCGCCCAACGTTCCCAAAGCCACATGGAGTCGGACTGGCCGGGGCAGGACCGGAGAAAAGGAGAAACCAGAGAGTGTTCGCTACAGACCCGGCCAGACCAAGAGTGAGAACAAGTCAGGACCAGCTCAGGGGCCACTGGGACCCCCAGACTCTGCTCTCCTGTGGGGCTGTAACTGCCCAGAGGCTGCGGCTCATTTCAGAGCTGGCACACGGCTCCGCCAGCTCAGATTCCCCCCCCAGATCAGCCAGGCGTGCGGTTCCAACAGCACCCCAATGCTGAGAGTTACTGGCGCCAGAGATTCAGCGGGAGAGCGAAGCCGTGGAGCAGCAATGCGGAGGGACCCAGCAAAGGAGCAGAGGGGCGAACAGGCCTGTCTCTAAATGGCCACAGTGCACGCACAGCCGGCATGCTGGGGGTTACCGGGGAGCTCATTCCCAGCCGGAGCTAGATGGGAAGCCTGGAGAAGCAACATAACTTGGGAGGCCATATGGAGCGAGCCAGGCGGACGGAGATAAAGAGCTACACGGAGCTGAGCCGGGACGCGGTGACAGCAAACATCGGAGGGGTGAGTCCCCCCCATAGCCAAGTGTGACGGGCTGAAATCACAGTGGAAAAGGAAGGTGGAGGAGCAGGGAACCGGAGGAGGCTGCGGATTGCTCTCCCCAGGGAAGCGGGGCAGGCCGAGGAGATGGAGGCTGGCAGAGGCAGCATGGGATCATGGCTTGCGCTGTACTCATAGGCGCCAACTCCATGGGTGCTCCAGCCCTGGAGCACCCACGAGAAAAAGAAAAAGAGTGATCAGCAACTACCCACCGATCAGCTGTTCGGCAGGCCCCACCCATTAGCTCCTCCCCCTCCACCCAGCACCTCCCGCCCAGCTGTTCGGTGGCAGGTAGGAGGCGCTGGGGGGAAGGGGAGGAGCGGGGCTGGGAAGAGGCGGGGTGGGCGGAGCCTCAGGGGAGGGGGCGGGGCCAAAGCACCCTCGGGGAACGCTGAAAGTCGGCGCCCGTGGCTGTACTTACACCTGCAGGTGGGTGAGGAGGCGATCCAGGGTCACTTCACGTTTGACTAGCTCAAAGAGGGGGCGGCTGCTCGGGACCATGTTCTCCAGGATGGACAGGGAGAGCTGCTGGATGGAGGCGTCCATCCCACCCGTGTTGACGTACCTCACTATCTGTAACAACGGGAGCAACGGGAGGTCAGAGACATGCCTAGCTCAGCCGCCACAGCACGGCGGGGGGCGCAAAGGCTCCGGGGAGGCACCTACTTTTTTGATGAAGGCCGGACTCAGCGTCTCCCAGGAGACAAAATCGTGCTCCATCAGCTCCATGAATGCCTTCAGGGTGTGAGCTAGAATCTCCCCTGTACTGGAGCAACAGAACAGCAAACATGGTGAGAGGGGGCCCGGGAACCCCACAGAAACGCCGCTCAATAGGCCAGGGCAGCAGGGACAAAGCCACCCAGACACCACAGCGATGGGCACATTAGAAACACCTAGAGAGACAGAAAACAGGGAGAGGGCGAGAGAAAGAGACAGGAGATGAGCAATGGAGGGAGAACACTCGGTACAAGAAATCAGCCTCTCGCTTAGCCCAAGGAGGAGCGTGGAGACCCGGAAAGCGCCAAGGAGGACACAGGACGTTACAGTTGCACAGTGAAGCATACAAGCGTCAAGGAAATCCAGGGGAACACCTGAATTCTGCTGCCTCGGGCATATGCTCTACAATGGAGTCTAACGACACGCACATGCAGCGCTGCCAGACAACACAACACACGCCCCGGAGCCAGGAAAGTGCAGGCTGCCCGGCGGGACCCCGGGGAAATCTAACACGTGCTGAAAGAAAAGCCGAGACCGAGGAAGAAGCCAAAGAGCTACGTCCGTCTGGCCTGGCCAAGCGACGATGGAGAGGGACACAGCCAATATCCAGGGGGTCACACTGAAGGAGGGCGAGGGATCAGTTAGGGGGGTACACGTGGGAGCAGTGACTACAGCAATGGGGCGCAGAACAACGCAGGCTGATCCTCAGGCGATTTCCTGGCAGTGAGATCCAGGCTCCCCAGGGGAGGGATGGAACATCTGGGATGGACAAACCTACAAGGGACAAGTCCTGCCTTGCCAGGGCCCCAGGCGGAGGCCTTTCCATCCCGGTCCTCTAGACTCCCAGAGCACAACGGTGCGTGCCATGCATGCAGAGCGCGTCCTACCTCCCCGGGCTGCACAGCCTCGCCGGGGAGGGGGCTGGGGAAAGGACAAGCCAGGCCCGTGTGTACGTGGGGGCAGAGAGGGGAACTCATCGGACGCTGGGAGGGGCAAAGAGGAGCAACTCACTCACTCGTTCCCCTCTTCCACAATAAGGAAGAGCTGTTTCAGGCCGTTCCTACTGATGAACTCCTGGGCAAAGGTGATGTCTCGGGAGAGGTCCGCCAGCTTCTTCAGGGAGTCTGCCTTCACGTCCTGGTTGTGACTCCGGATCCCACTGTGCAGCCGCTCTGCCTCCTGATCCTGCCAGCCAGGAAGGAGTCGGACCAGCGTCAGACCACCGCATGAGAGGGGACATCAGGGACTGGGAATCCCAACAGGGTGAAGGGACAATCCCATAGGGAGAGACTGGGTGAAGAGGGGTCAGGCCAGAGCAGTCCCACGGCGGGACGCCAGACCTGAGCAATAGCAATACTGCTTGGCACCAGGGATCTCCAAGCACTTTACAAACACTAGTCAAACCTCAAATTCCCCTGGAATTGTACGGAGATAGGTCAGTATCCTTATCCCCACGTTACTACCGGGGAAACTGAGGCACCGGGGATTGACAGGGAGTCAGCGGCAGGATCTGTGGCTAGCTGACTCTCCGGTCACAAAGAGGGGAGGAGGATACGGGCGGGACGTACCGGAGAAGTGGTCAGCCGCAGAATGCTCCCATTCTTAATCTCCGCGCGGTTCTACAACGAGACAGACAAGGAAACGGGATGAAGAATCTGTAGGTCAGAACCGGCCAACAGGCTCCAGGAACCAGCGAGATCCTCACGCGCTGCCGGCCACTCACCGACTCGGTGATGTACGTCTGCTGCCCGTCCACATACTGCAGGGCGTAGTGCTCGGCGTTGCCCAGGTTCCACCTGCAGCGGCAGAGAGAGTCAGGTCTCCCCCTTCCGCCCACGCTCATCGCCTGCCGACTGCCCGGCGTGCCACACGGCTGTGCCAGGGTGGGGAGCAGAGGGGCCAGCCAAGAGCTGGGGGAGGGGCGAGATATCCCCCAAAGGGCCTGCTCATTCTCAGAGATGGTCCGCCAACAGAGGCGGATTAAGCTTTATTGGGGCCCTCCACATCACTACCCCTGCCACAGGGCCCTGCCCCCTGCTCCTCCCCTTCCCCCAAGGCTCCACCCCCCTGGCCTGGCCAGAAACTGGGGCTGGGGTCAGAGCTGCCCAGAGAGCCTGGGCCACCGTGGGGAACCCTGGACTCTCCATCTGCCCTGGCGATACACCCTGGGGGGCAGGGGCTGCTCTCGGACACCCCGGTTCCCCCCCCCCCAGGGCAGGTGGAGGGCCATGGACTCCCCACAGCTGCCCAGGCGGCTTTTACCACAGCCTAGGACAGAGGCCCCCAAACTGCCAAGGCTATCGAGCAGACAGAAGAGTTACTCACACGTCACAAACCTCCTTCACAACCGCAGCCAGGGGCTTGGTCTGAAAACAAAGAGAAACAGCGTGTGGGGAGTGTAGCCCGGGCGTCACCCCCTGGCACGGCACCCGAGTACACAGCACGAGATGCATCCCTGCCCTGCCAGCCCCTCCAGTGGCAGGAGCCCCCCCACGCCAGCTGGGCCTTCCAGAAGGCAGGACATTACCTGGTTGAGTTCAATGAGCTGCGGGATGGCTCCCATCATCTGAATGGCGATTTTCACCACGTCTTTGGGGGGCGGCATGGTCCTGGTTCTCCAGTTCCCGCCCCACACAGCAACTCCTGAAAGAGAAAGGGGGGGCACTCAGTCGCAATGACCGCTCAGAAGTCACCTGCCTGCATCACGCTCGTGGGACTGGCACGCCCTCGAGTGCGCCAGGTGGCACCACGCCTACCACTGGGAATGCACATGGGCAGGGTGAAGATGAACAAGGGCTTAATGAATGCACCACAGAATTACAGTCCTCCAGAGGCCCCCCACACCGGGCCGGAGACCAGTGGGATCCCGGTCAGATGGGAGCAGCCGTGAGCCATCAGCACACAGGGCAACATGCAGAGGCCGACGCTAAGGGCCATCAGGTGCTACGGCCGGGGGCACAGCCTGAAAACCCCACCCAGCCAGGGTGAGGAGAACGCTCTCTCGGACGAGTCCCGTCACCTCCTGCACAATCCAAGCCTGCGTTTGATCACGCAGGAGAACAGCGCTTCTGTCGGCATTGCTACCGTCGTTCGGGGAGGCAAATCACTGCGCAGGCAGAAAAACCCCTTCCATGGACGTATGCCACATCTAGCGGGCCATTTTCGGCATCAGGCTGGAGAAGGGGTAAAGCAGCAGCAAAGGCAGCGGCCGGAGAGAGGGCAGAGAATTGCCCCGATCAATGCTCCCCCCGGCTTTGCCATCACCCTGCAGCTAGCAGAGTTAGTCATCTGCTCAGCAGGGCTCTGGAGCTGGTAGGATTTGACAGGGGGGTGAGAGGGAGAGAGAAAATACCTGGAAGGTAGGAAGTGGACCGAGTAGGAAGGGAAGAGGCAGAGAAAGAGAAAAGAGGAAGCTGGTGCTGAAGACTGCAAGAAAAGAGACCCCTGGCTATTTCAGGAAAGAGAAAGAAAAAGCGGAGGGCAGCCAGGAAGGAAAAAAAGGAAGAGCGACAGCAACAGCGAAGTAGGAACCCACAATGACTGTCAAACATGGCTCGGCAAAGCCAGGCTGCTCGTCATCGCACTGCGAACCGCCGCTCGATGGATTCGATACCTGGTTGTTTGTGGTGTTTGACAAGATAGTAAAATCCTCTCCAGCAAAGAGCCTGCTAGCGTAGGTCTACACAGAGCTGAAAGTCCCACAGCTCGGCCGCAGCTGGCCCAGACTCGCAAGGCTCAGGAGTGGAGCTAAAATTTGCTGTGTAGTGGTTCGGGCTCAGGCCAGCCCATTGCAGGCCCTAAGCAGGAATATTCCCCCCCAACACATATTTGAAAAGCAAATGGGGGCTCCCTGGAGCTGCTCGGGGCCCTAAGCAATTGCTTAGTCTGCTTATTCCTAGTGGTGGCTTTGCCCTCCACCCTCGCAGGGTCCCAGAGCGCCAGCCGACGCATCTACACAGCAGCAGCGGGTTCTTTATCCCTGTGTAGACATACCCTTCGTTTCCTACCAGCGGTATTGAAATCGGCCGAGCAGCCAGCCTGAGGAGGGGGCTAGAGTTAGGGTTTTTTTAATCCCCCCACGCCCCCGGAGCGTCCGCCGGCATTCGCCGTGCGTTTTGGTCTCGGGCTGGCGTGTCCAGGCTTCCGAGCGGCTGGTTGATGGATGTGGCTTCTTCTCTGCAGCGTTCTGTGTCATGTTTCTCTATGTCGCCGCGTTGTCTCTTCCCGGGGGGCGGCTGGATTATCCTGGAAGCGTGGCCTCAACGTACCCATTGTCGTCCTCGGACCACGCTGGATTTGCCCGCCTTCAAGCGTCTGGGGGGGCCAGACTCTCTTTGCAGTGAGCTCTGCAGCTCACCTGCAGGCCCTTTGGAATGAGTTGATGAGCTGAGGGCAGCTCTGGCTGAATGACTGGCACGTTTGCAATGCAGAGCAGGGCCACAGCGGGCAGGGAAAGGGCAGCCCAGGAACGTGTCACGGGGCTGACAGGCCCAGCTAGTCCCAACACCTGGCTGGGAGCGTGGGGCTGGCACAGAGCCAGGCTGAACCTGCCAGAGCATGTGTGCCCTGGGCCGGGCAGCGCCAGGCAGGATAACCGAGCCTCGGGCTGCCAGCTCAGCTACACCCACCAACCCCGAAAGGGAGAGGGGCGGAGGGGGCACCGGGACCCGCCACGGAGCAGGGAGCCGGAGGGAAGGAACAGCTGGCGTGCCCGATGCCAAGGGCCACCCAGCCCACCCCTGGGACCTAGCACCCAACCCACCCCTACCCCTGGGGCCCTAGCAGCCAGCCCACCCCCACCCCTGGGACCTAGCACCCGGCCCACCCCCACCCCTGGGGCCATAGCACCCCGCCCACCCCCGCCTTCATCGGCCACCCCTGGGGGGCCCCCACGGCCCCCGGGGCAGGGCTCAGGGGCCGCCCCGCCGCACTCACCGGCCCGGGCACCCCGCAGAGCCGCCGCCGCCTGCAGTTCCGGGTCGGGGCCGCGGGTCTCCGCCCTCGGGGCGGGGCGGGCCGGGCCGGGCCGGGGCGGGGCAGGAGCCGCTCGGCGGGGGAGAGACCCGGGGAGCCGAACCCGGCCGCGCCTGCTGCGGGGGCGGGGGCCGAGCCGGGGGCAGGAGCCGGCGTTGGGGGGGGGTCCGGGGGGGCAGTTACAGAACTGGGGGGCGGGGGCCCCCCGCGGGCCGCCCCGCGCCTGGACACGGCGGAGGCGGGTGTCCCTGGAGCCCTTCGCCCCCCCCGGCCAGGCCCGGCTCCCTGCACCCCCCGGCCAGGGAGTCCCGCGTTACTCCGAGCACGTCCCCATGGCCCTGCCTTAGCCCGGGCAGCGCTGAACCCCCATCCGTGCCCGTGTTAACTCGCCCGTCGCTTCACCGACCGAGCCTCTGCCAGACACTGACCAGCCTGGCCGGGACACAGACCGGCTCCCTGGCTTGTCCCAAGCGGCTAATCCCCTTTGCGTCCTGACTGCAGGGTGCTAACAGGCCCCCACCCTGCCTCGAACCCGGGCCTTAGCATCTGTACTAAACTGACCCCCCTCGCCTGGAGCCGGGACCCTCCGAGCCCGTCTCAGCCCTGGGGCTCAGCGGTGGTCCGAGACAAGGCATTACCTTGTGGCGCCGGTAGCTCCAGCAGTCCCATCTCACGGGGTTTTGTCCAGCACTTCCCAGGCGTAGGGCAACGGTCGTTTTCAATACTACATTGTTGTGGGTGTTTTTTTCAATACCAAAGTTTATTCTTTGAGCTCATGTGACTTTAAGGCAGACCGAGTTCTGCTGGTCCTCTCAAAACTTCTTCGGTTTCCTTTGATCCACCAATGTTACCTTTCTCTGCAGCAGCCCCTCCTGCTTTTTCACATCCTCACTTGTGTGCAAACCGCGGTTCTCAAATATTCACTAAAGCAGGGCGGCTCCAGGCACCAGAGGAGGAAGCACAGGCCTGGGGCGGCACATGCTAAGGGGCGGCATTCTGTCCATTCTTGGGGTGGCACAGTCCAGGCAGCTTTTTTTTTGCTTGGGGCAGCAAAAATGGTAGAGCTGGCCCTGACTAAAGGCCCCTATATTATCTTATATGACGTGCTTCTCAATGGCAAATTTCTACTGTAATATTTACTTTAGATATACAACCCCATGATGGAGTAACCACAAGACTGCAAGTCTCAGGAGCGGTGCACCTGAAATAATTCAATGAAATAAATACATTTTGGGTTCTTTTACTGTGCCCTTTTGTTTCTGAGACTAAACAGATTTATTTGTGCATAAGCTTTCGTGGGTAAAAAACCCACTTCTTCAGATGCAGATCTCCGTGCATCCTGGGGCACTTAGGCCAAGCCCTGGCTCCCTCCTGGGCTGGTCTGTGGCTCAGCCCCCCCCCCCCCCCCCCCATGGCAGCAGGACTAGTTCTAAGTCAGGGTCCCATTTTTTCATGGCCACCTGTGCATGCCAGTTGCTGCCTGCTCCCGCTGCCCAGCCCTCGTCGGGGAAGGGGGAACAGGTTCCCCGGGGCCCAGGACCAAGGTCCGCTCTCAGCTCGGAAGGGAGGGCGGATCCATACCCAGTTAGTTACCTGCACACGGTTCTTCAGCATAAAGCAGGCCAGTGAGCTCTGGCTTCAACTGGTTAAGAGCCAGGAGACGCTAAACCCAGATAAGCCGCTCTTAAACCGAATGTTTTCGAGCCCCCTCCCCCTGCCATCACGGCCAGGTACAGAGCAGACTGCACCTCCGCACGGGTATGCGGGGCACAGCACATGCGCAGGAGATGGCCCTGCTGGCCTCTGTCCCTAGTGGTTAGAGCTCCAGGGACACAGGCCCCAGCCAAGGATTTCCTCACTTCTTGGTCCGAGCAGTGGATATGTCCCCACACATAAACTGACAACTGTAAAATGCTCACACTAACCCCAACTATAGACCGGCCACAGCTGGTGAACAGCAGCAGGTCCAGGAGCCCCCCGGAAGTGAGGGTATCCCATCTCGAGGCCTGCAGGCCGCCAAGCCCAGCACTCAGAGGGCAGCTAATGCAGAAATGGCCAACTGGACGACGCTTGGTTGTGCCAAGGGTTGACAGGCGGCTCTGAAAGGTTCAGTTTATTCACTCCGAGAACACTGTACAAATATTACAGGCAATTTTCTTTTGCTGCAAAAGGTATAAAAATAATCTTTATATACGAATCCAAGTTCATTTGTTACTGTAAATTCTCACTAAATATCTTTTCCAAACATCATCTAACTGATGGCAAGAGATCAACAGCTTGAAGGAGAGAGCAAGGCCAGGCAGTACACAGAGAACTCTAGCTACTCACAAAGGCCAAGGAGTCTAGGCTAATGCACACGCTGGCCCCCCAGGTTCCAAGCAGCTCCCATGCAAAAGAGGAGCGAGGTTTAGGAACTGGATTTGGAGACCTATTGTCCCTCTGGGACCTTCATCTCTCTCTCCAGTACTAGCTGCTCACTGCTGGCAGCGGAACCGGGAAAAGAGACACTCCAGCCCCCACCTGCTCCTCTAGGGTTTCCAATACCTGTTCTCTAAGGGAGCATTCCCCGCCGGATCTCCTGACTGGGCAGCAGTCAGAGCTGGCTCTATCCTCCAGACAGACCAGGCAGCTGACGGGAGCAGTCGACCGTTTGGGGGGGCGGCTAGAGGATAGCCAGTTTGCTGAGGGCAGTGGCACTGCTAGATCCAGCCCCAGCAGCTCTGCAGCCAGCAGAAGCAGGAGAGCTGCTGCAGTCGGATGTTCCAGAAAAGTGCAAAGCTCAGATTTTCTCAAATCCAGAATCGGGGGAGGTGGAGCCTGGCAAACAGTGCAAACCCAGAGACCTGCAGAGGGGCTTTCTACTCCAATGGCCAACATTCAGAGGCATGCAAGGCAGAGAGCGCCTCAAATCGCCAAAAATTACAGGAGACCTTTCATTAACAAGGGATGAGGAAAAGCTGGGTGGGAGGGGGGAGACGCAGAGAGAGCATCACACCAGGTAGCACCCTGCCACCAGCTCAGGAATGGAAAGCAAAGGCATCCGGCCCCAGGGGAAGAACCCCTAACACACTGGCAAGCCCCGCCCTGGAGCAGATGCTTGGTCTGCCTCAGAGGACGTTGCTGTCTGTGCTTCAGCAAAACAGACCCAACTTGTCATGGCAAAGTGCTACCAAATGGGTCCACGCCAACCCAGGCTCGAGCGCAAGGCGGGGAGGACAGACTGATTCCCAGACGTCAGAAAAAACGGCCCCTCAGCACAGCTCCAGGAGAGGGAGTGGGAATGGAGCCTCTTCATGCATCAGCACAGAGGTTTAACTAACAAGGCCTGATGCAGGATCGCCAACTCTGCGGGGCGGGGGCGGAGGGGGGGCAGAGCGAGGGGAATGCAGGACTTAGCTCAGCTCCTGGACCCCAGGAGCAGCACGGCCAGCAGCTGCCAATTGCTTGTCACTTGTCAAATGAACTAACTGGAGTCACTGTGGACCAGAGCTCACAGCCGAGCATGGCCACCCTAATCGGAGAGGGGCCGAGGCTGCTGCCCACTGATGGGTTCAGCTAACTACTTCTGGCCATCAGACTGAGACGCTGTCTAGCAGCTGATGCCTAGGAGACACAAAGTGCCTGTGGAAGTGCAGGAAATCCAAGGCATGCGGATGGGAGGAAGCTCTGAGAGGCACATGGGCAAAGCTGTACGGGGAAGGTTCAAACACGGAGCCTTTCGAAAGAGGCCTGAGATCCAGTGGAGAGACAGATGCAGCGGGATGAGGTAACTCGAGGACTTGGCATGTGCAACACGGGAAGAGAGAAGCTACGGGGAGGCTCCCAGTCCATAAGTCCATGTCTTGGTTCTAGTCCGGCCAAGAGCCCCTCTGACTCTCCTCCAGCACTAGCACAAAAGGAATCCGAAGGAGACTTTCCAAAGCCAGCTACAAACCAGTCCGTTCACCAGCCCGGCCGCTGCACCGGGCAGTCAGAGGTTGAGGATAGGCACGTCAAAGAGGTCGCAGACGCCTTCGCTCTCATCCAGGTTGTAGATGTAGTCGTGGTCTCCGGGGGGAGGGGACAGGCGGAGCAAGGGAGCAAATACTGTTGAAGAGAAAGCAGGGTCCTGCTGTTCACAAACCCAGGAACCATCCCACCTACCACCCCCGATTGGAGCCTCCGAGTCCTGTCACAGGGAGACCTCAGCTCACACTCATCCCACTCCTCCTTTGCAGGAGAGGAAATGGAGGGCAGAGTCTGTCCTCAGAGTTCTTCTGCCTGAGGCGAGGGGGGACCGAGTGCCAGACAGTGTGGGGCTGCCCCCCGAATGCCAGACGTCGTACAAACGACAGCCACTCCCACCCCCCAAAAGAGAGAGAGAGTTTGGAGGCAACAAAACCCAGCAACTCACCTTCGGACGACATCAGCTCTTCCAGCAGCTCGGAGTTCATACATTCTGGGGGAGACAGCAGGGTGAGGGGCGCACTCTGCTTTCCAAGCGCCTAGTCTCGCTTTTCCTCAATACCCTTCCCCTCCCCCAAGTTCTTTCCTCCCAGTATCACAGAAGCCAAGTCTCAGACCTGAACTACAGGTAGCTCTGGAGCAAATAGGAGCGCAGGACTCGAGCCATTAACTCCATGGCAGAGGGAAACTGGGCCAAGAAATCCTGCAAGATTCTTGTGCCTGCTCCAGCATGACAAACCCTGTGACCGCGCTCCCAGCTGGTGCAGGTCTGGGACTGAGCCTTGTCCCCGGGACAGCGCCCCCAGCTGGCCCAGGTCGGGGACAGTACCAGAAATGCACATTTTCCCCAGCCTAAACATATTCCAAACACTTCTTTAGCCATTTTTGCTGCAGTCTCTTTTTAAAGTAGGCCCACTGAAACTTGGCAAGTTTGCAGTCCTCACTGAGGACAAGTGACTGCTTGCATGTGTGGGGGCAGGGGATTTACTGGGGAGGGAGAGAAAAATAAAAACTAAGCAATTAAAAACACGCGTCTGATCACGGTCTCTCTCTCTCTCTCTCTCTCCATTAACCAAGACAGTCGTCAAAATGTGAACAGGTTTCGACCTAAGCTGTGCCCATGTGCACCTACAAAGAGATTTTACCAACTAGCTCCTAGGACAATCAATACTCCTGGACAGCCACATGCACGATGCGTTGCTTCCCCGCTCCCCAGAAGATGGTCTGCAAACAGCCACAGAAGCACTGCCCCTCCCCCAGCCGATTCAGCATAGCAAAGAGGGAATTGCAAAACAAAAACCATGCAGGATTTTTTCCTTTTTCTTAAAAAAGGGGAAATTAAATACAAAATCCACGTTGTTAAGTCTCCTACAGCAATGGTAACACGGGCACGGCCGAGATCCTGCTTGCTTGGTGGGATGATTGAAAACCAAACAGTAAGCTATGAAGCTACACATATAAAATGAAAAACAGGACGCCTCCTGGCCTTCCTCTGCACGCCAGTGGGCAGGAACTTTAACTGCCCAGCCATCAGTACCAACCCAGCACCCAGGCCATGTTACTGTTAAACGCAGAGACGCGAAGGTCGGAGGGAGATTTGCTGCAGGCCCCATCTCTCTGGGTCCAGTAGTCACTGCGCATGTCAAACCTATGCTTTAGCACTGCACAAACCAGTTGTTTTAAAGAGACTGTTCTACGGACGTCTCACCAGCAGCCCCCGAGGTAAACTGCACCTTTCTCCTGCTGCTGCATTTACCTTCCCTGCAGGATCTGGGGCATTCCCTCTCCACATCATGGAAAACATCGCACAGAACAGGGAGTATTTATCTCCTGCGGGCACTGGCATGGCGCTCGCTGTGTACCGGCACAGCACATCTGCCAGCAGTGGGCTAGGAAGGGCAGGCTGGGGTGCTACAGCTGTTTATCCGGCCCATACAGCACAGCCTGATTTGCTGCCTGGTTGCATTTCACCTGTGTCACACACGCATGCTCTGGCAGGGGGAGCCCAAAGCACAGAGGGGTGCTGGACATGTGGATTTGGCACAGAGGGTTTCATGGGCCACCAGCGGAGTCTATTCTGGGAGCTCACAACATGTGACTGAAGCCCGCCCGGCAGGCCTGGGAGGGTGAGTGGAGCGCTTCACGGAGACCGCTCTTGTGCGGCGACCTGCCGAATGGCAGCGGGACACACTATGTGCTGCACTTGGTTGACGTGCCCCGGTGCTGCAAAGCAGCGGCGTGTGCTCAGCTTGTTCTCTGGAGGCAGCCAGGCCAGCTGGCATCTCCACAGCAAGGCCAGGAAGCACCATGCCAGGGGTTCAAGAGAGCAGCTCCGGTGAGAAGAACCAGCAACGGGAAGCCCATGTTGCCTACATTAGACTGACTTCCTTAGCATGCCTCACCCTTGGTACCAGTGTTCAGCTGCATCACTCAGCGCTGCGGGGGATTAGCCAACGGCCCCAGGCTTTTTAACCCATGATGCCAACGGGACAGTGTCTGAGCTGGGCGAGACGAGAGCCACAACCCGCCATGGCCAGTCTCCGGTAGCACCAGTACAACCACTGTGGGGGACTGCAGAGAGCAGAGACTAGTCTAGGCCGGTCCCCCACTCCACTAGGCCTGTGTGCACAACTGAAACAATACCAGCAGGGTCTGACTGATCATCTTAGTCCAGACGCGGGCAGGCAGGAGGGGAGGCTAGGGCACCATTTTATGTTAGTATGGGGGTCGAGGGGGAGATTCGGTCCATGTCTGATGCGCTGGCAATGCCCGTTTGTTGGCAGCACTGGTCACCAGTATAGACGGTGGCAGTCTGAACAAATTAACCGCTGTCACCCCAGAAGCCTCCAGCAGAGGTCGCTCAGCATCTAGTAAGCACAGAGACTGCAGGTGCCTTATACAACCAGGTCCCGAGAGGAACCTGAAAGGACTCCTGTGCACAGCCTCCTTCTTGTGCCAAGGACCAGTAGAGGAGAGCTGAGAAAAGGAGGGAGAACAGAGCCCTTCTCCCCTGAGCACAGGGAGGGCAGCAGGGGTGGGGAGGGATCAGTGTACCTCGTGTTGGATCAAACATCTCCGAGAGTTCTTTGGGAAGTTCCAGCACTGTGTAAAGACAATGAACCAGATTAGTTGGCATTGCACCATGCAAGGTCTGAAATACAACAGCACACGCCAACCCCGCCTAGGGCCCCCGTCCTCAGTCACCCACACTGTGGCCCAGCACACTTCCCAGTGCGCGTTCTCCCAGCACATGGCTTGCCATCCATCCGAGTCCCCACAACTGGGCGTGACACATCCAGGCAACCACCAACCCACATCCCTGGAGGGGGACACCACCCCCTGCTCGGAAACAGGGGCTCTGCAGAGGGAGGGTCCCAGACTCAGAGAAACGAGAGAGGCAGTGACCCAGAAGAGCTCGCCCCCCTGCCTGCCTGGACAGCTTGCTCCCAGACAGTGAGTGGGCCAGACAACATGGCAAGCTGAAGGTAAAGTAGGCACCAGGCGCCCTGCATTCCATCCCCCGCTGGTGCTGCCAGCTGAAAATTCTGCAGCAGCTTCATTTATACTAAGAAGCTGGAGGTTTACTACTCTCTGAGCTGTTGTTTCAGGCTGTCTGCAGACTCAGGAACGCACAACTGCAGCAGTGACACCTGGGTCATGTTTTCAAGGCTCTCTTCACAACCAAGAGGGCAAGTGTGTTTTCCCCCCTGAACATCAGCTCAGATTCGGGAGTACAAGTCTAGGTCAAAGGAAGGAGGAGCACACAGATAGGGTGACCAGACAGCAAGTGTGAAAAATCAGGACAGGGGTTGGGAGGTAATAGGAGCCTATAGAAGAAAAAGACCCCAAAATCGGGACTAGCCCTATAAAATCAAGACATCAGGTCACTCTGCACACAGAGTTCTGCTCACCTAGTGCTCTGTCCAGCCTGGCCTTCAGCAAACCAAGCAGCTCCCTGGAGACTATTCCACAGCCAGACACTGGACCCATTCCTTATCTCAGTCTCCCCATTCTTCCTTGTCATACTGTTCTCCCCTGGCCCTCCTTCCGCCCTATGTCCTAGTCTGTCTGATGCTTTTCACCACAGCCACAGCCACTTCAATTAGTCACCAGGACACACCACAAGACCAAGTCAGCAAGGCCTAAACCTTGAGGAGCTCTCACAGCTGTGGCCTGCGGAGCCATCAGTTAACATAGTGCGACCCCAACCCTGGGAATCCCTCCCTTGGTCCCTCTTGAGCTCCTGGATATGCGGCCCAGAGCTCTTCCTATCTACGGGCCACTTCATGAGCCCCCTGAGCCCCTTGCATTCTTTAACGAACGTGTCTTCAACCCCAGCGCGGCCGGGCTATCACACACATCACACAGGTGTGGGAACTGAGGCTGAGTGACTGGCTCAGGGTCACACACACGCAGTCTTTAGTGTAGCAGGGAACTGAACCCAGACCCCCAGAGTCCCAGGCAAGCACCCTCACAACTGGCCCCCCCACCCTCTCTGGCCACAGCATGGAATACCAACACTACGGGGTGGGGTCCATGCAATGGCCTGTGTCTCCTGACCAGGCCCATCAATGGAAGCAGTGGAGACTCTCACCCCACCTGCGTCTCTGCTCTCCCGCCTCACTCCCTCCTCTCCTGGTTCCCCATTGCCTCCTCTCAGCCTGCTTCAGGCACAACAGCGTGGGCCGCCTCCCCCTGCCACGCACCCTCTCCTTTCCTCTTCAAACCCTTCCGGCTCAGCCTGTGGAATTTCTAGGGGCTGGCAATTCAGCACAGGGGCTCTGCCCCCAGGGTGACTCCAGAGCCACCACAGGGCGGCAGGGCAGCTGTGCTCTGGAAAGGAAACAGAACGAGCGTTCTGGCTGCTTGTCAGTAAAGAGCCCCCAGCCCTTCCCCACAGAGCCAGGCTGTTTGCAGTGCCGGGCTGTAGTCCAGCTCAGCTTCTCTCACGTCCCTAGAGGGATATGGCTCCACTTCCAGCTTACGCTGCCGCACTGCGTGAAACAGCCGGCAGGTCCCATCCCGGAGCAGGCTGTGCATCTGGGGCGGCAAAGTGATGCCCATGGATCTCTCAGCAGAGCAGTGTGAATACCTTAGATGAATGTCCCTACAGACAGACTCAGTGTGACTAACCCTGAGGACTGGGAGGGAATTAAGAGAAGAGGGAGGCTAGTTATCAGGAGAACCCTCCCAGACTAGGGAACAGTCCCAAGGGAATGGCTGAAAGTCCCCCTGGACTGAGGAACTCAACTGGACAAAGCACTGCAGAAGGGACTGTTAGGGGAGAACCCTGCACCGCTGGCAGGTAACGGGAAGGATAGATGGGGGTCCAGAAGGGACCTCTCGGGTCAGAGCGTCTGCTACCAGCCTCAGAACGCAGACAGTAAACAGCGTCTCACCAGAGAGCCATCTCCGCCAGCTTTTTCACCCTCGCCGCTGCCGTGCACACAGCTCCCCTGGGGGTGCAGGGATCTGCCTGCCCCTGCCTTGAGATCCCAGCTTGCAAGGCTTGACTGAAGCCTCTCAGCAGAAAGCAAAGCAGAGCTCAGCCCTGTCTGGGCAGCGCCAACAGCACTTCAGCCCCTTGGCTGCGGCAGAGTCCCCCAAGGCCATACTCACTCTCTGTGGGATCTGGCTTGATTGGCTCAAAGGAGGTAGAGGGATTGGGCAGGACGGAGCTGCTGTCTAGCGAGGCAGATGACTGGAGCGGCTGCGTATCTAACACCGGCGGCTGGCTGGTTGGCGCGGCCACTGAGCTGAGAGGGTCAAAGTCGCTGCTGCTCTTGGACTCTGCTGCCGAAACGCTGGATTCTGTTACAAACGGGGGAAGGGGGGGAGAGGCGGATTTCAGGGGACTCCAGAATACGTGACCCCAAAGCAGCAGCCACAGCCCCCAGCAAATCCAGCCGCTGCCCCCTCATTAACAAACCTGGCCTAAGTGCAACAGACACTGGCACGTCCACAGACAGACGGCTTTCTGCCTGGTTCTCTCTCCCCCGGACGAGCCTGCGTCCCTAGCACACAGACTCCCTGTCCTAAACTCTCCTACTGCCCCCAGAGGCTGTCACTGCCCCCAGCACCTGCTGGCATCTTGCTGGCTGAGAGCACTGTCTCCATCACACTCCCAGCTGGCTGGCTGGGAGGTAGCAGGGGGGTCACTGCAGTGAGGGGACGGCCAGCCTGGCCCCAACCAGAACAGGAGGTAAGGGCTGGAATTTACTGACTCAGTGCTCTAGTCATTGCACTTCAGCTCCCATATACGCCCACAGCCCATTGGTCATGGAAGACGTAGGGCGGAGCTGGGAGGATCCAATGGACTACAGAACAACTCTGGCAGGGACGGGGGAGATCCACGTTTAGCTGTATCTGGACATTCGGAAGCATTCCCATATGAACTCCAAAGTGCTTCTAAAAACCCTCCCCCATTCCTAGCTGGTACCTTCCCACTCGCCTGGCCACCAGCCCACTCCTTGCTCACCTGGGCTCGTTGTTTTCTGTGCAGCCGGGCTGTGGTCCTGAGTGCTGGTCGGTGTGGGCGTGGACGGGTGCGTACTGCTGGGGACAGATGCCTCCTGGAAGTGGGCAACAGGCGATCTCTGTGGTTTAGCGGGCACAACTGGCTGGCACTGAATGAGGTCTTCAGGGGGAGGGACAGGGAGCACCACAGGGGGGGAGCTCAAAGCATCTTTGTTTACGAGGAGGACATCAATTGGACCACTAGTGCTTTTCAGATGGATCTGATATTTCTTCTGTCCATTCAGGCCCTGAGGAAATCAGGAAGCAAAGTACCCAGATACAATTAACAGCAGTCCTCAAACCAGGACTTTAGCTTCCCGGGGCAATATCCGCGCTCTGGAATGGCTCAGCATGCTACAGGAGCGCCTCCCTCCCTCAGACAGCTGCTCCCTCTCCTCCCACAGCTACCCCTACTCCAGCACACTCGGAATGATCCTCCTCCCCCCCAACAGCACAGCAAGCAAGCCATGCCCACATCCTTCCAGTAACTCCAGCCATCCCAGGCCACCTCCATCCCAGCCTGATCGAACACAGCACCCACCTCCGGAATGGGAACCTCCAACCGAGTGCCTGACGGGGCTCGAATTGCTAGGAGGGTGTCTCCTGTGAAAACAGACTGGTCAGCGCTCGAAGGGATACCTCTGGCTGCTGAGCCCACTGTGGGTTGTCATTCACCCAGCCCCTCCCGGGAGAACTCCTGCGCACTCCCACCAACCAGGGCTGGGCCACCATGCCTTCCTGGGGAATCACCATCCATCCTTCACAATGCACCCCTGGCCCAACACACTAAACAAATACAGAAAACAGAGCGCTACGGGCAGGAGCGCACGCACTCAGACCTCATGGAGGTCCCTCCCAGGGCAGGACCAGGATGATCCGAGAACACTTTGTATGGGCATCCTGAGTGGCATGCCCTTCCTCCTCCCTGGAGATTCCCCCTCTTGCCCCAGCACTGCAGCTCAGCCCTCTGACACAGCCGGATTCCCGAGGAAGGGCTAGTCTCTGCACCAGGCCCCAGTTCAGTTTCCACAGTCACCAAGCGCTGAGCCAAAGGAACAGGGAGTTACGTGGATTAACACTGTTTGCGCTGGTTTTTAAACGTGCCCCATAGCAACTAATGAAACGGCCAACAGGACAGCAAGCAGGCAGGGAGCGAAACTCAGAAATCAGACAGATGCTGAGTCCAGCAACAGCTGTCAGTAGGGCCAACACAGGATCGCAGACACTTGACTCCAAAGCTTTCATCCTTTGTGTGTGTGTGTGTGTGTGAGAGTGAGAGAGAGAGCGCGCGCGCACACTCAGATATGATCTCCAGGTAGCTGTCCTAGGACCCTGCCAGCGATTCAGAGCTCTTATGTTGAGTGCTAGGACTCTGGTAGCAAGAAAAGATGGTTTGAGTGTCTCCAGAGGAAAAGGGAGCTAGGGACAGGGATAGAGACCTGGGCAGGGAGTGACTCCAGAAACAGCCAAGTTCAGGTCAAAGTTTATGTGAGTTATTGAAGTTAGCAAGAAAGGGAGCAGTTGGGGCCCATACCCAGCATGTGCTGAGCTGAACTGGGAATGCCACCGCCTTGAAGGATCTTTGATGTTTAACACCTTTCTTTCCAAAGATGTGCACGCAGTCATAGGAACTGAAAACAAGTCAGCTTTGTGCAATATCGAGCCACCAGTAAGCAGGAAATTCCCAGCATTCCTGCTTCTCCCGTAGTACTAATTTAGCTACACTGCACACCTTCCGTCAGCTCTGGCTGGCACCAACACCACATGAGTTCACGTTTAACACAGAAAACAAGACTAGAACTATCATACCCACGCAGCACAGCTGCACTCATGCTGGCCTCTGTGTGACTGACATTTCAGCCTTTACATGGCACGAATTCGTTTTTTGCCTTTAACTTCTCATGGTTTATTAATAAAAATAGGTAAAAGGGAGGAAAATCCCAAAAGTCACAAAAAAGGAAGAACAGTGGGAGAGAAAGTTCTTTGATCTCAGCCCAGTAGCTAACGGCTCTCCTTGTAAATTCCCTGGCCCAAAGCAACCTGGCTTACAAAAGTTACTGCCAAATCTTGTGGCGTTTGAAAAGTGAAGAATCTTCAGCAATTTATCCTTACCAAATACATCTTTAAAACACATTAAAATATGGACAGAAGAGTCCTAAAGTACAGGCTTAAATTCCAAACTTTCAATGTTACTACAATTATTGAAACAGGTTTCAAATTTGCCTTGAACTTTAAATCTCAAGAAACAAGCCAAGTCTGATGTTTGTGCCTTGATCTTTTTCGAGTTTGAGTGAAAATTTTAAGCTAGCGACATAAGGTAAATCGGTATTTTTTCCACTCAGTCTAAGAAACCGCGCAACCTATTTTCATTCAGTTTTTCAAAACAAATTCACATTTGAGATAGGGCCAAACATGGGAAACTTCAGCCCACAAGTCATTTCCTGAGAAAAGGAGGCAAGGTGGAATGGAAGTTGGAATTCAGCCTGAAGTACAAGGCTGTGATACAAGAGACCCAGCAAAGCAGCTTTCCAAAGATCACCAAGAGTGGAAAGTCAGGTCTCCGACCCAAGGTATGTTTTCTGGCTACACAGAGATTAGCTTCACCCCTGGGAGGCCAGCTGGGATCACCCTGTAATACCAAGAGGAGACAGGCTGAGATGTCTGTTTTAAAACAGTTGGATAATTCAGATCCGCTCCCAAAAATACAATCAGTGACCTCGAGTCCAGCTGCAAGGCCTTCCCACTGCAGAGTGAGGTTTGGCTTCAGATGTAAATCTGCTCTGAAGAGCAGGAGTGTCAAGCAACCGCTGGACTCTTTTAAAAGACTTGGGCTCTTGCACCTCAATTGCCTCCCACGCATAATGGCTACCACACAACATTTGTCTACTTCTGTCCCATCACATCCTCCCATGCGATTACAAGTTATTTGGTGCCTTACACAATCCCTGCCCCAAGGAGTCAGAGACCAGACATGGCACAGCAGGAAGCTGAGGGTTGCTGTGCACAAGTTACTGGAAGGAAAACGAGAGAAGATTCCAGGAAGAAGGTGGCTCTTGAGGAGAAGAGAGAAAGAGTTTGGTGAGTAGGTAGAGAAACTGTTGCAAGCCCAGGAAGCAACATGAGGTCAGGCGCAGAGTCAAGAGAGGGGAGGACAACGGAAGGTGCACTAAGGAAAGAGGACTGGGAGGAACGCTGAAAGAAATAGGAGCAAACAGTCAGGGGGAGGCGAAATCACGTAGGGCCTTGGATCTACCAGGGCCTTTGAAATAAAGGTATTTATTTGTACAAATGAGGCAAAGAAAAAGGAATGCCGGCTCTTCTCAGTCATATGCAAAGGCCTCCAGCTGGCAAGCAGCGCATCTCGGCCCTGGGGAGGGTTCTGCTATGGCTTCCCTAGGAAGGGATGACCTGCCAAGGAAAGCTGAAATCCTGCAATTAAAAACTTGCCCCGTGGGATAACATGGCCCCAGATACAAAGGGACAGAGCAGACAGCCCCCTACTACAAGTGTGCTCTTGGAATTCTATGGTTACACCTTGCACAGAACAGTCCCACTCCCAGATAGGACTCCTCTGACTGCAAAGATGCAGCTTGAATTTAGTGGCAGCTGATCCCTGGGGTTGTGGGAGAAGATGCAGGACTGTCTCTTCACGGAGGACACAGAGAGCACATCTTGGGGACCAGCCATCTCCCTCCTGGGAAATGGGGGAGCACAGCTGGGACAGCCAGGTAGGTCTGCTGCCTCAGGCCACGGGAGATCAGTCAGGGGCCCAGCACCATCTCCTCACCTGTGAAGCACTTGCAGATATCTTCGTGCGTCACATAGGCTAACGTTCCTGTGGTTAAGGAGAAAAGGTGCAGCTTCCTGTGGGGACACAGAATTCAAAGAGCACCTGGTGTAGTGTCTCCTTCCTGCATGCAGACAATGGAATTCCTAGAAGAAGCTAAATGCCCGCACCAGAGCCTCTGAAGTGGTCTGCAGAGGAGGTCTACCTGCAGCAGGGTTAGCGCTCACAGAGACCACCTGCCTGAGAACGTAGCAATGATGAGTCAGAAAGAGGCATTTCTGTCCTGAAGCGATGCCTCAACATGGTGCTAGGGGACACCACAGGGCCAGAAGTGATCTCTGAACCTCCTAACACACCTTCCCCAAAGGTGGAGCAGTCCCCAGTGGTCCTGGGGAAATTCCAACCCAGGTGATTATACTTGCCTCCCCAAACATTCCCTGCAGGGGCACATGGATAGTTTGCTTTACTTGCTGCTGGGTCATGTTACAGCACGCTGTTAATCAGCTGCTGCGTGCTACCCCAGACGTGGATGCATTCAGGGCTGGCTATTATTACGAATTATTTGTCCGAGCGTACTCCCAGGAGCCCATCCTGCTAGGTGCTGTGCAAGTTACATTTGTGCAATGCTTTGCGGGATTTGATGAGAAAGTGCTATAGACATGAAAGCTCATTAGTACTGGAGGGAGAGGCAACCGTCCCTTCAGGCCCAGCCAGCCTGCAGCCAGCCCGGGGGAGGAAGAGGGAGAGCAGCAGGAACCGAACTGGGAGCTGGGGGGGGGGCTGAAAGGATATCTGCTGTTCTGTACGTCTTCGGTGACGTTTTTGATGCTCTGCTGGACCCACATCTTCTGCTGCTCCAGCTCCTGTTCGCGCTGCTCCAGGTCCTCTATCTCCGCCTTCAGCTCAATGAGTTTGTGGGCTATCTCGCGGGTGTTGCAGCCCGGGCCCACACCTCTGTGCAGACAGAGAGAGGAATGAGTGGCCCAGCCTCATTAAGGGAGAAAATAAAAAACTTGCAGAGGGCACTGACTGCACCGCCTTGGAACGAGGAGCCACCCCCAGCCCTCTCCTGACACAGAGGTTGGAGCCCAGCTCTTCCACACCTCCCCAGCTCCCAGCAGTGCCAAACCCATTCTCCAGCACCACAGCTAGAGCCCCCAGCTCCCCTCACCTTCTCCCATCGTACACCAGGGTCAGAGGCCCCAGACCTCCCATCTCCCCACCAAAGCCTCCTTCCAGTACAAGAGGGTCAAAGCCTACCCTCCTACTGGGGGCAGAATCCTTCCTCTCTCAACACCAGGGTAAGGGTGGAGGCATCTGTTCTGGTCAAAGCCCCTGCAAGTAGCTAGCATGCACCCGAAGCAACACCTACATGCCTCAGCCGCTGGAGAAATGGCTCCCGTGTGTACACTAGCATTTCCCCCTCCAATTCCCCACAGCCACTACTGGCGCGGCTCAGCTAGGGGAGCGCTAGCGTAGACCAGCTGGCAGACACTGCACTCAGCATGCCAACCGATGCTTGAAGCCATGGCTCTACTACCTCTGCCACCATTCCCGCCGCAGGTGGAGCTGCGCCAGCGGTAGCAAGGGTGGGAAATTTCAGAGTGGGAAACAGAGAGTGGATTGTGGGCAAGGCCTCAAAGTGAGAGGAGCATTGAGAAGAACTCTTCTCCCAGAATCCCCCCACACTTCTCAGAGCATCTCAGTCACTCACTTCCACTGGATACTGTTCTTGGATTTCTTCTCGATCAGCCCAATGCCCTCTAGAACATTTGTGATGTCGTAGATTCGCCGTTTCTGCCGCACAGCCAAGGTATCCGCTGCCTGGGGGTTAGAGGTGGACGGCTGACTCCAGAAATTCCCAGTTACACTCTGCCCCCCACGGCCACGGACATTACATCACCCCAATTACAGATCCGCCCCCGCTGCTTCCCACCGCATGTCCTTTGTGCCCCCACTTTTCAAATTACAGATCAGACACTGTTCCCAGGCACATCATAACTATCACTGATTTGACCCACAGTTACTGACTCGATCTGCCCCACAATCCAATTTCTCAACCCACTAACACCTCATCAGTCACACACCAAACCCAGCCACCTCCCCAGCTCCTTTGGACTCCATGCGGACGGCTCATCTCCAGGACAATGCCATGTTGGGAGGGGAATACACGTTACACCCATCTGAGGCTAGACGTTCTAGGGAAGCTTTGTGTGGCGACCTGCAAACTGGATGCATGCTCTTGACTGGTCAAACCCAGAGGGTAAGAAGGAAGGGAATGGGGAGGTGTGGGGAAGAGAGAAGAAAGTGGGTCTACTAAAGGCAACAGTTCTGCACTGTCAGGGAGATGGGCTAGATAGTCTCACAGGCCTTTTCCACCTGACTTCCATGACGCTGGGTGGAAAGTGTCACCACCTCCCTCAGGTGAGCCGCCAGCATCTCTCAAATGGGCATTGTTCAGCCCATGCACAAAAAGCCACCCCTTGGCCCTCAAAATTTCAGCCCCGGCTCTATTCTTTTTTTAAGCAGATTAGGGAGGCTGTGACGAGGCAGCTCTTGTACAACCCAAAGTTCTCCGATTTCCTTGACTCTCTTGGATGTAGGGCCCAGTGTCCATACAAGAAGGTTCCACTGGTGGAACTGTCCTTCGGTTGGCAGGAACTGCTGCACGTTAACACACGAGTCCCTTGACTCCAGCTCCCATCCCAAGTAACCCCGCATAAGCAGGTATTACATCGGTGCTGGGCCAATGTGGACGCATCACTTGTCTGTACGAACAAACCCAGTGCCACACTGCACTGGATCTTGCAGAACAGACATGTCTGGCCACCTTTCTACACAGCAGTGCTCCCGAAGCCACGCATCTGTTGCAATGATGCTGACAAACGTGACTCCCATTTGCCAGCCATTTCTGAAGCAAACACACCACTTTTCTGACAGAATGTAAACATATTTGGTCACCTCCTGCACATGCCTGACACCAGACAGAGATCACCAGTGTGAACACACACAGCTGGTGTGATATATATGGGTGTAACTCCACTGATGCATGTTGCACTGGTAGAACTTTCATGTGTAGACAAGACCTAGGTTTAGGCACAGGTATGAGATGGAGACTGTGTTGCTTACTCTGAACAAAGATCTCCAATGGACAAGGATAAAGCGTCTATGCCAATTCTCTACCCATAGGCTACCTTCAATACCACACAGTACAAGGCACGGATGACTCCTCTGCAGGCCACAGGAGAGGTAGGTATGGCTGTATTTGCTTAGCTCTGTTATTTTCCCTCCCAGGACAGAAAGGCAGTAATGAGTAATTGTTGATCTGTCTCAAGGGCTCCCTGATGGAGGTACCACAGAATTCTGGGGAGAGAGCGACAGCCTTTGGACTGTATTTGATAGCAGGATACAGAAGACAGGTCACTCTGCATCTCTGATTCACTGGACCTGGACTGTACAGGCACTTGGACTTCCCACTATCTGCCCATGAGTGGAGCCTCAGCGAGAGCAAGATCCAAATATGACCGAAGGGTGACGCAGCAGAGAGGATCTGTTGGAGCGGTTCCATTTGGGGCTGGGTGGCGTGGTGGCCTGTGCTGTACAGGGCTCAGATGAAATGACCTAGTGGTCCCTTCCGGCCTTAAACGCCATGAAATATTCACTGGGCCAAAGAAAGAGAGAATGACTCTATAGCCCAGTGGTTCAGACATCCACCTCAGTCCTAACCACCATGCTATTGGCTACGCTGAGGTCTCTCTCTCGGACTGGTTCTGAAAAACCTGCCTGACAACAGTTTCCTCACAACGGACAGGTTCTGTGAAAAGCTTCACTTTTGACAAATCAGCATGTTCCAGAAAAACCAAAGCAAAACCCACATTTGATCAACGAAATTCTGACCAGCTTGAGAGGAGTTCTGCTGCATCCTAGCCACGCCTGGATGCAAAAGTGCTTCCTTCAATCGGCACTCAGCCAGCAGGCCACAGCCCTTCCCAGATCTATTAAGCCTCCTGTTTTCAGTCATCCCTCCCTGAGCTCCCAAGTGGATGACTACATCCATGCCTTCTGCCTAGAGCAGCAATCGCAGCACTGCAGATCCCAGGGAGATTCATCCAGCTCCCTAGAGTGCCTCTGCCCAGACAGACGACCCCAGAGAGAGACCCAGGTCTGAAGAGTGAGCATTCATTCCACTGGCTTAGTTCTCTGGACAGTGACGCAGCTGGGAGCTTCTCCCCATGGCCACCACCTGAGGTAAATGACGTCACCTCTACTGACCTGGAGGATGCCAGTAGCCTCTCATAGGTGCCAACAGTTCTGGGAGGCAGATGCCCACCCCAAATGTCACTTCAGCACCCTACCCCTCCCCCCCACAAACACCCCAACGTGATAAGCAGCAGCTCCCAGGCGTAGAGGCTGCAGCCCAGCACCACAGAAGGACATTCAGCTTAACCCCCTCCAATCTGCCCCTCGCAGCCCCATTCTACCTCTCTCCAGGCCCCGTCCTGAGCTTCAGTTTATCCAAAGCAACTTTTTTCATATTGAATCTCCCTCTCTGCCCCCCAACATCATCCACGTTGAAAAGGCTGCTCATCAGGGTGTTGTGAGCTGCACGTTCGTGATCTCGGACGTGGTGGGGTGAGCCAGCTTTGGGGACAGACTGTGCAGTGCGCTTTTGTGATGCATAAACATGCAGCTTGGTGTCAGTGATGGGAGAAAATGCATGTTCATCTCATCACGGACATGCACTCTCCAGCGCTTCAGCCAGAAATGGTCTGATTTCCTCTCTGCTCCCCACCTCCCCAAGCATCCAGGCCTTTGCCTCCTCCAGCCTGGAGCGGATAGAGTGCTCTACGAGGGGCTAACCCTAAAGATCATTTGGAAACTTCAGCTAGTGGAGAACTGCATGCCCCGCTTGCTTAGCGGCGCCTTCCCTGCACCCTGCAGATTGCACGGGTTTCCTGTCAGGTCCCGGATACAACGCAAGGGGTTGATTTTGATCTATGTATCCCTTTCAAGTTGGGGTCCTGCTTCATTTAGTGCTGTTGCTCTGTGTTGCAACCTGAGACGAGCCACCATGCTAGGGAGGGCAGGTCCTGGATTTGATCTGGGATATTATGCTCTCAGCAATGGGAACTTTGACTCTGGAAATTGCTTCCCTTGTAGGGGACACAGACCGGGTGTGCTGGCCTTCACGGCACACTGGAAGAGTTTTTCTGGGGCAGGGTTGTGGCTCTTTTGCAAGGGTGGGGGCAACTCCTTTCACGCTGTGTCACTATGCATTCATGATAGGGAAATTTACATATTTATAAATACTTACTCCCTAGGAATATGGCTGATACTGAGGGCTCCACCCAGGCCCTGCACCCCTCCCCTCCCCTCTGCCCACAGCCCCACACCCAGCCCCATGGCACTAATCACTACTCCCCCTAGTGCACATCCTTCCAGCCTAGCACCCAAGGGCACCAAACAGAGCACCCCTCATCCTGGCCTCACAACAGCTTGGGCCCTACACAGCCCCCACTTGGCAACCCAGGTAACCACTTCACACCCTACAGATACCCCCCGCCCCTCCGCAACCTCCCAGGGACAGATACCCCCTGTCCGCTGATGGACAGATAGCCCCCTGCCCCCTCTCGATGCCCCCCCCCATGGATTGATACCCCTGCCTTGTCACAAATAGCTACCCTATCCCCTGCGGCCCCCCCAGACACCCCATGGAGAGTTACCCCCCAGCTAGCCTCTCCCCTCCGGGACAGCCCTCTCCCCCCGCCATAGCCCCCTCCCCCCAGCTCTCGCCCCCCGGGACAGCCCTCTCCCCCTGCCATAGCCCCCTCCCCCCAGCTCTCGCCCCCCGGGACAGCCCTCTCCCCCCGGCTCTCGCCCCCGGCTCTCGCCCCCTCCCCCCGGCTCTCGCCCCCCGGGACAGCCCTCTCCCCCCGGCTCTCGCCCCCCGGGACAGCCCTCTCCCCCCGGCTCTCGCCCCCCGGGACAGCCCCCCTCCCCCCGGCTCTCGCCCCCCGGGACAGCCCCCCTCCCCCCGGCTCTCGCCCCCCGGGACAGCCCCCCTCCCCCCAGCTCTCGCCCCCCGCCGGCCCGCACCAGCTTGAGGTCCAACACGCCGTCCTTGGCCTCCTGCAGCAGCGACACGAACTTGGTGGTGAGCAGCCCCAGGCTCTTCTCGTGCCGGCTCGGGGCCCCCAGGGGCTGCGGCCCGGACTCCGCCATCTGCCTCCCCGCGCCGGCTCCTCCGGTCAGCCCGGCCGCTTCCGCTTCCGCCCGCGGGGCACGACGGGAGCCCGCCGGAAGAGCCCCGCAGCCGGGGCGGGTCCGGCCCGTTGCCATGGCGAGGGCCGCCCCCCCCCCCCCCCCCGCGCTGCTGGGGCGCGTCGCGCGCGGAACCTCCCTCGGGCCACGGGGCGACACGGGCCGCCCCACGCGTGTCCGTCTCACCCCGCCCGTGCGGATCCCGGGGCGGGCGGGACTGACCGGACCCGGCCCGGCCCGGCGGCTCTCGGGCTTCCCAGCCCCTGCGCCCCCACGTTTCACCCCCTGTGAGCTGATCGCCCGCCGGGCTCGCCGGGGCCGGGGTCAGCCGGGGTCAGCCGTCAGCGTAACAGGCCCCGGCACTGACCCCCAGGCCCTGGCACTGACCTCGCTGGTGCTTTCTGTGCAGCCTGGTGTAAAACCGGACACATCTCTAGCCGAGCCATGGCCCCCCGAGGTACCCCGGCCTGGGAACCACTGCACTAGGTTATTGGTGCCGGTGCCTGAACTGCCCCAGTGCCTCCAAAGAGCAAAACCCGCTGATATTTCTCCTGTCCTTCCCCGCTGGCCCGAGGCCTGGTTAGATTGAGTGTAGCCGCGCTGCTGAGTCCGGGCCCCACGGACCTCTCGCCATGGCGGGATCCGCTTGGGGACGGCGAGAGGCGCCTGTGCGTGTTTCCAACACGCCTGTGTCTGGTCCTGGGAATTCCTTGCTAAAGTTTTCCACCGTTGCTGCCTCTAGTTTAGTTTGGCTGCTGCTAAGGACGGTGAGAGTGCTGGTGTAGCCGGCTCCAGGGACTGCTGGCACTTCTGTCTGTGATTAATTCAGGGAAGTCCTGTGGCCTGAGCTATGCAGGAGATCAAACAAGATGATCACAATGGTCCCATGGGCCTTGGAATCTCTGAATTACTTCAATCACCAGGTCATCTAACCTTGCTCAGAGCAGGCCTACATGATTTCGGGTACGTCTACACCAGGGGTAGGCAACCTATGGCACGCGTGCCGAAGGCGGCACGGCACGCGAGCTGTTTTTCAGTGTCACTCACACTGCCCAGGTCCTGCCCACCGGTCCGGGGGGCTCTGCATTTTAATTTAATTTGAAATGAAGCTTCTTAAACATTTTAAAAACCTTATTTACTTTACATACAACAATCGTTTAGTTCTATATTATAGACTTATCGAAAGACCTTCTAAAAACGTTAACATGTAATACTGGCACGCGAAACCTTAAATTAGAGTGAATAAATGAAGACTCGGCACATCACTTCTGAAAGGTTGCCAACCCCTTCCACTGCTGTGCTGCAGCTTCGCCACTGTAGCGTAGACACTTGCTAGTGTTACAAAAGGGGGTTTTGCACCCCTTCGAGAGGTGGTAGCGAGGTTTATGGAAGAATTCTTCCCCTGGCCTCGTAGTGTCTATACTGGGGGCTTAACTATGTCTCTTGTGGGGTGAATGTTTCACATCCCTGAGCAATGTTGCTACATCAACCTACGTTTTAGATATAGACCACACCGTAGTGCTTAACATGCCAGGAGCCACCAGTATCTTGTCTGCCTTAGGACTCCCACCAGTTCTTCCAGCAGTGAGTGGTAAGGACTGTGAGAAATTTTAGCAAAATACCCCAGTGCAGCTAAGGCCTGTGCATCTGGGAGAGGGAGGATCAATGTGGGAGGCGGTGGAGCATCAGAGAAGGAGTATACATCTGTGGGAGTCACTGAGGGCTCAGTGCAAAGCCCACCGAAGTGAATGGGGGTCTTCGCATTGATGGTGATGCGCACTGGACTAGGCCCTAAGAGGGATACAGAGCGTGGTATATTGAACACACGGGATTTTGTCTGTAAGAAAAGATGCCGACCTTGAATTTTGCTCTTATGAAACTACCGTGCTTTGTATCAGAGGGGTAGCCGTGTTAGTCTGAATCTGTAAAAAGCAACAGAGGGTCCTGTGGCACCTTAAAGACTAACAGAAATATTGGGAGCATAAGCTTTCGTGGGTAAGAACCTCACTTCTTCATATGCAAGTAATGGAAATCTCCAGAGGCAGGTATAAATCAGTATGGAGATAACGAGGTTAGTTCAATCAGGGAGGGTGAGGTGCTCTGCTAGCAGTTGAGGTGTGAACACCAAGGGAGGAGAAACTGCTTCTGTAGTTGGCTAGCCATTCACAGTCTTTGTTTAATCCTGATCTGATGGTGTCAAATTTGCAAATGAACTGGAGCTCAGCAGTTTCTCTTTGGAGTCTGGTCCTGAAGTTTTTTTTGCTGTAAGATGGCTACCTTTACATCTGCTATTGTGTGGCCAGGGAGGTTGAAGTGTTCTCCTACAGGTTTTTGTATATTGCCGTTCTTGATATCTGACTTGTGTCCATTTATCCTCTTGCGTAGTGACTGTCCAGTTTGGCCAATGTACATAGCAGAGGGGCATTGCTGGCATATGATGGCATATATAACATTGGTGGACGTGCAGGTGAATGAGCCGGTGATGTTGTAGCTGATCTGGTTAGGTCCTGTGATGGTGTTGCTGGTGTAGATATGTGGGCAGAGTTGGCATCGAGGTTTGTTGCATGGGTTGGTTCCTGAGTTAGAGTTGTTATGGTGCGGTGCGTGGTTGCTGGTGAGAATATGCTTAAGGTTGGCAGGTTGTCTGTGGGCGAGGACTGGCCTGCCTCCCAAGGTCTGTGAAAGTGAGGGATCATTGTCCAGGATGGGTTGTAGATCACTGATGATGCGTTGGAGAGGTTTAAGCGGAGGACTGTAGGTGATGGCCAGTGGAGTTCTGTTGGTTTCTTTTTTGGGCCTGTCTTGTAGCAGGAGGCTTCTGGGTACCGTGCTTTATTATTCCTCCAAATATAGAAATACCAAACTTTCTGCTAAGGTTTCTAGCTAGTGTAGTCCATCAGTCCTGTGGTTCTCAGCTTTTGCCACACGAGGAACCCCTCTCCCCCACTCCAAACCTCCCTGGACCCTCTCTCAGGCCAGGACCCACCACCCATTTAGAAATATAGGAAGGTCAGAGTGGGCCCAGCCCCTGTTTCTGACTCCCATGTTGGGCCTTGTCCTGTACTGAGTGGTATTGCCATAAAGTTAGAACTCCCATCAGAGAACATTCAAAACAGTACGTGTACCTATGACTTCCTTCCTCCTCCCCATCATGTTATAAACACCTTACCATTTCTACACAGAGTAAACCATAAAATCCTGACTTCTAGAGCTCTTCTAGATGATATTCACTGAAGATTAATAGTCTGATTTTGGCAATTTTGTAAAAAAAATTAGGATTGTCGATTAACTGCAGTTAACTCACATGGTTAACTCAAAAAATTAATCTCGATTAAAAAATAAATTGTGATTAATCGCACGGTTAAACAATAGAATACCAATTTAAATGTATTAAAGATTTTTGGATGGTTTTCTACATTTTCAAATATATCAATTTCAATTACAACACAGAATACAAAATGTACGGTGCTCACTTTATATTTTTTATTACAAATATTTGCTCTGTAAAAATGATAAAAGCAATAGTATTTTTCAATTCACCTCATACAAGTACCATAGTGCAATCTCTTTATCATGAAAGTGCAACTTACAAATGTAGATTTTTTTTGTTACCGTAACTGCCCTCAAAAACAAAACAATGTAAAACTTCAGAGCCTACAAGTCCACTCAGTCCTGCTTCTTGTTCAGCCAATCGCTCAGACAAAGAAGTCTGTTTACATTTGCAGGAGATAATGCTGCCTGCTTCTTGTTTACAATATCACCTGAAAGTGAGAACAGGTGTTTGCATGGCACTCTTGTAGCCGGTGTTGCAAGATATTTACGTGCCAGATGCGCTAAAGATTCACATGCCTCTTCATGCTTTGGCCACCATTCCAGAGAACATGCTTCCATGCTGATGATGCTCGTTAAAAAAATAACGTGGTAATTAAATTTGTGACTGAACCGGTATTCCCTCTAATTTTTCCCATGCATTTGTGCGGAATGAATTTGGTTATGTGCACCAATATGGAGGTGATGTGTCACACATCACCTCCATATTGGTGCATATAACAAAATCCATGTGGCAGGGGTGGCGCCGAGGGGTTCAGAGTACGGGAGGGGGCTCAGGGCTGGGGCAGGGGGTTGGGGTGCGGGGGGGGGTGAGGGCTCTGGCTGGGGGTGTGGGTTCTGGCATGGGGCCAGGGATGAGGAGTTTGGGGTGCAGGCTGCCCCAAGACTACAGCAGGGAGAGAGGACTCTCCCCAGCTCTCTTGCCGCAGCAGCACCTGGGCTGGGTTGGGTGGGAGCTGCAGGAGAGGTGCCTCTCCCCCGGCTGTGGCAGGTCTGGGGCTGGGGGAGAGGCATTTCTCCCCGCCGCAGCCCTGAGCGCCTGCGTGGCGCTTAATAGGCTACTGCGTAGCCACCCGCCCTCGCAGCTTAGAGGGAATTTAGGAGTGAACTCCTTGCCGGGGAATTGTATGTCTCCTGCTCTGTTTTACCCACATTCTGCCATATATTTCATGGTATAGCAGTCTCGGATGATGACCCAGCACATACTGTTCATTTTAAGAACACTTGCACTGCAGATTTGACAAAACACAAAGAAGGTACGAATGTGAGATTTCTAAAGATAGCTACAGCACTCGACCCAAGGTTTACGAATCTGAAGCGCCTTCCAAAATCTGAGAGGGACGAGGTGCAGCACATGCTTTCAGAAGTCTTGAAAGTCCACTCTGATGTGGAAACTACAGAACCCAAACCACCAAAAGAGAAAATCAGCCTTCTGCTGGTGGCATCTGACTCAGATGATGAAAATGAACATGCGTCTATCCGCACTGCTTTGGATTGTTATTGAGCAGAACCCCTCATCAGCATGGACGCATGTCCTCTGGAATGGTGGTTGAAGTATCAAGGGACATATGAGTCTTTAGTGCATCTGGCACGTAAATATTGTGACAAAGTTCCTCCTCTATCTTGGTGGGTCCTGCGCTTATTGGCGGATTTTCTTGCCTCAGAGATTCACCATGTGGGTTGGGGAACAGCCCAGAAACCTTCCCCTCTGGGAGAACCCACAGTCCAGGTCAATTGGGAGGTTTGGGGGGAACCCGGGCCCGCCCTCTACTCCAGGTTCCAGCCCAGGGCACTGTGGACTGCAGCTGTCTATAGTGCCTCCTGTAACAGCTGCATGACAGCTACAACTCCCTGGGCTACTTCCCCATGGCCTCCTCCTCCGAACACCTTCCTTATTCTCACCACAGGACCTTCCGCCTGGTGTCTGATAACGCTTGTGCGCCTCAGTCCTCCAGCAGCACACCCTCTCACTCTCAGCTCCTTGCGCCTCTTGCTCCCAGCTCCTCACACTCATACCACAAACTGAAGTGAGCTCCTTTTTAAATCCCAGGTGCCCTGATTAGCCTGCCTTAATTGATTCTAGAAGCTTCTTCTTAATTGGCTTCAGGTGTCCTAATTAGCCTGCCTGCCTTAACTGGTTCTAGCAGGTTCCTGATTACTCTAGTGCAGCCCCTGCTCTGGTCACTCAGGGAACAGAAAACTACTCATCCAGTGACCAGTATATTTGCCCTCTACCAGACTCCTGTACCCCACTGGTCTGGGTCTTTCACAATATCTTGCAACACCGGCTACAACAGTGCCATGCAAACACCTTTTCTCACTTTCAGGTGACATTGTAAACAAGAAGTGGGCAGGATTATCTCCTGTAAATATAAACAAACTTGTTTGTCTGAGCGATTGGCTGAACAAGAAGTAGGACTGAGTGGACTTGTAGGTTCTAAAATTTTACGTTCTTTTATTTTTGAATGCAGGTTTTTTTTAATACATAATTCTACATTTGTAAGTTCAACTTTCATGTTAAAGAGATTGCACTACAGTATTTGTATTAGGTGAATTGAAAAATATTATTTCTTTTGTTTTTTACAGTGCAACTATTTGTATTAAAAATAAATATAAAGTGAGCACTGTACGCTTTGTATCCTGTGTTGTAATGGATATCAATATATTTGAAAATGTGGAAAACATCCAAAAATATTTAAATAGATGGTATTCTATTATTCGCTAACAGTGCAATTAATCACGCGGTTAATTTTTTTCATCGCTTGACAGCCCTACAAAAAATATTTAACACTTTTGTAAATTATGCCTCTGTCTTATACAAGCTGAGGGGGAATTCACAAATAGAAACAGATCTCATGACATTTTTCAAATAAAATAAATACATTGGAATCAATGGGGCTTTTCTGATGTACACCAGCTGAAGATCTGGCCCAGTATTTGGAAATACAGTTTTCGTTGTTTTCCCAGCCCTGCCCTGGTACATGATTCTTTTCACTAATCATTATATACCTAGAGGCAAAATGCTTTGGTTTTTCTGTCCATCTTCCATCAGCTGTGATCTCACAGCTCCATTAAGCACTGTGATGCTTCCTATTGTAGGCAGGGTGTTTTGTGAGTATTGCAGTTGATCAACACATTATCACCTAATAGCTGTCATCTGTATTTCTCATAAACACCCCACGGTCCTTAGACCATTTCCAGCGCCAGTCTCTCCAGAATAACTAGCAAGACGTAAACAACAAGGAGTCTGGTGGCACCTTAAAAACTAACAGATTTATTTGGGCATAAGCTTTCGTGAGTAAAAAAACCTCACTTCTTCAGATGCATAGAGTGAAAGTTACAGATGCAGGCATTATATACTGACACATGGAGAGCAGGGAGTTACTTCGCAAGTGGAGAACCAGTGTTGACAGGGCCAATTCAATCAGGGTGGATGTAGTCCACTCCCAATAACAGAGGAGGAGGTGTCAATTCCAGGAGAGGAAAAGCTGCTTCTGTAATGAGCGAGCCACTCCCAGTCCCTATTCAAGCCCAGATTAATGGTGTTGAATTTGCAAATGAATTTTAGTTCTGCTGTTTCTCTTTGAAGTCTGTTTCTGAAGTTTTTTTGTTCAATGATAGTGACTTTTAAATCTGTAATAGAATGACCCGGGAGACTGAAGTGTTCACTTACTGGCTTATGTATGTTACCCGTCTTGCTCTGTCACTATAGTACAAATAAGTGATGGTCACATAAACACCACCCTACACCGGAAACCTACTGACCGCTATACGTACCTACATGCCTCCAGCTTCCATCCAAGACACATCACACGATCCATTGTCTACAGCCAAGCCCTAAGATACACCGAATTTGCTCCAACCCCTCAGACAGAGACAAACACCTACAAGATCTTTATCAAGCATTCGTAAAACTACAATACCCACCTGGGGAAGTGAGGAAACAGATTGACAGAGCAAGACGGGTACCCAGAAATCACCTACTACAGGACAGGCCCAACAAAGACAATAACAGAACACCACTGGCCATCACATACAGCCCCCAGCTAAAACCTCTCCAGCGCATTATCCACGATCTACAACCTATCCTGGAAAATGATCCCTCACTCTCACAGACCTTGGGAGGCAGGCCAGTCCTCGCTTACAGACAACCCCCCAACCTGAAGCAAATACTCACCAGCAACTACACACCACACCACAGAAACACCAACCCAGGAACCTATCCCTGTAGCAAACCTCGTTGCCTACTCTGTCCCCATATCTACTCTGGTAACAGCATCAGAGGACCCAACCACATCAGCCACACCATCAAGAGCTCATTCACCTGCACATCCACTAATGTTATATATGCCATCATGTGCCAGCAATGCCCCTCTGCCATGTACATTGGCCAAACCGGACAGTCCCTCCGCAAAAGAATAAATGGACACAAATCGGATATCAGGAATGGTAACATACATAAGCCAGTAAGTGAACACTTCAATCTCCCTGGTCATTCTATTACAGATTTAAAAGTCACTATCATTGAACAAAAAAACTTCAGAAACAGACTTCAAAGAGAAACAGCAGAACTAAAATTCATTTGCAAATTCAACACCATTAATCTGGGCTTGAATAGGGACTGGGAGTGGCTGGCTCATTATAGAAGCAGCTTTTCCTCTCCTGGAATTGACACCTCCTCCTCTGTTATTGGGAGTGGACTACATCCACCCTGATTGAATTAGCCCTGTCAACACTGGTTCTCCACTTGCGAAGTAACTCCCTGCTCTCCATGTGTCAGTATGTAATGCCTGCATCTGTAACTTTCACTCTATGCATCCGAAGAAGTGAGGTTTTTACCCACAAAAGCTTATGCCCAAATAAATCTGTTAGTCTTTAAGGTGCCACCAGACTCCTTGTTGTTTTTGTAGATACAGACTAACACGGCTACCCCCTGATACTTGACATCATGCAGGGCACTAAATTTAGCCGTATGGAGTGGAAATCCATCAACCTCAACAAAAAACTTGCACAGATACAGACAGACATCATCTTCCTCTCCAAATGCAAACAGATGGACATCATACCAAAAGGACTGAAGGTAAAAAATCCATTGCAATCAACATACTACACTGAGTATAGTGAGAGACTGTGCCACACACTCTCAAAGAAACTGAGGAACCACCTGATCAGCATCCTGTACAGCAGACAGGAGAAGATCAAGACTGAGCTCTCAGAACTGGAGACTCTCATACAATACCAACCTTCCACACAAACTTCCACGTGGCTGGACTTTACAAAAATGAGACAAGCCATTTACAATGCACACTTCACTTCTCTACAGAGGAAAAAGGACAGTAAGCTATCTAAACTAATACCTGCCACTGGGGGCTATAACAATGGTACCGTCAACTCATCTAACAACATTGTCAATCTTTCCAACCACACACTTAGCCCAGCAGAAGAGTCTGTCCTATCTCGGGGACTTTCTTTCTGTCCCACCATCCCCACGAACATGATACAGTTCTGCGGTGATCTGGAAGCCTACTTTCGTCGTCTCCGACTCAAGGAATATTTTCAACGCACCACTGAACAGTGCACTGACCCACAGGAACCCTCCTACCAACACTACAAGAAGAAGAACTCTGCGTGGACTCCTCCTGACGGTCGAAATGACAGACTGGACCTCTACATAGAGCATTTCCGCAGACGTGCACAGGCTGAAATTGTGGACAAACAACATCACTTGTCCCATAACCTCAGCCGTACAGAACGCAATGCCATCCACAGCCTCAGAAACAACTCTGACATTATCATCAAAGGGGCTGACAAAGGAGGTGCTGTAGTCATAATGAACAGGTCGGATTATGAACAGGAGGCTGCCAGGCAACTCTCCAAGACCACATTCTACAGGCCACTATCCTCTGATCCCACTGAGGAATACCAAAAGAAACTACACCATCTGCTCAAGTAATTCCCAGCTACAGTATGGGAACAAATCTACATGGACACACCCCCAGAACCCCGACCAGGGGTATTCTATCTGCTACCCAAGATCCATAAACCCGGAAACCCTGGACGCCCCATCATCTCAGGCATTGGCACTCTGACACCAGGATTATCTGGCTATTTGGACTCTCTCCTCAGACCCTACGCTACCAGCACTCCCAGCTATCTTCGAGACACCACCGACTTCCTGAGGAAACTACAATGCATTGATGTTCTTCCTTAAAACACCATCCTGGCCACCGTGGATGTAGAAGCACTTTACACCAATATTCCACATGAGGCTGGACTACAAACTGTCAGGAACAGTATCCCTGATGAGGCCACAGCACGCCTGGTGGCTGAGCTTTGTGACTTTGTCCTCACCCACAACCACTTCAGATTTGGGGACAACTTATACCTTCAAGTCAGTGGCACTGCTATGGGTACCCGCATGGCCCCACAGTATGCCAACATTTTTATGGCTGACTTAGAACAACGCTTCCTCAGCTCTCGTCCCCTAGTGCCCCTCCTCTACTTGCGCTACATTGATGACATCTTCATCATATGGACCCACGGAAAGGAGGCCCTTGAAGAATTCCACCTGGACTTCAACAATTTCCACCCCACCATCAACCTCAGCCTGGACCAGTCCACACAAGAGATCCACTTCCTGGACACTACAGTACAAATAAGTGATGGTCACATAAACACCACCCTATACCGGAAACCTACTGACCGCTATACATACCTACATGCCTCCAGCTTCCATCCAAGACACATCACACGATCCATTGTCTACAGCCAAGCCCTAAGATACAACCGAATTTGCTCCAACCCCTCAGACAGAGAAAAATACCTACAAGATCTTTATCAAGCATTCGTAAAACTACAATACCCACCTGGGGAAGTGAGGAAACAGATTGACAGAGCAAGACGGGTACCCAGAAATCACCTACTACAGGACAGGCCCAACAAGGACAATAACAGAACACCACTGGCCATCACATACAGCCCCCAGCTAAAACCTCTCCAGCGCATTATCCACGATCTACAACCTATCCTGGAAAATGATCCCTCACTCTCACAGACCTTGGGAGGCAGGCCAGTCCTTGCTTACATACAACCCCCCAACCTGAAGCAAATACTCACCAGCAACTACACACCATACCACAGAAACACCAACCCAGGAACCAATCCCTGTGGCAAACCTCGTTCCCTACTCTGTCCCCATATCTACTCTGGTAACAGCATCAGAGGACCCAATCACATCACCCACACCATCAAGGGCTCATTCACCTGCACATCCACTAATGTTATATATGCCATCATGTGCCAGCAATGCCCCTCTGCCATGTACATTGGCCAAACCGGACAGTCCCTCCGCAAAAGAATAAATGGACACAAATCGGATATCAGGAATGGTAACATACATAAGCCAGTAAGTGAACACTTCAATCTCCCTGGTCATTCTATTACAGATTTAAAAGTCACTATCATTGAACAAAAAAACTTCAGAAACAGACTTCAAAGAGAAACAGCAGAACTAAAATTCATTTGCAAATTCAACACCATTAATCTGGGCTTGAATAGGGACTGGGAGTGGCTGGCTCATTACAGAAGCAGCTTTTCCTCTCCTGGAATTGACACCTCCTCCTCTGTTATTGGGAGTGGACTACATCCACCCTGATTGAATTGGCCCTGTCAACACTGGTTCTCCACTTGTGAAGTAACTCCCTGCTCTCCATGTGTCAGTATATAATGCCTGCATCTGTAACTTTCACTCTATGCATCCGAAGAAGTGAGGTTTTTACTCACGAAAGCTTATGCCCAAATAAATGTTAGTCTATAAGGTGCCACCAGACTCCTTGTTGTTTTTGTAGATACAGACTAACACGGCTACCCCCTGATACTTAGCAAGACGTAGTTAAAGGGCTTTCCAAAAAGTAATTTATTGGACATAAAAATCATCAAAGTTCAGGGAGTTTTTTCAGGTGCCTGAACCACAGTGGAATCCTGTCAGCATTTGGGTGCCGTGCAACACATAAGCCTCTAGGTGTGTCTCAGATATTCAATGCACCGTTAGCCTGCTTCCCTCCGACCCTATGTGCTGTTCTAGACGACTAAGCACAGCTGCCAGCCTGAGCAGGTGTTTCGCCACGGTATTGTGATCTCGCTGGTACCAAGCCAAACAACCTTCACGCTTGAGTCCCTGCAAAGCTTAGTCTGTCACAGGTTGAACCAGAGCCTGGAGGTAGCAGTGATACCCTCACAGCTCCTCAGCAGCGTATCGTCGCCTAGGGTGGCAAATTTGCAGGGGCGGCAAATTTATAATAGCAGCATTTTTGCAATCGCGGTGTCACTGACCAGTCCTAGCGCGTATTGAAACCACCAATGACGGCGCGACGCCATGTAGTGAACATACACGCGAGAATCCTAAACGTTAATAATATGACTGGAAGGAAGAAATTAAGCGGTTCTCAGTTTTGGATCCATGCGCGGTCCCGGGCTACACGCGAAATCGCGCTGTCCAGACACGCGTTCAAGCGAGGGGCCGCTGTACTTGTAAATGTTCAATTATTTTAATGCTATTTAGATTCATTTTAGTTCAAACGAATTTGTAAAAAAACTAAAACAAGTTCATATGGGGCCGGGGGCGGCAATTATTTCAGGGCCTAGGGGCGGCAGAATCATTAATCCGCCACTGCTCCTCAGTGGGTATGTATAACCAAGTCCCCTCAGAGTCCAGATCTGGCTCCAGTCACTGGGAAGTATTTGACAAACCAAGCTTATTGAAACAAGTGCATGCTACCAAGATCACAAATAAGTCTTCCCCATGGATCCAGGGTAGCTTTTGTCATCTCTGTACTGGTTTTTGTGACCTCACAGCCACTGCATATTCGGATTGACACCTTTGGGATTAGGGCTAGTGATGTCCACCTTGGATATTTCATGTTTGGTCTCATGTCAGCTCTTGGTCCTGGAGCACATCTGGCACCTGGCAAAGTTTTGGAAGTACAAGCTGAGCTCCAGGGTGTGATTTACTCTGATAAAAGTTTCCTGTATGAAGCAAACTGTTTTGCTGAATACAGCTTTATGGCTAGCCAGACTCGTCGTTTTTACTGGGTTTTTCCCAGGGCAAATCCGGCTCGTGCACATGAAAAATACTGGATCCATTATGTACATCTCCTTGGATGAAGTTGTGTCCAGTGAGGTTAGTGATTCCCTTTGGCCAAAATTCCTAACGAGCACAAAACATACAAATATAGAAAGTCCTGAGTTAAGTTTTCTTTCACAAACTTTAGAAAGCATTTCCCCTTTCAGACATACTATTTTAAGTATTACACTCTCATAAATACAAAGGAGAAATCAAATTTCAAATACCTTCAACTGTGATTAAAAAACAGTATAATACAAAACCTATTGTAGCACCCATTAAAAGATTAGAAACCTGCTAACTGATAGACCTCAGACTTGAATTGTTCAAGGGAACCCTCCCCAAATGGGAGTGTTTTTAGAACCTCAGGGATCAGTTCTCGGCCCAATGCTATTTGTTACTTTTATAGATTATTTAGAAGAAAATATACAATCATCGCTGATAAAGATAGGGTTACCATACATCCGGTTTTTCCCGGACATGTCCGGCTTTTCAGCAATCAAACCCTCGTCCGGGGGGAATTGCCAAAAAGCCGAACATGTCCGGGAAAAATACCGTCCGGGCACTTCCCCTTCCGCGGCTGCTCTGCGAGTCCTCCCCTCTCAGACTTCGGCTCTGTTTAAGAGCCAAGCTGCCCGAGCCAGCGCTACCGGCTTCGGGCAGCCCCCCTTGCCTAGGAGGGTTTGTCAGTATGGCTTGTGACAGACCCAGACCAGTGGGGTACAGGAGTCTGGTAGAGGGCAAATATACTGATCACTGGATGAGTAGTTTTCTGTTCCCTGAGTGACCAGAGCAGGGGCTGCACTAGAGTAATCAGGAACCTGCTAGAACCAGTTAAGGCAGGCAGGCTAATTAGGACACCTGGAGCCAATTAAGAAGAAGCTGGTAGAATCAATTAAGGCAGGCTAATCAGGGCATCTGGGTTTAAAAGGAGCTCACTTCAGTTTGTGGTGTGAGTGTGAGGAGCTGGGAGCAAGAGGCGCGAGGAGCTGAGAGTGAGAGGGTGTACTGCTGGAGGACTGAGTAGCACAAGCGTTATCAGACACCAGGAGGAAGGTCCTGTGGTGAGACTAGGGTTACCATATCTATCAAATAAAAAAAGAGGACCCTCCACGGGCCCTGGTACCGCCCATTTCCCCAGCCCCGCCCCAACTCTGCCCCTTCCCCACCCTAACTCCGCCCCCTCCCACTCCCAGCCACGCGGAAAGGGTTGCCCGAGCGCTACCGGCTTCACGGTTTGCCGGGCAGCCCCCAGACCCTGCGCCCCCGGCCGGCGCTTCCCCAGCGCAGCTGGAGCCCGGGAGGGGAAGCGCCCAGCCGGGGGCACAGGGTCTGGAGGCTGCCCGACAAACCGTGAAGCTGGTAGCGCTTGGGCTTCGGGCAGCCCCCTTGCCTCCAGACCCTGTGCCCCCAGCCGGGCACTTCCCCTCCCGGGCTCCGGCGGCGCAGGGTCCGGAGGCATGGGGGCTGCCCAAAGCCCGTGGCACTCGGCTCTTAAACAGAGCCGAAGAGTCGGGGAGGAGCAGAGCCGCTGCGGCTGGAGGCTCTGCTCCTCCCCTGACTCTTCGGCTCTGTTTAAGAGCCGAGCTGCCCCAGCGCTATCGGCTTCGGGCAGCCCCCTTGCCTCCGGACCCTGCGCCGCCGGAGCCCGGGAGGGGAAGTGCCCGGCCGGCGGCGCAGGGTCTGGAGGCACGGGGGCTGCCTGAAGCCCATAGCGCTCGGGCAGCTCGGCTCTTAAACAGAGCCGAAGAGTCAGGGGAGGAGCAGAGCCGCCATTTTCCTGGACATGTTTGGCTTTTTGGCAATTCCCCCCGGATGGGGCTTTGAGTGCCGAAAAGCCGGACATGTCCGGGAAAAAGAGGATGTATGGTAACTCTAGGTGAGACTAAAGAAGGTGTTTGGAGAAGGCCATGGGAAAGCAGCCCAGGGAGTTGTAGCTGTCATGCAGCTGTTACAGGAGGCACTATAGACAGCTGCAGTCCACAGGGCCCTGGGCTGGAACCCGGCGTAGAGGGTGGGCCCGGGTTCCCCCAAACCTCCCAATTGACCTGGACTGTGGGTTCTTCCAGAGGGGAAGGTCTCTGGGCTGTTCCCCAACCCACATGGTGAATCTCTGAGGCAAGAAAATCCGCCAATAAGTGCAGGACCCACCAAGATAGAGGAGGAACTTTCTCACAGGCTATACCTGTAAACCTTCATACAGCGTGATCTGGTTCGCTTAGCTGGGTGCAATCAAACTATACACATTTCCATACAGTCAAATGCAAAGTCCAACCTGTAGGAACAAAGAATGCCGGCCATGCTTACAGGATGGGAGGCTGTATCCTGCAAAGCAGTGGCTCTGAAAAGGACTTAGGGGTCACGGTGGAGACCAACCAAGCATGAGCTCCCAGGGTGATGCTGTGGCCAAAAGGACGAAGGTGATTCTTGGATGTATAAACAGGACTATCAAGCAGGAGTATTACCTATGGGTGTAGCACAGGGGAGACCACTACTGGAACATGGTGTCCAGTTCTGGTGTCCATATTTCAAGAAGGGTTCAGAAAAAGCTGCAAAAATCATTAGAGTACTGGAAACATGTCTTATAGTGAGAGGCTTAAGGCGCTTGGTCTATGTATCTTATCAAAAAGCAGATGAAGAGGTGACGTGCTCATGGTCTGTCAGTACTTACATGGGGAGATTTCGGAAAGCAGGGGGCTCATTAATCCAACAGATAAATGCAGAACAAAATCCAGTGGCTGGAAGTGAAACTAGACAAATTCAAACTGGACATAAGACACACAACAGTGAAGGGAATTAATAATTAGAACTACCTGCCATTTCAGTGGTGGATTCTCCATCACTGAAAACATTTCCATCAAAACTCATTGTCTTCCTGAGATGACCACAAATTCTTGGGCTTAATGCAGGAATTACAAGTTACATTTTTTTTTGCCTTGTTTGATGCAGGAAGGACAACAAGGGGACCCCATGTGATCCTTTCTGCTCCTAAGATCTACGAATCTAGGAACTGTGCCCAGTTTTATATTTTGTAAAATAATATTGCACTTTAAGGTCTGGTTGACAAGTTTCTATGTCAGATGTAGAGTTGGGCAATTATCCTAACGAGCGCTGTTTGCTCCAGAGGAATGCTGTATTGTGTTTGGGTGACGCTATGTATTTAGTGGGATAGCTCAAAATACAATCTCTGACGTATAAAGGTATCTTTACAGTTCATGCAAAAAGTGTAAGTCAGATATTTCTGGGTGGCATTGTTGTACATATTTGCAATAGGCCTTCTACATTTCTTCTTTCCCTTTCTGTAATTATTTTGGGTGGTGATCTAGATAGATAGATTTTCACCATTACTTTGGTGTAATTCTCCAGAATTGCCTGAAACACCGTGCCCAGTTAGCAGGGGTTCTGGGAAAGGGTTAAATGCGTCCTGCTGACTCACAGATGTAGGTGACTCATTGCTCCATCCAGGAGATGGGAGTGGCTCAGTGGGGACAGAGGATCTAGGGTGCGAGCTGAGCAGTTTTGATTGAGGGAGGAACTCTAGAAGCATCCCAGCCTGGGGAGAAGGTTGTATTGTTGTTCATTTCCGTGTTCATAAAACCAAACCCTGGGAAGGGGGTGAGTTTGGACTCTGAGAGCAGGTTGGGAACAGCTCCTGTTCCCAAAGTGACTTCTCAAGCTGGTGAAAGACCCTTACCTTGGGATTCCCTGTATCTTTGTTATTTTGGGATGGATGTCAGCAACCTGAACTCCATGCTCGGCAGGTTTTTGTAGTGGACTACAATATACACACAAGCAGCCAGTGGTGCAGACACATGCCCATAGAGTACGAACGCAGGCCCGCTCCAAGACACCGCACATGTGGTATGAACAGAGGCAGCCACACGCAGACAGATGCACACATGTTGTACACTCAGGCAGCCACATACACAAGCATATGGCAACAGCACATAGCAGGCATAGGGGAACTGGAGAGACATCCACCACGGACTTACACACATAGGAACACAGATCCATGCACAAAAATATACAGGTGCACATGGTACATGACGGGAAACACGCCTCTGCAAAGGCAGCCACAACACCCTGCCCACCCAGACATGCACACACAGCCAAGCACACGTGGTGTGCACACCCACCGCCAGGCGCACATGACAGGCACACATTGCCATGCAAAGACATGTACACCCAGACATGCACACACAGGCATGCGCAAACAGCTATGCACACAAGTACGCACCCAGAGAGACACTGTGCATGGAACAATTTACATTCACAAAGAATGAAAAATGTCAAGAGCATTAGCTGCCTCCCCCTTCCCCGCTCCCCCCCCTCCAACATCCTGAGTGTGTCTGCAGTAACACAATGAGCCCCTGAGGAGCTGTGAGTGGAATCACTGAAGGAAACTGCTGGCTGTGTTTCCTCTCTTCAGCCCAGCCCTGTCCTCTGAACCCTGCACACAGCGGCTGGAGCCATGGGCATGTCTGCAGAGCAGGAGGACTCCTGCAGCCCCAGAGGTAATGAGAACTGCAGCTCGAGGGAGGGCAGCGGGGCGCAGGGCTCACGCAGGGACCGGGGTGACTCCCTGCACTGGGATGAAGCCTGGCTCCAAGTCGGGGGGGGGTTCTCAGTCATCTGTCCCTGGCCAGGATCCTTTTACAGCCAGGGTGGGGTGGGCTCTCCTGCCCTTTTGCAGTGAGGATGGGGGTGATCCCCTGCCCCTGGGGGGAGGGGTACATCTCCCCTGCCGGCCAGCTGGGTACGTTTAGGATCGCTGCCTGTGCCCTGGCCTTGGGAAGAGAGTGATGGAATGGGGCAGGGGGCTCATATGGCAAAGCATCTATTCCTACAGTGCAGTGTCGAGGTGTTAGGCCAGTGTTATTGAAATGTCCCAGGACTGGGGCTCCCCTGGGAAGCTACTCCACAGCCCAGCACCCCCTCACTGGCAACCAGCTTTCCTCAGTAGCCAGCCTGTGTCCTCCCTTCCCGTCATCCCCTTCCCCTCATCCCAGCCCCGCGACCCTGTGAATAACCCCTCGGCCTGCGCGGCGCTCCCACCCGGCAAGCTGCAGCCACCTCTGCCCCGTATTAGCCGGTTTGTCCCAAAGCTCTTTCGCTTTCCTCACAAATCCATCTCCTCCTGCCCCCGGGCCCGTGGGCTGCCATTCTCCCAGGCCAGAGCCCAGCCCCGGGGAGCCCTGCCGCTAGGCGTGGGCACTGTGTCAATAACTACTGACAATCCCACAGCCGCAGCGCGGGGGAGCTGCTGGCGAATGGGGGGGCCTGGAAGTGACGGCAGAGCCAGCACCGAGCCTGGGGAAGAAGAGGGCAGGTGCCAGGCAGCGTCCCCAGCTGGGGCTGCGCTGCTCCGCAGACGAGGGTGCTAGGACCTGGGGAGGGCTGCTCTGGTCCACAGACCCCGTCTGAGTCAGGCACACAGAACCAGGGTCGTTAGGAGACACCCGGGGCCATGCGCCCTCCAACCTGCATCTAGGCCGGTTTGGGGAACTGCATTTCTCCCCCGGTGGGGGTGGGCAGTGTTCAGGGCACGCCTTGTTCCTAGCTCAGCTGAGCTGCCCCTCCCTGGCACAGGTGCTCAGGGGAGAGGCTATAACCGGCTGTTGGGGAGGTAGCGGTGGGCGATGCCGGGGGAGGGACAGGCTCCATGCCCGGTGGGTAGGACTGGACTGACCCCAGCCTGCCACGTTCCCTGCTTGGGCACTAAGTCCTTGCCAGCCGCGGCTGTATCTTTCCTGCTGAGTCACTGCCCTGCTCGCAGGCCCCTATCAGCGGCTCCCAGACGGCAAACCCCCGGCACAGGGCACCGCCACGCTCTGTGCAGCCATCACATGGGGAGCACGAGCTCTGGGGCAGCCTCGAGGGGCTGTGTGGAGTAGGGCTGTGCACACAGGCAGGCTGAAGGACACCTGACAACTCCGTCTGGCTGTCCCCATGTGTATGTGTCCATCCCTCCTAGAGTGTGCCTGTCCACACGTGTGTCTGTCTGTCCCTGTCCCCTGCTGTGCGTCTGGCTGGCCTTACACGCACTTTTCTAGGATTTTATAAGGTCTCTCACCATGGTGGTAGCTGGGCGCTCGTGTGTGTCTGCCTGTCTGTCCCTGTCCCCATGTCCGTGTGTACAGGCGTGTGTACATTCACACCCGGCTTCCTGTGCCTCCGTCCTGGGGAAGCAGCTGGAGTGGAAATGCTCTTCCTGTCTGCGAAGGAGATGCTGCCTCCGGTTTGTTTTCTTAACGGATAACGTTGCCCCTAGATGAGGAATGGCCAGAAGCGGAGAAGGCTGAGAAGTTAGCAAGAGGGGCTGCTTTGAAATGGGCCTCGGGGGTGTTTTACCGCCCGGACAAGTTGGAGGGTCTGGGACACTACCGGAGCCGGGAGGCCCAGCGGAACATCTCGATCCAGTCCCGGCTAAAGGTGGGTGCTCATTGCAGGGGGCCTCCTAAGGCCCGGGATTCCTTGGCCAGGGGAGTGTATGCCGTTTTCTAACACTTCGTCCATTCGAAACCTATTCTCAGCTGGTGCTGTGCAGGGTAGGTTGGAATTGTTCGCGTAGGGAGCCCAGAAACATACCGGAGCCATTTCCCAGCACGAAAACACGCTAGAACCCTGCTCGGCTTTCCCAGAACCCAGGCCTGGGCTTTTTCTGGTTCTTTCAGGAAACTTGCCTTTAGTGTGAGAAATTGCAGGCCTAAAGTCAGCGGCATTTTGGGAAGGCGCCGAGGCTTGTGGGAAAAGGCTGGAACCTCTCCCGCCACACCAAGGGCAGGCTGCAGGGATAGCGTTGAGCTGGGGCCACATCTGCCCCAAATCACAATGACCCTACAGAGGCCGAGGCGTTCTGATCACATGCCCATGACTTGACTTCCTGGCCTGTGAGCTCAACTTTTCAATGTAAAAAAAAGGGCGGGGGGCTTAACTGACCCATAAGCCTCACTCCCACCACCAGCTCGAGTGGAGACTCGAGCTTCATTCCCGGGCCCAGGCAGCGGGGCTCACAGCACTTCCTGTGCTGGGGCAGCTGGCGAGGGGGACGATCTCCTGGCTGGACTGGGTCTAATGTCTAAACCCAGGAGCCATGCGGAGGAGAGTGGGTACGGAACGGTGCCGCCACGCACGGCAAACTCCCCCGGGGCAACGGCGGCTGTGGCTGCGACGTGCACCTCATGATTAACATCCGAAGGGGGCAGCCTCCTCCCCAGCCCCCCAAATCGTCATCCTCCCCTTGCCTACACGTCCCCCCCCCCCCCCCCCCATGGACATACCGCTCCCTCACAGTACCGCGGCCACCTGCCCCTCCCCCGGTATTACACGGACCCTCCCTGTACCAACCTGCCCCTCCCCCAGTATTATGCCCACCACCCCACAACTGCTGCCCCACCAGTATTACTCCCTTGCTCCCCACACCCACATTATACTCCCACTACCAGTTACCATCAAGAAGTCCCTGGATAAGAGAGTAATTATGAGTTGGCGGTTGTCTGGAGGGACTGTGTAGGAAGGGGCTAGGGGAGGGGGGTCTGGAGGGGCTGTGTAGGACGGGGTTAGGGAAGGGGGGTCTGGAGGGGCTGTGTAGGGTGGGGTTAGGGGAGGGGGATCCAAAGGGGTGTGTAGGGTGGGGTTAGGGGAGTGGGGGAGTCTGGAGGGGCTGTGTAGGGTGGGTCGAGGGGAGGGGGGGGACTGGAGGGGCTGTGTAGGAAGGGGTTATGGGAGTGAGGGGGTCCGGAGAGGCTGTGTAGGAAGGGGTTATGGGAGTGAGGGGGTCCGGAGAGGCTGTGTAGTTTGCGGCTAGGGGAGTCGGGGGGGGGTCTGGAGAGGCTGTGTAGGGTGGGGTGAGGGGAGTGAGGGAGTCTGGAGGGGCTGTGTAGGGTGGGGTGAGGGGAGTGAGGGAGTCTGGAGGGGCTGTGTAGGGTGGGGTGAGGGGAGTGGGGGGGTCTGGAGGAGCTGTGTAGGAAGGAGTTAGGGGAGTGGGGGGGTCTGGAGGGGCTGTATAGGGTGGGGTCAGGAGAGTGAGGGGGTCTGGAGGGGCTGTGTAGGCTGGGGAGTAGGAGGGTCTGGACAAGCTGTGTACAGTGGGGTTAGGGGAGTGAGGGGGTCTGGAGGGGCTGTGTAGGGTGGGGTCAGGCGAGTGAGAGGCATCTGGAGGAGCTGTGTAGGGTGTGGTTAGGAGAGTGAGGGGGTCTGGTTGAGTTGTGTAGGGAGGGGTTAGGGGAGTGGGGGATCTGGAGGGGCTGTGTAGGGTGGGGTCAGGGGAGTGAGAGGGTTCTGGAGAGGCTGTGTAGGGTGGGGTCAGGGGAGTGAGGGGGTCTGGAGGGGCTGTGTAGGGTGGGGTCAGGGGAGTGAGGGGGTCTGGAGGGGCTGTGTAGGGTGGGGTGAGGGAAGTGGGGGGTCTGGAGGGTCTGTGTAGGGTGGGTTAGGGGAGTGAGGGGGGTCTGGAGAGGCTGTGTAGGGGGGTCTGGAGGGTCTGTGTAGGGTGGGTTAGGGGAGTGAGGGGGTCTGGAGAGGCTGTGTAGGGTGGGGTGAGGGGAGTGAGGAGTCTGGAGGGGCTGGGTGGGGTGAGGGAAGTGTGGGGGTCTGGAGGGGCTGTGTAGGGTGGGGTTAGGGGAGTAAGGGGGTCTGGAGGGGCTGTGGAGGGTGGGGTGAGGAGAGTGGGGGGTCTGGAGGGGCTGTGTAGGGTGGGGTTAGGGGAGGAAGGTCTGGGGGAGGCTGAGTAGGGTGGGGTTAGGGGAGGAAGGTCTGGGGGAGGCTGAGTAGGGTGGGGTTAGGGGAGGGGGGTCTGGAGGGGCTGTGTAGGGTGGGGTGAGGGGAGTGAGGGGCTCTGGAGGGGCTGTTTAGGGTGGGGTGAGGGGAGTGGGGGGATCTGGAGGGGCTGTGTAGGGTGGGGCTAGGGGAGTGGGGGGTCTGGAGGGGCTGTGTAGGGTGGGGCTAGGGGAGTGAGGGGCTCTGGAGGGGCTGTTTAGGGTGGGGTTAGGGAGGAGGGTCGGGGGGAGCTGAGTATGGTGGGGTTAGGGGAGGGGGGTCTGGAGGGGCTGTGTAGGGTGAGGGGAGGGGTGTGTGGAGGGGCTGTGTAGGGTGGGGTTACGGGAGTGAGGGGCTCTGGGGGGGCTGTGTCTAGGATAAGGCTGGGGGAGCGTGGTGGGGGTGGGTTGGTTCTCCCCATATCTCTGGGGCTGGGCATCGCTCACCATCCCTGCCCTGTGTGTTGCCAGTCGACCGTGCAGTCGCACCTGGAGGGGGTGAGCTCGGGGCTGGAGCAGCTGCGCTCGGCAGCAGGGGACGTGCGGAGCGTGCGCCGGGACCTCTGCGCCGTGCGATGGCACCTGCTGGGCAGTGCCGAGGGCTTCCAGAGGCTGGCGCCGCTGCGGGCTGTGGTGACGGAGCACGCGCAGCTGGCTGCCGTCGTGCGGGCGCTGCCCCAGCTCTCCTCAGGTAAGGGGCACCGAGCCAGGCCTCAGCGTGCCCTGGTGTGCGGCACGGCTCCTGCCAAGGCACTGGGCCCGGCTGCCCTGCCAGCTTCGAGCCCCACGGCTGGCTGAAGGAGCCAGGTCCCGGGACGCTGTCAGGCAGGGGCTGGAGGGAAGGCCCAGCCGTGCTCCTAATCGCACGGGCAGCCAGCCCCACGAGGGCATCCCCAACCCCAAGGCTTCCCAGGGCTCCGCAGTCACCCCACAACGGCGTAAGCCTGGCTATGCCCCGTAGCCACGTGGTCCCCAGCAGATGGACGCAGGTCTATGAACAAGGTCCCCGTTGGCAGGGAGAGGGGCATGGGCATGTCCTGCTCCCACAGAGCCCTTTTGGCCAAGCACATCCTGGGAGCGCGGCTGCCTGTCTGGCGACAGGAGGTCCCAGGCTTTCTAGCCAGGAGCTCCCTGCTCAGGGACTGCCAGTCCTGTCCTGTGCCCACCCCACCACCTGAGCAGCTGCCCAGCGTGGTGCCGGGCACAGGCAGACAGCTCACACTGCCTGTGGGGGGCCGCAGGAGGTTTCCGGGGGGCCTGCTCAGAGGGTGTGTCTCCTCCTCGCCTGCGCTGCGCGTGGGATCCCGTGTTCCCGGTGCTGGGCCCTGCTGTTGTCCGTGCAGGGCAGCCGGGCGCTGGCTCCCGTGGGGTCCAGGCTGTTGGATCTCTCCTCTCCACACAGTACACGAGCTCCTTGCCCAGTCCCTGCGTCTCCTCCACGGCCAGCAGCTCCTGGAGGCCCACGCCGGGCTCATGGCGCTGGAGCGCCTGCGGGACGACATCTCCTCCCAGCTGCACGGCGGCGGCAGCCTCCCGAGCGACCAGGCCCTGGGCGTGGTGGAGTCCTTCTTCGGTGGCCTGCAGGAGCTGAGCGACGCACTGGCCCAGCAGCTGTGGCGTGTCGTGGGCGGCGGCGTGAGGCTGGTGCAGGAGGACCCGGCCCTCTTCGTCTCTGCCGTGCGGATCATTGAGAGAGAAGAGAGTGTCGATGATGCCCTGCTGCTGGGTCCCCATGCCCACCGCTTCCCCGCCCCGGGGCGCCCCAAAGCCTGGAGGCAGCGGTTCTACCAGGTCATTCAGGAGACCATCGCTGCTGCCCACTTCAAGGCCGCCCACGTGGACGTGAAGGGCCCGGGACTGGGCCGGCACCTGGCCACGCTGCAGAGCGACATCCTGGCGGAGCTGCGTGTGGTGAAAGACCTGATGGTGCAGTGCTGCCCGCCTCACTACGACATCCTCAGCATCTGCACCCGCATGTACCACCGGGGCCTCTCCGACCACCTGCAGGACATCTTCAGCAGGGACCTGGACAAGCAAGAGATCTTCATGCTCCTCAGCTGGGTTCTGCATGTGTACCAGAGGTCAGTGCCGGGGCGGGGGCTGGGGGGAGCTCGGGGTGTGTGTGAGGAGCCGTGGGCTGGCAGAGAGAGAGAGTGTGTGTGTGTGTGTGTGTGTGCGCACACCTGCAGGCGTGTGGAAGTTCGATTTGGAAGTCATCCATCCGCCTGGAGCACGTGGTGTTACTCACTGGCTCCTCTTGTTCCTACCCGCAGCCCAGAAATGATGGGTCACCCAGACCTTCTCCCCGAGGTGGACGTGTCAACTCTGGCCCCCCTGGTGTCGCCAGAGGTGGTGGAGCAGATGGAAAGGAAATACGTGGGGAAAGTCAAGGTGAGTGAGCTAAGGAGGATGTGTTAGCAAGCGTCCCACGCCGGGCTGGAGTTACCCATTTTGGGGAAGGGGTGGCGAGGGCCCAGCAAAACCTGAGAGTCAAGCCATGACAGTGTGTCTCTCTCCCCCCTCCCCCCCCCACCCCACACACAGCGCTGCGTGCTCTGCTGGGCCCCTCCTCCCCCGTTCATTCGCCCTCTGCCCCGTGCCAAGCTCCCTGCAGTGGCGGGGCCAGGAAGAGCCCATTCCGCGGCCCCCAGGTTCAGCTGTGTTAATATCAGTCTTAGACAGCCAGGGCCGGCTCCAGCATTTCTGCCGCGATCAGCAGCGGCAGTTCAGCGGCAGGTCCTTCGCTCCTAGCGGGAGTGAGGGACCTGCCGCCCCCGAATTGCCACAGGTGCCGCCCCTCTCCCTTGACCGCCCCAAGCACCTGCTTGTTAAGCTGGTGCCTGGAGCCGGCCCTGTAGACAGCGTTACACAAGGCTCGGGGGCTGGCACACAGACCTCGGCCCGCTTAGGGCAAACTAGGCAGTAACAACCGTTGTAACCATTGGTTAAAGGTACAGACGAGAAGGAAAGGTGGAAAGATGGGAATAACTGTCCTTCCGGGCAGGGCCGGCTCCAGGCACCAGCTTCTCAAGCAGGTGCTTAGGGCGGCCGCTCCGGAGAGGGGCAGCACATCCAGGTATTCGGCGGCAATTCGGCAGACGGTCCCTCACTCCGCCTGGGAGTGAAGGACCTCCCGCCGAATTGCCACCGCAGATCGCGATCGCGGCCGCTTTTTTTTGTTTTGTTTTTGTTTTTGTTTTTTGTTTTGGCTGCTTGGGGCGGCCAAAACCCTGGACCGGCCCTGCTTCCGGGGCAGAGAGCAGAAGTTAGTAGGGACGGGCTAGAGCTATTGCTGCTGCTGGTAAAGTCTGATCCTGTTTGCGAGAAGACCAAGCAAGACACACACAAGGGGAGAGGACAGAACAGCACAGAGAGAAAATGCAGCATCTGTCTCTGGTGCCGATTCTCACGGGTAGCCTGGCTGCTGGAGAAACACGGGCCCAGCCCATGGGCCGCTCAGCCGCTCCAAGAGCTGGCAAACTTGTACCAGTGTCGGGCTGTGCAGGGCTTTGCTTTTACCTGCCTCGCTGGTCCCCAGCTAACGGCAGTGTTGCAAACTATACCGTGTCGGCCGGCTAAGCCAGACTCTTCTTGGACAGAAGGGAAAAGGAGAGCGGTAGGGAAGAGGGAAGGAAAAGGGGGGTGACAAAGTCTCCCCTCCCAGCTGGTGTTGGGGATTGATCTGGGTCCCTCCCTCTGGCCCGGTCAGGTCAGGACCTCTGGCACAACGACGTCACGATGAATCCCGGGGGCCCAGGAGACAGCAGGGGTGGCAGCCTTGATGGTGAAGCCCACTCCCTCCATTTCTTTCTGTTGCCAGCTTCCCCCCAGCGTCTTTCGGAGGCTCCCAAGGGAGCAGTGGATGGAACAGCCCAGCCCCTCATTATTCTGGCCACTAATTAGGCTTTGTTTCCGACAAGGCCATTTTGGTTAATTGATCACCCGGATCTCTTGTTTACCCGGCCTGAGCACGACACGGGCCTTGAGTTCTCTGAGCCGGGCGCTTGGGTTGGGCGGCGTCAGGCTCCGGCTCGCTTTCGCGCCGTTCCCCACCACCACGGGTTCTTGTGACCCTTCAGGAGGGTTCTGCCAGCTCCCAGCTAAGGCAAACGTGGAGTTTCCCCAGCAGCTCTCGCTGCTGAGAGTTTTCCTCCTTAGTCTCCACTGTGGCCTCTTCCCCGGCTGCCCCCCGTGGGCACAGCCCCTCTGTCACTGCAGCCGTGCCCTGCTCCGGAACTGCTTCTGTGCCCTCCCCAGGCTGGAGCGACTGAGGGGGAACAGAGACAAACGCTGCTGCCCCCTGAGCCGCGCCAGCTAACGAACATGCCCCTGACCTTGCCTGCCCTGTGCACACTCCCTCCGCACCACGTCAGCGGGATGCCTTCCTTTCCCAGCACATGGTGGTGCTGCCTGGAGAGACAGACTTACCCACCAGCCTGAGCCGTCCGCTCCTCTCTCCTGCTGTGCCCCCATCCCCTGGCTTCCCCCGTGGGCACAGGCCCCTGTGGTGGGAGATACCCTGGTGTTTCACTAACGGGCGCTAGGGCACGCAGTGAGGCACATCGGCGAGCTCCGCCAGGTGTGGCACCGGGAGGTTCGTGCCCTTCTGCTTTGAATCCAGCCGGGTGCCCCACGGGCACTGGGACCCAGACAACGCTGGCTGTGAGGAGAGGCCTGTGCTAGCCGCCAGCTGTTGTCTCTGGGCTCAGGCTGCTCCACACTTCGCCTAGGGATGGTCCGGCCACCCTAGCTAGGGGTGTCAAGGCTGGGATCCCCTGGGCTGCCCTGCACACCACTCCCTAGAACCGGGCAGGGGGTCCGATAGCGTCGAGTGCACGGCGCTGGGAGCCGGGTCTGGGCCCCAGGCATGGGGGCTCTGCGGAGGCAGCGCCGGGAGCGTAGCTGGACGTGGCTCCCGCCTGGAGCTTTTCCTCTAGTTCTGCAAACCAAGGCTTATAGATCAATTTGGGGGAGAGGGGGATGGGCCGTATCTCAGGAGCCCCGTGAGCAAATAATCCCAAATGTTCACCCTGCCCCTGAGGGGGCAGCCCGGTCTGCAGCCCCCTCTCACGGCGCACGTGTTTGTAGAGCGGCTCGGCGTTAAACATAAGCCCCGTTGCAGTCTCGGCAGTAGGGCGGCTGTGGCCACCCCAGGGCGTTCAGAGCTCCTGCTGCAGAGCAGGGTCCCGGCCTCCCGTCTCACCTCTTCGTCCTCCCGTCGGGCAGGCCAGCGTGACTGAGTGGATGCGGCGCACGCTGGAGGTGGAGTTCAAGGAGTGGTTCCGAGAGGAGGAGCCAGAAATGGATCATCTGGGCTTCTTCCAGTCTGCCCTGCCCGTCATCGTCATGCAGGTGGGCAGGGCAGGGGGCTGGGAGTGCCCTGTGAGGGGACGGGCAGGGCATTGGGGCTGGAAATGCCCTATGAGGCCAGGCAGGGCAGGGCAGGGGGCTGGGAATGCCCTGTGAGGCCAGGCAGGGCAGGGCATTGGGGCTTGGAATGGCCTGTGAGGCCGGGCAGGGGGCTGGAAATGCCCTGTGAGGCCGGGCAGGGCCGGGCAGGGGGCTGGGAATGCCCTGTGAGGCCAGGCAGGGCCGGGCAGGGGGCTGGGAGTGCCCTGTGAGGGGGCAGAGGAGGGCAAGGGGCCTGGCAGTGCCCTGTGAGGAGCTGGGCAGGGCACAGGGTGCTGCCCCCAGCCGTGGTTCATTACCGGAGCACTCTCGGCATGTCGGGCTTTCTGCCCGCAGAGCTGTTCTGTGCCTCGGGCCCGTATCGCTAGGGGTCACCTGGAACCGTGGGGCACCTGCTCCTCCGTTCATGCTCGTGCCCTAGACCTTGCACTGAGCTGGCCTGGTTCTGGGCTCCCCGGAGGACCTGCCTTTCTCCCCTCAGGAGGTGACTCTGCCCGGAGGGTCAGGCCTGCCGCTCCTGTACTGATTGGGCTGGGGGGTCTCCCCTGCGGTAGCTGGGGTGTGCTGGGCTAGGGAGGTTGCCCTCACGGCTTCTCAGATCCCTGGAGCACCAACCTGCCCTGCCCTGCCTGGCACTGGGGCAGCACAGGAGCGAGGCCAGCCAGCCCAGAGCTGGGGGCCGAGGCGTCCAGCCTCACTGAACAAGCAGCGCCGGGGACGTGGGGGGAGCCTGCGCACAGGGCAGTGACCCCGTGTCCTGATCTCCCTGCCCAGATGCTGGATGAGAACATCCGGGTGGCCTCCCTGGTCACGGCCTCTCTGCAGCAGAAGGTTTACGCTATGGCCATGGACGAGCTGGAGGCCTTTCTGATCAGGTCAGTGGTGTCCTTGGGGTGCCCTTGGGGTGCCCCCCCAGCTTCCTGAGGCCGGCCTTCCAGGGCAGGATGGCAAAGGCTGGCGGAATCCCGTGCCGCCCATCTCGGCCGGGGGTGGTGGTGCGGCAGGCCAGGGTACTGCCGTGTGTTGGAGCGCTGGGCCGTTCCAGGGTCGGGCACCCAGGGGTCGGGACCCCCTGCACTGGGACGCTCCGCGCCAGGAGCTTCCAGACATCAGCACCACGGAGGCTGGAACGCCCAGGCTGAGCACAGGCCAAGCCGTGCAATGCCCGACGGGCGCCAGGCAGATCTGCCCAGCCGCTGGGCTCCGTTTCACAGCCTCGCCCACCCAGGGAAGCCCGGGCCTTCCAGCGGCTGCTGCCAGGGGCAGAGGGCTCCCATGGAGAGAGTCCCCAGTGCCCTCCAACTCCAGGGCCGGTCCCCTCTCTGCCAACCCTCACAGTCCCATGTGCTGCATCCTAGGCTGCGAGAGGCCCTGGGGGACTGCGGGAAGGAGCACCAGAAGGACCGAGCCATGCCCAAGCATTACATCTCCTACCTGCTGGCCCTGCTCAACAACAACTTGGCGCTGAGGTAACCTGGCAGGGGACTGGCAGCTCTTTCCCTACGACCCACTGCTTCCCCAGAGCACACGGCCCCCACACTGGGCACAGATCCCCCTCACTGCTACCCTAGAGCCCCCGCCCCCAAGGACACGAGACCCACTGATCCCCAAAGCCCCTGCACTCCCATATTGGCTCTGACCCCTTCCCCAGAGCCCACGTCCCCACCATTAGGCCTGATTCCTGGCCTTCCACTCCCTGTTCCCCAAAGCTCCTCCCCCCATTCCCCAGAGCCCATGCTCCCCTTCTCCCAGGCCGTCTGCCCCAGCTGTCCATCCCTAGCTCCTTCTTTCTCCTTCCAGCTCGTCCATCTCCACTTTGCACCCCGGCAGTGCATCTCTTGCCAAGCCCGCGGAAATCCCCTCCTCCCTGAAGACTGCGCTGGACAGGACCCAGAAGAAGGCCTGCCGGCTGCTGCTGGAGGAACTGCTGCTGGATTTGCAGGTACACATGTCCAAGAGGGGCTGCAGGGAATAGCGCAGGGCCAAGAACTGATTCCCTGCAGGACCCCCCTGGAGACACCCCTGCTAGACAAGGCTTCCCCGTTTACAGCTCCATTTGGAGTTAGCCAGTTTTCAACCTGTTTAATGTGGGCCCTGTTAATGTTACATCATTCTAGTTTATTCATCAAAACGTTATGCAGTACCACGTCGAACACCTCACAAAAGTCCAAGTATATTACGTCACCGCCATTACCTTCGTCAACCAATTGTGTAACCACCTCAACAAAAGAGCTCAAGTTAGTGTTGATAGGATCTATTTTCCATAAGCCCATTAATGGCATTACCCTCCTTCCATTCTCTATTGAGTCCTGCATCAGCTGCTCTGTTATCTCGCCTAGGAATTGATGGCAGACTATAGCAACCCAGGTCAGCCCCTTTACCCTTTTTAAAATAGGGCCCAACTATAGCTTTCTTCTGGACCGTTCCCACCGCTCCAAACTTACAGAAAATCAACGCTAATGTGCTGCCCCACAGACCCGGCTAGGCTACGCTGTGAGGAGAGGCCGTCAACCAAGACAAAAGGGATTCTTTTAAATTTGTAGGACTTTATAAGGGAAAACTCCCATTTTGTACCAGGACCATAAATAATATAGACTATTGCAAAGACTTACTACTTATACTACACCACAGGTTACCCACTCATTAACCTCCGTGAGCTCGTACGCGCTGTGCCGCTAGTACAAATGCATTGTTGTCAACAAGAACAAAAGCGATTTCTTACCAATACCCCGTGTCACTTCATAGAACTTTTCCTCTCCTTGGCTGTAAGTCCAGCTCCGCTCTTGCTGTCCTGTTCTTTGTTCTCTTCGGCTTGAAGTGCTCTGTAGATTCGATATTCCTGTGGCAGGACCTCTTGCCACTGAGTTTATCCACAGGCGGGGGCTCTTCACCTCGCCGGCCCTCACTGGTCCATTAGGCCCCTTTGAACTGTATCCCTCAATAGAAGTTCAAACAGTCCCTCTCTCCGTTCATGTCCTTTAGGGCCCTTGTGGGTGGGCTTCTCGTTTACTGCTTCCAGGGTCTGTTTGCACAGCACAGCTTCCTCCACTTCCATTTCCTTTGTTTCCCTTGATACTCTCTCTCCAGTGGGGCCATAGATTTGATTTCCCTCCACGGCCCTGCTCTCATAGGGCTGCTCACGTACCCAGCTCTATTTTTTCTGCTTCTTCCGACCTGAAACCTTTCCTCTTTTCCTTCTTTCCTCCTTCTCACGTCCCAGTTCCCTGCGTTTGTTCTCCTGTTATTTTATCACTTCCCCTCCTACCCAGGTTCCGGTTCACCCGCTAGCTCAGCATCTCAAGTCGTCTCCTTCTCGAACAGCTTTTTCCAGCTGACCCTTTGGGTGGATTCCAAGCCCCCGCCCCAGCTCGAGCTGCCCTCGCCTTGGCTGTCTCTTTCCCCAGGGCAGCATTCTGTCCTGCTGCATCGCACCTGCTAGTGCACGGGTGGGAGTTACTACACTGACAGGACAGCAAGCTCCTCGGCCAGCTCTTTAAAACTCTTGGATGCAAGTTATCTGGACCTGCTGTTTAACATCCACTGAGATACTAGTGGAACGGGAGCGAGCCGATCTGCATGGGCTTGGAGCCTCCACCTGACACCTTGTGGGTGCTGTGTATGTTTCAGCCCCTGTACATGCAGCTGCCGTCCCGCAAGTGGCTGTCCGGGGCCCAGCTGGTGAACAGCATGTGCGAGGTGATCGACAAGTACACGAGAGACTTCTCCCACGTCAGGAACCCCGTCTTCACGGTACAGTGCTCCAGAGGCGCCCTCTGCATTGGCCCTGGGCCCGTAGGTGGGATGGGAGCAGGGCCAGTGGGAGCCGGGGAGGCTGATGGGGCGGGGTGGAGGGGGGGGGGGTCAGAGCAGTTGGTTTTCAGATTGGAGCTGCCCCTCTGCGGGGGCCGGGCGAGGTAGAACATTCCTGCGTCCTGGATACTTTCCAAGGCGCAGGTGACAGTGGAGCAGGAGCTCTCCGCAGGCAGGAGCAGCAGTGGCACAAGGGGTGGCCCCAGAGGGATGGGCTGGAGAGCAAGCCAGCCCTGCCCCCCCACCCTCAGACCCTGCCCCACGGGGCCCAGCCACTGGCGTGGGTAATGGAGTCAGCTGGCACAGCCCGGCCACGGGGAAGGGAGCAGGGCTGGAGAGTGAGAGCAAGGAGGCTGGGAGGAGCAGGGCGGGGCTGGAGAGAGGAGGGGAGAAAGCCGGGGGGAGAGGGGGCAGAGCACTGGAATAACCTGCCCCAGCTGCTCCTGCCTGGCCCCAGCAGTGCCCGGCTGCCGGAGGGCTCTCTCCCCACGCCCCACAAATGCAGGCACGGATGCTGTCTGTAACCTTCAGGAGGCCTGCTGGGCTCCTGGCCTGTCCTGGCTGATGGGAAGATGGGGCTGGGCGGGCAGATCATATCTGTTATTGGACTCGCTTCTGGAAGTGAGCGAGAGGAGCTCTCCAGCTCCCCAGAGCTCTTCGTCGGGTCTTCAGCTTTGGGAGACAGCTCGGTTCACTGCCAGGAGACACCCCCGGCGCTCAGCCGCCCGTTCCTGTCCCGAATCGCACCCCAGTGCTGCCGGCGCTACCCCCGGGGGTGCCCTACGCGCTCCTTCCCCTCCTGCTGGGATCACCCTGCAGATTCTTCCCTCCCCCGAAGGCAACCAGCCAAGGTGCCGTAGACACATAGCTGGGCCCGCCCGCCCTCGTCACGCTCCCTCCGCTGCTGCGGTGCTGCCGAGCGGTGCCAGGGGCTGCCGTGGCTCCCTGCCCTGTGCTGCCATGTTGCCCGGCAGGAATCCCACTCAGTCCACGTTATTCCCCTGTTTGGCTGCTGCTGGCTACGGTTGCCCCAGGTCCCCCTCTCCCCTTTGTATCTCACTGTCTCCTGCCGGGGTCTAGTTCCTGCTGGCCGAGAGCGAGCACCTGGTCATGACTCACTACGTGCGGGCGCTCATGGAGAAGAAGATGGTGTGCCGGAGCGCCGAGGAGCGGAGCCAGCTCGCCACCCGGCTGCTCCAGGACGCCGCCCAGCTGCGGGAGCTTTTCCACAACCTGGTGAGGGAAGCTGCACTCCCAGAGACGCGAGGTCAGCCCTGTGGGTCGGTACCGCCGGTGGGCAGTGGAGGCAGACGGAAATGTTTCAGCCACACGGGGCGAGGGAGAGGGAATTGTCTGCTGCCGTCCCCAGTGGCAATTCATAGTCGTTTACGTTGGCAATGAGTGATCATGGGGCCAGGGAAAGCATGTGAGAACAACTCTCGCCTGGTGGATCTAGGACGGATCGAGGTGGGCAAACTACGGGCCACAGGCTGGATCCAGCCCACCAGCCATTTTAATCCGGCCCTTGAGCTTCTGCTGGGGAGTACAGTCTGGGGCTTGTCCCGCTCCGGCGCTCCAGCCGGGGAGCAGGGTTGGGGTCCACTTCGTGCAGCTCCCAGAAGCAACGACATGTCCTTCCTCTGGCTCCTACGAGCTGCCCCCACCCCAAGCGCCGCCCCCGCATCTCCCATTGGCCAGGAATCGTGGCCAATGGGAGCTGCAGGGGCGGTGCCTGTGGACGGGGCAGCATGCAGAGCCGCCTGGCCGCGCCTCCACGTAGGAGCCAGAGAAGGGACATGCTGCTGCTTCCAGGAGCCACTTGAGGTAAGTGCTGCCCAGAGCCTGCACCCCTGAGCCTCCCTCCCGCCCCAATCCCCTGACCCAGCCCTGATCCCCTTCCCACCCTCCAACCCCCTCCATCCCAGCCTGAAGCACCCTCCTGCACCCCAAACCCCTCATCCTCAGCCCCACCCCAGAGCCCACACCCTCAGCCCCCCGCACCCTATTCCCCCACCCCAGCCCAGAGCCCCCTCCTGCACTCTGAACTCCTCATTTCTGGCCCTGACCCCCTCCCGCACCCCAATCCCAATTTCGTGAGCATTCATGGCCCCCCCATACAATTTCTATTCCCAGATGTGGCCCTCGGGTCAAAAACTTTGCCCAGCCCTGATCTAGGATGTGGGAGCCCCAAGTCCCTGCTCCGTTGGCTACTGAAATATACAAAGTAACACAGGTTCAGCAGGAGAGCTTGAGACAGCCCTGCTCCAGAATATCCCATAGCCCCCTGGATAGGGCACTCCTGCAACCTGGCAGACCCCAGTTCAAACCCCTCCTGGGGGAACTGAAACTGGCTCTCCCATGTGCTGGGGAGCATGCTACCCACCGGGCCTACGCTGATACGGCCGCCTCTGGCCGCCACCTCCTCCGGCTGTTTTGTGACGTGCGTCCTGCTTTCCTTTGCCTTTTATCAAAATGCCCGAAATCGAAACCAGTTTTTCTCAGCGGGTCGAAACGTTGCCTTTCGACATGCCTGGAACCTTTCCATCGGTTCGGTTCGGCCGAAACTCTTCGGTGACCATGACACAGATTCACGAATCCAAACCTGCGTTGGTCGGCCGTGAACCGTTTTGCCCAGCTCGGGTTAGGCGGTGCCCCTCTCAACGCTAGGCCGAGCCAAGCGCTGGCTGCCGGAGTTTGGATCGCCCCTCTCTTAGGCCTGGGGGGGGGTCGGGCGTGGGCACATCAGCCCAGAGGGTGCTGGAGGATTCTCTGCACCTTGAGGTCTTTAAACCATGAGCTGAGGACTTCAGTAGCTCAGACATAGGTCAGGGGTTTGTTACAGGAGTGGGTGGGTGAGAGTCTGTGGACTGCATCATGCGGGAGGTCAGACTAGACTATCATAATGGCCCCTTCTGACCTTAAAGTCTCTGAGTCTATGACAGACACTGAGCTGCACCTGTGGGTGTCGGGCCTGGCCGCTGAGCGTGTCTGGTGAGTTCTCTCCGGCCGGTGCTGCGGGCCAGCCTGCCGGCACAATGCTGCTCCGCGGCTCCCTGGGGCGGCCTGCTCCTGACGCTCCCTGTGCTGGCTGGTTCCTTCCTGCAGGGCCTGGCCGAGAGCGAGCAGACCCTCGAGGTGATATTCGCCCTCCAGGAGCTCATCCGCCTCCAGGATCCGGCCTTGCTCAGCCTGGAGGTCCTGGGATTTATGACGAAATACCCCGACATCAGGTAGCACACCCAGCGCGGCGGGAAAGGCCCGTTACACGGGGGGCCATGGGGAGGTCCTGCCCTGCCAGTAGGGGGAGCTGCCTTCACATAGCACCCCCACCCCATGGCATGCGTCTGGAGCACCTCTCCAGAGGTATTCGCAATCCTGTTCATCCCGATTGCCACAGGGCAGAGCTCTTAGGCACTGCAAGGGACGGGTCAGCTGGCGCTGGCCGCTCCACCCAGGCTCGCCTGCGGGCAGCACAGAGGAGAGAGTCACCGAATCGGAGCGGCACAGACTGGCAGAGAGCAGCTCCTGGGGAGATTGTTTCCCCGCCGCTGAGCCCAGCCCAGAGCCAGGTGCCCGTTGTGCGAGGATTTTCACAAGAGTTTGGTTTTATTTCCAAATGTTGAACTTTTGGGCTCCCCGCGCCCTTTTGTTCGTTTTGGCCACGGAGCGAGATAAAGCAATGACTGGTGGCCGGGGCTGGGGGGCGGTGGATCCCGCCCTCTCTTTCCTTGTGCTACGCTCTGACTCTTCCAGCGACAAGGGTGGTTTGAAAACTCCCAGCACGGCCGAACGAACAGAAAAGAAAAGAGGTTTCCCTGAAGAGTCCCCACTCCTTTCATTCGCTTGTGCTCAGGGGCCAAAGGGCTGAAAGGAGAGAAGTGAAATGGCCAACGTTCGATATTCCAAATCAGCCCAAACGAGAACATTTGGAAGAAAGAAAAAAGGGTTTTTTGCTTTTGAACAAAGTCTATTATTTAGCGACACATGCTCGAGCTTCGGTTTGTGGCTTTGCTGGCCGGGCGCGTCTAAGCCTGCCCCACACCAGATGCAGAAGGAGGGATGCAGCCGCATGTCTAGGGCCTTACCAATTCATGGTCCATTTTGGTAAATTTCATGGTCAGAGCCTTTCAAAACGCTTGAATTTCACAGTTTGAGATATTGAAATTGTAAATTTCACAGTGTTTGTAACCATGGGGGGGCCCAACCCAGAAGAGGGTCACGTGGGGGGTTGCAAGGTTAGTGGGGGAGGGAGGGGTTTGCACTATTGCCACCTTTACTTCTGTGCTGCCTTCAGAATGGGTGGCTGGAGAGCGGCAGCTGCTGGCCAGGAACCCAGCTCTGAAGGCAGCGCCGTTGCCAGCAGCAGCGGAGAAGTCAGGATGGCGATACCATCCCATGCCATCCTTACTTCTGTGCTGCTGCTGGCAAAAACAACAAGGAGTCTGGTGGCACCTTAAAGACTAACAGATTCATTTGGGCATAAGCTTTCGTGGGTAAAAACCCACTTCTTCAGATGCATAGAGTGAAAGTTACAGATGCAGGCATTATATACTGACACATGGAGAGCAGGGAGTTACTTCGCAAGTGGAGAACCAGTGTTGACAGGGCCAATTCAATCAGGGTGGATGTAGTCCACTCCCAATAATAGATGAGGAGGTGTCAATTCCAGGAGAGGAAAAGCCGCTTCTGTCATGAGCCAGCCACTCCCAGTCCCTATTCAAGCCCAGATTAATGGTGTTGAATTTGCAAATGAATTTTAGTTCTGCTGTTTCTCTTTGAAGTCTGTTTCTGAAGTTTTTTTGTTCAATGATAGTGACTTTTAAATCTGTAATAGAATGGCCAGGGAGATTGAAGTGTTCACTTACTGGCTTATGTATGTTACCATTCCTGATGTCCGATTTGTGTCCATTTATTCTTTTATGGAGGGACTGTCCGGTTTGGCCAATGTACATGGCAGAGGGGCATTGCTGGCACATGATGGCATATATCACATTAGTGGATGTGCAGGTGAATGAGCCCTTGATGGTGTGGCTGATGTGGTTGGGTCCTCTGATGGTGTCGCCAGAGTAGATATGGGGACAGAGTAGGCAACGAGGTTTGCTACAGGGATTGGTTCCTGGGTTGGTGTTTCTGTGGTGTGGTGTGTAGTTGCTGCTGGCAGACGCTCTGGCTTCTGGGCTGGGTGCCTGGCCAGCAGCCACTGCTCTCCCGCTGCCCAGCTCTGAGGCAGCACAGAAGTAAGGGTGGCAATACCACGGCCCCCCCACAATCAGGGCCAGATTTACACCTTATGCGCCCCTAGGTACAGCATCTTCAGTGCCCCCCCCCACTGACCTTCATGTTTTCCACAAAAACTGAAACTTTTAACCCACTTCTAACTTTTAGGCACCCCTAGAACGCTGGTGCCCCTAGGCACGTACCTACTGTACCTTACGGGAAATCCACCCTTGCCTACAGTAGCCAGATTTCACGGGGGAGACCAGATTTCATGAGCCGTGACATGTTTTTCACGGCCGTGAATTTTGTAGGTCCCTGCACAGGACACCTGGAGGAAAGACGATGCTGTGGGGTTCTCCTCTCAGTGCAGTACCCGTCACTGCAGGCTGTGCAGCGTGCTGTCAGCCCCTTCAGGGGGACCTCAGAGGTGTGTGGGCTTGAGAGGAGGTCCCACGTGTGAGCAGCGGGGGTGAGCCCCCGGGGCCGAGGAGGTAGCAGCAGGTAAGGGGTTGGGCGTCTCACTCTCTGCTTTCCTGTTCCCCACAGCGACGAGCACGTCTCCATCCTGCTGGATCTGCGGGGCGACGTCTCCAAGGAGGTCCGGAACGTGGTGCTGGAAATGATGGCGCAGAATCCACAGTCCCTGCCCGAAAACTACCAGCCCATCTTCAGCAACATCCTGGTCCCGGCTCCGGAGCTTCCCTTCTGCCTTCGCAAGAGCAAGTGTGCCTGAGACACGCACGCCGCAGCCCAGCTGTCTGCAGCCTGCCCTGGCCAGCGGTGTCTCCGAACGACGGACCTCCGAGAAGCCCTGGGTGGGGCTGGGCAGAGACGCTGGGTCCCTGCTGTGTGTGAGGGGCTGTCTGGGCTCCAGAGACGGGGCAGGGAAAGCCTGGGCATCAGCCCTGCTGTGCAGGGAGGAGAGGGGAGGCTTCCACACCCATTCCCCAGTGGCTGACACCTCAGCACCTGCTTTGCTGGCACCAGGGACCCTCAGCCCACTGATCCCCCTGGCCACGTAACCCTGGATGAGCTGAACCCAGCTGTAGGGCTGGCCCTAAACTGCTAAACCACCAGATTCAGCTCTGCCCATTCGGGTCTCCGGGCCTCTGCTCCGTGCTGCTTCCCAACTGCCCCCTCTGCTCAGCCCTCCCAGGGGATGTGCAGCCCAGAGCCTGCGGAGGGGACAGGCCAACCAAGCGTGGCAGCATCACAGAGCTAGGGGAGCAGAAGGGAATTTCCCCAGGATTCCTTCCCCAGGTCCAGCCACAACCGTCCCCTCCCCTGCACCTGAGCGTGCCCAGGGCAGTCTGTTACCAAGCTGAGAGCAGGGCCTGACGGGTTCTAACTGGGCTGGGCAGAATTCAGTTACTGGTTGATAATTTTGACCGATAACATTGATGTTTAAGCATTTTTTATTTTGATCTATTTAAATAGTCACTGCTGCAGAAAATGAGGGGAAGTCAGACAATGGGGGGGGGGTCAGATAATAATTATTTACTGACAACGAACGTTGAGATTCCACAAGTTAAAGCTTTAATACCGTTATAAGACAAACCATCAACATCCCATGTCAGAATATACCCAGTAAAGACCCTTCAATCAAACGCAAAGAAGAACTTCAGCAGCGTTGTTCTTCCTTTGCCGATCGGTGCATTTCTGTGATTATCAAGGGAAATATTTTTCACTGGGGCAGGGGGCAGTGAAATCAACGTGTACTGACATCTACCAATTCAAATCGATTCCTTCCCGGCCTAGTTATAACACAGACAAATCCAAACTGTCTTGCAACTAAGGTTGCCAACTTTGTAATAGTTAAATCAGACACTCCAGCTGGAGTGCTGGAACCTCCCCTGCCCCGCCTCTTCCCTGAGACCCCGCCCCTGCCCCGCCTCTTTTCCCCAAGGCCCCACCCCCTTCACTTCTCTTCCTCCGTCACTCACTGCTACTCCCCTGCCCGGGATCATGGGAATTGCAGTAATCAGAGCCCAGTGCAGAGGTTGGATGATCCATCCTGAACTAGGCAGTGTCCAGAATGTCGTTCTGCTACTCGCCCAGTCAGGGTAGGTGTCTCAGCAATGCGGCAGGGCAGGGGAAAGGAAAGAGTCCCACTACATGGAGTAAAAGAAGGAAGTTCTCCCCAATGGACGTGTTGGGTTTTCGTAGGACGCTGAAATACCATTGCCAGGAGCATAGGCGCCGACTCCGGGGGTGCTCTGGGGCTGGAGCACCCATGGGGAAAAATTAGTGGGTGCTCTGCACCCACCGGCAGCCAAACTCCCCTGGCCCCACCACCTCCTCTGCCTCCTCCCCGCTCCTCCGCCTACCTCCCAGCTGTTTGGCGGCGTAGCAAGCTCCGGGAGGGAGGGGGAGGAGCGGGAACATGGCCTGCTCCGGGGAGGAGGTGGGGCTGGGGCGGGGATTTGGGGAAGGAGTCAGAATAGGGCAGGGAGGGGGCAGAGTTGGGTCAGGGGTTGGAATGGGGCGGGGGCGGGGCCAGGGGTAGAGCGGGGTCGAGCACTCACCGGGGTGAGTAGAAGTCAGCGCGTAGGGCCAGGAGGCAGGTTTTTAAACACGAGTGATGCTCACTGGACTCCTACAGGTTTGTCGACACGTTAACTGTCTTGTGGGCCAGCTTGAGAGGCTTTGCATTACAAGGCCGGGGAGCCAGGAACAACCAACAGGCTTTGTTGCAAGTCCCCCAGCGTGTTAAGGTGTGTTCTCAAACCCACGCTGAGCTCACCTGTAGCAAAGCAGCGAGTGGTGCCCTGCCGGACCCCACTGGTCTGCTGGCTGCCTGGCTCACCTGGCGGCTGCCTGGGGACCTCTATTGCTCTCGGGGCCTCCTCGCTGGATGTCGCCTCGCCACTGCCATGGTCGCGCGCAGCCAGGGGCGATTCCGGCTCCTGAGGAGTTCCCATCCCCGCGTCCCTGACTCCTGATTACTCCCCAGTTGGGCCTCGTGCTGCGCCCCGTGGGGAGATCCCGAGTTTTATAGCCCTCGGGGGAGAGCAGGTCTCCTGGGTCTGTAAGAGCGTAGCTGGTCCCTTAAATGAACTGGGGGCTCAGCTCTCCTGTTCCCGTCCAGCGGCTCCCGGCTGAGCCAGGTGAGAGGCTGGGGCAGCACCTGGGGCGTATCTGAAGTCCGGCAGGAGCCAGCGGGGAGAAGGGCAGGAGTGGAGAACTGCCAGAGGCAGAAGGCAGTTCTGGGAGAAAGCTGAAGCCAGGAGAGCAGAGAGGGGTTTGCAGGCTGGCTGGCATCCCCAAGCCAGAGAAGGCTGCTCTAGGCCGGGCAGCAGGCACCAAGGGCCAGGGCTGAAGGAAGGGGAGCAGCAGAGGGCCTTACCCACTGATGTCTCCTTGCCACAGAGCTAGGCTCTGAGGGACAGTGGGAGAGCCGGGGGCCTGAGGACAGCTCCCCTGGCAAGGATACTCCCAGCAGAGCGGCTGTCACAGTGCCTGGCCTGGGTCACAGGTGAGAGGGCCAATCTCAGGTCAGACTGTCGAGATGTAACCAAACGTGCGCTCCCGGATCGCTATACTAGCTTACCATGGAGCCACAGCCAGTTCCCAGAGACACTCCAGCCTATCTCAGCACCCAGACAGACGACTTTTGCGCTGAAAGCCCCAAATCCCCACCCCTTAGGTTCGTCCAGCCCCAGGGAGCCAGTCACTTACCCCACGTCAATGGATGCTCAGAATCTCACACCAAAGACAACGCTGACAGCCAGTTTCTTTGGGCAACTAGCTAGCGATTTATTAGCTAAGAAAAAGAAAGAAAAGTTAGTCAAAGGTTAAAGCAGGTAAAATACGTTACCGGTGAATTCAAGTTTGTAAGTCCAAAATGATAGCAGGGGTGGGAAATCTGCTAGTTTTCTATACGTCTCCCTGGGTGGCCCAAAGAGTCTGGGGGATCTCAGTCCTTTTGTTCAAAATCTCCCCTGTCAGAATTCACTAGTCCAGAGATGGGTTAGGAGAGAGGGGCCTTTGTTCTCCCTTTTTATACCTTGACCCTTTTGGCTGGAAAAATCTTGGTTGTGTCATGGGCTCAGACAGTTCCAGGGTCTCTGTGCTTTGCCCTCAGGCCTTCATATGAATTGCAAATTTTTGCTTGCACCGTCTGCCTACATCCCATTTGAGGTGTCTCCGGGAGTGACACGCAGAGGCTTTTGTTTACAGTTCCTTTGTTATTCCTGAAGAGAAAACCTATGGGCAGGTCTCAGACTCACAACATGTTTGAGCTCCAGACAAATAGCACCATTTAATAACTCCACCCACAATGTCAATACACATGTTCTAGCAAGATAATAATACTCAGCAGATTATAACTTTTCCAGTGATGCTTCACAAGGCATACTTTGTACAAGAAGTACCACAATTTTCTCAAAGTGGTGACCATATTAGTGTAGATGGTCAGTGCACCTGAGAAAAGATGGACGAGGTCAGATAAGGAGCTTGGCTGCGATGGAGGACGCTGGGGTATGGTGAGAACAAGAACTATAGGCATTGAGCTGACAGGGACTACGCGCTGGGACTTTTGTTAGACTATTTGCACAAGGTTTGTGTAATAAACTGGCCCCAGGAAGGGTATTTGTTGAAGTCAAAGCCTGAAATGGAGTCCTTTGCGTTACTCAAGAGGAAACTGAGGCAAGGGGCCACTTGTGGGGGCCGGGAGGAGGCCACTCATTACAGTGCTCATCCATCCATCAGTATCTTGGCACAGGGACACGAGGGATCATCTCCAGTGCTCAGGAAGGACGCAGCTGGGACACTCCAGGGAGATGTGGCTGTCCAGCAGACACGCCGAGCACAATTTGACTGCCAGATTGGGACCTCGGTCTGCTCTGACTATGAGGAGCGTGACCGTATCGTTGGTAAATTTGCCACCACTGCCGTTTGTTGTGGCCACCCCGACTGAACTGCAAGGCCAGGATGTGGACGACCCAGAGCCAGACAGAGCCACAGTGTCCCCAGACCACATCCTTCCAGAGCCAGAGGATGAGCCTGAACCTCTGGAGACGACCCAACCCAGGGCTGATCCGAATGCCGGTAAGTATTGAAATGATGCATTGAACTACACTGGGGTGGGGATTATACCTGCCCGGGTACTGTACAGACACCATCATGTTGGTCTAACTGTTCTCCGCCTCATGGCTTTTACCCCCACCCCTGGTGCTCAAAGGCCACGTCAGAGACTATCCAAACTCTCCAGTCCTCCTCTTCATGGTCACATGGAAACAGAGCCAGCCCGTAACCTCGCTACGTCCTGCCCCACACACCCTGACCCTGCTCCGCCTGGTCGGCTCCCCCACCCGCCAGAAAATGGTGCCATCGCATAGCTTAACGTGGAAGAAGAGTGTTTTAGGTACAGGCACTTTTCTTGTAAATTACCTTCACCCCTCCCCTTAGTCTTAATTTTTCATTAAACCGGCATCGTAAGGCCGAGGAGAGAACGCCAGAGCTCGAAGGCCATTGGGCTAGGAAGAGGTAGACCATGTTTCTGGAGCACACGGCCTGCTGCTAAGCCCGCACAGCAGTGTGGTGGGTCAATCTTTTTTTTTTTTTCCCCAGCGTTAGCAAAGTTCATCTTGGTGTCTGACTCTGTACTAGACACAAGAGACACATGAGTCGCATTCGTGGGTCTGGGTCTTGGGCCCTCCCTTCTATGGGGAAGCGTCACTGACCTACCATCCACGCAGACACAATAACAGCATCAAAACAAGCGCAGGTACATCAGTGTGGGGGGGGTCGGAGCATGGTTGTGCGTGTAGGTGGGTGTGGATCTGTCTGTCTGCCAAGCAGTGTGGCCAGTGCTCCCAGATGGATTGAGTGAGGTGATTTGGGCCCCTGCGGCAGGAGCTGTCACCTCACCTGTGCCCGTCTCCTGCCCAGCAGCTGCTCCTGTCCTCAGGGCCGGCTCCAGCATTTCTGCCGCCCCAAGCAAAAAAAAAAAAAGTCGCGATCGCGATCGGCGGCGACAATTGGAGAAAAAGAAAAAAAAAAAGCCGCGATCGGCGGCGGCAAGTGGGGGGAGGGAGGGGAAAGCCGCGATCGGCGGCGGCAGTTCAGCGGCAGGTCCTTCGCTCCTAGAGGGAGTGAGGGACCTGCCGCCCCCGAATTGCCGCAGGTGCTGCCCCTCTCCCTTGGCCGCCCCAAGCACCTGCTTGTTAAGCTGGTGCCTGGAGCCGGCCCTTCCTGTCCTCCAGCCTCCAAATCAGTCCTACCCCTCCTGTTCCCACATCAACTCTGCCCCCCCCAGAGCCATCTCTGCTCCTCCTGGGGCTCTTTACCCCTTCCCCAGGCTGGGGGGGCTGCAGCGGAGCCCCCGGCCCTATTCCAAAGCCAGGGGTTGTGGGAGGGAGAAGGGGCAGAAGCGCCGTCCCGTCCCCATTGCTCACAGGGGGAGAAGGGGCAGCGCCACCCTTAGCTGCTGGGCTCTTTAGCTCCCCCCCACCCCATGAGAACAGTGTGGGCTCCTGAGGGGCGGGGAGAGAACTCTGCCTGCCTCCTGCAGCAGCCCTGATTGGCTGCTCTGCCCCAGGAGGCGGGACGGTGGGGCGGGCTGAAATCCCATCACTGCCAGGCAGTGTGAGACCTGGGGATGCGGCTACAGCTCATCCCCCAGCTTCGCCGCGATCCCAGGCTGCTCCAGGGTCGCTCCCTTCTAAAGCCAGAGGGTTAAATGTCTAGGGCCCAAACCTGGGTGAAGATCAGCCCCAAATCTCTGGGGGGAAATGGAGCACATGAAGGCCCCTGCATCCCTCTGTCTGCTGGGGAAGGGGGGGCCAGGTGCAGGGCTGACAGCTGGCTGCAAATGGGATTGCAGAGGGTGAAAACCCACTGGCTGCACTGGAGATCAACAGGCCATTTTTCAGAGATTGCAAGGCCACCAGGAACATTGTGCTCAGCTAGTCTGACCTCCTGTAGAGCCCAGGCCAGAGACCTGCCCCACAATCATTCCTGGAGCAGAGCTTTGAGAAAACCAGCCAGTCCTGATTTTAAAATGGAGAATCCAACACTTGGTGAATTGTTCCAATGGTTAATTACTCTCACGGTTACTAATTGACACCTTATTTCCAGTCTGAATTCATCTAGCTTCAGCTTCCAGCCCCTGATCGTGTTAGACCTTTCTCTGCTGGACTAAAGAGCCCATTATTAAATGTTTTCCCCCCTGTAGGTACCTATTAAAGACACAATCAGAAGCAGGAGTGGCAAAAGTTCCATAAAAGTGGGGGGCCACCGGTGCCCGAACTACGGCCCCCTGTGCCTCTCCCTTGCCCCCAAGGCCCTGCCCGTCCTGCTCCTTCTCCCTGAGCCCCTTCCCCTGAGGCCCCCCAGCACCTCTTCCCCCCAAGATCCCCCCCCCCACTCGCTTCGCTCTGCCCCCTCTCCCCTGTCGCTCGCCCTTACGGCTGGTAAAAAGTAAAAGTGACGGGGCCATGGACCCCGGGCACCCCCCGTTCTGGTGCCCCGATCACAAGTTATTCTCAGCCAATACTTGTGCATAGCTACTGTCAGCGCCGGGGCATTCTGGAGGTGGTTCTTGCTCTGGTTGTTGAAACCCTGGAGATGAAGCTAGGTGCGGAGGAGCTCTGAAAAGAAATCGCTCTGGCTAATTCCGAACTACCCCCCTGAGCATCACTTACCCGCTCTGGTTCGTTTCTTTAGGGCACTGTCCTGGGCATTATAGCTAGGGTGACCAGATGTCCCGATTTTATGGGGACAGTCCCAATTTTGGGGGCTTTTTCTTATATAGGCTCCTATTACCCCCCACCCCCTGTCCCGATTTTTTACACTTGCTGTCTGGTCACCCTAATTATAGCAAGACTCCTACATCATGTCAGTGACAGCACCGGTGTCTAGTGATGGCAGGGCGGACAGCCGTTGCCTTCAGTTGGGAAAGGGTAGAAAACGTCTCAAAAATACGATGAACTCCCCAAAGGTGCCATAGATCCATTGGGCAGATATGGGTCTGAGAGCATTCGATCAACTCCTTTTGGGGGGAAGGAGTGCGGGGGGGGGGGGTGCAGTCTGCAGCCTGGAGGAGGAAGAAGCCGCAGTATCCAGGGCCCAGCAATCTACCCCCGTCCCCTCCCCAGGAAAGTCCAGCGAAGTAGCAGCTTGGGGTAATGCAAGCCCAGGGCATGGCAGGGACTAGGGAGCGCCCACCAGGCGCAGAACGGGGGGGGGCGAGTCAGGCAGCGGAGCCCCAGCCACGGGCTGTCGACAGCAAAGGAGCTCAGGGGAGGGGCTGTGTGACTACACACACACACACACACGGGGAGGGGCTGTGTGACTACACACACACACACACAAGGAGGGGCTGTGTGAGTACACACACACACACATGGGGAGGGGCTGTGTGAGTACACACACACACACGGGGAGGGGCTGTGTGACTACACACACACACACACACACACGGGGAGGGGCTGTGTGACTACACACACACACACACACGAGGAGGGGCTGTGTGAGTACACACACACACACACATGGGGAGGGGCTGTGTGAGTACACACACACACACACACACAGGAGGAAGGGTTGTGTGACTACACACACACACACACACGAGGAGGGGCTGTGTGACTACACACACACACACAAGGAGGGGCTGTGTGACTACACACACACACACATGGGGAGGGGCTGTGTGAGTACACACACACACACACACACGGGGAGGGGCTGTGTGACTACACACACACACACACACACACGGGGAGGGGCTGTGTGACTACACACACACACACGAGGAGGGGCTGTGTGAGTACACACACACACACATGGGGAGGGGCTGTGTGAGTACACACACACACACAAGGAGGGGCTGTGTGACTACACACACACACACACATGGGGAGGGGCTGTGTGAGTACACACACACACACACACACACACGGGGAGGGGCTGTGTGACTACACACACACACACACGGGGAGGGGCTGTGTGACTACACACACACACACGAGGAGGGGCTGTGTGAGTACACACACACACATGGGGAGGGGCTGTGTGAGTACACACACACACACACATGGGGAGGGGCTGTGTGAGTACACACACACACACAGGAGGAAGGGTTGTGTGACTACACACACACACACACACACGAGGAGGGGCTGTGTGACTACACACACACACACGAGGAGGGGCTGTGTGACTACACACACACACACACATGGGGAGGGGCTGTGTGAGTACACACACACACACACAGGAGGAAGGGTTGTGTGACTACACACACACACACGAGGAGGGGCTGTGTGACTACACACACACGGGGAGGGGCTGTGTGACACCACACACACATACACTGAGGCAGCTGGAGCCCAGGGGCTCGCTTGATGACCATGGGGGGAGCCCTCAGCCCTTTAGAGAGACACTGATAAATCCATTGGCAAACTTTGTACAATTATTTGTAAAATGATAACATGGTACACAACTCGGGGGGGGGGAGAGGTGCCCCGCCCTCCCTAAATGGCACCCCTCATCAACAGCCTTCTTGAATCGGGACCCCAGAACTGGCCACAGGATCCCAGCGGCGGTGGCACCAGTGCCGAAGACAGAGGTCCAATAACCGCTTTGCTCCTGCTCGACACTGCCCTGGTCATGCAGCCAAGGCGCTTTTCCCCACAGCATCTCCCTGGGAACTCCTGCTCAACAGCTTATCAACCCCCCCCCCCCCCCCCAAAATCTTTGTCAGGGTCACTGCGTCCCAGGATACAGGCCCCCATCTGTGGGTCTGGCTACGTCCTTTCTGCCTAGATGGACACGTTTACATTGAGCCGTGTCCAAATGCATCTCGTTTGCTTGCGCCCAGCATCCCAGACGACCCAGACTGCTTTGAATCAGTGCCCCGGCCTCTTCATTAGTTGCCACTGCCCCAGTTTGTGTGTCAGCGGGACACTTCACCAGTGATGATTTTGTTTTCTTCCAGGTCCTGGGGCACCCTGGCAGGGGCTGTGCGAAACGGACCTCGCAGAACAGCCCCTGCACGTGCTAGCAGGGATCTACCCCGCCCGGGGCCTGCCCAAAGCCCACCCATCGGGGGCCAGCCTGGGGCAGAGGAATAGCAAAGGGAGCTGCGTCCAGCCGGGGCGCCAGCAATGGCAGAGGGCCTGGCACGCTGGATCGGTTCCTTGATTTGGGCTGGTTGCCCTGGCCCCAGTGGGAATCCTGGAATGCCCCCAGGGTGACAGTCACTGACGTCAGTGGGAGCCGGCCCGTGGAACCCTGCACCTCATGTAACGGGCCCGTCACACCCTCCTCTGAGCCGGCCCAGCTGTCACGCTGTCCTGCAGGGCTCACGCGCACCCCTCAGGGCAGGCTGGTGTGAGCCAGGGCACAAACCCCGACTGGTTGGGAGTTCGATGCACAGGCAGCAGGTTTAAAAGGCCAGGGAAGGCGAAGCCTCCCCACACAGCACGCCCGCCCGCTGCCCTTGGCGCGCGCCATCGCCGAAAGGGTGGGAGCCCCGACCGGGGTCCCGCTCGCACTTCCCCCCCGAGAGCCCGGCCCCACTTGTCCTCTTCCCATCCCAGCTCCGCTCCGCATGGGAGCCTCGCGGGGGAGGGTGAAGAGGCGCGTGTGAGCGGCAGGCGGGCGGGGGAGGGGGCCAAGAGGTGCGAGCACATGAGTGGCTGGGCTGGGGGAGGGCCTAGGGGAGGGCAAAAAGAGGCTGGCAGGCGAGGGGGGCTGGGGCGAGAGGAATGCCCGTGTGAGTGGCTGGCCGTCTGGCTGATGGCCGGTGGACGGGGAGGTCTGGGGGGAGGAGGTGCAGAGGCGTGAGCAGTGGGTGGAGGGGGTCTGGGGAAGGGGGTGAATAGGCGCGAGGCGTGGGCAAGGGGGCCAAGCGGGGCTGGGGGTGGAATGTGGGCAGGGCTTCTGGGGGAGGAGGCTGAGCGGGGTGTGGGCCTTGGGGGTCTGTAACATGTGTAAATGTCTCAGGCACTTTAACAGCCTTACCTTGGGCACTCCATCTTTTTGCCACCCAGGTGAGCCCACCTTTGTGAGAGATGGGCCCCTACACCAAAGATCACAGCAATATTTAAGTTACTTCCAGTCTCAAAGGACTAGTAACTTACCCCAGGACAGTTGCACCTTAGATCTCAGACCAAAGACAACGCTTGTAGCCAATCCTATAACAAACTATCTACAGAGTTCTTAATTAGGGGAAGGAAATGCGAGAGTTCTTTACAAGATTAAAGCAGGTCAATACACACACAAATGAGTTACACTCTTAATTGGCAAAGGGTAACAAAGCTTCTATAATAAGCAAGCTGTATATGTCTCTTAGGGCTAACCCAAGCTAAACACTGGGGATTTCTTGCTTATGCCTAGAAACCCTGGTCCCCAGAGTCCAAGCAGCATCGAGATACAGTTTCCCCTTGTCAGGGAATAATTCATTAGCACATCTCCGCTGCATGAGGGGAGAGCCAGCAACAGCGTCTTTTGGCCTCTGATGTTCCCTGGTGGTCTGGTGTCGCTGGGCTGGCTCGACTGGGCAGAAGATCACACCAACACACACACACTTCACACTCACTCACGTCTCTCTCCTGGCTGGTGACTCCCAGCAGGCAGCAACTCACAAGCGCTCGATGACATCCAAACCCAACACTCGTTTTCACACTGCCAATGCCATTGACACACGGGTGAGCCGGAGTAATGCCTGCCTGGATTTGTCACTAGCCAAGTGAGGCATGGGCAGCGGCAGATTAGAGATTTGTGGGGCCCTGGGCCCAGGGCCGGCTCTAGGCACCACAAACCAAGCGGGTGCTTGGGGCGGCACATTTTCAGGGGTGGCATTCCGGCCTTTTTTTTTTTGCTTCCGGCGGCAAAAGCCTAGAGCCGGCCCTGGCAGCAGCAGCACGTCGTGCACGGGGGGCACCCTGGGGCCGCTGCAGTTCGCACTGTGAGGGAGCAGCGCCCGCACCTTGTGGCTGGGCCGGGCAGGGTCCGAGCGGGGGACACTCGGGCTGGGGGCCGCCCCGCGGGCCACACAGAGCCGCCTGCAGGTGCCGCAGGGCGGCCGCCCCCCAGCGCCGCAGCCGGGGCTGGGCGAAGCGGCCAGAGCCGCCCAGGGACTGTAGCAGGGTGGCCAGAAGCAGCAGCAGCAGCGGGCCCACAGAGGGCGGGGTGCTGCCGTGCGGGGCCCGCGTCCCCTCTCCGGGGCTCCACTCCCTCTGGGGCTGCCCTGCCCCGGCAGGGGGCTGAGGAGCCGGGGCAGTCCCCCGGCTCTGCCCTCCCAGGTCCCGGCCGATCCTGGAGGCGGGAGCCCTGGCTGGAGGGACCCTGGGCTGAGGCGCGGCCCGGGAGCCCCGCAGCTTACCCCAGTCCTGCCAGTGCCAGACCGGCTGGAGGCGAGGGGGGAGCGGGCGGAGTCAGCACTGGTGGGGGGCAGCCCAGGGCTGGGGCGACAGGGGGTGTGGGTGGGGAAGGCACTGGTGTGGGGGGGGGGAGAGAGCCCAGGGCTGGGGTGGGGGGCAGCCAAAAATTTTTTTGCTTGGGGCGGCAAAAAACCTACAGCCTGCTCTGCCTGGGCCAGAGCAAGTGGGGGCCCCCTCTCACCTCTTCCACCAGCAGTCCCCCCCGCTCTGCCCAGACCCCGCTCCCTGGCAGGAGCACCAGGTGGGTGGGTCAGGGCGTGGGGGTGCCCATTTTTTTGGGCCCCCCAAATTGGCCAAGGCCCCTGGGCACAGGCCCCGTTGGCCCAGTGGCTAATGGGCCACTGGGCATGGGGCCTTTGGCATAAGCTGGTGCCTGCTTTGCCAGCGACGCACCAGGTCCCTGAGCGCTCAAACCCAGCAGAGCTGCCTCGGCCTTGAGAGCTCGCAGCCCCTGGGAAGAAGGCGCCACCACCACCTGCTCCCGCTGGCCAGCGTGAGACCCCCACAGGTGCACTGGACATGAGCCAGGGAAAACCAGCCCAACGCCAAGGCTGCTCTGACCTGTCCTGTGCCAGAGACGCTGCGCCACTCTCCACCTGCCAGGGGCCAAACCGGGGGTGGGGTGAGGGGTTTGAGAGAGCAGAGCTGCAACTGTCCTGGTGGACAAGCTCTGTGCTTGTGCCAGGACGATGTGCCAGGCCCAGTCAGGGCAGGGGCTGGCCAGGCTCCCCCATGCATGAGCCCTGCCCCAACACCCACAGACCTGCAGCTCTCCCTCGGTCCCAGCCCCCTGCTCGTCCAGCCCTGGGCGCCCTCACGTCTCTGCCAACACCCCTTGGACCCAGCCTGCCCCCCCCCGCTAGTCCAGCCCTGGGCGCCCCTGGTGAGACTCTGCCAGTCAGACCCCATGTGCCAAACTGAGGGCTAGGCTGAGACTCCACCAACTCATTTCACGTGTCCCAACCCCCATGTGAGGTGGCAGGAGGGGTGGGGCTGGGAAGGGGCAGCCTGCCGCCAGCTGTGAGTAGCTGCACACTCTCCCCTGGACGCCCGCCTCCAGCCAGCCGACGCCTGCTCCTAGCAGCGCACATAAGGCAGCGGGGGCAAGGAGACGCTATATTTGACCTGTCGCTGTCAGCTCAAGGCCTGGGCGGAGCAGTTGGGGCAGACGCCCAGCCCTGCTCTGTGCGTGACTGGCGGTCACAGGGCGCCCAGCGGGTATAAAGCGTCTGGTTCTGGGCAGCCTGGCACAGCTGTACGCACCAACCCAGCATGGCTTTCCTGCACGCGGCTCTCTGCCTGGCCCTCCTGGCAAGCGCCTCCGGTAAGCGATGCCCATCTGCGGGCGCTGCGGCTGGAGCCTGGCTGAGCGCAGGGGCAGTCCCTGGGGCAGAACCCTGCCGCTGGGCCTCTCCGGCTTGGACCTGGTGGAAGCTAAAGGAGATGCTGGGAGCTGGGTGTAGCCACTGAGCAGGGACACCGGCCCTGGGCTACGCGGGCAAACAGCCAGCGAACTGCCAGCCTGCCCCTTTGGGCTGTGTGGAGACAGCTCTGTGGGACCCCTGTACTGCTGCCCTGTTAGCGCCAAGGGCCTGTGCATCCCCGGGCAGCACCTGTTCACACAGACAGGGCGCCCTCAGCCTGGCACTGCCTGGGTGCCAGAGCCCTCCCAGCTGCACTCCTGTCCAAGAGGACACTGCCAGAGGGGCTCCCTCGCTCTGCTCAGCCCGCTGCCAAGGGGACCAGCCTTTCTGGTGCGCCAGCAACGCCTCCTGTGCACTGAGCCCCATGGATGGGGAGACTGGCACGGCCTCTCTGACCCAGCCAGGACCCCCACCACCCACGGGCGGCTTGCCCAGACCCCTCGGTGACCGCCAGCCCCACGGGCGGCTCGCCCAGACCCCTCGGTGACCGCCAGCCCCACGGGCGGCTCGCCCAGACCCCTCGGTGACCGCCAGCCCCATGGGTGGCTCGCCCAGACCCTTTGGTGACCGCCAGCCCCACGGGCGGCTCGCCCAGACCCCTCGGTGACCGCCAGCCCCACGGGCGGCTCGCCCAGACCCCTCGGTGACCTCCAGGCCCACGGGCGGCTCGCCCAGACCCCTCGGTGACCGCCAGCCCCACGGGCGGCTCGCCCAGATCCCTCGGTGACCGCCAGGCCCACGGGTGGCTCGCCCAGACCCCTCGGTGACCTCCAGCCCCACGGTTGGCTCGCCCCTGCAGATTGGGCCTGGCTGAGCCCTGCAGTGGTGCGGGGGACGGGGCTGCTGAGTGCGCTCCCTGCACACTGAGCAGGGCTGGTTTTCGATTTCCAGGCTGTGGGGTCCCCGCGATCAGACCAGTCGTGAACAGTTTGAAGAGAATCGTCAATGGGGAGAACGCGGTGCCCGGCTCCTGGCCTTGGCAAGTGTCCCTGCAGGTAACGCTCGCTCCTCATGGCGGCCCTGGGGACGGGGGCCTGGGCGCCAGCTCAGAGCCCAGCTGCCCAGTCTGACGTGCTGCGCAGCACACACCTCGCCCAGGGCCCTGCTGGGCAGCGCTGGCTCGCAGGGGCTGGGCTGGGTCCGTGGGCAGGGAGCCCCCAGGCTGGGCTGCCCCGGCACTGTTCTAAGGGCATGGGCCAGCGGGGAGGGCCCGAGCCCCCCATCCTGCATGGGGTTGGCGTTGCTGCTTGCTTGAGCCCTGCCTGTGGGCATCACTGCTTGCTTGAGCCCTGCCCCCCCCCCGCGGGGGCTGGTATCACCGCCTCCCCCCCCCACATTCCTCTGCATCCCACGTGTTTGGCAAAAGTGGGCATTTGTCCTGTCTGCACTTGGCGACTGAGCGAGTTGGCAAGAGCTAATGGGACCAATGCCCACTTTTGCCAAAAAAGGTTTGGACGGCCAGGACAGGGCTTAAAAACGGGACTGTCCCAGCCAAAAGGGGCCGTATGGTCACCCGAGAAAAGACACGTTCAAAGGGTGGGAAATTCCAGCAGTCAGGGTCTCTGCCCCGGGCTCAGCACAGTCCGGCCCCCCCCGGGGATGTTCTGATGTCGTGTTCAACGGCCTGGCTAATCCACGAGCCAGTTCGTCCCCTGGAATGAGAGCTAAAGAGCGCTGCCCAGGGCCCCTGGAGCACAAGCAGGAGCAGCCCGTGTGTGGGGAATCCCCCAGTGTTTCGTCGCCCTGGCCGCAGCTCAGGAAAAAATCCAAAGCGATTTGGCTCATGCAGACGCCTGAGCCTGGGAAGAGGCACCCCAAGGGCCATAGCTTGCAAAGCCCCAAGCGTGCGGGGCCGGGACCTGACTCGCACACCCATTGCATTGTGCGCTACAGCTGGGCACGCCCAGCCAGGCCGGGACTGACAAGTGCTGAGCCGGCAGGCGGCCCTGGGTCTGGCGGGGTCTGCGATGGCTGGAGTGGGATCCTCAGGGACCCCCATGCCCTGTGGGCACCGGGCCGTGATCCCAGGGACAGCCAGGAAGGAGGAATAATGGAAGGAGCTGGGCCCCACACCCAGGGGCCGGACGCTGCTCCCAGCCTGCAGATGAGGAGGGGGAGCAGGGCACAGAGCGCAGGAGGCTCTGGGTGGCATTTCGGCTTGTGGTGGTGCCAGCCACCCAGAGGCAGAGGCTGCCAATGCCAGGCTAAGTGCCAACCTGCAGTCAGGCAGCTCAGGGTCCCCTGGGCCCGGAGCGCTGGGCACATGCCAGGGTTGGTCCCTCAGCCCGTCCCAGGCTCCCTCTTCTCCCCGCCATTCTCATTCCAGGACAGCACCGGCTTCCACTTCTGCGGCGGCTCCCTGATCAACCAGAACTGGGTGGTGACGGCTGCCCACTGCCAAGTCAGGTAAGGAGATGGTGCCACAGGCCAGGCCGGTCACTGGAGCCGCTCTGCATTGGCTGGCGCCGTGGCTCCGCCTGGGCACAGGGACAGCCCCAGCGAGTGACACCCCCATCCCGCAGCTGCCCCACACCCAGCCCCAGATTGGCAGCGGGGCACTGTGGGCTGAGCAGAGCAGAGCATGCCTGGGGCACGGGGGAGCTGGGCGCAGAGGTAAGGTCATGGCTCTGCTCCCCAGGTGAGCAGAGGGTTCGAGATACTGGGCATTGCCTAGGGCCTGGGGGGCAGGGGGGAGGGGGAAGCTGTCCGCAACCCAGTGCTGAGGTTCTCCTGGGAAGAATGGAGCCGAAGAGCCAACCTGCCCCTTGCCCTGGGGCTGCCCCACCCCCAGCCCTTCCTGCCAGTTCCCTGCTGCCAACCCAGGGCCTGAGACCCGGATGCTGCTGCTCCACCCGCCGTTAACAAACACCCCTGCTAAGGAGGGGCTGTGAGGGGGCCACCCTGCCCCACCACGGCTGAGCCTCCCTGGAGCCGTCTCCCCTGGCTGGAGCCTGGCCCCTCTGGGGCTCAGAGGAGGAGACACTGTTGCTTGTGCCACAGGGCAGCTCCACTGGGCTGCAGCAGGGCAGGCAGAGGGGGCCCACTGGAGGGCACAGGGGCTCCTAGGGTGAATCCCTGGGTGCCCAGCCCCACTGGCTCTCTTCCTTGCAGAGCCGGGACTCACTTTGCCATCCTTGGGGAGTACGATAGGAGCTCCGGAGCTGAGCCAATCCAGGTCAAGTCCATTGCCAAGGTGAGTTGCCCCCGAACGCCATCCGGGGCGCTGCAGAGAGGAGGGCAAGATGCTGGGCAGTCCCACAGAGCCCAGGAGCGCTGGGCAGGCACCCAGCTCTGTGCCTGGGGCTGTGCCCTGGTGGGGGAAGAGAAGGGGCTGGCAGAGGCAAACCCCCTTCTCAGCACCGCTTGGCAGTGGCATGGCCGGGCATGGGGACCCGTTCTCCACACAGCAGGGATGGGTGCAGGGACAAGCCCTGGGCTGGGACTTGCCCAGCTCTGCCCGGGGCTCCCTGGGCCAGGCTCCCTGCCCCTCCTGGAGATGGGCACATTCCCATGGCGATAGGAACCATGGAGGCCTGGCCTGGAGTGAGCCCTTGGGGAGTATGGCCCAGTCCCTTGTGCTCCCCCAGGCCGGCGCCACGGGAGCCCCGGGAACGGGCAGTTAGTGAGGCGAGGCCCCGTGCCCAGCTCAGCACTGTCCCTCGGGGCAGCGCCAGGGCAGGCAAGATCCAGGGAGCGAGTAGGGTGGGACGGCATTGCACCTAGGGGAGCAACGAGGGCAAGGCCGCGCTCCCCTGGGGTGACACCAGCCTCCCCCCACCCTGCCCCCGGTGCTAAGGGCTGCTTGTCCCACCCCCATGCAGGCGATCACCCACCCCTACTGGAACGCCAACACCATGAACAACGACATTACCCTGCTGAAGCTCGCCTCCCCCGCCCAGCTGGGCGCCCGCGTGTCCCCCGTCTGCCTGGCAACAGCCAGCGAGTCGCTCGCAGCCAACCCCACCTGCGTCACCACCGGCTGGGGGCGGACCAGCGGCACCGGTATGTACCCACAGCCCGATGCCAGCTCTGGGGGGGGGGCAGCCTGGACCTTGCCCACTCGTAGGGGCTCAATGCGGCACCCAGCGCTGGGGCACCAGGCTAATGCATAGCACTGCAACCAGCGGGCAGCTAGCAAGTACTTCTCTGGGTGTCTGGCTGTCTCCACCCTTGGCACTGATCAGGGGTTTCTTCCCCAGCGAGCGGTGGGGCCGTCCGGCTGCAGCAGGTGGCCCTGCCCCTGGTCACGGTGAGCCAGTGCCAGCAATACTGGGGTAGCCGCATCACCAGCTCCATGATCTGTGCTGGGGGGGCCGGCGCCTCCTCCTGCCAGGTAACGATCTGTAACGTCACCCACCCAACGGGTGTCGGGCACAGGGCAGGGTGGGCGGGGGAGGGGAAGGGACACAGCAGGGTGTGCAGGCGAGGGACACAAGGCAGGGGCACAGGGCAGGGCGGGTAGAGATGGGGAGGGGCACTGGGTGGATGGGCGGAGGGAGGGGCACAGGGCAGGGTAGGCAGAGGAGGTGGGAGGGGCACAGGGCAAGGTGGATGGGTGGGGGAAGGGGCACAGGGCAGGGTGGGTAGAGGAGTCAGGAGGGGCACAGGGCAGGGTGGATGGGCAGGGGTAGGGGCACAGGGCAGGAGGGGAAGGGGCGCAGGGCAGGGTGGGTAGAAGAGGTGGGAGGGGCACAGGGCAGGGTGGATGGGCAGGGGGAGGGGCATGGCAGGCTGGGCCAGAGAGGGGGAGGATCTCTCTGGAGCCCCTCACCCCCACTCAGCTAGCGCCCCAGGGAGCCCTCCCCCTGCCAGTGCCCAGGCACTGCCTTCCTCTTGCCCTGGGCCCTGGCATGGTGCCACGTCAGCCCCGCTCTCTTGCCAGGGGGACTCGGGCGGCCCACTTGTGTACCTGAAAGGGGGGGCCTGGACCCTGATCGGGATCGTCTCCTGGGGGACTAGCAACTGCAACGTCCGGACGCCCGCCATGTACGGCCGAGTCAGCGCCTTCCGCACCTGGATCGACAGCGTCCTGGCCTCCAACTAGCGCCCGGCTGGGCAGAGACGCGGAGTGCGGGAGAGTGGGCAGTGGTGGCCTGGGCCCACGGGCAGCTGCTCGGGGCCCTGGGCTGAGAGCCCGGGACTTCCCCCTGCAGACTCTGTGCAAGGGAATAAAGGGCCTGTTCTGTGCAGTCGGTGTTTTGTCCAGCTCCTCTGTGCTCAGCCCTTGCAGCGCCAGGGGGTCCTGGCTACCCATGCCCAGCCCCGCGCTGTGCCAGGAGGGACCAGGTGTGAGGAGCCTGGGGCAATGGAGCCAGCCGGGGGGTTCAGGTGAGACCTGATCCTCTGCCCTCGCTGACAGTCCCAGCGTGTCGCCGCCCCAGGGGTCCTTCAGTCCCAGTGCGTCACCCGCCTGCCCATCCCCGGGGGTCCATCAGTCCCAGCATGTCGCCCGCCCCGGGGGTCCGTCAGTCCCAGTGCATCACCCGCCTGCCCATCCCCGGGGATCCTTCAGTCCCAGTGCATCGCCTGCCCGGGGGGTCCATTGGTTCCAGCGTGTCGCCCGCCCTGGGGGTCCGTCAGTCCCAGCATGTCGCCCGCCCCGGGGGTCCGTCAGTCCCAGTGCATCACCCGCCCGGGGGGTCCATTGGTTCCAGCGTGTCGCCCGCCCTGGGGGTCCGTCAGTCCCAGCACGTCACCCGTCCCGGGGGTCTATCAGTCTCAGCGCGTTGCCTGTGTGTCCATTCCCAGGGGTCCTTCAGTCCCAGCATGTCACCCGCCTGCACATCCCCGGAGATCCGTCGGTCCCAGCGCGTTACCAGCCCCGGGGGTCCGTTGGTCCCAGCACTTCACCCGCCCTGGGAATCCATCAGTCCCAGCACGTTACCCATGTGCCCTTCCCCCGCCAGTCCCAGTGCATCACCCACATGCCCATCCCCAGGGGTCCGTCAGTCCCAGTGCGTTGCCCACATGCCCTTCCCCGGGGGTCCGTCAATCGGCTGTGCCCTACAGCTGCCCCCACAGATGCTAGGGGCCAGCCCAATGGGCCCTGCTCATGCTAGAGTTAACCCCCTACAAGCCTGCAGAGGTGTTTCCCATGTCCTGCTGGCCTGTTCTGCCCCCATCCTGCCATGCCAGGGAAGCTCCGGCACAGGGTTCTCCCCAGGGGCTCAGAGGAATGGTCCCTGGAAAGGCTGCGTTGCCCACTGCCCAGGGTGGGATGGGGGCACTCTGTGGGGCAGTCACGTTGGCAGCTGTTCATCTGCAGGCCCAGCCGGGCGCAGCAGAGCACCAAAGTGGGGGTGCATGGGCAGAGCTGGCTGAAGGACGTGGGCCCTGGGCCAGGCTCTGAGGCTGAAACTCCAGGCTGCCCCTAGGGGGTGGGGGGCTACACAGGCCTTCTTGCCCCACTCCTGACCCCCAAGCCTCTGGCCACCTCACCGGTACCGGCTGCCCTTGCTCCAGCTCTGCTGAGCTGCTGCCTGGCTCGTGAGCCACCCTCACCCCTCCGCTCACAGCGTGGGTGCAAGTGGGGGGCCCAGGGCAGGGAGGTCACAGTGCCGTGTAGATCCCCAGGCAGTGCCCGGCCCGGCTCCGGGCAGCTCGGCCTATTTGGACGCGCTGGAGAAAGAGAAAACAGGAGTCCAGGATCCCACTTGGCTGCCACGTACACACAGACAGCCCCAGGGCATCAGCTCGGTACAGGCAAACAGAGCCCCCCAGCCAGCTCCACCATGCACCTCGTGCAGTGCCACCGGGGTCTGCCTTGCAGCCCGGGGACACAGCGCAGAGCAGGGGGGGCTGGTTCTCCATAGGCCCCTGGTTCCTGCAGTCCAGGGGCTTCTCCAGTCCCTGCTGGCAGGGGAGGTGGCTTCCAAGACAGGGGGCTGGTGGTCACCACAGGAGAATGCCCTGAACCTGGGGTGGGTGCTCTGAGCCTGCAGGTGGTTGGGGGCCTTGTGGGAGTGGGTGCAGGCCAGGTGGGTGACTCAGAGGAATTAGGCAGGAAGTGAGAGGGTGGGGGGCTTGGAGCTGGGGTGGGGAGGGTTGAGCCAAGTGGAGGCTGGGCAGACTAGAAGAGGAAGGGAGAGATCGGGGCTAGGTGGGAGCACCGAGGAGCAACAGTACCCTCCCCATCCTGCCCCTAGGGCTGCCCCGGGGTCCTGTTCCCATGCAGGAGGGGGAGGGAAAAGGGTGCCCACTTCTCCCCCTCATGACACCCCTTACCAAGCTCCCCACTGACAATGACACGCACCTGCAGGGGAGGCGGCACTGACTGCTTGCGGCCCCACCAGTTCTCTGGGCACCAGGTGTGTGACAGTCACCAGCAGAACCCAACCTGGTGTTCCTGGCACCAAATCATGGGCCTCTGCCCTGAACAAAACCAGGGACAGGCCCCAGCTCTCAGAGCCTGCCCCTGCAGCCGGCTAGGCGGAACTAGAGCCAGCCCCTAGAGGAACCCCTGGACCCACTCCAGGGCAGGGTGTTTACACAGCATCCCCTGCCCCCCCCATACACACACCCAGGCCAGGGTATTTACAGAGCGCGCACACACACACACACACACCTGGGCCAGGTATTTACACAGCACTGCCCCCCCTCCCAAATGCCCCCAGGCCAGGGCATTTACGCCCCTACACACACTGTCCACTGCTTCCCCCACAGCCTGGAAGAGGGGACGTGCCCACGCCCCATCACACTGGGGGAAGCCAATAAACATTCCTATGCTACTTGATCTCTGAGGGGCGAGGGTTTCTAAGCATAAGCAAGGAATCCCCAGCTGCTTTGCCTGGGTTAGCCCTAGAGGATATACAGAGTCTGCTTATTAGTCTCCTCCCACCGGCATCAATGCATTTATTTATACCAGGGCCAGGACCCAGCTGCCAGCATCCTGGGGCAAGGCAGGGCAGGGTGTCCCAACTTGGGGCAGGGGTGCCAGGCCTTCCCCGATGGGGAACGAGAGCAGTGCAGAGGAGCATGGGAAGGTCCTTGCCCTGTGGGCTAGTAGCTAGGCACTGGGCTCCCTGCTGGGAATGGAAACATCAGGCCAGAGCAAGAGGACTGCTCGTGTTTAGCAGAGCTACAGCGTGAGGGGGGGTGGGAGCACAGGATCGGGGCCAGCCTGGGAGATGAGCAAAAAACTGCAGCTATCTCACAACATCTTCATTGCAAAACCCATCAGCTTCCAGCTTGTCATGGACCAGACAAGGTCTTTGGGCAGCCAAGCCCCTGTCTGCAAAAAGCAGCAGGAAGGCGTTGGGGGCCACCGCAGGGAACAAGCTTTGGCCTGGTTCCTTTAACATCTCCGGAGCCTGGAGAATCAGGCCAGAGAGCTATCCAGCAGGACCCGACCCAATGAGACATCCTGGGGATCTGAGGCAATCCCAGCAAGCAGCAATGGCCGACAGGTACTAGTGGAGAGTAATGGAGGCAGGACTTTGCAAAGGCCTGTGCGGTGGAGGGCTGCGTAGGCAGTCGCACCGGGCCAGGGCCAGCACCTTTCTCTTGGGCTGTGCTGCAGCTCCACCTGGAAAGGGGGTTCACACCCGGGTCCCCTTTACCAGGAGCGACAGAATGGAGGGAGCTCACTGAAGAGCAGCTGCCCTGAGCGGGTGCTGGCAAGATGAGAGATGAGGAGAGACAAAGAGCTCAACCTGCGGCTAAGCCACAGCTCAGGGCTGAGGGGAACCTGCCACCGACTCAGGGGGTCCGCCCTTCGGCCTCCTGGGAGTCGGTCAGGGTGACACAGGAGCAATGGGATCAAAGCAAGAAGGGGAGCTCCGTCTATTAGAGAAAGCCCAGGGTAAGCCAAGACTTTGTGCTGCTGGCTAGGGGTGCTTGTGGACAGCAGGTTATCTATTAGCAATAATGGTGAGCACCAAAGATCTGCTGGGCGCTTCCGCAAACACACAATCCTAGGTCCTGCCCAGACAGCATGAAGAGTACGCTGAAGGAGACCCAACTCCCAGTGGCTTTCAGTGAGAGATGAGTGCCTAACTCCCTTCGAGACCTTTGAAGATCTCACATCTCCAGTCCTTCCCTCCGCTGCCAAGTGCTTGCAGATCCTTGGCTGTAAAGGGTCCCTGACTCACTACCGCACCGGGTGTGTTTGGGACAGGAGTGGAGCGCAGGGAAATGCCCCAGGTGGGCATCGCTCTTAGCCCCTGATACTGTAACCCCAGAAAAGCCCCCTCCTGTGGGTGTCCGGCAGAGAGCAGGCCCCAGCCAGGGAATCAGGACAAAAGGTTTATTGGATACATCGGATACATTTACACATTTAACAGACTGAATACACAAAATAAATAATTCTATACACTCATTTTAACATTACAGGTTAATTACCATGGATCAGATCTCACTCTACAAGAGATTCCTTAGTGTACAAATGGAGTCAAAGGCAAATCACAGAACCGGCTACTTCTCAAGACAAACAGCGCATCCTTTTGAGAGGAGACAAAGTGGGACATGATGCGAGTACCTTCAGCAGCTCCTACACGGCAAGGGAAGCCCTGGCAACAAAATTGGAGCCAGCGCATCAAGACCTTCAGTCCTGAGGGCTTCCAAGAGGCATCTGCGTGTCATGAAAGGTAACAGGAAGGATCACAGCATCTTCGTGTGTGCTCATGGCAGGTGCTCTGCCTACCGGGTACCTACACTTGGGCCCAGATTTCTTCCACAGTCAAAAGGCAACCACAGTGCAAAGTTCTCAGAACACAGCCAGCAGCTCGTCTGGTACCGAGGAGAGAATCTACAGTATGTTGTGCATAGGAGGACAGAGGGAAATGCAGATGGAGAAGGGAACATCGTCAGGCAGGCAGGTGGCCTCTCCTCCCAGGCACTGTTCACCAAGGGAGTGGTGAGCGACAAGGGACAAAGCTGTGCTCTGGGCACACAGCACCATCAGAGAACACCCTTCCTATTGCACGTCTTTGGCAATGCCCCTGCTCAGTAATGCACGCATCTGACACACAGGGACATGCCCCTGTAGCGTTTAAGGGCTGCATAGTTAGCTAGGCTTTCTGGGGGTGGAGATGAAGTTTGGACAAAGCACCAGAAGCCTCGTGAGAGGGAGAGCATCAACACAGTCCACACAAAGTCTGGTACGAGGCACCAAATAGCGCAGGCACTTAGTGATCGCTTTTTAAGAGATACAGGAGATTTGGAAACTGCAAGGGCACGTGTGACGCACGCACATGCCCACTGGGCACACACAACAGCCCTTTCAGTGTGCAGTCAGGAGCAGCTTTCTGCAATGCTTTCCAAGCGTTTGCTTCTCTAGGAAGCCGCTGTTGGCTCCTGTCTCCTCTAGTCACACACTATTAAGGATTTTTAATATTACAGCAAATCAGATGAACGTGAGCTATCAAACGTCAGAGTTTGCAGGAGGATGTCACGTAAGAAGTGATATGGCCTCAGCCAGTGTAATGGCAGGGCTGCATTACCCACACCATGCGGGATGGGTTGGGTGGTTGGTTTGCATAAGGGACAAGAGGGTTATATTGTGACATGAAGCTATCTCCTTCCTACCACACAGGTCCTGGATAAAGAGAAGGCAGGTTCAGAGGAGAGATGATCTGTGGGCCCGAGCTGTGAACAGAGACAGGGATGCTCATGTTCTGCACATTGGTCGCAATACAAGAATCGTTACTGATCCTGGCCCTTCCCATCCTACTGTAAACATTAACGAGGGCAGCATGCCCCTAGGAGAGTCCATGTGCTCCCCTGAATGGGCAATGCATGGAGGTTCCAAGGGTGCCCTCGCTGGTTCTTCAAGATGTTGGGCCAGATCCTCCAGTCTGTTACTGTGCTGCTCAGACATCACATGACGACTGTACTTTGGCCAGAGGTTGGCAGCAGGCAATTCCTCTTGTGCAGGGTACCCTCCGCTAGCATGAAACTGGCAGAGGTGACATAGCGTCTTCCTATGCCAGCTGCTCCCCCCTTCATGGCAGAGCAGAGCTCTGTCCAGCTCTCCTCCCCTGGCATGTGCAGAGTCTGGCCACAGGGAACAGACTGCCCCTATAGCTGTATCTTGGCACCTACGGTAAAACTGCAGTCAACAGGGCAGCTTTAATGGGAGTAGCCTGGGAGCTGGCTCCGCCATGCAGTGTGAGCTGCCACCCCAGAAGGAAGGAGCCATGCTGGGGGACTTGAAGCCCTTTTCAATCATCGGTAAGTGATGTGGGGTCTCCTTAGTGAGCCCAGAGCCCCAGAAACAGTAAATCGAAGATCACTCCATGGTTTCCAAGTGCCTCACTTCATGCACGTGGTTAGCCTAGATTCTGATGAAGGCATCAGAGAGAGACAGAGCCCGTTGTCCTGCCCAGATCAGCCACAATCATTCTGGGGGCCACACGAGGACATTGGAAACTCTCATCTTTCCCTGTAAGTGCTGGGTCACTAGAGAAGTGCATGTTTGTGTGCCCAGCCTCAGCCACCCCACAGCCCTAATACAGTATGTCGGGCACCAGTATTTCAACCGAACGTCCACACGGCAGAGCGCAGAGTCCAGAATGTGGGACAAGGAGCAGGATGGAGGGGAAGGAAGGAAGAAGCAATGGAAAGTTACCAGAGAAGACATTAGAAGAACTAGAGAAAACATGGAGACCACCCAGCCCAAAGGGGTTAGAATGTCTGCAGGCTGATTGTTCCCAAACCTGTCGCGGGAACTTCATTGCAGCTGGCTTCCAAGTCACCACGCCAAGCAGCAGCCAGAACTCCCTAGCTGATCTCACCTACTTCTTAAACCTGTGAAGCTCGTGGGAGCAGAGGCCATGCCTTCATCTGTGTTTGCATAGCTCCGATACAACGGGGCCCTGAACCTGACTGGGGCCACTGGGTTCTCCTGCAATCTGAACATTACATAAGATATCACCATTATTTTGGAATACTTCACGAAGAAGCACTGGCCTCTTTCCCATTTAGCTGTCTGGCGTTGCATTGGGAGGGGTCAGGAGTAGACTAACCATGGCTACGTCTCTGACCATCTTGGCTAATAGCCACTTTTTAAACCCAGTTATAATTTTGGCCTTCACAAGTAATTCTTCTCGAGTAATTTTGTATCATCTGCAAGTGTTGCCTTCGCCCTATTCACCCCCTTTTCCAGATCATTTATGAATGTGTTGAACAGCGCGGGTGTCAGTACAGATCCCTGGGGGATGCCGCTCTTTACCTCTCTCCAGTGTGAAAACTATTTAGTCCAACACTTTGTTTCACATTTTTTAACCTTGAGAGGATCTTCCCTTTTATGCCATGACTGTGCAGTTTGCGTAAGAACCTTTGGTGAGGGACCTTGTCAAAGGCTTTTGGAAAGTCCAACTCCAATACATTCATAAGTGGGATCCAAAGTTGCATCCTTTGTTTGCAACCCACCTACTGTTCTCCTTGGAAGCCCTTTGTTATTTCCACTAATGATCCAAAATATGCAGGATCCAATGGACAGCATTCTACGAAGCCAGAGCCACCTCCCCCGAAAGAGCAAACAAGCTGAAACTCCTAGTCAGAGCCAAGAGACCATTTCACACAGTATTGCTAAGTTCCAATGGACAGACACATGGATTTCCATTCACTCCTTAAAGGAACATTTCCCCCAGGGAACAGCGGGGAAAGCAGCAATTTGAGAGCTAGTCCCAGGAGGACAATGTACTAGGTCACCAAGTGATTGCTTCCAGTCTCAGCCCGTTTACTCTCTGCTTTCTCCTCACATCCCGTGAGATTTCTGCCACGGGGCAGAACCAGTTGAATGCTGGTGTTCACTAGTAGGCAATGGAAGACTGAACAGATGTCCTATTCAGCCAGCTTCCTGCCTTTGTGCATGTGAACATTTGCACCCGTATGTGGCAAGTGGCTGCTCTTCAGACCTATACCCATAACCACATGAGGAGAAGGCAACTTGTCATTCCCTAAGCACTACGCTCCAGCTTACAGGAGGAGCAAACAATGTCATGTGACTTAGGTGACCAACCACACCCCAAGGATAACGAATAGCAAAGCTGCCAAAGTGAAGTTTTCAAACAACCTGTTGGCTAAAATTCGTTCCCACGAGCAGTTTGCTGAGCTGTTACAGAGAGCACATTTGTAAAAATCAATGATTTGGGAATGGAAGGGACAAATTCATCTGATTGTCCATCTGTACGAATAACCCAGGCTCTTCTCCCCACAGGGAAGAGGGCATGGTTGGGCAGAAGAACCTTTTCAGGTACAAAATGCAAACGCAACATTCCCAAGCTAACGTTCTCCTGGTACAGGTGGAAAGAGGGAGTCAAACGGCTCTCTGCCCTTCTCCCCCTGCATTAGTCCCTCAGATAACCAGCTAGCTACCTTCACTATTTGGGCGACTCCACAAGCCTACCACCCTATGACAGCAAACACTGGCCCACATGTGGATCAAGGGAAAGGCTGCGGCGGCTATCAGAGACGTCGAATTGCGTAATTGTAACGATTCTGCTCAGACATCTGAGGAGAGCCCACTGGTAGACAGAAATACTCCTAACTAAAATTCAGACACTGGTGTATCACAACTTCCGTGCCAACGGTTCAAGCACGTGGCCAAGAATCGTTCCCCTGCCTCGCCAGGCCAGTGTGCTGCTCTGCTCTGGACGACGTCCGGTCAGGGGACAGGGCACTGGGCAATTTAACCTGGGAAGTTTTGCCAAAGGAATAAAAAAGGAGATGTGCTCATGCTAAAGACAGGAATTATTCAGTGGCTCTGGCAGCTCTGTCTGATCTGATGAGGACACCCCCCACCAACCTCACCAAGTCCCCTGCATACCAAACACGGAGATGTCTCACTCGTAACTACAGTAACTCCTCATTTTACGTTGTTTCAATGTTACGGCCCTGCTCAATTAGGGAACGTGCTCGTTTAAAGTTGTGCAATGCTCCTTCTAACGGCGTTTGGCTGCCTGCTTGTAAGATTCTGTGGAAGAGCAGCGACTTTACAAAGGAGCATTGCACAAGTTCCTCTTCTCCGCCTCCTCCCCTCCTTCCCAGAAAGTCCTAAGCGCGAAGTGCTGGGAGAGAGGGGCAGGAGCGGGGAAGTGCTGCGTCTCCACTCCTCCCCGTTAGGACTTTGGGGGGTGAGGGGGGGATGTGGCCTGCTCCGGAGAGGAGGTGGAGTGGGGGTGGGAAGAGGTGGAGCGGGGACAGGAAGAGGAGGGCCTGGAACATTCCCGGCAAAGTCCGAGCCTGTTCTCCGGGGAAGCTGCTGCTGCTGCTGTGAAGGTTCTTCCTAGAGTCCTTGCCTGCAGCGGGCTGTGCCTGTGTGGGGTAAGCCAGGGGCACAGTACAGTACTGTACAGTATACAGTATAATGCCTTTTGTCTGCCCCCCAAAAATTTCCTTGGAACCTAACCCCCTGCGTTTACATTAAATCTTATGGGACAATTGGATTCGTTTAACATTGTTTCATTTAAAATTGCATTTTTCAGGAACATAACTACAAAGTGAGGAGTTACTGTATAAGGAAACAAAATGTGAAGAGCTCTCTCTCTCTCTGCAAGATGATATACTGCGATTTGCCACTAGGTGTCACTCTAACTTCACTCATATTTCACTCAAATGCGGGGAGAGGGACCATTTTCACTTACTAAGCAGGAAAGATTTCTCTCTGGGTACTGTTTGTCCCAGATAGCTCCCAGACAAGCGAGATGCAGGCCTCACCCAGGGCACAGATACACAATCACTGCGTTATTTATGAGATTATTCAATACCGGAGCAAGTGCCCCAACCTCACACTAGGCCAAACCTCAAGAACCCTAGTTAAGAGGGAAAAGAGGGAGACAGGTAAAATGCGCACAGGGACTCCTAAGCAGATTGCGGGGGATGGGGGCAGTGTTTAACCTGTGAAATCCACAAATGAGGCATTTCTGAAGGCAGAAACTCCTGAGTCTCAGGTCAGATTGAGAGAGTTCAGATGCCTGAGTGAAATCTACAAAGGCAGAGAGTCCAGAGAGCACGCAAGGCACAATTCCAGCAGAGCAGATCAAGGGCATGTGCACAGCTGCTCAAAAGCACAGCAGACTAACTGGCTTCATTAGCAGAACGATCTGCGACTGCAGCACATGTCCAGAGACAACCCAGCCCAAGCAACTTTTGTAACCTGCACTCAGCTAGTGGGATTCCTGGGGAGTGGGAGGGCAAAGTAAAAAAAAAAAAGGGGGGACAGGAGGTTGCCTGAGGTTCCAAGAGGAGCTTGGACTCCCTCTCCCTCCGGGAAATCTCCACCATCCCCTTCTTTGCTTACATATGGCTACTGTCTGGGCATAAGTGTGTTAGAACTAAGAGGGGGTGAACCGCCCAACTGAAACCAAGAGGTGAAAGGATAACACAATGATCTGCACTGCTCTTGTTGAGTGTTGCCAGGTACACTCGGAGGTTTCCCACAGAAGAGACAAGGTTGCATCGGTGAGAACTGGCGCTCTGCTTACAAGAAGCCCAGGAGAAGTGTGGACACTAATCAAACCAGTGAGAGGCCAGTTGGCCTCAAGATCACAGCCTGCATCACAGCCTGGGTCACGCCATCACGCATGTCACTCACACCCCCGAAAGCCAGATAGACCTTGTGAGCCTCAAGCTGAGTCACCAAGAACTGGCTTTGTGCGGAGCTGAGACGACCTCTATAAAAGCATTTTGTTTCCCAAAACGCATTAGGCCCTACATCTGCCACAAGTGACGGCACACGGGACCTTTCCGGGTGACGCATCCCATGATAACTCAATCGCCAAGGAGATGGCTCTACGGCTGCAGCATTCTGAAGAGTAATGGCTACCAACCCTGAGGGGAGACTCTCCTACGTGAGACAGATGTTCCCGCAGGCTCCGTCTCAGTCAGGAACTGAGATGGGGAGGGAACACATTGGATTAGACCGGAACTCAGCATGTGGCAATCTGCAGCTTCATTTATCCTACACAAGGGAAGAGAAAGCCTTCGGACGGGCTTGTGGGTAAGGCAGCGGTCTGGGACTCTGGAGATCAGGGTTTTAGCGCCTCCTAGCCACAGGGAATGACACACCCTGCACAAGGTCATGGCAGAGATGACTCTGCCTTAAGACCACAGAGGAAAACAAGGAGCCGAGTGACCCTTGACAGAGCACCTGGAGCAGCGCTTCCCTAGGCCCGGCATGTGTTACCAGGGCCGATGCTCCAGACTGAATATCTGGTAGGAAGGCTCCCGTCCGTGTTAACAAGGAGTTTCTGTGGTGACATGACTGCCCCCATCCCACTCCCTTGTGCACGCCGTAACTGGCCATGAAGCTATCCCAAAGGCAGGCCTGGGGTGCCAAGCAGGCCAGGTGCTGGCAGAATCAGCATGCGTGGCCGAAGGGGAAGCAGTGGGTAATGGCTGGGGCAGTCACAGTTTTGGCCTGGTAACGTGGCACAGTTGGAACCATTTGTCTGTGGGGTCCATGGTGCAACACTAGGGTGAAGAATCCAAAAACCTCCAACCCAGCGGCAAGAAGGAACGCCAGCTCGCCTCTGAGGACGGCCAGATCAGAGGGGCCCCTGCCAGCACCAACCTCTGCTTCCGTTTAGCCTTGTGCTTATTGCCTCAAAATATGTCCAAAGTGGCCTCTCCTGACACCTCCACACCCTCCCTTTGTGCCTGCCCCAGCCGCTCTGCACTGGCTCACAAGTCTTACGCTTCCCGAGACAGAGGAGATCTTCCGGAGTGCTAGCGCAGGGGTGGGGGCCAGGGCTAGCCACGGGGTTCGCTTTAGAAAAGACGTTTTTAGGTGTCCTGCAAAGCGTTTTGCTCCTGCAGGTTTCGCATCCTCTCCCCTCCCCACAGTTAGGAGCCTTCAGTCAGGGCAAAGGGGAACTGAGACTGCAGACGATCTGCGCTCCAGGGCGCCGGTACCTCAATCAATCCTTAACCAGCACGAGTAACCTGTGATGCTGTCACAGTCACCGGGGGGGATCCTTGGGGGAAACCTCTCTGCTTCATGCTCCTCACTGAAGACTCCTGCCTGGCATTTCCTTCATGCAGCTGGCTTGCTGCCGAGTCACAGCACTTCCAACCCTAGCTGTGCGTGTGACTCCCACCAGCATCAATGGAGTCCAATATAAATACTGTCCAAGCATGTATAGGGACGTAACATTCTGGAATCAATAAATAACTATAGGCAGCCAAACTCCTGGGCTGGGGACGGGGCTCTTCTCTTCACGGGGCTCCCTAATTTGCTGAGTACTTGAGGCCCTGAACTTTGACCTTCACTCTGGGCCTGGATGAGCACAAGGAAGGCTTTCACTGCTCCACTTCCTGCATCAGGCTCCGGAACAGCCCACCCAAGTGAGGAGTGCCCACTGTGGGGGGCTGGGGGGCAAAGGTTCCATTTTCCCCGAGCTTCGTGCCCAGGGAGGAGCACTCCTGCAGCAGGAGCCTGGGTGTTCCCCGCCGCGTGGGAGCGTTGCACACCTGCACCAGAGGAAGCGCACCTGGGAAGACAGCTGGCAGTTTCCTGGTGAGTTCTCAGCCATTGCATTGCTGCTGGTAGCGCAGGTTGAGCTCCCGCAGCTCCCGTTCCCGCACCCGCCGCGACTTATTGGATTTGGTGGAGCGGCTGGAGCGGGTGGACTGGGCCGATTTGGTGCTCTGGCAGCGAGAGGACGCCCTCTTGAGGAGGTTCTGAGAGATGGAGCGGTGCAGGTTCTTCATGGAGGAGGAGGCTGCCATGCTGACTACCCAGGGGTGCTTTAAGGCCTGAAGAGCTGTCATCCTGCCACTGGGATCCACTGTGAGCAGGCGATCGATGAAGTCCTTGGCCAGATTGGACACGCTGGGCCAGGGCTGAAAAATCAGAAGGAAATGATGAGAAAACAATATTCGCCATGACTTCGTTAGACAAGCACCACCCCTCTCCGCCCAAAGAGGGCCAGCCACGCCCCTCAGTGCCGGGCACTGATTTATTTCACTTGTAGGCATCCCCAGGGCACTTCCCTTCTCCCACTTCCCCTCACTCATCCATCCCCAAGTCCCGAAGTTATAACTAGTGCGGTGTCAGGCCACAGAGCGTAGGAGGCTTCCATCAGCCCCCACCAAATGACACTGCCAAACGGGCTACCGGGGTCCACTGCAGATCACCACTCCTCCTCCTGAACCCCAAAGACTGAAACACCTGCCAGATCCTGAACTCTGTTCCCCTGCTCTGCAGGCCACTGGCCCTTACCAACACAACACATACTTGGGCCCGGTTCTCAGGTGATGTGAATCAATATGGCCCCAGTGGAGGTAAGGCGGAGGATGCGAGCCTTTAGCTTTACATTCCATGGTGGTGCTCTGGGCCAGGGTCACAATCCTTTCAGTATGTCGGGGCCACCATTTCTTTAAAATTGACAAACGTACACTTCAAACACCCCTGACCCCGCCACGACAGCCATCTGCTCTGATGTGTCACTCTTCCAACAGACTCTCAGAAAAACCTCCCACCATTCTGCATAATCAGAGTCCCCGCTCCCCTGAAATTCATCTTCCCCACTTGACACAGCCCACTAATTAAATGTTCGTCAGCAGGGTCAGCTGAATTGTTTGTGGTGAACAATGGCTCCTGTGAATTTAGCCTTTTTCCTGCCCACTGACAGCGTGTGATTTCTAGAAATTTGTTCATTTTTCAGTTCTGGGGATAAATAAATTTCAGCCTATGAGCTGTTAATGAACAACCCACGGCAAGTATCTGCTTGAGTACTAGAAATGTGGACTTCACCATTTAAACCGTGTGACTAAAGCATGCACAATTGTTCCTATTCCCTGATTCCATGGCCTAGCCTTTATACCCCACTGTGCTTCCACCTGAAATTCTTGCAGTTGCTGCACAAAACAGACTCTGTTTGCTGATTAAACCAATATTGGCCACAGGCCCAAAACATGCCTCCAGGAACATCATAAGGTACCACATGCGATTGTCTGTCCATGCACGTTCCCATAACTCACTCTGCTCTTCTCATCAGTCGCGTAACTAAGAAATCTCCAGATAGACTGACATAAATCAAAACGGAGGGGGTATTAATACTGCCTATGTTAGTGCGCTCTCTCTCTCACACACCCGCCCCCCCCATGCAATGTAAGACTGAAGCAGGTTACTCCCAATTTCTTACGCACCAGTGATGTATTACTTATTTCCCTAGATGTCACCTTCTAAAATGACAATTACAACATTAAAAATATTTGTTCATGTTTTTAAGAATGAACTTTTCTGCTCTCACCCAAGGCGCCCCAATCCCCGTCACACAAACGCCTGTTACTTTGAGTAAGTTATTCTGGTTTGAATGTGTGTGAATGATAATACCTTTCAGGTCACTCCGAGTGCCTTGTTTATTCAGATGCTGGACAGCTCCAGCAGGGAAATGACTCAGCTCCCCACCCAAAGCTTTGTTTCTGTGCCAAGTGCCGCTCCGTGCCAGCAACAACCCCAAATGCACACTGCGGGCAAGACTGCACCTTTACGCACAGGAGCACGTAGCCTGCCCTGCTCCAGAAGGATTGTGACTTGGATACACCCTCGCCAAGAGTCACAATCCCTCTCCTGCTCCCGCCTCGTGAGGAACATAGCTAGTGAGCAGGAGCTGCGCTCCACATGAAATTCAAACCCAAGACAAGGCAGGTCTTCAGCTGAGACCTAGTCTTACTCCCCTGCATGCATAAGTAAGACAAGACTCCAGGCTCTCTGTGATCTGAATACATTACTGGGGTTGCCTATGTCTAGATGACAAAGTATGTCACTGGTTAACTCAAATTAGCTGACAAATCACATACACCTTCCAAAGATTGTGTTCTCAAGTCAACAGCTGATGTTGTAAATATGAGGAATTTTTGTAACTAATATCAGTAACTTAGGGGAAAAAAACACATCCACAAAACACTGCAATGTGGAAGGAAAAGTGTGTAACCCGGTAAATAATCCAATACCGCCCCCCCTTCCCAGGAACACAGGAAAGTGCTGCCATGCAAGTTTATAGCAGCGCAAACACATGCAGCTACTTTTGTCTGTAGTGCTTCACGCTATGTACTCAGATTTTTGTGTGTGACAAAATAGGGTAACAGCACAAAACGGACAATTTTGAAAATTCCTTGTGTGCTGGAGGGTTAAGGGAACAGATGGTGGAGGAGGAAGGAAAAAACCTGAGCAGAAGAGGCAGTGTAGCTGCCGCATGATATGGGATAAAACAGATCTGCCAATACCATCAATGCGATGGCAGATCTATGAAATCGCATGTGGTGTGTGTCTCTCTCTCCCCACCCCAGGGTTTTTTGTCACTTTCATCACTGTAGTATTGTAAACACTCTATGTGATGAATAAATACACAGCAGCATTCAAGAAACACCTGGCCAGATCCCTAGCATATGAGTAATGAAATGAGCTAGACAAGGATCCGGATACAGTCATCACAACTAGGCCAATGCACAGACATGTAACTATTTGGTGTCAATACGTATATTAAACAATAAAAGTAAATGTAAAGTCTGGTAGATGACCAATGTATTTGTTTTCTGCTTCTCTCTCTTTCCTTGTGCAGGAAGGAGGAACCCAGCTATTTTAAAATGTAGAGTCCACATACTGTACACAGTCCGACAGAATGTTCTTTCTTGTGCAAAATGGTCAGAAAAAGATTTTAAATGTCCTGAAACTCCTGCTATCTATCTCTGCCGAAAGCAATCCTTTCTCCCTCGCATGAAAGATGCAAAGCCTTCAGATTATGGCTAACCTAAGTATTAGCTACTCAGAGAAACTAACAGAGATTTATAGAGAGTTTAAGGCCAGAAGGGATCACCAGAGGGCAAAGGATGATACAGCAGGGGACTAGCCTGGAACTTGGGATACTTGGATTCAATTCCCTGCGTGACCTGGGGAGAGTGCCTAGAATGTCATACGGCCCATCTGCAGCTGCTTTTAGCAAGCATCTCCAACGGTCAGAGACTGGGAGAGCTCTGAGTTACTACACAGAATTATTTCCCTGGTGTCTGGCTGAAGGGTTTCACCCTCGTGCTCAGGATATAACTGATCACCATATTTGGGGTCAGGAAGGAATTTTCACCCAGGTCAGACTGGCAGAGACCTTAGGGGTTTTACGCCTTCCTCTGCAGCATGAGGCACGGGTCACTTGCCGGTCTGAACTAATGTAAATGGTGGATTCACTGTAACTTGAAGTCCATAAATCACGATGTGAGGACGTCAGTAACTCAGCCAGCAGTTAGGGGTCTATTACGGGAGTGGGAGGGTGAGGTTCTGTGGCCTGCGTTGTGCAGGAGGTCAGACTAGATGATCGTAATGGTCCCTTCTGGCCTTAAAGTCTATGATGTCTATAAAGTCCTTAATGGATGTAAAGCCAATTGCACCTCAGGCCTCATCCCCGATTTGGTCTTCGTTTGCTCATCTGAAGCCGCCAACTCTAGCTCCTGCCACCAGAAGAGAAGACAAAATTTCATCCTACAACAGGCGCTTCCCCTCCAACCCTGCTTTTCAACCTGACCTGCCATGGACCGGGGACTGCCTTGACAAGCCATAACTCCAGCTGGTAGCAGACAATGAGAAAGACTTCATTTTAGCATTAGCTGGGGAGGTGGGGGGTGCACAAAATAATATCCACGTCATAGTCCGTAAACCATGATATTTTGGAGGTTTGTTCAGGAGAGAAATGGTTAAATAAAGCCATTTATTGTTCTTGTTCCATTTGGTCCCCAACTTAAGGACCTCCAGGCACTGTCCAAGCCCACAGAAGAGACTCCAACAGTTGCCGTCTAGCTAGACAAGACAGACAAGAGTGGGAGAGAGGAAGGGTTCTTAGGCCCATTTTACCAATTGGAAATTAAGGCCCTGTCCGCACTCAGAAGTTGCACCGGTTTACCTACAATCAGTTTAAAAACCAACCCAGTTAAACCAGTGCAAACCCAGCACAGGCACGATGGAGACAGCCATAAGGCTGCCTTGCAAGGACCCCCTCCCAAGCCTGGCATAGGGGGCTCCAGCAGGCAAAGACTCCAGGCAGTTCGGCAGCCCACAGGGCACGATGAGGATGGAGCCGTAACTTAGGCTCCCAGGAAACGCTCCAGTTCCCAGAGCAGCCCAGGATCAGGAAGGCACAAATTCTGTCCGAAGAGGCTAAAAATACAGCTAGTGTTACTTAAACAGGGGGCAAAAATATAAAGGAGAAAAATCTCCGACCTCTGCGCTGTGGTGAAAGTCTACGTAACATCAGAGTCATCTAAGACTAGATTAACAGATGACTGATTATTTAGATGCTGCCACCACTGATTCCACAGATCCAATTCAAATTTTCTTGACTGACAGCCTGGGAGGATTCCTTCCTTCCAGGCTCCCTTGGAAAAGGGGAGAATTTTTAAGCTTGTGTCATTTCTAAATGTAGGTCCCTGGTGAGATTCCAGCCGAGTTAAAATGGTAACCTTGCTAATGCGGGTTTATCACAAAGAATCTCCTGATGAGTGTCTGGTACCTAATTCAGAGATGGGGAAAAAACCCAGAGCCTGGGCATATCCAGAAATCCTTTTGTCAGACACAATAGTTCTGTGTAGAATCCAAGCTCAAGTTTTGGGAAATTATCAATCCAACTGACAAAATCTCTGAGCCAAGAGGCTGAAGCGGTGGTTGCTGATGATCAATGGCTGGAAAGCACTATATTTAAAAACCCCAAAAGAACTCCTGTCATTCAAGAAACCATCTTGACCAGTGGCGGTGGAACAATTTAAATAGTGGGGGTGCTAAAAGCCATTGAACAGAACCGTAAACCCTGTGTATGATGGAAACCCCTTCAAGCCAGCGGGTGCTGCCGCACGCCCAGCGCTCCTAGTTCTAGCATCCTTGGTCTTGACTGACTGCTATAAAGACAGTTTATATTGTGACCAAAGAATATTGTCTTCCTGATCAGAGAAATTTCCTTATATCAGCTGGACTCAAAATACCAAGAGACTATCATAGAAATGGTTGATTCATTTTACATTTAAGATTTACCTATCACTCACAAAACTGAATCCACACTGAAATAGGAAGACACCTTGCATTTGCCTCTTGATATAGAAGCTCACAAGGTGAAAATTTTGGAGCAACTGAAAAATGCAGATCCTCACGCAAATGACTTTGAGTCCTTCATTGGGACAGTTATTTTCCATGGGAATCCTGATTTGTTCTCTCTTGAATTCTTATGGATGACCAAATACATCCAGTAAGTTTATACGCTTTCCTTTCCCATTCCAAGATGGAGCATTTTTTCCTAGAACCTTTTGCCATAACAGTTACACAAAGACAAACATACCATGTGCTCCAACTTTTTTGTCGAAAATAGGTCATGCATTGCAAACATTTTGCTGATGCTAGTGACAGACATGTCTGACTCCACTCACTTTACTCAACTTAATATCAAATGTAAATGGACATGGAGATGAAAATATACCTGTCTTGTGGTTGTACCATTTCCCTGCAATGTTGGGGGAGGGGGGAAGGGAGAGTTGGTTGGTTTAAAAAAAATCCCTCTTTATCATCATTACCTATTTCAACGTCACTAGCAATTGTGATTCCTTATCATATATCTTGGGACAGCTTTTTTCCCTCTGGTGACTGGAGACCCAAAGTCAGGGAATCATATGACTTCAGTTTTGTTTGTTTCTCCTGGGGAATTTGTTCACATTCATGTAAAGCCTTTTGACCTTGGTGAACACTGCCTGCTGCAGATATCACTGACTATAACAGGATCTTCATCCTCTCTCTTTTAAATGGAGGCTTACAACCAACAAAGTTTATAGCCTCTGAAGATATTGCTCCCGTCTTTTAAGAAAGCCACTATAGTTCATCGCAAATACATCCATTGTGCTAGATCTTCAACAGCCGTACCGGACTTAAATCTATAAAGTGAGGGAAATCAATCATTAGTTGTTACACTTAACATAAGACTGGAGGGGCTCCGGCTTCTTGTGCATACAAGTTGTTTGTACTCAAGCGATCCGCCCTCACATTCTGGGCACCTGGCAGGTAAAAGGCTTTTAGGTGGATGTGGTGGGCAATACTGAAGTCCCACAGACTGAGGGCTTTGTGGCAGAGGGCAGAGGATTGGGTCCCACCTTGCCTGTTGATACAGAACATAGAGGCCGTGTTGTCCGTGAGAACCCTGACTACGTTGCCCTTCAGGTGCGAGCAGAAGGCCATATACGCCAGCTGCACCGCCCTGAGTTCCTTGATGTTTATGTGAAGGGTCGGGTCTTGCGGAGACCACGGTCCTGGGTCTGAAAAGTCCCCACATGGGCTCCCCAGCCCAGGTCCGATGCATTGGACACCAGCTCCAACGACGGGGCCCTGTCCCTGAACGGGACCCCTTGGAGCATGTTGCTTGGTGGGGAGGGATAGCTCAGTGGTTTGATCATTGGCCTGCTAAACCCAGGGTTGTGAGCTCAATCCTCAAGGGGGCCATTTAGGGATCTGGGGCCAAAAAAAAAAAAAGTTGGGGATTAGTCTTGCTTTGAGCAGGGGGTTGGACTAGATGATCTCCTGAGGTCCCTTCTAACCCTGATATTCTATGATTGGTGCGGACCACCACCGCAGGGCGGTGATCACCAAGTTCGGCATGGTGAGGACCTTGTCCATTCTGTCTGTAGCCTGGGAGAACTGTGAGGCCAGCCAGAGCTGGAGGGGCTTCATCCTGAGTCTGGCGTGGCGGACCACATACGTGCACGCCGACATGTGACCTAGCAACTGCAGACAAACCCTGGCTGTTGTCACTGGAAACCTTGCAATCAAGTTGATGAATGCTGTCAGGGTCTCGAACCTGTCTGGGGGGGAAAGAGGCCCTGGCTGACGTTGCATCCAGGAACGCCCCGATAAACTCTATGCGTTGGACCGGGACTCACGTGGACTTGGTGTTGTTTACCAACAGGCCCAGGGCGGTGCATGTGGACAGGAGAAATGCCACATGATTCCCTCACCTCCGATCGGGAGGTGCCCTTGACCAGCCAGTCGTCCAGATAGGAGAATATCTGGACCCCCCGGTGCCTGAGGTAGGCCACTACCACCGACATACACTTTGTAAAGACCCTGGGGGCGGTGGACAGGCCAAACGGGAGGACGGTGAATTGGTAATGGTTCTGTCCCACCATGAAATGGAGGAAGCACCTGTGCCCCTCGAATATGTGGATGTGGAAGTACGCGTCCTATAGATCGAGGGCAGCGTACCAGTCCCTGGGATCCAGAAAGGGGATGATGGAGGCCAGGGAAACCATGTAGAACTTCAACAGAGGGTCCTGTGGCACCTTTGAGACTAACAGAAGTATTGGGAGCATAAGCTTTCGTGGGTAAGAACCTCACTTCTTCAGATGCAAGTCTTGCATCTGAAGAAGTGAGGTTCTTACCCACGAAAGCTTATGCTCCCACTACTTCTGTTAGTCTCAAAGGTGCCACAGGACCCTCTGTTGCTTTTTACAGATTCAGACTAACACGGCTACCCCTCTGATACTTGACACCATGTAGAACTTGAGTTTCACCATGTACCGGTTCAGACCTTGCAGGTCCATGAGGGGCCTGAGCCCCCCTTTGGCCTTCGGGATAAGGAAATACCAGGAGTAATACCCCTTGCCTAGGAACTCCTTGGGCACCGCCTCTATCGCTCCTAGTTCCAGGAGCCTCCCGACTTCCTGCTCGAGCAGAGCCTCGTGTGATGGGTCCCCCAAGAGGGACGGGGGCAGGGGGTGGTTGGGAGGGTAGGAGGTAAACTGAAGGGTGTAACCTCGGGAGATGGTATTGAGGACCCAGAGGTCCAAGGTGAGCCGCGACCATTCCGGGAGGAACGCACACAATCGATTGGAAAAAGGGAGCTTTATTGGGGGTGGATCCCTGCTGAAAACTGGTGGGGTACCCCCGAGCGTCCCGTCAAAAACGCCTTTTACCCGCCTGCTTGCCCTTAGAGGACCCCAGCTGGGGGGCAGGCCGACACTGCCTTTGCAGGCGTTTTTTATAGTCCCGCTGCTTCTTCTGGGCGGCCTCGTACTTCGGGAGGGTGGCCTGGGCGGGAGCCTGCTGTGGCTTGAACGTGGGCTTTGCCGGAGCAGGAACATAGAGGCCCAAGTTCTGGAGGGTCGTGCGGGAGTCTTTCATGCCATGCAGCCTTGTGTCTGTCTCCTCTGCAAACAGCACCTTCCCGTCGAAAGGGAGATCCTGCATTGACGACTGCGCTTTGCTGGATAGACCAGAGAGCTGGAGCCAGGACGTCCGTCTCATGGACACCGCCGAGGCCTTGGACCACGCGGCCATGTCCACTGCATCCGAAGCGGCCTGTAGGGATGCCCTTGCGGGCGCTGCCTCTTCCTCCATGAGCGCCTTAAACTCTTTTCTATCGCGCTCCCGGAGGGAGTCCTCAAACTTGGGGAGGGATCCCAGAGATTAAATTCGTAGCGACCCAGGAGCGCCTGATGGTTTGCTACTCTTAGCTGGAAGCTTGACGACGAATAAACTTTTCTCCCGAAAGCATCCAGCCTCCAAGAGTCTTTGTTCTTAGGGGTCAGGGCTGGCTGCCCCTGCCGCTCCCTGAACCACCAAGGAGTTGGGCGCCGGGTGGGTATACAAATATTCGTGCCCCTTAGTGGGTACAAAGTACTTGCGCTCCGCCTTCTTAGAGATGGGAGCTAACGAGAATGGTGTTTGTCACAGGGCATTTGAAATTCTTGCCACCCCTTCATGGAGTGGCAAGGCCACCCTGCCCAGTGCCAAGGGGGACAGCACATTGAACAGGCACTCTGAGGGCTCCTCCATCTCCTCTGCCTGGAGGTGGAGGCTCGCTGCCACCCTTTTAAAGAGTTCTTGGTGGGCCCGGTAGTCCTCCTGCGGGACGGAGGGGGGCGGGGCTGCAATCAGCTCCTCCGGATGGGGCGAGGAGGCCAGTGCAGTGCTTTGGGAGTTGGCCAGCACTGGAGGATCTGCCACCTGGTCAAACTCCAGGCACGGTACTGAGGAAGCGGGTCCCACTGACTCCTTTCTTGGCGGTCTAGGGATAGAGGCTGACAGTGCTTCCGACACCCTGGCCACTGAGCGAGTCCCCACCAGGGGCTGCGCCGGAAGCCACGGTGCTCATTGGTACCACTGGGCCAGCCACGATGCTCGGTGCCACTGCATTTGCTGAGGCACCGGCAGGGCTGGCTGATAGGGCTGGCTAGCCTGGCCTGTAGACAGGTGGCTGTGAGCGGAGGCCGGGCTGGCGTACCACCTGTTGCTGCCTCTGGACCGGGAGTGGCGGTGGTGCCGGGATCTACGTCGACCACGGGACCACGACCTCGAGGCAGAGGAACAGAAACGACGGTAGTAGCTGCTCCCCGAACGGTCTCGACGGGTGGACCCGCGATGGCCAGACACCAGTGATCGACGCCCGGAGCTATGGTGCCTTGGTGGAGACTCTGAGTGGGATTCCGAGCGGGAACAGCGTCGATGGTCATGCCTCGACTGACTGCGGTACCTCCTTCGAGATGAGGACTGTTGGCGACGTCCGCCACGGTCCCGTAGGTATTCGCTCTGCGAAGACGAGCGGTGCCAGGAGTCCCGATCAGCTGGCACTCATCCAGACAGCCTGGCCGGAGTCGAGGGCGATCCACATGGACTGAGCCCTGAACGGTCGCTGGGCGGTGAGCGTGTCAGGAACGTTCCCTCGACCGAGACCGGTACCAGGCCGGCGGTGACTGCAGCGATCCCAGCGGCAGCTTGCCTTTGGAGCATGGGGCCGACATCAGCAGAGCTCTGGGCACCGGCATGAACATGACATCCTTGGCCGCCTGGAGGGCTTCGGGCACAGATGGCATCCAGACATCCGGAGAGGCCTGCTCCGAAGGGGCCGGGCTACTCTGCTCAACGTGAGTCGGAGGCCTAGGGCCTGGTTGGGACCGAGGACTACCCGACATGGGTCTAGCCTCTGTCCCAGACTTCCCTCGGTGCCGTTGCGAAGAGGGAGTCTTTCTGGTCCTCTTGGCGTGCCCCGTGGAAGGGGAGCGGTGCCGACTAGTCGAAGGTACCAGAGGGTCTCCGCACACCGACAGCGCGGTGCCGGGTACCGGTTCGGAGCAGCGTGCTGGGGTCGGGGCCAGCGCCAACTCCATCAGGATGGCCCGGAGCCTAATGTCCCTTTCTTTTTTAGTCCGGGGCTTGAACGACTTGCAGATCTTGCACCTTTTGCTGATATGGGTTTCTCCCAAGCAGCGCAGACAGTCTGTGTGTGGGTCACTCCTTGGCACAGAATCCCTACAAGAGCCGCATGACTTAAATCCCAGGGCGCGGGGCATGCCCTGGCCCGGGCTCACTAACTAACTAAACTTAACTGAAAAGCTAACTGACTACAGGTACTAATGAACGAACAACTGTTCTGGAGACAAGCTGCACCAAAGCTGGAGCTGAGTAGTTCCGATGCACCTGCACTGGCGTCAGAAGGAACTGAGGGTGGGGGGAGCGGGCAGCTCCCCTTATACCGCGCCAGGCAGGGGCCACTCCAGGGGTCGCGGGGGGCACTCCCCCGCTATGGGTACTGCTAGGGGAAAAACTCCCGGACTGGTGCACGTGGCAAGCATGCACACCTACTGTGGAATAGACATGAGCAATCACTCGAAGAACTAGGGATGTGTCTCAGAAGAACATATTCTAAAAACCAGGAACAATCATAAATTGGGTCAATTCATGTCATTTTAGAAGATGACATATCTGAACATGTACCTTTTCATTGAAAAAATCTGTAAACAACCGCACTCTTTGAATAAGGAACTAGGACTAAAAAGTAGCCAAGCTCACCCGCAACAGAAGAGCCTGTTTCACCAAGCCAGTTAAATTAAACTGAACAAAAACAAACTCCAAACAAAAGCAAATTGGATTTCTTATCCTTCCAATTATTCTACTTCCATCACTAACAGGGAGTATGGAGCACTCGTAATTAGAAATCTCTTCTGGTCAGCAAACACAAATCAGTTTATTGATCTGTTTATGCTAGTGGAGGTTTTACCTGCTGTACTGTACGTATCTTTGATTTTATTTAATTAAACTCTTTCTTTAAAAAGAAATAAGAATATATACTGCTGAGGCCACAAGTGACATGAGTTTAGTATTTTCGCAGGTCCTCCTCCCTGGAGAAGTTTGTTCATGAAGTTTGTTCATTTCACAGAAGTACCACAATACTGGCAGGATATCAGTATCTGGTCAAGGGAGACCCTGGTGTTTCGCAGGTCAGGACCGAAGTGCCATGGCAGAACTGTGGGGAAAACTTGCATAACACAATCTCATCACCACTCTGCCAGTCTCTGGACATTGCTATTAATCCTTCATTTCTGTGAACACTACATTCAGCCACAAAAATCAAAGCAGTCTCCACGCTACTCTTACCACCCAAACCTTTCTCCCCCACCCCCCAAAACTTGAGTTCAGTGTATTATTTCTGCAGTTACATATTTGCTGCACACTTTCACTCAGCTTCACTGTAGTCTTTTGGTCCCCAAATGACAGCAGGACTTGTCACACTGTTCTGCAAAGAAAGGCAAAGCCACTCCTTTCTGAGCAGAACCTCAGCAGAATCCAATGGCTGCTAGCAGGAATTCCCTAAGCCTGAGCAGCTGTTCCACTGCCCTCTGCCCGGGCAAGGCGCTAGGGCCCTCATTTCACATGGCATCTGGCCTTGCTCAGGTGACAGACCCAGGATACAGACCAGGTTCACAGTGGAAAACTATTGCCCCAGAGGCTGAAAGAGTGAAAGTCAGTGGGAAGGAAATGCCTGTACCTGCCGAAAGTCCCCGGCTATTCTGCAGGGAGAAAATGACTCTGCTGCTCTCTTGCAGCAGCCGTGCCGGCTCGAAGCGTGCGTCAAGCTGGCAATGCCATACAATAGATCACTAAATCGCAGCACGACAAAGGGAAGAGTTAAAGTCTACTTCAGCGCAATACTTCCCCTGGATTGGGCTCGCAGGGCTTGCGCTATTGGGCAGTGTAAAATAGCAGTGTAGATGTTCCTGCTTGGGCTGCAGCTGTCCGCCGAGACCTCCCCCCGTGCTGGGTTTCAGAGCTCAGGCACCAGTCCAAGCAGGAAGGTCTACACTGCTATGCTTAGCCCTGCTGTGCGAGACCCACCAGCCCAAACCAGTTGACCTGGGCTCTGAGAGTCGCTGCAGCTGGGCTGGTTTTTTGTTTTATTTGCAGTGTAGACATCCCTTTAGAGCCCTCCCAGCTGTAACTCGTGCTGCTTAAGCCTCGCTGCCTGGCTGGTGTCTATCCCATTCACATCTGAAGCACCTTCCCAAAGCACCTCTTCCAAGGGAAGCAGAGCAGTTCGAAATTGCTCCATAACTCGGAATCACCCCCAGGCAATTCCATTCAGTAAGACATGGAATCATGAGACGTCACAACCCAGTGCAACCTGAACCCCTTCAAAGAAGAGTGTGGCATCTAGCGCTTCGGTCTCCAGTCCCAATGAGCTCCAGGGTCTTAGTAGGGTGCAAAGAATCCCCAGGCAGCAGCATGCCCCTCGAGCCAGTGAGAAAAGCTGCCCCACTAATCAGGGAGTGTGAGCTGCTCACAAAGGAATAGCAGTGGATTACAGATGCATAGCTCGAGTGTCTGCAACAAGGAACGGAGGTGGATGCTAGCCAAAGCCCGGAAATACGAACACACAGGTCTACGCTTTCCTCTTATAAACTGAGCTGCCTATTTTGGGGAGCATACAAGTGCAACTCCTCATTGAGAGCGGGCTGCTGCCCACCCTCTGTCAGCGCTTGGCAGGACCCTGTGTACTCTGCAATTCTGCAGTCAAGGAATTCGCAACAGAATCCGCCCCTCGACCCAGAACTGTGCTCCCGAGTCCAATCTTCCATTCAAATGTACCTGTGTTCCTAGCCATTTGGGTTATTCTTTGCAAACCTTGGGCTGAATGTAATCAATGCAGTGTTGTCTTCCTCATTCTGGAGGGCGGCTGAAACAGCAAACTACTCCACTCATCTCAGTGGGGATATGGCGGGAACAGTTCCGCTTGTGCTAGGGAAGGGGAGATAGCAGGTGAGGCTCACTGGGTGGAAGGGGGTCCAGCAAGTTCATCTCTACCCTTCCCAACTCCAGCACAACGGAGCCTGTCGAGTGCTGACCTCTGACCTGTGCCCGCCAGGCCGGGCCTGGCTCTCAGAGCAGAGGAGTCTCCGTCCAAGCTGCACAGCTTTCACAGAAGCTGGAGAGCCCCCGGCCCTGGAACTCAGAGCGTCTCAACCCCGGGAACCTTGGCCGTCTCTTCCCAGCCGAGCTGAGCTCCGTCACATGAGCCCTCTTCTCACAGCTTCCTGACCGCAGAAGACAAACTGTGGTTTCAGTCCCACTGGAAACAAAGAGCCAAGAAGTGGCCATCATGACTGCAGGCAGCTTCATTTTCACATGGCATGTCAAATACCAAAGTGTACCACAGTTCAGCTGAATCAGGCTCCCAGTTTGGAGGAAGAGGGAGAGGGTCTCATCAAAATACCCATTAGCCTAGGGCAGAGGTGGGCAAACTACGGCCTGCGGGACCCTCCTGCCTGGCCCCTGAGTTCCTGGCCCGGGAGCCTAACCCCCAGCCCGTCCCCTGCTGTTCCCCGCCCCCGCAGCCTCAGCTCGCTGCACCACTGGCGCAATGCTCTGGGCTGTGCGCTCCTGCCGGGAAGCACGGCTGCAGAACCGCTGTCTGACCCAGTGCTCTGTGCTGCGTGGTGGTGTGGCCGACTCTGTCCGGGCATCACAGCTGCCTGTCCTGGTGCTCTGGGCGGTGCGGCGGTAGCACCGGCAGCCACCATGGTAAGGGGGCAGGGTGCGGGGGCATTGGATAGAGTGCTGGGGAGTTTGGGGGGGCGGGGCAGTCAGAGGACGGGGAACAGGGGGGTTGAATGTCAGTCAGGGGCAGGGGTTCTGGGGGCAGTCAGGGGACAGGGAGCGGGGGGGGATGGGGCAGGAGTCCCGGGGAGGAAGGGGGAGAGGGCATCATTGTGGATTGGATGGGGAAGGAGTCCCAGGGGGGCCATCAGGGGGCGAGAAGCGCAGGGGGGGGGTCGGATAGGGGGCAGGGGCTGTTTGGGGAGCCACAGCCTCCTCTAACCGGCCCTCCATACAATTTCTGAAACCTGATGTGGCCCTCAGGCCAAAAAGTTTGCCGGCCCCTGGCCTAGGAGATGGTGCAGAGTGCTAGGAGGTCAGATTTCACCTATTCCACTCACTGCTATTTATATTTGCAGGCACTTCAGAGTATGAATGGCATCAAACCAGCCACATGTTAGCAAATGGAATCGAAAATGGATCAGATCATAAAAAACTCCTTAACATTTTTCATTTTAAAATGCATTTTAACTCAAATTAACAGATTTAGATGAAAATCCACAGCAAATTCAATATTTACAATATAATTTATTCAATATTTATATGCTGTAACTGTTGGGAAGCTACACTATATTGTTTCTACAAAACAAAGAAGTTAAATCTGTGCTTTAAGTGAGAAACCAGACCCCACCTTAATACAAAGGCAGGACCATGCCTCTCTAGTAATAGCGAGCACCAGTTAGGGTGGCTATTTTTCTAGCCACAGAAAGAGACGGACAAAACATGGTCGTTGTGGCTCATTGTGGCTTCTTTTGTCTATTCTTGTGACAAGATGGCCAAGTTTCCTTTGTGTAGCAAATCATGAGGTTCTTGCACAGGCACACACACACCAGCTTCCCGTTTTAGAGTATAGCAATAAGCCAGGCCAGCATGGGCACTTCTCAGGTGCATTACCTTGTGCTTTCAATCTCCAGAGAGCTCCTCAATAGGCACTAATGCACACTCTGGCCTGGCTTACCGTTCTTCCACTGTGGAATGTCAGTCTACATTTCATTCACTCAAGAAGGCTTTTTAAAACCAGTCCGGAGGCTGAGGAGGGTTTTAGTCAATGTGTCCTTCCATTGTGAAAAACAAAAGAGCAGGAAAGAGATTTTAAATCCCTTTCACAATGTTCAGAATAGATTCGTATCTCATTTTCAGATTCAGAGTGTCGTCAGAGTCCATCTCCTCCCACAAGCCTAGCTGTAATTATCTTGTGTCCTGTAGTTCATGGAACACCCCAAACCTGGCCGCGTTCGGGGGGATATGCCCCTCCACCTCACCATGCCCTTGCACCGTCCCAAATTCAAGCCACTGCTTTATTTCCAACAGTTAGTGCCGATCATGCCACTCAAAGAGAAAACGCTCAAGTTTATTTTTTCCCTGGCTTCAACAAACAGCAACCCTCTTTCAATCCAAACGTAAGCCAGAGCTAGCACAAACCTGGTCATACTTTCACGTGTGTAAAATAAAATTTTGATCTGCATTAAAACAATCACAGATCGCTTTATGTAGGTATTCATTTGCCACTTAGCACCTCAATACCAGAGTCCTCCCACAAAATTAAACATACCAAAGAGAGCTGCTGTGGGAGGCCCTGGTCATGGAGGGAGAGGAGCTCACAAGTAGCTAGGGTCAATCCCCTGGAGGGCTTTAACTGTCTGGGCAGAGACCTTGAACATTACTTTATGTTCAGTGCAGAGAGCAGTGCACTGGTGTGACGTGTTCGGGGCAACCATGTCGCGATAAAGATTGGCTGCTGCATTTTGTGCCGTTGGGTGTTGTATTTTGTACCACTCTGTTCAGCTCAGCAGAAAACTAAGATGGTCAGTTTCTAATCCATGTTACGCTCACCCACTAGTCTAGCACTAAATTATTGAGGGTGGGCTCCTAACATTACAGGAGAAGCTTTACATCTAGCAACCAAATGACAAGCAACAGAAAATTTCCCTGACAGTTTTTTAAAACATTTCTATTCTATCCAGGTTTGGAAAACATTTTTAACTATCGCCAAGTCTGGAGCCTAGATTACCTGATGGTGCCATCCCTTTATTTTTTTAAGCCAGATTTAGGTTAAAAAACTCAAGTTTTACATTCAGTTCCAGCTACCCTGTACCCTTTCAAATAGCAAAGGGGACAGACATGGCTCTTCGCGCAGTGGTGAGGGGTGCTCCATCAGACTCCCCCTCCTTACTAGTAAAGCGGGCCAAATGCACCTTACAATGCCTGTTTGGATGCTCATTATTTGGATCCTAACCTGCCTCAGGGTGAGACTTGGCACTTGGGACAAAGAAATAACCACACAGAAAATGTGATTTCATTTCGTTTGGCATCATACAAGCCAAAGATACAATACACAAAAAGGGGAGTAGGGAAGTTTTAAACTGCAGTTTGTGCTCTGAAAAGTGACTCTAAAATTGACCATACCAGGATATAGGATCCGGAAAGTCCAGATCAAATGTGCTCTAATTACAAGTGAGACAAGGACCATCTCCCCCCCCATCCCGCCAGCCCTGCAAATTCAGCCTGGGGTCTGAGACTCTCACTGGAGACTCTCTCTCATGCCCATATGCTGCCCTCAGGTGCATTTCTGCTACGCCTTTATCTTTCAGAGGATTTCAGAGGTATACAGCCAATGTGAGCATTTCAATACATTAACAATTCTATCAGCGCGTACAATCCAGCTCACCGTATCTGCACTGACTCACTAACATGAAAAGAGCAGTAAAAATATTTTTGCACAGAAATGAACAGATCCAGCAGACATACGTCTTGCGAGAGGGGGCCCGCAGAGCTGCTGGACGTGAACGCCCACTTTACAGTTACTTTTGAAAGGAAAACTGCATTTTAACTTTAAAAATTAAAATGTGTTTGGCAGTTGATCTATCAATGACATGCATGGGGCATTTGCAAAATAAACTAATTAAAAATGTTCCCTACTCAACATTCTCTAGTGAGCCTGAACCCTGTAAAATCATTCCAGGGCCGAAGTCACTTTACTAGGCCTCAAATCACTGCATCAAAGAAAATAACTTTAAACATTTGAATTGTTTGCAAAGTTTCATTTTTGCTGCTCCAGTCCTGCCACCCTGCTCTCCCAATGCACTTCAATCCTGCCCCATAGCACCCCCTGCTGCTCCAGTCCTGCTCTGCCAGTGCACTTCAATCCTGCCCCACAGTACCCCCTGATGCAGCCCTGCTCTGCCAATGCACTTCAATCCTGCCCCCACAGCACCCCTGCTGCTCCAGCCATGCTCTGCCAATGCACTTCAATCCTGCCCCACAGCACCCCTGCTGCCCCAGTCCTGCCACCCTGCTCTGCCAATGCACTTCAATCCTGCCCCACAGCACCCTGCTGCCCCGGTCCTGCCACCCTGTGACAAAAGGCTTGTGCTTCAGGCCAGTTCATTACCTAGCCCACTGCAGCATGAAAGGAGTGATCAGAACAGGGAACAGTTCAAACAGGTTGGAACAAAATGTTTCCAAATGAAAAGATGCCATGTGCTAAACTGTGCCGCAGAGCTTCCCAAGCATTCACTAGTAATTTGATGATGCCGGGAGGAGGGTGAAAGGGAGGATGAAAGAGGGACACACAACAGCCCTTTAATAATCCACAGCACTCTAAGTATGTGCAGCCATCTGGTGCGATGAACTCCTATAACCCAGATTTTTCAACTGAAAACAGCCAGCGGACCCTCCTTGCACAAGCACAGAGCGTCTCAGCTAGAATCACACACCGCTGCTCCAGACTCAACAGACCAGCACCCCACCCCTCCTGCAGCACTCTCCTCGCTGGGCTGCAGCTGGCGGCACTGGGAAAGGAAACATGGTAACACCCATTTCAATGAACCCTATGCTTAGAACCCAGTGTGAACAAATGGTTAAAAACATGCAAGCAGGTTGTGGTTAGCCCTAGGGGGACTCTAGGTTTAAGCACCTCCCTACTCAAGTAACTCCACACCCGGACAAGGCTCAAGGGTGGGAATCCTGGAAACAGCTATACACATTTAATTCCCTAGAGACTACACCAGGGGTAGGCAACCTATGGCACGGGTGCCGAAGGCGGCACACGAGCTGATTTTCAGTGGCACTCACACTGCCCGGGTCCTGGCCACCGGTCCGGGGGGCTCTGCATTTTAATTTCATTTTAAATGAAGCTTCTTAAACATTTTCAAAATCTTATTTACTTTACATACAACAACAGTTTAGATATATATTATAGACTTATAGAGACCTTCTAAAAACGTTAACATGTATTACTGGCACGCGAAACCTTCAATTAGAGTGAATAAATGAAGACTCGGCACATCACTTCTGAAAGGTTGTCGACCCCTGGACTAGACGCTGAGAAACAGACGGCTAATGAGCTGGGAAGAGTTAGCAAAGGACAAGCAAGGGGAGCAGCCAGTGACTTAACCGGGATCCCAGTTCCTGACAACATTTACAGTAACTGAATGGGGAGATACGTTCCCAGCTACGGCCCGTTAGCGCTAAGCCCCTCACAACCTTTAGTATAGTTATCTCCACACAACCCCAAGCAGGCACGGCAGGGCTCTTATCCCCAACTAACAGCTGGGAACTGGGACAAACTAGCTACCTAGCTCAAGATCACCCAGGGAGGCGCAGCAGAGTGAGGACCTGAACTCAGGCCTCGCGAGTTCCCACACTACTGCCCTAACCACCAGCCCGTCCAGCAAGCACTGAGCCCCTGGACTGCTCATCAGCCTTGTACTGATTCAAAGGTGAAACGAGGAAGGGATGGACTGTGCGCGGCCTGAGAAGTGAGTCAACTCCCCTTGCTATGAATCCTGTGGAAGTTAATGAATTCCATCAGTCCAATCTAGAAGCTACTCAGATCTCCTCTGGAAGAACTACAGCCTGTCACACTCATCTGTGGGGCTAGGCAGTATGGTCTTAGGGGGGCATTCCCTGCGGTGAGCGATCCGGAGACTCTGGGAGGAGCTGCCCAGAGAGAACTCAGTAGCACCAGCGCCACAGAGAGTGACACAACTAATGCATTCACTTTACCTGAATCTGAACGCGTCGCATGGTCCAACCTTGGGGAGTGTAGAAACACTCCCACTTTGAGTGCACACAGCAAGGATCTTCCCTCCACCCTCGCCAGGCAGTGGGACTACTCACCTGAGTAAATGCTACTCAGTGTAAGTTTTGCAGGACAGGTCCAACCAGTCTCTAGCGCTGGGCATCTCCCACTCAGCAGCTCCTTTAGGTAAGCAATCCCCCTCTCCAGTGACAGCGTGCCTAGGCTCCTAATTCCAGCTGTCTGCACTAGGTCAGGCCCCGGGGGTTCTGTTCCACGCTCTGTCATGGACTTGCTTTCCCCATTTGTAAAATGAAACAAAAAAAGAGGGGTTCTGCTCAGTTCCCATCTGGAATTCCGAGTTGAAAGGTTCTGTAGAAGGAAGGGCCTATTATCATTTCTTCTTAGTCTGCTTCTTCCATGGTCAGCATCTAAATCTTGATTTCCCCCTCCACACCCAACTCGCACTCGCGTGTTTAAACTTCCTTGATTCCACCGCAGTAGTCACTGGGTCAGCACTTAGGTGATGCCAGTCATGCCACCCACACTGGCACCACTAGCTAGGAAAAAGGGGCTCACCTAGCTCTTAGCACCCATCACTGTAATCTCTGAGCACTTCCTAGGTCCTAATGAACCTCACATTCTACTCCTCTCCCAGCCCTGCCTGGAGGAACTCTGCTTGGCGTATCTATAACTCCATACAATGTACTGCAGCTAAAAGGACATTTAAGTTGCAAAGACAGGCCCTCAAAAGGTAGGAGATGACAGAACTAAGGTTTCATGTGAAGTCATAATTCAGCCCCCCCTTGGGGTCCGCATTACAATACATCACATGGGAAGTCTATGGCCGACCAAGAATGGATCCCAACTGTCCCAGGTCCCACTCTAGTGCCTCAAACACAAGCAAGCCTCCTTCCTCTTATTGCAACCGTCTGCCTCATATACTGTCCATCCTGTGCACTGAATGAGGCAGGGGTCCTGTAGAACAAATGTCTGTAATTCAAGACGGTCTCAAACTGCATATGCCAGGGGCAGCCAAACTTACCGACCCACCGAGCTGCATATGTCAAGCTTCAGAAGTTCGAGAGCTGGGGCACGCCTGCCGGGGCTCGGGGCTTCAGCCCTGTGGGAGGCACCTGCCGGGGCTCCAGCCCCGCACCTCCTGAAGCCCTGAGCCCTGGCAGGTGCACCCCGCGGGGCTGGAGCCCCAAGACCCTCCTCCCCGCTGGGCAGAAGCCCCTAGTCTCACCACTCCACTGCAAGGCAGAGGTCCCAAGCTCCCCCACCCCCAGACTAGTAGATAGAGAATGGGCGGGGGGAGGGACTCTGCGAGCTGCATTTGAATGGTAAAAGAGCTGCGAGCCACAGTTTGGCCACCCCTGGGATATGCACAAGGGGGCAGAGTTAAGGTCACATGGGCAACCTTAATTCGGGCATTTCCTAACTTTGAGTGCCTGATTTTGCAACCTTAATGTTCTTTTTAATGTAGTTTTTATAGGTAATTTCCTAGATTTTATAAAAAGCAAACCAAGAAGAACAGATGTTCTACCATGTAGAACCGGGGTGGGCAAACTACGGCCATGGGGCTGCATCTGGCCCTTCAGACATTTTAATCCGGCCCTCAAGCTCCCGCCAGGGACCAGGGTCCGGGGCTTGCTCTGCTCCATGTGTGTCATGGCTCTGCGCAGCTTCCGGAAGCAGCGGCATGTCCCCCCTCTGGCTCCTACACATAGGGGCAGCCAGGGGGCTTCGCACGCTGCTCCCGCTCCAAGCGCTGCCCCAGCAGCTTCCATTGACCGGGAACCACAGCCAATGAGAGCTGCAGGGGCAGCACCTGCAGACGGGACAGCATGCAGAGCTGCCTGGCTGCGCCTCCGTGTAGGAGCCGGAGGGGTGACATGCTGCTGCTTCCGGGAGCTGCATGAGGTAAGCACTGCCTACAGCCTGCACCCCTGACCCCCTTCCATGCCCCAACCCCCAGCCCCAGCCCTGATCCCCCCTCCTGCCCTCTGAACCCCTTGGTCCGAACTCTGAGTACCCTCCTGCACCCCAAACCCCTCATCTCCAGCCCCACCCCTGAGCCTGCACCCCCAGCCAGAGCCCTCAAACCCTCCCACACCCCAACCCCCTGCATCAACCTGGAGCCCCCTCACATACTCCTAACCCCTCAGCTTCATCCCCCAGCCTGGAGCCCCCTCCTGCACCCCAAATCCCTCATCCCTGGCCATACCCTAGAGCCCCCAGCTGGAGCCCTCACACCTCCCCGCACTCCGAGCCCCTTGATCCAAGCCCAAAGCACTCTCCTGCACCCCCAACCCCTCATCTCCAGCCCCATCCCAGAGCCCACACCCCCAGCCAAAGCCCTCGCCCCCCGACACACACCCAGCCAGAGCCCTCACCGCCTCCTGCACCCCCAACACCCAATTTCATGAGCATTCATGGCCTGCCATACAATTTCCATAACAAGATGTGGCCCTCGGGCCAAAAAGTTTGCCCACCCCAATATAGAACCATACTGACCTTTGCAGGGATCACCAGCTGACTTTCAGATCCATAACAGACCTGTGCACCTTGAGCTAAAGGAGTAACTGGTATCAGTAGTAGGCTGCTATCCTCGTAGCGGACAAGCCACTAGAAGGAGATGTGCCACAGAATATTCATCAGACACCAGAAAACTGGGATCAGGAACGTTGGGTTCTGTTTCTGGCTCTGGCAGGGACTGTGGTCTAGTGCTTACAGATAACACAGCCAAGCATATAGCTTTGGCACATTCATTCTGCAAGGCAGCATAGCAAAATTAATGAGACTTGAATCCACTAAATTAGAGACCTGGGGCAGATTCTAACTCCCCATTTGATCCCTTTTTGACAATACAGGTGCAGAACGGCCTTGATGGGAACTCCCCCAGCGCAACAGCACTGCTGAGGTAGGCAGCACTATTCTGCCTCTCGTATCATAGCTCCGAGCTCAGGGGCACAGCAGAAGTGAGATGGGAAGCGCCCAGAGATCTGGGTTGCAGAAGCCGCCGGTTATGTAAAGCTGCCATAAGTCACGCTGGCTCCAAGAGCAGCTCAGGTTCTGGGAAGCACAAAGAAGGCTTCTCCCATCCCCAGCTCATCATCTGAACCTCTCAGATGTTCAGAATCCAGCCCCGGTTTCTATTCCCAGAGCTGCCAGAAGTGACCTTGTGCATCCCCTTAGTTACCCCACCTGTACAATGGACAGAGTGCGACATGCCTGCCTCCCAAGGCAGGGGCATCATGTTCTGCTCACCTATAAAGGCTGCGAAGTGCACACAACCGTTCGCACTAGTCAGTGAGGAGCTGAGACTGGAACTCACAGTCTGGGCTTGGTGCCTAGAACGCCTTCCCCAGGGGGTCACAATAGACAAACAGAAAGGTTAGGTCCCCCAGGATCAGCCAAGTAGGGGGGAGCTGTGGGGGAACACTACCACCAAGCCAGAGGCGGGAACTCACTCTACTTTTAGCAGAGCTGTACTCCCCCGAGTCCCACTTAGTTTAGCCCATGGGGGGAGGCAGGCTTTCAAGAGCCAGCAGCAGCTGCTGTGGCATTTCCCCCATGTGGGGTACCAGCTCTGGGCCTAGGAACGCGCTCAGTGAGGCTGGTGTGACGGATTTCTGGGGGGCTGGCACATACCCAGTGCAGATGGAATACTCCCAGAGTTCAGACTCTGTGCATCTGCATATGGTGATTTCCAGAGACTTACAGCTCAGTCAAATCTGGGTAGATTTTCATGGAGACAACAAAAGGCACATCTCTGACCCCAGGCCTCGGCCTCAGCCAGACTTCAAATTCCTGCTCCAAACACTGGAGGTTGCAGAGCTCTTCAAAGCAAAGGGGGAGAAATTAACATTGGCCTTTTTTCCAAACCTTGTTCAAGCTGAACCATTTTTTGCTGAAACTTTCCAAATCAGCATGAGGCAGGGAGCAAACATGGAAAAGTTCAACTAGAACCACTGAAGTTTGGCAAAGTTGCCAACAATTGGAAACAGGGGCTTCTAGTATAAAGCAACAGGCAATCCTAACTTTAAGCACTGCTACCAGGCTTTCTAATGGTGGAGGGTAGCGTAAGCATGTCCTGAAAGGGGTCAGATTCTGGACTAATCTAATCTCCTCTGGAAGTTCATTCTTCAGACAGGGATGAAGGGACAATCGGTATGAAAAGGGCAAACTGTCTCAGATAATTCTTAGGGGTGGCTTAGTGCTACTCTATACTGATAACTCTGAAGTTAATCATTCGAAATACATTGAAATAGGGGTGAACTCAGTGTGTGGAGCAGATTATGCTGATGGAACTTCACAAGCTATAGACACACAGTCAGGCAGACAACCACAGGAGCAGGCTGGTGAATGTAGCAATAACAGCAGGGCCGCTAATAACCAACAGCAGGATGCCTACCCCTTACCACAGATGTCTGCACTGCTCCCATTTCACCAATCAGCGCTGATCTCTTGTCATAGCAGAGTCTCAGGTTTCAGCAGAATCCATAAAAGAATTAAGTCAAGATAAAGAGTGAATTGGGAACCGTGTTTTGAATCCCCAGCTGGGCACTCACACAGAGCAGCAGGGAGGGGTAGGTGTAAAAGGGGCAGAGGAGGGAGAGAAAGGGAAGGACCAGCTACAACTAGGTTGAACCACACACTCAGAAACCCCAAGAAACCTCTCCCAGAGCTCAGACACTTTGTTGAGAGGTCCCCTAAAAACATCACAGATTAGAAAAGCTAACAGCTCCCTTGTGTCTGCACTCAGCTCATGCTAGAAAGGATCTTTTCACATAAGTTAAGCAGGGTCTGGCTTGTTCAGTATTTGGATCAGAGACCTCCAAGAAAAACCCAAGGTGACACAAGAAGTGGTATAGGTGATTTTTGGGGGGGGGGATGGGGGAAGGGGGAAGAGCTGTTCCCTCTTACACACTACTGATAACCCCCCTAATCCAGGCCCCAACTCTTGAGCAAGATTTATTAAGATCTTAACTACTTGAGACGAAAGAGCCCAAGAACAGGTATGTTAGCCACAAAGTCCTACCCAAATTCCAACTTGGACAGTCATCTTCTGCATATTATTCCTCTGGTTCAAGTGAATACACATCTCCTGTCCTAAGCTGATATGTACTGTTAACCTGCTGTTTTTCACCCCCAGAGGGGCGCACGTCAGTGGTTATGAAACAGGGCTTGGTACTCTCCCAAGCTCCACACATGAGCCCCCATCACGTGAGATGCCAAAAGGAGACACCAGTCATTTGTACATTGTGCAGATGATCAAAATACGATCATGTGACCTCTGCCAGGCACTCCCCTTGGGGGTTCAGATATACCCATGGGCACAGCCATACTAAGGCCTATGCCCAACAGGCAGATGCCTAGGGCCTCATTGCCCAGTAGGGCTGCCAACCGTCTAATGGCACAAACCCAAAGACTCTTGCCCCGCCCTCTTCCCCAAGGCCCCAACCCTTCTGAGGCCCCATCCCCACTCACTCCAGCCCCCCTCCCTCCATCGCTCGCTCTCCCCCACCCTCACTCACTTTCACCGGGTTGGGGCAAAGGGTTGTGAGGGATGGGGTGCGGGTTCTGAGTTAGGGGATGGGGTCAAGGAGTTCGGAGTGTAGGAGGTGGCTCAGGGCTGAGCCTGGGGCAGGGGTGCAGGAGGGGGTGCGGGGTGTGGGATCTGGGAGGGAGTTTGGGTGCGAGCTCTGGACTGGGGCAGGGGTTTGGGGGTGAGGGAGAGAATGGCGCTTACCTTGGCCGGCTCCTGAAAGCGACTGGCACCCTCTGGCAGCGGCTCCTAGGTGTGTGTGTGTGTGGGGGGGGGGAGCAGGGGGTCTCCACGTGCTGCCCATGCCCGCAGGCACTGCCCCCGCAGCTCCCATTGTCAAGAAAGTCAAGGAAAGTGTGGGCCCCTTACTGAATGAGGGAGGCAACCTAGTGACTGAGGATGTGGAAAGAGCTAATGTACTCAATGCTTTTTTTGCCTCTGTCTTCACGAACAAGGTCAGCTCCCAGACTGCTGCACTGGGCAGCACAATACGGGGAGAAGGTGACCAGCCCTCTGTGGAGAAAGAAGCGGTTCGGGACTATTTAGAAAAGCTGGACGAGCACAAGTCCATGGGGCCGGATGCGCTGCATCCGAGGGTGCTAAAGGAGTTGGCGGATGAGATTGCAGAGCCATTAGCCATTATTTTTGAAAACTCATGGCGATCGGGGGAGGTCCCAGATGACTGGAAAAAGGCTAATGTAGTGCCCATCTTTAAAAAAGGGAAGGAGGAAGATCTGGGGAACTACAGGCCAGTCAGTCTCACCTCAGTCCCTGGAAAATCATGGAGCAGGTCCTCAAGGAATCAATTTTGAAGCACTTAGAGGAGAGGAAAGTGATCAGGAACAGTCAGCATGGATTCACCAAGGGCAAGTCATGCCTGACTAACCTAATTGCCTTCTATGACGAGATAACTGGCTCTGTGGATGAGGGGAAAGCAGTGGATGTGTTCCTTGACTTTAGCAAAGCTTTTGATACCATCTCCCACAGTATTCTTGCCAGCAAGTTAAAGAAGTATGGGCTGGATGAATGGACTGTAAAGTGGATAGAAAGCTGGCTAGATCGTCGGGCTCAACAGGTAGTGATCAATGGCTCCATGTCTAGTTGGCAGCCGGTTTCAAGCGGAGTGCCCCAAGGGTCGGTCCTGGGACCGGTTTTGTTTAATATCTTTATTAATGATCTGGAGGATGGTGTGGACTGCACTCTCAGCAAGTTTGCAGATGACACTAAACTGGGAGGCGTGGTAGATACACAAGAGGGTAGGGATCGGATACAGAGGACCTAGACAAATTAGAGGACTGGGCCAAAAAAACCCTGATGAGGTTCAACAAGGACAAGTGCAGAGTTCTGCACTTAGGACGGAAGAATCCCATGCACCGCTACAGACTAGGGACCGAATGGCTAGGTAGCAGTTCTGCAGAAAAGGACCTAGGGGTCACAGTGGACGAGAAGCTGGATATGAGTCAACAGTGTGCTCTTGTTGCCAAGAAGGCTAACGGCATTTTGGGCTGTATAAGTAGGGGCATTGCCAGCAGATCGAGGAACGTGATCGTTCCCCTTTATTCAACATTGGTGAGGCCTCATCTGGAATACTGTGTCCAGTTTTGGGCCCCACACTACAAGAAGGATGTGGAAAAATTGGAAAGAGTCCAGCGGAGGGCAACAAAAATGATTAGGGGTCTGGAGCACATGACTTATGAGGAGAGGCTGAGGGAACTGGGATTGTTTAGTCTATGTTCTGTGATTCTATGATTCATTGGCCGTAGTTCCCAGCCACACTGGAGTTACTGTGTCCTCACCGGTGCTCCGGTCCCTGTGTGTGTTAGGACTTGCAGGGAGGGAAAAGGGAAGTCCCATGGTTCTGAGAGCTATTGTAAGCTGAGCTGCTCTATAATTCTTTCCCAGTGACCTGTAAGGGAACTTGCCTGTCCTCCTTGGCACATGGGGGGAAGCATGGCCAGATACTGGAGAGCTACCAGCAATCAAGTAGTTTACCCTGCATCCTTACTGCAAAGTGGGCGGGTTACAAGCCTGAGCAAAAGCAGCACTCTGATTTTAGCCTCTGGCCCCAAGCAGGCCAGCTAGCCTGAAACGCATCACTAGGAGCTGCGTTAGGACATCCCACGTAAGAGCCACTTTAACCCTGCAATGGAGACAGCCCCTAAACATGCTGGCGGGGCACACTGCTACATGCGAATTAGTGCAAATCTAGCTCTGCTGCAGTCCTGGAAACTCAAACCCAAACGCAACAGAATTGAGCCAGGGCAAGAGAACCAGAAAGTGAGCCTGCCAGAAACAAAAGGGAAACAGCCTCATGAAATGCAAAGGAGTCAAACAAAATGCAGCCGAAAGTTGATCGTTTAAATCCTTTCTGTTAATAATTTAGGATGTAACATGAGGAGGGCAGAGGTTAATGTGTTTGGGGCTTGTTTTTACCTTGACAGCATCCCTTGATCCCTAATTCACCAGTATTACTCAGCCATTAACAAGATTTTACAGGGCCCTGAGTTGCAGAAATGAAAATGTAATACTGTGCATTACAGCATTATGTCAAAGCCCATCTCCTCTCCCCCGGTAATGATTCCTGCCCTCCCCCAACCATCAAACAATAATGTCCTGTCCCATAAGCACCCAGCTTCCCTCAAGCGCCATCATTCTCTCAAAAAGCAACCAAAATGCCCGGCTGTTGGTCCCCAATCTCCTTCATGGCCACCCCAGTTTGCACCTATGGTTGTTACCTGTATGGAAAGCTGTATTCATATTTACGGCAAGGGGGTCAGGAAGAAAGATGCTGCACACAAATACCTTCTCCTGCTATTTTTACCCTCAATAATTTGCCCACTTCTCCTTTGTTCTAATAATGGCTGCTTGAATCACATTAGCTTCATTCCTCGGCTACTGTTTCTCTGCTGAATACAGTGGAAGAAATATACCAGTACATGCAGACAAACTAAGAATGGTTTTCAGAATGGCACGAGATGATCCAGCATCATTGTGGTTAAGATGCAACACCCATCTCAGAAGACACCTAGAGGTGAGCACACTTTTCTGACCCACAGACACTGCAGGCCAAAATGAGTGAAAGCCTATTGACTTCAGTCCTGATAGAAGTGGCTCGACTCCATTGAGTTTGGCCCTTCACATTTAGTTGGGAACTGAAACAATCTAAACCATATTTAAGAGTCTATGTTTGCACCAGGGCGTATGTGTATTAAAAGAGAGGATCCATTTACAACAAAACACAGGAAGATCAATTCCTATTTCACTTACCCTGCTGACTACCAACTTCAGGATTCTGAGTTCACCTTGCAGAACTGGACACAGCATAAGCACCTACTGAAGTAAGTGAAGGGGATAGAGAGGACATTCCAAAATAGGTGCTTGTGATGTATCACTTCTTTCAGAGGAAAGCCTCTTGAACTCGAGCAGCCGCGAGTGAAGGGGAATTGATTTTTCAAATGCATGCGTTGGTTTTAAGCCTGCGCAGATATCCTTTTACTGACGCAGGAGAGAATTATTTATTTACATACACAATATTTTCCGCAACGTTCAACAGCAACGTAGGCCCCAGGTCACAATGTGCACCTGGGAAGAGGCTACAGGATTTTCTGAGTTTGTAATGAGCGGATGATATGCCTTAGGGAGTCTGAGATGTCAGTTCCTCCAGTGGGAGACAACTGGCCACGCATTTCAGCTAGCGGGTGTGCACAGAACAACCTGAATCCATCTGCACTCACTTTCCCTGAGGTAGTGCATTAAAAGAAAAGAGAAAGCAGAAGCTAGAAGAAGTTTCAAGAGCAGCAGAGCATAGTGTGTTTGTCAGGCTGACCTCAGCATTCCGCACCAGGCTGCAAGAGGCCTATTTTAATCCAGTTGAATGTTCCCGCTCTCCAAAGAACACTGTGCCTCTTCAGAGGAGAGCCCTTGGGCTGCTCACTACTTTACTGAGGCTCTCAGTGCTTTATTAAAACCACCACACGTTTTCATGATCATCTGAAATGTAAAAGCACATTCCTCTGTAAATTGATTTCTCCTTTTCCAGGAGGAGAGCCTCACGTGTATTTAAAAACAACATTTCTTTCTCTCACAAAAAGTTTGTCTAGGATTTTTAGACCCACGTATGCATTTCTGCACACCTCCAGGCTTTAACTGCGATCTCTATTGTAAAGTGGCTGCACTGGCTAATGCAGCTCACATAGAAAAATCTCTTTCCATATGAATAGCTGAAGGCTGAAACAGTGGGCTAGAGGCCCATGTGCTCATTCAAGGCAGGGGGTAATGTGCAAAGGTGGCTTCAAAGGTTTTCGGCGGCCCTGGTCCTGATGCTGCTCTGTGCTTACTGTCAGACTGTTCTAACTCAACACAACAGCAGTCTGAATTTTCAAGGGGTGAAAGAAAATTTACCCCTGCTTGAAAGAAAAAAAAAATCTCCCTTCTTCTAGCAAAAGGTCCACAGATCGTGTAGAATGGGTGTTGAGCCCTTCCACAACTCAAGAGGCAGAAGCAGACACGTCAGTCACTGGCAGGGAAGAGGGGCACTCCCCTAGTCCCAGATAATTTGAGCTAACTCCAACAGCTGCTCCCAACTAGCTCCTTTCTTTAGCTTGGAAGCTACTAGCAAGGATTGCTTCAGATTCCCTAGTGCAGTAGATTCCTGCAGAGCATCTATTCTGTCACCAGATAAGACAGCTACTAAGACACAGGGCAAAAGCTTAATGTGTTCTGAGTGAGAACCAATCTGTGGAAATTCCTCCTATTAAAAAGGAAATTGTCAAGTAAGCTTGCATCCATTTTTCTGCACAGCGGAGTCCTTTACAATGGGATTTGCAAAGATTGTGGCCAGAAAGGGACAGCAGCATCCAATCTGACAACTGAAATATGCATTTGGTGCCCTATTGCCAAAGGCAGCAACTGTTGAGGGCTGCACACCTCGCCTGCACAATTCTTTATATTCTAGGACCTAGGAGCCTAGTAACGAACCAAGACCCCCCTGGACTGGGTGCTGTGCAATCAGAACAAAAAGATGGCTCCTGCCCCAAAGAATTTATAATCTAAATCAGGGGTCGGCAACCTTTCAGAAGTGGTGGGCCGAGTCTTCATTTATTCACTCTAATTTAAGGTTTTGCGTGCCGGTAATACATGTTAACGTTTTTAGATGGTCTCTTTCTGTAAGTTTATATTATAGAACTAAACTATTGTATGTAAAGTAAACAAGGTTTTCAAAATGTTTAAGAAGCGTCATTTAAAATTAAATTAAAATGCTGATCTTATGCCACCAGCCTGCTCAGCTCGCTGCCAGCCTGGGGTTCTGTTCACCTAGGCCAGCAGCGGGCTGATCAGGGCCTGTGGCCGGGACCCCAGACCTGGGGGGGAGGGTGTTTCAGGGATCAGGGCAGAGGGCTGGGGTGTGTGTGGGGGTTCAGGGCAGAAGGCTGGGTGTATGTTGGGGTATGGGGGTTCAGGGCAGAGGGCTTGGGGGGTGGGGGTGGACGGCAGTAGGCTGAGTGTGTGGGGGGGTTCAGGGCAGAGGGATGGGGCTGTGGGAGCGCAGGTGTGACGTTATTGATATACTCTGGGACCATATAGATCATTGTTGCAACCAAGTCTAAGACAAGGCTATGGTTTACTGGTTATAATTATGCTGTCTATATGTATGTATCAATTTTGTAGTTGAAGTTAGGAATATTGGCTCTATACTATCTGCATTTCAAACTTAGGCTATGCTGCTGGGTGACATCCCAAACAACACGGTGTTAGCTCTGCCTAGCCTGCTTGATGGCCCATTAAGGACCATCAGCTATACAATGGACCCATTGAGAGAAGGCAGATACGCCTTGTAACTCAGCAAAGTATGCAGGGACTGGCCCATGTGACTCCAGACTCCATTTTGCTGTAATTTTCCACGGTAAGAACAAAGGTGTTCTTACACCTGGAAAAGACTATATAAGGCTGATGCCTCATCTCCATCTTGTCTTCAATCCTGCTTCATACCTCTGGGGGAACTTTGCTACAAGCTGAAGCTTCGAACAAAGGACTGAGGACCCATCCCAGCGGGGGATGTATTCCAGAGACTTGATTTGAACCTGCAGTTTATTCCATCGCTGCTGCAAGCCTGAACCAAGAACTTTGCCATTACTGTATGTAATTGATTCCATTTAACCAACTCTAACTCTCATCTCTATCTTTTTCCTTTTATGAATAAACCTTTAGATTTTAGATTCTAAAGGATTGGCAACAGCGTGATTTGTGGATAAGATCTGATTTGTATATTGACCTAGGTCTGGGGCTTGGTCCTTTGAGATCAGGAGAACCTTTTTCTTTTACTGGGGTATTGGTTTTCATAACCATTTGTCCCCATAACGAGTGGCACTGGTGGTAATACTGGGAAACTGGGGTGTCTAAGGAGATTGCTTGTGAGACTTGCGGTTAGCCAGGGGGTGAGACCGAAGTCCTCTTAGTCTGGCTGGTTTGGTTTGCCTTAGAGGTGGAAAAAACCCCAGCTTTGGGCGGTAACTGCCCTGTTTGAGCAATTTGTCCTGAGTTGGCACTCTCAGTTGGGTTCCACCAGAACCGCATTGTCACAGCAGGGCAGAAGGCTGGGTGTGTGTTGGGGTGGGGGGTTCAGGGCAGAAGGCTGGGGTGTGTGTGGGGGTGCAGGGCAGAAGGCTGGGTGTGTGTTGGGGTGGGGGGGTTCAGGACAGAGGGCTGCAGGGTGTGGGGGGTTCAGGGCAGAAGGCTGGGTGTGTGTTGGGGTGTGGGGGGTTCAGGGCAGAAGGCTGGGGGTATGGGGGTGCAGGGCAGAAGGCTGAGTGTGTGGGGGTGCAGGGCAGAAGGCTGGGTGTGTGTTGGGGTGGGGGGGTTCAGGACAGAGGGCTGCAGGGTGTGGGGGGTTCAGGGCAGAAGGCTGGGTGTGTGTTGGGGTGTGGGGGGTTCAGGGCAGAAGGCTGGGGGTATGGGGGTGCAGGGCAGAAGGCTGAGTGTGTGGGGGTGCAGGGCAGAAGGCTGGGTGTGTGTTGGGATGGGGGGTTCAGGGCAGATGGCTGGGGTGTGTGGGGGGGTGCAGGGCAGAAGGCTAGGTGTGTGTTGGGGTGTTGGGATGGGGGGTTCAGGACAGAGGGCTGCAGGGTGTGGGGGGTGCAGGGCAGAAGGCTGGGTGTGTGTTGGGGTGTGGGAGGTTCAGGGCAGAAGGCTGGGGGGTATGGGGGTGCAGGGCAGAAGGCTGAGTGTGTGGGGGTGCAGGGCAGAGGGCTGGAGGGTGTGTGGGGGTGCAGGGCAGAAGGCTGAGTGTGGGGGGGTTCAGGGCAGAGGGATGGGGCTGTGGGGGTGCAGGGCAGAAGGCTGGGTGTGTGTTGGGGGGAGGTCAGGGCAGAGGGCTGGAGGGTGTGTGTGGGGGGCCAGGGCAGAGGGCTGGGGTGCTCGGCTCGTGGGGGTGCTCCCAGCCCGCTGAGCGGCTCATGGCAGGGGGCTGGGAGGGATATGCCCTGTTCCACCCCCTTCCCCCAGGCCCGTCCCTACCTCTCTCTGCCTCCTCTACGGAGCTGCCGCTCTTCCCCCTCCCACTCGCTAGGGCCATCAGCTGATTGGCCAGGGACGGAGAGGAGGCGGGGCAGGAAAGCACCACGCTGGGGGAAGAAGCGGGGAGGAGGGGAAGCTTCTGCCTCCTGCCCCCACAGGGAAGAGCGGTGGGCAGGGGGGGGCTGAGTGGGGCTGGGAGCCGGGACCGCGGCAAGGAGCTGCGTGCCAATCAAAATCGGCTCACGTGCCATGTTTGACACGCGTGCCGTAGGTTGCCGATCCCTGATCTAAATACAAGACAAGACACAGGAGGATACAATACCGATGGATGAGTACAAAGAAACAATGGGACAGTATTGGTCAGCATGATCAGCAGTATTCTCAGCACACTGGGGGTCTAAACTGTTGTCAAGTTTTTTGACGGTATCACAGCAAAGGACAGTTGGAAGGAGGGTAATGAGGTAGCTTTGAAGATGTTAACATGGAGCTCCTCCCAAGTGTGAAGGCAGCATGGGAGAAAGTATGAAGGTACTTGTTTGAAAATTTACCAAGTGGGCAATGGAGGCTGGTTGTGGGATCATGGATTGACTGGAAGGGGGAGTCAACATTTTGATAGTGAATGAGAGAGGATAGTTTGTGAAGGGCCTTGAAAGTAGAGTGACCATACATCCCGTTTTGGCTGGGACACTTCCCTTTTTAAGCCCTGTCCTGGTTAGCCTGACTTTTTTGGCAAAAGTGGGCATTTGTTCCATTTGCTCTTGCCAACCTGATCAGTTCACAAGAGCAAACGGGACAAATGTCCACTTTTGTCAAAAAATGGGGTGTGGAGCAATGGAGGGACAAGTGGCAATGCCAGCCCATGCAGGAGGGAAGGCAGGGCTCCAGAGAGCAGACACGCCAGCCCCAGCCTCGCACGGGAGGCAGGCAGGTCTTGGGCAAGCAGTGACACCAGCCCCACCCGGGGAGAGGGAGGCATAGCTTGGGGGAGCAGCTGGGGCCAGCCCCGCACGGAGGTGGGGGAGGCAAGTCAGACCTGTGCAGACTGGGGGGCTCAGATGAACAGCTCAGGCTAGCCTCACGTGGTGTCCCGTTTTCCCTTTGGGAAATATGGTCACTCTACTTGAAAGTGAAGGCAAGTAGATTATGTTTGATGGTATAGAAAAGGGAGTATCACTGGAGTGATTCAACGAGAGGGGTGACGACTTCAACATGACAAGCAAGGAAAAGTTAACAGAGGGGGCACATGGGTTTTAGGGGTTTTTTTGGGGGGGGGCAGATTGCAATAGGGTAATCAGTGGGGGAACTTGATCAACATCTTAGATGTCTAGACACAAATGCAAGGAGTATGGGGAATAAACAAGAAGAACTGGGAGGATCAGTACATGACCTAATTTGTGACTTAACTGGCATCACTGAGACTTGATGGAATACATTTCACTACTGTAATACCGGTACAGCTTCTTCTGGAAAGACGGGCAGGGGAAAATGGGAAGAGTTGTTCTATTATACGTCAACACCACAGGTCCAACAAGAGGTGAGCGACAGAGCAGACGAAAATGTCTCTGGGTGAAGATAAAAGGGTGGGCAGGAACACAGGTGGTGTCACTGTAGGGACGGGTGAGGCATTTCTAGAACAAACAAATGTCCAAACCACAAGACTGGCAGTAATGGAGCACTAACTACCTATACATCTGTTGGAAAAGTAATACAGCAAAACACAAAACGTCCATAAATACTTGGAATGTATCGGGGATAACTTCTTGCTTCTGAAGACGGAGGAAGTAACCAAGGGGACAGCCATTTGAGACTTAATTCTACCAGAAAGGAATTAGGCCTGGTCTACACCCAAAACTTAGCTCGACCTAGCTACATCACTCAAGGCTGTGAAAAACGTCATGTCCAACTCTTCAGTGTAAGAACATCTGGGTGAGAATGGCTAATATCTCAGTCCTTGCTGTCAACAGGCTGCTTATGCTCCAGGAGACAGAAAACAACTGATCACTGTTCTCTTTATAACAGCCCTTAATGTCTTTGAAGACCTATCAGATCCCCCCTCAGTCATCTTTTCTCAAGACTAAACATGTCCAGTTTTTTCACCTTTCCTCATAGGTCAGGTTTTCTAAACCGGTTATTTTTGATGTTGTTCTCTTGACTCCCTGCTAACTCTCCTGAACTCTTTTCCCTTAGACTTGCTTCCCAGGGGACCTCACCTCCCAATTCTCTGAGTTTGCTATAGTCTGCCTGTTTGAAGTCCACTGACATTATTCTGCTGTTTTCCCTCTTACCATTCCTCAGAATCACAAACTCTATCATTTCATGATCACTTTCACCCCAGCTGCCTTCCATCTTCGAATTCACAACTAGCCGTCAGAATCAAATCCAGAATAGCTGCTCCTCTAGTCACCATCTCCACCTCCTGTAATAAAAAGCTGTCTCCACTGCACTCCAAGACCTTGTGCTCTACAGAGCTGGGTTAAGCCAGCTCTTCTCCTGATAGATCACAAAGCCATGCTCCTTCATTAGTTCCAAGAGAGCAGGAAAGCACCAAGAAAGCCTCCACTACCATCCCCAGCTGCTGGGTGCCATGCCCTGCCACTGCCTCACTCTCTCCTCAGCAGCTGGCCAGGGAGGAATGAGCATAAGAGCAGCTGAGACATGGAAGAACAAACTGACAAGGAGGTGACTACTGGCCAAACACTTGCTTCTCTTCCCTACCCCTTTTATTAAGGCACTGGCCAGCCCTTCTGTAACTTGCCTTGCTCTCTGTGGGGCTCAGTAAGAAAAAAAAACTTCCACACATAAGCTTGGATCTGCTAGGCACTACTGTAATACAAATGAATAAATAATATGGACATCTGTTAAACTCACTGCAGCCAGCACAAACAAATTTAGTCCATGAACAACTCTATTTCAGAGTGTTATGGGGCTGTAGATGATTCAGGGGACTGACCATGGATACTGGCAGAGTGGAGAAACTTGCCTGGCCACTACTCAAGTGGTACCTGTTACATGGAGAAACACAACACTTTCAGTCCTCAGAGTGTCAGTATCGATGTGGCAGTGCTATGTTCACACACACAGCAAAACTATTTTGTAACCAGCCCTGTGTTCTAGACTTTCGTGTTATTGTGGCTCACCTGAGATTGTGTTCCTGAATGTAACATGCTGCAGGAAGGCAAACATCATAGCTTCTGTCCTTTATCCTCTTTTAGTTATTCCTTACCCTGCTCAAACATGTGCACGCCATGTAAGTCCCACCCCCAGCTGATGCCTGCCAACAGACATGCAAAGCTACCACACTGCCAAACAAGCACTGTTCCAGGGACCTTCGGAAGGACACTGTATATCAAAGTGGTTTAACTCCCATGCCATCTGCTGTTAAGGAGGGGAGGGTGTTCAGCACAGGATAAAAGCTGGTGTGATTCACAAAGCCATCAACAGTGGTGAAAACAGATGGAGGGGGCAGACATTGGTGGGCCACTTTCCCAAGTGAGAAGAAAGTCCAATGAGAGTAGGTTCCTTCTGCCCATTAATGCAGCCTCTGCTTTGATGTGATAATGGGAAGAGTTTAGAAAGTACATTTCAGGCTTGATTTGATTTGATTTCCAGTTGCTGTTGTAAAACATTTCAGGAGCCACACACTAACAGAGCCAGGCTTTCTCTGGACAAATAGGTGCCCTGTGTCTTAGCTAAGAGCTGGTGCTGGCACAGAGTTAATGAGAAACTGAATCACAGCAAGCAAAGCCTTTGTTTTACGGTTTAGAGAAACTTTAATGTTGATTGTCCTGCAACAGTCTGTAATTAGTACTTAATTATATCACAGCCTATACAGAGAGAGAGCACCATGAGAAAAACAAGCCCAAGCCCCTACCCCACAGAGCTCACAAGCAAAGAGACAAAACAGTTGACAGGGCAGCCCGCGGGAGAGAGCAGGACAGGAAGGATTCTCAAAGGAAGCCGGTTCAGTGGAGGGATTTGAAGGAGATGGATAAAAGGTGGCAAAGCTGATGCAAGAGTATGGGCTGTGTGAGTAATGAAGCAAGAGGGAGAGGAGGAGATGAAGGGAACTGCGAGGAAACAGGCCTGGGGGAAGGAGGAAGTGAGCAGTAAACTAGGTGGGAGTGAGATTATGTAGGGCCTCGAAGAAGAGGATGAATCTGCTGTGGTATACAAGAAGAATGCCAGGGTATGATGTGGGGTTGGGAGTGGTCAGAGGAAGCAGAGGATTTTCCAGAGGAGGCAGGGATAGATTTAGAAGGAAGGATGATATGCAGAGACAATGGCCTCTATCTAAACTCTGTGGAACCAACCGTGACATGTATTGTATCACCATCTAAAGCCAAGCCGCTCTCTAGGTCTGAACATGAAGACAGTCACCTGCTCTATTTCAGACCAACTGACCAAATGCAATTTCTGCACAGAACTGCCGGACACCTGCCTGACAAAGGAAGAGAGTTAAGTAAAGCAGTAACCAGCCTTTCCACAATGGCTGCTCTGAAATTCAGCAGGGAACAAAGAGTAAGCAGGCTACAGGGCACATCTGGAAATACTCTGAAGTCCATTGGCTGCTCGGCTAATCATTTATAACTCACTTCCCCAATGCTGATTTCCCTGCTTATTTATCCACGGATCGAGTGCATGGCAGACGTCTGTCCACGACACATTTTCCTGAACTTTCCTCTTCTGGGCAGAACCACTTGGAAGGTCTGTCCAGAAATGGCGCTTGGTTAACTGCACTGAAGTAGCAAACACTGTGGCTCCTGGGGTCCTAGAGCACAGCCATGACCCATCGCTTTGCTTAAGTCCCTCCTTTTGATCTGCAGCCAGCTGTCTGCCCTATGTTTCACATCAGGAAGGGAGTCCACAGCTGGGTCCGCATGCAATGTCCTCTAAAGCACAGAATGGACATCTCTGCTTTTCAGTCTCCTTTACAAAGGAACTTCGGTGGGAGGCCAGTTTTCCTTTGAGACAACCAAACCTGGCCGCTAAGATCTCCTTGGACAAAGGGACTTACAAAGGCTTGCTCCTCTGCTCCCCCCACCTCAGCCTTCATTACAGCTCCCAGCCACAAACCCTACGAGTAGAAGTATATCCGAAAAGAGATCCAAAAAGGAACTAACAAGTAGCATGTGTAAATTAAGCACAACTCATTCTTCATTAAAGGATGCAGCTCTTGTCCTTACTTTGCTTAGTCCAATCTAGACTGTGAACTCCTCAAGGCAGGTACCTGCTATTGTGTTAGTCTGTGAGGTCCCATGCACAACTATGGCTGTCTGTAAGTAGTTTTCCCTAACCTTGCACACAAAGCAGTGCCTAGCACATGGCAGGTTCTGCTCTCCTGAAGTTCAATAATATTAATATTGTTGATCACCTACCTTTAAAGAGAGATGTAAGTAACCACAGCACTCATGAAAATGAAAGCAGCCTTGCTCCCCCTACAGGAAGGCCAGCATCTCCAGCAAACTGGGGATGGACTTTTTCTTGTGTGCACTTTCAAAAGGCATTTGACAGTGTAAACAGAGAAACAACGTGGAAAATTGTGGAACAATATGAAATTGCAACAAAATTAATCATTATGAAGGTATTCTACACCAACTCAAAATGCTACATTAAAATGGAAAATGGATTAAGCCATTCAGTATCAAGACAGGAGTAAGGCACAGGTGCGTCCTGTCTCCTTTTTTGTTTACGCTAGTCATCGACTATGGATTAAAACAATGCAACAGTGATACAAATGGTCTAAAATGGAACAAATCAAGGCTATTTGAGCTAGACTTCGCTGACAACATCGCTCATCAATGAAGATGCCAATGGACTACAAAAATGCACAAACCAAGTAAAAGTAGTAATGGAGAAGATAGGTTTGAGATACAATGCAAAGAAACGTAAAGTCATGTTAATGGGGACTACAGGGACAGAAATCAAAATTAAAGACGGGAAACTGGCGACGGTGAACAATTTTACATATCTTGGAAGTACCATCAGCCAGATGGTACTAGTTCCGAGGAAGTAAGAAGAATCGGGAAGACAAACGCTGCATTTGGAAGACTCAAAAACATATGGCAACTCAAAAACATCTCCCTCACGACAAAACAATGTATACAAAGCAATTGTTATCACCATCACAACATATAGCAGTGAGACATGGCAACTTACCAAGAAAGAGACACAAAAGTTGGATGCATTTCATCACAAATGTCTGCGAAGAATATTGAAAATAACATATAGAGATAGGAAGACAAATGAAGAAGTCAGAAAAATGACTGGACAAGGCGCCCTCTCACAAACAATCTGCAAAAGAATACATCAGTGGCTGGGACCTGGGCTGAGAATGGAAAAAGAACACTTATCAAATACCGCCCTTGAATGTAAGGCAGAAAACACAAGAAGAAAGAGAGGAAGACCGCGAACAATATGGAAACGAACAGTTCTGAATGACATCAAGCACCTCAACACGAAATGAGACTATTTGGAGAGAAGGGCAGTTGACAGGCAAGGATGGCAAATGCGGGTAGCCCAATGTGCAGCAAAGCATGGGATGGACTAAGTCTAAGGTAAGGCACTTCAGATGCAAAGGCTATTTAGTTACTATGGGAAGGTCCAAAGCATGCTACAGAAAACCAGACCTAAGATTTTTGAATTCTGCGGCAGTCTGATGAAAATTCTGTGGCCAATTAAGATCAAATTACCAAATTGAGGTTTTTACTGGATTAACTATAAAATTAATAATCAAATCAGTGCAGCAGTTCCTGTATCACTGTGATATTAATCCAGTACTGTGAATACTCCATGCACACAAAACAGTAACACAAAAAACAAAAACATTGGTTATAGCAACCTCTACTTGCTCCATTTAAGAGAGAGGAAATTTATAAACCCTTGATCAGTGGCTTTCAATCTGTAGTCCATGGTCCCCTTAAGGTCTGCAGACTGTGGCTAGGATTTCCAAAGGGGTCCGCACCTCCATTCAAATTTTTTGTAGGGATCCGCAAATGAAAAGAGGTTGAAAACCACTGCCCAAGATGGAGAGGACGTCAGCCTGGGGGCTACTGTTCTGACAGCCCAAAGAACAGCAGAGAGTAGGGAGCAAGGAGGATTTTGGTGTCGCTCTGCAGAACCATGGTGAATTGAATTCTTTCCTGGGTGCTGGCTGGTGAGTCTTGCCCACATGCTCAAGGTTTAGCTGATCGCCATATTTGGCGTCGGGAAGGAATTTTCCTCCAGGGCAGATTGGCAGAGGCCCTGGAGGTTTTTTGCTTTCCTCTGCGGCGTGGGGCACGGGTCACTTGCTGGAGGATTCTCTGCATCTTGAGGTCTTTAAACCACGATTTGAGGACTTCAATAACTCAGACATAGGTCAGGGGTTTGTTACAGGAGTGGGTGGGTGAGATTCTGTGGCCTGCGTTGTGCAGGAGGTCAGACTAGATGATCATAATGGTCCCTTTTGACCTTGGAGTCTATGAGATTCAAATCAACATGATTCAAATAATGATTTAAATCAAAAAGCAGGAAACCTTAATTTAAATCTATTTAAACTGTGTTTTGCTTTTTAGTAAATTTCTTAAAGAAAGGTTGATAACCGTGAAAACATGTTGATTGCAATTAAGTACAACCTTTACACTAAATTTGGTGCTTCTTTTCGCTAACCAGGAGGGTACCCTATATCTGTGCATTTATTTAAGCAATTATAAAGCTTAACTTACATTTATTCAGAGTCTTAATTTTTACCTTTCTGATGATGTTAGAAAATGGTGAATAATGCATTTCTTATTCACAAGATGATTAATTTTTTACTTGTGATTTGGGTCAAGCTCTAGTTGGATGGAAATTCAAATTCAATTTAAAATGCACCAAACCAGCTTTTTAAATCAAATAAAAAATATCTTAAATGTGCTGGATTCATAACAAAAAAGTTTATCAAAACACGCTTTTCCTATAAAGCTAACTGATTAAACAAACAAAGGAAGTGTAATCTGCAGTTAGTGAATTGAACTGATTGTTTCTGGTCACCATCTCCTTCAGGATTTTAGAACTAGTGGATCTCACCCTCTCACACCTTGTTTTTATTCATAGATTGGATGAGGAAAACAAGCTTTCCTGCTTTTTCGACTCCCACTTGGTTTCTTAAATAAACTAGTCATTGAAAAGAACCGGTTGAATAAATTGAAACAGAGAAAATATTCTCTCTGCATCTGCAGAAGAGGCTGCTGCTGTCAAAACATGGTTACACTCTTCAACAAACTATAGTTCCAGATTCTTAGCCAAGCAGAACCAATCCACCCAAACCATCCACCTCTCCAAAGAGAAAACCACAGAATGGGAACGCGAGAGGGCATGGGTCAGCCACCTTGCTGGCACAATCAAGCAAACCAAACATAGCCCAAGAGGTGTTTTCAGAACAAGGCTGGGGTATGTCTACACTACAATTAGACACCCACAGCTGCCCCGTGCCAGCTGACTCGGGCTCGTGGGTCTTGGGCTAAGGGCTAAGAAGCTGTTTAACTGCGATGTAGACATTCAGGCTTGGGTGCAACCTGAGCTCTGGGACCCTCCCATCTTGCAGAGTCCTAGAGCCCAGGCTCCAGCCTCGGCATCTACACTGCAATTAAACAGCCCCTTAGCCCAAGCCCAAGTCAGCTGGCATGAGACAGCCAGGGTTTTTTTAATTGCAGTGTAGACTCTGCTGGGGTCCTCCTTATAGACAGAAGGAGTTGCCCTACAAGATTCTAGTAACATACCATAGCAATGCAGCTTTTTGCGGTGGGAGGTTAGTAATTGGCTGACTTTGAACAGCTATCCCATCCCTGGGGTTAGTAGAGGAGTCTGATAGGTAGGGTGCACAGCACTGCCATGAGAAGAAGATAAGCAAAGATGCGCAAACAGGTAGACCTGCTCTGAGTTGGGTTACACAAGACAGTGCTTAGAACGCTAGGGACGCCTGGAGCCTTGGCTATGCTGACCCTCTCCAGCCTCGCTCCCAGCCACGAAGCTGCAATGGTTGGAGCAACAGGGAAAAAATCTTACTGCAGACCCAGCCTAATAGGAGGGGCAGTCAAAGAGTACCGAACAAGCAAGATCCCGAACCATACAAAAAAACCTGAGAGCAGAGCAGGCCAGCAGGGAGGGTTCTGACAGGAGGGAGCCATCACACTAATGCCTCTGGTGGAATAAATGAGCCAGGAAAGCTAACTGGAGGGTACAAGTGCTTGTGTTTCAAATTGTATGAATGAGTCACCACAGAGAGAGAAGGACAAAGATCCCAAATGCAGCACAATTCACACCACCAGTTTTTTCTTTCTAGATGTGCCGCGTCAAAGACGACTCATCTTCCCCCTAGACAATCTATTCCACCCACCCAGAACACAACTACAGAAGAGGAAATTAAACTGGAATTTTATAACCTATGAAATACAAACTTTTACGTTGCCTGCATCTGTACTGCCTTTTCTAAGGACTCCACCATTAGACCATGATTAGGAGAGGAATCTCACAGAGCTATGCAAACATCTCCCCAGAGTTGAGAATGCTACAGGTTTGCAGTTTCTCTCCCTCCTCTGCACCTCCGGGGATGCTGGAAGTGTGTGCTGTGGTTTTTTTATTTTTTATTTTTAAAACATGCCTAAAGAAATGAAACCTGTGTGAGCTAACAGAGCACTGGATTGATTTCTGCCTCTCAGTCTCATTTAAAGCCATGCTGCCCCCAATCAACAAGCCAAAGACCACACTAGAGTAGAGTTTTCTGTTCCATCACTGGGGAACTGTCCCTACGCAACCACAGACATGTGAGCGGGCCTGCTGGTGTGGTGTGGCATTCCTGCTCCAGGCACACATTGCAAGTGATGAGCTATCACCAGCTTGCCTACACTCAGTCAGGCGCAGCTCTTTAAAATGCGGGATACTGCACCCTCCCTTCCAGGCAGGATAGACAAAAGTAGATTCAAAAAAAGAAAGAAAAAAATGTGGATATTTTTATTTAAATTGGATTTTATCCATTTAAATTAAATACATTTTTTAAAAAAATAGACCTCTTTAAAATTAAATTTGAAGTTATGAAAACCTATGTTAAGGCCTAGACTTACTATAATTATAAAAATCATTTGAATTAGGTAATATTCAAGCAACACGTTTGCTGCTGAAGTTTGAAAGAAAGTCATACCACTGAACTGGTGGAAATCACCGGATAAGCTCCTGGAACAAGAGTTTGTTGACGTGCTACCAGCTTTTGACAGCAGTAGTCTCTCCACATACCGATACCTGGCACAACATGTCACAAATCACATTACCTGTTTCTGAGTCGGGGTAACTCAGAAGAAAATTTACTTGAATGCTTCTGGATCAAAGTTCTAAGAGATAAAACCCAAGATGGTGTACTGGTTGGTGTCTCCTAAAGACCACCAAATTACATGAGGGAACAGGATGACCAACTCCTTAGGCACCCTACCTCTAATGTGTGTGTGTGTGTGGGGGGGGGAAATCTCTAAGATCAAGGGGGACTTCAGTTTGAGTGACATATGCTAGAGGTCTCATGCTGACAGTACTAAAACATTCTTGGAATTTCTTAACATTAGAGATGACAATTCCCTAACTCAACAAGTGTTGCATCCAACATGAGGGAATTCTAAATTAGACCTGGTCTTGACAGATACAAAGGAACTGACCACAGAACTAAAAATGAATGGTAACTTAGGTACAAGTGATCATGACTTGATCACAGTTATAGTGTGCAAACAGAATAAAGTCCACAACAGTGATATATATACCAGGGTGCTTTAATAGGGGCAATTTCACAAAGCAGAAAACATTATGAACTTAGTCAGACGAGAGGAAGAATTGATTCAGGAAAATGAGAATGATAATTGGGAATTGGTTAAGAACACTTTACTAGATGCCCAAAAAAGCAACTATTGAAGAAGGCCATACTGGTTAAAAAATAGACCTAGTTTAGAGGGGAAGCAAAGGCAACTATCAAATATATATAACAAATGTACGAAAGGGGAAGTTCCTAGTAATTATTATAAATCAGAAGCAGGGAATTGTAGAAAATGTATAAGGGAAGCAAAGAAACATAAGGAGAAAGCTATGGACAGGAGAGTTAAGGACAATAAGGGGGGGAGGTGTTAGGTATATTAGGAATAAAAAGAATCCTTACAATGGTATTGGTCCATTCCTAGATTAAATGGTAGAATTATCAATAATAATGCAGAAAAGGTAGAAGTATTCAATAAATATAATCCTTCTGTATTAGGCGGGAAAAAAACAGATGATGTAGTTATATGATAACACTCTTTCATTCCACTAGTATCTCAGGAGGCTGCAACACAACAGCTACTAAAGTTAGACATCTTTAAATCAGCAGGTCCAGATAACTTGCATCTGAGAGTTTTAAAAGAGCTGGTTGAGGAGTTTGCTGCACTGTTCATGCTAATTTTCAATAAGTCTTGAAACGCTGGGGAAGTTCCAGAAGACTAAAAGGAAGTTACTATTTGGCCAATATTTCAAAGGGTAAATGGGATGGCCTGTCAGTCTGACATTGATCCTTGTCAAGATAATGGAGCGGTTGATACAGGACTTGCTTAATAAAGAATTAAAGAAGGGTAATATAATGAATGCCTATCAACATGGGTTTATGGAAAATATATCCTGCCAAACTACCTTGATACCTTTTTTTGATGATGTTACACATTTAGTTGATAAAGTTTATAGTGTTAATGTAATATATTTAGACTTCTGTAAGGCGTTTCACTTGGTACCACATGACATTGATTACAAAACTAGACAGGTATCAAATTAACATGGCCCACATCAAATGGATTGAAAGCTGGCTAACGGACAGGTTTCAAAATGTAACTAAGTGGGGAATCATCCTCAAGCAGATGGGTTACTAGTGGAATCCCTCGGGAATCAGTTCTTGGCCCTGCACTCGTTAACATTTTTATTCATGACCTGGAAAACACAAAATCACCACTGGTAAAATTTGCAGAGGACACACACATTGGGGGAGTGGTAAATAATGAAGAGAACAAGTCACTGATACAGAGAGATCTGGATCGTTTGGTAAAGTGGGTGCAAGCAAACAATATGGATTTCAATAGGGCTAAATGTAAATGAACAAATCCAGGAACAAAGAATGTAGGCAGTTCTTCCACAATAGGGGACTCTACCCTGGGAAGCAGTGACTCTGAAAAGACTTGGGGGTCATGGTGAATAGTCAGCTGAACACGAGCTCCCAGTGTGATGCTGTAGCACGGCTGCATGAATAGGAGAATCTCAAGTGGGAGCAGAGAGGTTATTTTACCTCCATTTAGCACTGGTGTGACTGCTGCTGGAATACGGTGACCAGTTCCGGTGTCCGCAATTCAAGAAGGATGTTAATATATTGAAGAGGGTTCAGAGAAGAGCCACAAGAATGATTAAAGAATTAGAAAACCTGCCTTACAATGATAGATTGAGCTCTTCAAGTCTATTTAGCGTAACAAAGAGAAGGGAGCAAATAGTTAATAATGGGCTCTTTAATCTAGCAGAGAAAGGTCTAATACAATGGTTCTCAAACTTCTGTACGGCTGACCCCTTTCACATAGCAAGCCTCTGAGTGTGATCCCCCACCCGCTTATAAATTAAAAACACTTTTATATATGTAACACCATTATAAATGCTGGTGACAAAGCGGGGTTTGGGTGGAGGCTGACAGCTCGCAACCCCCTGAGGGGTCCCAACCCCCAGTTTGAGAACTCCTGGTCTAATACAACCAATGGGTGAAGTTGAAGCTAGACAAATTCAGACCGGAAATAAGGTGTCGATTTTTAACAGTGAGTAATTTATTAACCATTGGAACAACTTACCAAGAGTTGTGGTGGATTCTCCATCACAGACAATTTTTAAATCAAGACTGGAGGTTTTTCTAAGAGATCTGCTCTAAGAATTATTAGCGGGAAGTTCTATGGCCTGTGTTATACAGGAGGCCAGATTAGATGATCAGAATGGTCCTCTCTGACCTTGAAATCTATGAAGAACAGGAAACACAGCTTAACACAGAACTGAGGACTTTTCAATTCAAGTAACACTTTGCCCTTCTCTAGAACCACTCCCGCAAGGCTCTCAGAGCACTTTACAAACCACTATTCAGAAACCCTCACTCAGTTTTATGCCTATATATATATATATATATTTTTTAACTGCTGTTAAGTTTATGTGTAAATGAACCCAGCACATCAGACAGAAAAATAAACAGCACAATTGAAATAAGTAAAATAATTGATGGGTGAGAAAACTGAGGCATACAGCAGTTAAGTGTTTGCCCAAGATCTGAGAGAGTCAGTGTCAGTGTCAGGAGTCCTACTTCCAGGTCCTGGTCTATGCAGTAGATGATATGTTCTTTCTTATGCTGCAAGTGTCCTGGGCAGTTGAACACTACTGGGGTGGTCAGTACAACATCATAAAAGGCCACATTTGGAACAGCATAGTTCTGATTTCATCTCAGGGGATGCTGGTGACTTGAGCTTCACTCGTCTGGTTTAGGTCATCACCACAGAAACCCGGGATGAATTCTAGCCCTTTACCAAACTGCCTGTTCTTTACTCCACATAGAGATCCTCAAATATGTCAAACCCCTTGGCATATTTCACGTCTTCTGGTTAGTCAGCAAGACCAACCTAATAAGGCAAATGGAGACAGGTTGAGTGTTTAATGGGCAGCCTGTACCAATCCAGCTTTAATGGGCTCAATAACTCTTATTCGGAGACTTGGCATTATTAGAGACGCTTGCCAAGTTACTTTTCCCAAGGCCTCTCTCATCTCCAAGCCTGACTCTTCCCATCACTCCAAACAGTTTAGGAGCTGTCAAAGGAGCCTGGAGTGATAATTAGAGTAGTGATGTCAGTAGTACCTGAATGAGCTATTATGGGATACCTCTACTATTGATCTGCTAATAGCCTCTTCAAACAGATCCCACCGCTTCAGGAATAGAGCTCCACTGGTAAGTAGCTATCTCTCAGACAGCAACTCCATTAGCTGGGTGTCAGACCATTTCTTGTCAAGAAAATGGAAATACTTCATAGGCCAGCATGCATTCTGGCTTTTATTCCTCTCTCGATATGGCTTTGTGTTCTCTGCCTGGAATCTGAGCCCAGCCTCATCTCAGAAAGTGGGTCTCAACCTTTTCTCATTCTCACCAAACCCATGCTTTTGCCACAGTCAACACAATTCTACTGCAATCAGGGTGGATTGATTTATATCAAAGTGATCTAAGTCACAGATTTAAATCAGCAAGTAGAAACCTTGATTTAAATCACTGATTTTAATCTTGTTTTGCAGTCGTACTTTTTAGTTATTTATTTTAAAGCAAAGTTGATTCTCATTGGCTGGTAACCATTAAAACGTGATTTGCAACAAAATATAGCCTACACACTAAATTTGGTGCAACTTTTTGCTAACCTGGAGGATATGCTGTAGCGATACACGTTTATTTAAGAAATTCTATAGCTTATTTTACTTAATTTTTACATTTTGTATTATGCTATAAAATAGTAAATGAGGCATTTCTTTCTTACTAGACGAAGACTGTTTTTTTTTACTTGTGATTTTGTCACACTATATTTGAAGTCAGTTAAAAGGCACAAAAACAGCATTTTAAAAACTAATAAAAGTGTGCTGATACACAAGAAGAAAGTACCAAAAAGTTTATCAAAACATGTTTGCATTTAAAATCAATTGATTTATTAAATAAAGTATTATCTGTAGTGATTGATTTCAGAGTAGCAGCCGTGTTAGTCTGTATCCGCAAAAAGAAGAACAGGAGTACTTGTGGCACCTTAGAGACTAACACATTTATTAGAGCATAAGCTTTCGTGGACTACAGCCCACTTCTTCGCTGTAGTCCACGAAAGCTTATGCTCTAATAAATTTGTTAGTCTCTAAGGTGCCACAAGTACTCCTGTTCTTCTTTCTGTAGTGATTGTTTCCTTCAAGATTTTCAAACTGGTAGATCTCATCCTTTCACACCTTGTTTTCCAGTCGATGAATAAACAAGTTTTTCTGCTTTTTCAATTACAATTGGTTTCATACCTTTGAACGAACTAGTCAATAAACTGAACTAGTCAATAAACTGAAATTAAGAAAATATTTTCTCAGCACTTGCAGAAAAGATTACCACTGTCAAAAGCTGGTTTAGTACCTCAATAAATTCTGATTCCGGGGGCTTAGCCAGTGACTTCCACCAGTTCAGTGATTTGACTTTCTTTAAGATTTGGCAGCAAGCACGTATTGCTTCATAGTTTTTAATTTAATTTATTTTAATAGATTATAGACATAGGCCTTAACACAGGTTGTCATAACTTCAAATATTTTTAAAGTAAACCTAAAAGTGCATTTAAGTTATTTTTTTTTAAATCAAATTTAAATCAGAAAAATCCAATAAAAAAAAAAATCATCGATTTTTATCCGCCTGACCGGATTGTGGTTAGGATGCAGGTCCCTCCTCTCCCCCAAACATCCCTCACCACTGACACCTGTCCTTCCTGCACAGCTCCAGTGGTAAACTCCTGGCAAACACCCATACAGATCTCTCTTCAGAGTTCCCCTCTTGGGTAAATGCACCCTCATCTCAGAGTCTCCAAGTCGGAATTGAGAAAAAACTGGTTGCTCCTGTCTAGTCCATCCCTGCATTCTCTGCCTAAGGCAGATTGCTCCCTACAGTACATTCTCAAAAGTTTTGTCCAATCTAGTTTTAACTATCCCAAGCAATGGGGCTCCCGTCCCTCCCCCTGGGAGGCTGGGGCACAGCCTGACAAATCTCACCAGCAGGCTCATTTCTGAGATTTTTCTTCCTTATACCAGGAGAAGAGGAAAAGAAAAGCAATTCTCTAAGAATATCAGGAAAGCGGGAGCATTTCCCTCCCCACAGCATGCCTGACACCTGAAAAGAATCCAGGAAGCCTTTGGAAACCTGCCAGGCTCCTCTGAACATTTGGCCCACTTTCCCTCCACCTAGAAATCATTCCCTTGCCCCGGGCAGCACACTGCTACATCAGTGCCAATACACAGCCGCATTAGAGTCCATCTGTAATTCGGGGACAGAGGCTTGCTTAACCTTGTAAATCAGAGCTTTCATTTTCATTGGCTCTACAAGAACAGAAGCCAGCTGGGCAACATACACAGGCTACTAAGGCATACCACACTCCTTCCCACCGTATAGGGGCATAGCTTTCCAGAACAAACTCCCCCCAAAAAATCACATAGCAATCATGGACTATGCATTCCCCCAACTGGGTCATTCTTGGCAGGATTGCTCTAGTAATGTGCTTCAAATTTGCCAGGACAGTGAATTAGAGAAAGTATCACAGGATCCCTGATGACCACAAAAGGTCAGAATCTTGGCTTTAGGTCTCATCTGCAACATGGTACCCCTGAAAGCCCAGTGTCTTCCTCCATGCTGGCAGACGGTTCTTCTAGTAGTGACTCAGAGGAAAGAGTACCACTTACCAATGACAATTCCATCAGCACGTCCTTGGAGGCTGCCCATGCAAGTTCTGATCCACCTTGGCAAGATCTGATCAGATCACAGCACCAGGTGATATGGCTGCTGCAGGTCAGCTTAGGAAGATCCCAGCTTGACAGGATAAAAGGTTATTTTTGGCGCGTGGGCCTGTCTTACACACGCTTACATCTTCCAAAGCGTCCTTAGGGAGAATGACTTATGTTTCTACAGCACCTTTTATTCTGAAGGAGCCCAAAACATTTTACAATCTGAGCTATACATTAGGAGACTCGTTCCATCCATCACTGAAATGCCAACACCCCCCTCACATTTCTAAAAATGCCAGAACAATTGAGATGATGTGCTGTTTTTCAGACGTTGTTATTTTACTGTCACTCCACAACTCCCTGCTTCAGAAACTTAGTCATGTGTTAGCACCGGTTCCTTTCCCACTCGGGTCCTCTTCAGAAAGTCATGCTATTAGGGCAGTCTGAGCTGGGAGTACTCAGAAAGGAAGTGGTAATTCAAACAGGGATGTAGGCAGTGAGACTGCCTCCAAATCTGGGTGCCCTCATCCCATTATAACCGTGGGATAAGGAGTGACACAGATTCAAAGACAAAATGCCAAGCCAAGCTGAGAAACCATCAAGTCCTCAGGACCTAACGTCTAGGGGCTAGATCCATAAAGGTGACTCAGGGCAGGTCTTCACTACAGGGGGGGTCGATTTAAGATACAAAAATTAAGCTACGCAAATAGCGTAGCTGAATTCGACCTATCGGAGCCGACTTACCCCGCTGTGAGGACGGCGGCAAAATCGACCTCCGCGGCTCCCCGTCGACGGCGCTTACTCCCACCTCCGCTGGTGGAGTAAGAGCGTCGATTCGGGGATCAACTGTCGCGTTCTGACAAGACGCGATAATTCGATCCCCGAGAGATCGATTTCTACCCGCCGATTCAGGCGGGTAGTGTAGACCTAGCCTTAGGCTCAGTGCTGCAATATCTGCCAATTAGTGGAATCCACAGCCCCAAGTTAGGTGCCCATGCTCCTATGCAATGCCTGGGGAGAATGGCATGCCTAAAAACGGACTTCACAGAAGTCAGGACGCTGAGTGGGGAGACACCTAAGCTAGTCAGCAGGAAATGCCGAGGAGAAGGGGTGGGGCCTCAAAGGGAGCTAGGCACCGAACTCTGGGCTGGAGGGAGGCACCTATCTCTGCTTGGGATTCATAGCCACGAACCCACTCCTGTGGCACCAAAGCCAGGCTAGCCCTTTTTAAAAGGAAAAGAACAAGGTGATGGTGGTGTCCTCCTTATAACCAATAGCTAGGGCACTCACCCAGCATGTGGGAGACCCGGGTTCAAATTGCCCCTCTGCCAGATTCAGAACAGGGACTTGAAGCCAGGTCTCTCCCTTCCCAGGTGAGTGCCCTAACCTTGGGCTATAAGGTATTGTGGAGTGGGTGTCGCACTCTCACCTGCTGAAGCTGTTCCACTCTGCTGAGCCAGAAAGTGAGAGACTGACTATCACCTACTGGCTAGCACACTCTTAGGAGACCAGGTTCCAGTCTCTGTTCCAAGAAATATTTGATACCAAGTGGAACAGCTTCAATGGGAGAGATTGAGACATTCACCCCAGAATGCCCCTGGGATGATGATTTGGGGACCCTGTCTGTACAACTTGTGAATTCTGGTTGACATCATGACGTTCTTTTGAGATTATCATGAACATGCTGTATCACAGAAAGCCTCTGTATGTGTATCCACCATGAGCTGGCAGGGTTGGGTCACGTCTTCCCCAGACCAGGGACAATGGAGAATACTTAACGTTAACAACGGTGCTGTGCACAGCCAATAGATATGCTAAGGGAATTTGCTCAAGGTGGGGAAAAAAAGACACTTCCTCGCTCTCAAGAAGGGAGGTGGGAAAATAGAGTAGTAGAAAGTTACCAAACACAGGACAGAAGAGCCAGGATATTGGTAAAGGGGTATACAAACAGACTCACAGTCACACAGGGGAACTTGGGGTGCAGCACACAGGAAATCTGAGCAGGAGGAAGGGATCAGACCGACCAAGGGCAAGATGACTCCATGTTCTAAGCCTAGCCATGCAATGCAGTAGGATGACTCTGGACAACCCAAGGGACTCTAACCCCAACCCAAATAATGTTCTGGAATGGTAAGGAAACTGAGGCAGGGAAATGCACGTTGGGTTATTTTTGTACAGATCTGTGTATCTCTCATGATTAAGGAAAGCGCATTAGTGTGTAAGAAGCCAGTGCGAAGTGTGTGATTTATATGATTTACACTTATCAGGTGCCCCCCGACAGAGAGTTAAACTAACCCAGAAGGCTCACATTTTTGACGGGATACTGGGAGAAGGAGTGTAAGCTATGGGGAGTCTGAAGGGTCAGCACTATGCCCACAGACTACGTACACCATGAGATCTGAGCTCTCAGCTCATAGGCACATCTCTCAGTGTGCAGAGGTGCTAGGAAAGGGACCGTGAGTGGGCTCTGTTCAGACTCTGACGTCTTAAACCACCTAGGAGCCTAGGCTTGGGTAACTTCACAGCAGTCTAGTGAGAGCCCGACCAGATCTGTGACAATCCTATAGTTCAGTGGTTAAAGCACTCACCTGTGTGTCGGGAAAGTTGGGTTCAAGTCCCTGCTCTGAATACAGGAGAGTGAGGATTTGAACTGCGGTCTTGCACAGCCTGGGTGAGCTCTAACCACTGTGCTACTGGATCAGGACAGCAACATCACCTCTTGCTCCTCAACTGTGCTGTGTGTGCTCTAAAGCAACTTCTGAGCCCACCTACCAAATCAGGCCCCTCAGAGAAGATGGGGGCAGAAGGCCCCGTTTGAGGATTCCACAGAGGCTCAGACATAAAGACGAGGTCCAGCAGCTCAGCAATGTCAGGACTAAGGGAGCTTTGCCTACACTCACCAGCTGAAACTTATGTGCCTAGGGACTTTCGATGCCTCCAGGGTTAGGTGGCAGCTGCGTGGGGTTTTAAGGATCCAAGTTTTGAACCTAAGCACCTAACGTGGCAATTAGGCACCGAAAGGCCTTTGTGGCTCCAACCAGAGGTGACCAGCTGTACAGTGCAACTAAAGACTGCGTGAGAACTCTAGGAATTTCAGGAGTCACGTCTTTCAAGACAAATATGTAGTTTGTATCGGAAACAAAAAGCCGACAGGTGCATGCTACATCTTGTTTATCCTCTTAAGCCAGAGGATGGTGAGTGTAAAAGAAGTGAGGTACCAAATCTAATGGAGCCCAGCACTAAACCAACCGTTAAAGTCTTAATACGGTTCTAGAATAAAATTTCCAAAGGCTCCTAAATCATTTAGGTGCTGTAGTGGGGCGGCTGCAGGCCAGTGGGCCAGCAAAGACAGGGAGCCAATCAGGGAAGGCCTTATAGGGAGCCAATCAGGGCCCAGATTGGAGGGAGCCAATCAGGGTCAGGCTCAGCCCTATAAGAAGGCCGCTCAGGACAGGAGCAGGCAGTCTGTCCCAGGCCTTCGACAGGGGAAGGTCTGTCTCAAGGCTGGGAGACTAGCACCTGGGACAGCGCAGTGCTGGGCAGGCCCGGGGGAGCAGAGGGTAACTCCAGCCCCGAGTCTGTCAGGCTGCAGGCCCTGAAGGGAAGGGCCTAGCCGGTGCTAGGGGCTGAAGGGGAAGCGGCCAAGGGACGTGGACAAACACAGGGAGAGAAGGAGGGCAGGACGGCTGCCACTAGAGGGTCCCTGGGATGGGACCCAGAGTAGTGGGCGGGCCTGGGTCCCCCCCTTTGCCCCTTGCCTTCCACCCGGCCAACGGAGCGGCCATCTAGAGCTGCACCAACCCCCTGCCAAGAGGGGAGTGACTTTGAGGGTGCAGTTGGCCACATCGGCCAGGACGCAGAGAGGCAGCTGATTGATCCCCACCCGGAAGGGGGCGAGGATGGACTAAGGGGCACTGCCGGAGGGCATTGGCTCGAAGAGGACGCCGCGAGCTTGGGAACAACGCGGGTCCGGACACGCCAACTGAGAGCGAGACGACGGACGGGACGCCACCAGGAGGTGGCGCTCCACTGGACAGAGTTAATTCCCGAGACAACCAGTAGGAGGCGCCAGGTGGTGAGTCCCAACACCATCACAGGTGCTTAAGTCCCATTTTCAAAAATGACTAAGGAAACTCTGTTGCAGTGACAGCCAATAGGACTTAAGTTCCTAAGTCATTCTTGAAAAGGAACTTCTGAAAATTTTACCCTGGTCTTGTTTCCATCACAAAATAAGAATTCTATTGTCCAAAATTAGCATAACACATTTTGAGTCACGTCACCCAAACTCCGATACCAATCAGTGTCCTAATCAGTTAACGTTCTTCCTGTGCTGTCTTAGGGGGGCGGAAAAAGAACTCACTGTTCCTCAGTGGAATCAAACCTGAATGGGAGAGAGAATCCTCTGCAGGACAGGAGGGATTTTAACAGGTCAGGAATGCAGACCTCTGCCAATTCCTAAAAAGAGCCAGCACTGAACTACCCTGTGTAAGATTCCCAGCCTTTTATTCACCTCTGGCTAATCCAGAACAGCTCAGACAGTTATGGCACAGAAATCTGACCTGAGCCTGTTAAAGAAGTCACCTTATGGACCACGTATTGAACATGGCAAAGGGAAACCCCTTTCAAGACAGTCACCTTGCTCTGCCTATGATCACAGGGCTCCCATCACAGCCCTGATGGTCCAGACTCTGTCTGGAGTCCCCCTTGGTTCGACCTTTGCCACACTCACCTCCCCTGAGTAACTGTACTTTCCTTTCAGGATCTGCCGGTACAAGCGGGTTCGGTTGTCATCCTCAAAGGGCATAGTTCCACTCAGGAGGATGTACGAGATCACACCCAGTGCCCACATGTCCACAGAATTGGTGTAGGGTTTCCTGACCAGGATTTCTGGGGCGATATACTCTGGTGTCCCACAGGTGGTTTTCATTAGGCAGTCATCTCCCTTCTTCCGAGCACTTGCTAGCCCAAAGTCTGTGATCATGATTTTAGAATCCGTTCCAGGATGGTAATACAGCAAATTCTCTGGTTTTAAGTCCCGGTGCGTGATGCCCAGTGTATGTAAGTACTTTACCCCATCCAACACCATCTGCAGCACTCGGGTAGCATCTCTCTCAGTAAAGGAGCCTTTGGCAATGATTCTATCAAACAGTTCCCCTCCGGTGGCCAACTCCATCACCATGTAGACTCGCTCCTGGGTCTCAAACACCTCAATGAGCTGGATGATGTTTGTGTGCCGGACCCGTCGCAACACACACAGCTCTGATTCGCACACTTCCCTCCCCTCCCGGTACTTGGTCTCTATCATCTTGATTGCATAGGGCTGCTTGGAAGCCTTATGTTCCACCCGCACAACACGACTAAAGCTGCCTCGGCCAATCAGGGCTTTGATGTCATACTTGGCGGTCACCCTGGGGTCAAATTTGGCACGGTACTTAGCCACCTTGTTCTTGCGGGGCTCAGGCTGCTCCAGGTAGTTAGGTGGGTGGCCACTGGAATAGGGGTTGGTGTGACAAGGAGGCGAGGGGGAGCCGGCTTTGATAGCAGCTCCACCATCATCCTTGATGAAGTGCTTGTACACGTCATTTTTATGACCAGTGTAAGGCTCAACCTTTTTAACCAGATCTAACTGAACGTCCGTGGGGGGCTCGGGAAGCACTTTGCTTGTCCCACAGCCCATCACTGAATGGTGCTAATCACCCATCAAGGCATTCTCCCAGGGCGACATCAGCAGCAACCGCATCTGGGACAACTCCCACATTCGAACCTTTCAAAAAACAGAGAGAAGAGAGCTAAGAAGTAGGAATTCGAGTAATGACGATTTATAACATCAAACATCATGCAAGCGACCCCTGGCTCAAGACACAGCTGTAGATGAAGGATACAGCCACACCAGTAAATGAGGTGGGTCTTACCATGCATTAGCTAACATGGTAAAATCACTGTGTGCACAAGGCAGTTATACATTAAACATTAGCAGGCCAAAGCAAGCCCTAGAGGAGACCCCAACTGGGGTTAGAAGAGAGACCCCCGTGGGTCAGCTAGTACATTTCCCAGCATTATGGTAGGCCTGAGCAGAGTATCCCTAATATGTCAGTATCCTCTCCGAGAGGCAAGGTGGGTGAGGTCATATCCTTCATGGGACCAACATGAATTGGGGAAAGAGAGATGCTTTCCAGCTACACACAGCTCTTCTTCGGACCTGAAGAATAAAATATCACCTCACCCACCTGGTCTCTCTAATATCCTGGGACTAACATGGCTACACTGCAAACCACAATGGAAGGTAGCCTCTCTTGTGCAGCTTAGGCTTTTGTAAGGCACCCATCACTCTACTTTCTGGGCAAATCTCTGAGTACAGGAATGCCACAGCCTCCCTTGGAAGCTCTCTCTTACTGAACTCTTCCTAAACTTTCCCCTCAGATTTAACTGGGAAACTGTCTCTTAAGTCTGTTACTTCTCATTCTGTCCTCGCTGACTAGTGACAGCTGATACCTGTCCTCTATAACACACCACTCTACCAGTAGGTCATTGTCTCTATGCAGTCATCTTTTCTCCATGCCAAGATCCCTTGAACATTCCCAACAGCTCTTATTTTCCAAATCTTTGATCACTTTAGCTGGTCTCCTCTGAACTTTCTCCGATATGCTTGTTTTTGGTTTGTTTGTTTTTTAATTGCTGCCCAGATCTGAATACAGCCCTCCAGCTAAGGCATGAGCATCGTTGTATGGAGTGGAAGAAATCCCATGCTTCTTTCAGATGTGATATTCTATTAAAGTAAATGTGGTTCAACAATTACCTACTCTCGGCTACACCTGCCCAGCCATTATCCCCTATTCTATAACAGCGCATTTGATTATCCCTTCTGTACCTCCACTGTTTTCTTCCCTTGGTAGAATCTCCTGGGATTCATTTCAGCCCACTTCACTCATTTACCCAGGCCAATGTCGTCTGTTTCTGTCCTCCCAGGTATTGGTGATCCCTTTCAACTTTGTATCAGATTAAAGGATGGTAAGTGCATTGACTGCTTCAACCTCCAAGGCTTCAACTAATATACTGAATAGTACCAGACCTAGAATGACCCCTATGGAAAACCCATATCTCCTCCTAATGTATCACTGACCTATTCATCATTACTCTGTGCTCTGATTTTTAAGCACTTGTGTAGCCATTTTAGAAGACAGAGCCAATGAGATGTTTTCTGTGGAGCACGTGGTATTATTCACTTTTGCCATTAGTCTCTCATATGGAGTCTCAATCACAAATGCTGATGGGATGTTGTGTGTAGGATTCCAGCCTCACCTGTACCCAACTGGCACGAGTTGCTGTTCAGAAGGTGCAACCTCTACACTGCAGGTGCAGGACCATTTACAAAATGATTTAGATCTTTTACACACACACAAAAATCACTTCCCTATTTAGTAAACACACACACAAGAACATGGATCAACTGGGAAAGAGACAAGGGTGTTGCTTTGTATTAGATTTTTGACTGGCTCACTCAGGGGAAGGGAATTCTGAATAGGTTTCCTGCAAACATGGAAGATGATGTTTCCATGTACGTAACCAGAGCTCTAACACAATTACATTGCACATTGCCTGTGTAGAGTAGACAGAAGTGTGCAGTCTTATGCTGGGAACTATGAATCTGTGAATGTGGCTAAGTAGGTGAGTCCTTAAAAAGCTTATTTGAAAACAAGAGCAAAATGAGTTTGTACCCTATTTTGTGATATACAGAGAAGACCTAAAAGATCTCCACCCTCAAATAAAAAAAAAAAATCTTCTGCTTCTTTTTTACTTTAGAACTATCAGGAATATTGAGTCTTCTCTTCTCTGTGTTTAGTGGAGAACTCCTTGATGGGCCCAGAGTTGTGGACAGGGTGCTTTTTCAGCCTTCCTTCTAATACAGTGGCTCTCAACCTTTCCAGACTACTGTACACCTTTCAGGAGTCTGATTTGTCTTGCATACTCCCAAGTTTCACCTCACTTAAAAACAACTTGCTTACAAAATCAAACCTAAAAATACAAAAGTGTCACAGCACACAATTACTGAAAAATTGCTGCCTTTCTCCCTTTTACCATATGATTATAAAATAAATCAATTGGAATATAAATATTGTACTTACATTTCAGTGTATGGTATATAGAGCAGTACAAACAAGTCGTTGTCTGTATGAAATTTTAGTTTGTACTGACTTCACTAGTGCTTTTCATGTAGCCTGTTGTAAAACTTGGCAAACATCTAGATGAGTTGATGTACGCCCGGAAGACCTCTCTGTACCCCCAGGGGTGTACGTACGCCTGGTTGAGAACCACTGTTCTAACAGTTAGCAATTGGAGTCAAACAGGTGTTTGTATATAAAGTTTTAAAATCTATTCCCTGCTCAATCACATTTCACTTCTTTGAAGAGTGTGATGTCATAATTCTACTAATAGGACAGTACTCCCATCCTCTGCAGATTCTTCCAGGTACCAGTGTAGACAAGACCTGAATCTCTAATGTAAAGTGTAAGCAGGAAAAAGAAAAAAAAAAGAAAACCCTTTCAGGCTTTCCCTCCCTCTCCCCCATCATAAAAAAAATAAACATACCCATGTTTCCCCCTTTGCGAATGACCTTTAAAGGTGACCTGAAAAGCCTTTGGAAAAAAAATATAAGATCATAGTTACGTAGACGTAAGTATATAATAATTACATGTTAAAACAAAGCCTAAGAACTAGCTCTCTAACTGCTTCTGCATTTGCCCTAACAACGAGGAGTCCTTGTGGCACCTTAGAGACTAACAAATGTATTTGGGTATAAACTTTCGTGGGCTAAAACCCACTTCATCAGATGCATGAAGTGAAAAATACAGTAAGCAGTATATATATTACAGCACATGAAAAGATGGGAGTTGCCTTACGAAGTGGGGGGTCAGTGCTAACGAGGCCAATTCAATCAAGGTGGAAGTGGCCTATTCTCAACAGTTGACAAGAAGGGGTGAATATCAACAGAGGGAAAATTACTTTTTGTAGTGACCCAGCATTTGCCCTGTTGCTGTTCATATCAGCAGATGCACAGCAGGGAGGGCAGGAACATTCTCTGGTTTAAGTGCTCACAAAGGCAGCCGCTCTTACACAGGAAACAGAGAATCCCGAACATAAGTCTTGACAGGTAGGCAAAGGAAGAACCAATTTCAAATGAAATCCATAATTATGTATAGCTTTATGTCTACACATTGATCCTGCTCCAAATGGGGGAAACAGATTTACTGTTAAATAAATTCTCCTTACAGAGTTCCATTCAAAGCAATCACTACACATGTGGCTTTCAAGTCTGTTGCAAATTAAAACGAAGCATTCACTTGATCAAACCTGTCTTTCCCTTCTACCCCACCTCCAAGTCTGGTTTAGGATTAATGGTTTGATGTAGCATATTGACATTTTCAGAAGCAGGCAGATATTTCTGCTGCCCTGTCACTACCAGCATGGGAGGCAGTAGGCTGTGTATGGCTTCTGCTGCTATTCACTTAAAATCACATTTAGAAAGTCCTTTCTGCATTCAGATGAAGAGTCACATGGCTCAGACCACAACTGCATTTCAGGCAGCTGCTAGAATCACTCCTGAGAAGAAAAGCAAACTGCCCTCTGCCAACATCCCCCTGCAGCCAGCGGTCCCGGCTCAGTGAAAGGACACTGACAAACAGACATACCAGGGCTCAAGAAATGAACCAGTTTAACATCTCCAGAGGCTAGGCGTCAAACTGTGGTCACGAGTTAGGCAATCACCCATCCCAATCCCGATTTGCACAGCACAGAACTACTGCATAATTTGGCAGTTTCTGATCTACAGAAATCCAGGACTGCAAGAGCTACAGTTCAGAGTTAAAGGAGATTGGGCGAGTTGCGTATGGGAAGCCCAAAACTGGAACTGCAGGGTGTGATACAGGCCACTTCTGAGGCGCACTGACAGAGCTGAGGGGCAAAGAGGAGGGTAGGACTAGAAAAAGTAGTAACCATTGCAGCTCAGGACTGTGGTACAAGAGTAACCCCAGGGGATGGCAAATCAGGACTGAGACGCAGTAGCAGAGCTTTGAGAGAATCTTGCACCGCCCAAGCCCAATCACTACTGTCAGGCATTCGTTTTCAGGAGCACAAATTTCACCAACTAAATTAAAATAAAGTGAGAAGTAACCTTTGCTCCTCAAAGCATCAGATCTCATCATAAATAGCAGAGCAGGATACACTAGAGTTTGAAGACACAAACTGTGTTTGGAGGGGAGATTAGTGAATAAACCCTCATTCAAACCTCATCTCTGCTACAGTGCCCGTTTGCAAGGGTCACCCAGCCCTACAGAGGAGAGACAGTCCTGTGGAAAATGGGTTTTAAGAGGTGCTACTCCAAACACCTATTGGAAGACTATTACACTGAAACAGTCTTTAAGATCAGCAATTAAGATGGATTGGGGGTGCAGGGGGACATTCAGCGTCTCTCTCTCTCTCCACCCCAGGAAATCCCATGGCAGGTTTTAATACTTTCTAATTCCAATAGTCAAGATCTAGTGATCAGAGGTGTTTTATTTTGCGTTCTTAAGAACCAAACATCACTTTTGCCTTTTCACAGGAGCATGGGAAAGTTTTCGTTTTAGTTGCAGTGAAGTAGAACTCGTTCCACTCATTGCGTTGGAACAGAAACTGCTCCCGTACCCAGGGGAACGCCGCGTTCACTCCTCACACTGTATTCTAATACACCAGTGAAATCTGCTGCACTTCAGCAAGGCTTTATGGCATTTGCAGATTAAAACAAGATGACTGGCTAGGAGTTGGGGATGCTGCCTAAACACATTTTGGCAATTAGCCTGATGGTTTAAAATTACTACTCTGGCTCGAAGTCTGGTGGTGGGGTGCCTGAGCATGCACAGGGGACTATGGGAAAGCTGTTAGCCTCTGTGCCTGATATCACCTCCTACCATCGCCCATTGGAACCTCTAGCCAATTATGGAGCATAACTGCCATGAATTGGAGCTCCAATTAGTCCTCACTCAGAAGGGGATTATGGGTAGAAAGAGGAACATTTTTAAAAGGGACACAAGGAAGTAGTTTAGGTCCAACATTCAGTTTGGAAAAAGAAACCAAAGGTTTAGAAAAATCTAATGTTGAGACTTTTTAAAATATCAGCAAAAAAAACCTCTTCTATCTAACCTTTCCCTGGCAATATCTGAATGTCAGCTACAGAGGCCATGCCCTAGGGCACAAGAACTAGAAAGGGAAACCAGCTACAGAAAAAGTGAAAATGACCTCTTGAGTTTCACTGGTCATTCTGAGTGAAGTGTCCAAAAGTAAACAAATAGCCTAATCCAATGTTCAACCTGAAAGAATATAAATAATCTCAGATATTATTAGTAACATGGGGTGGATTTTTTAAAATATCAGCCCAAAGTGCCTTTAAAGCATGTGAAGAACAGCCAGGGGCATTAAAACGCAGTAGATGCACATTTCAACGTGACAGTCCAATTCAGAGAACAGTCCAGAAGAGAGAGGGACTGTATCCCTGCTCTAGTCAGAATGATTAGTCTAAGCCCACACTCCACTGCTTGTGTGCCATAGTCTGCATGGAAATGGTGCTGTGGAATATTATATTATCGAATACAGAGCCGAGCAAGAAGCAGCTGTTGCATTAGATAACTCAGGCAATTGAACAGGAAACACATATTCAGCCTATCCACATAGTTTGGGTGGTAGCTGCGTGTTTTAGCCACACTTGTAATTAGCATGAGCTGGTATTAGTTTAATGCTGTAAAAGCTAGCAACTGCTTTCCTCAGACTAGTAGCCCCATTAAGGTCATGTGGGGTAACTGTCAAACGTACTGAGGACTCACCACTTCCATTGATTCACTAAGTGTCCTCAACATTTCCGACGCCAACCCCTACTGATTAATAATTTATTTGGGGGTGCCCTAGAAGATAAACACGGAGACAACTGAGTAACCACACTGAGACTATACTGACAGGCTTTCAGTCACACAAATGAAATCAGAGACATCTTGAAACGGAGTGAAGCAATTTAAATTCACACACACTTTTTCAGTGATACACTAATACCAACGTTTGAAATATCAGGGTCTTTAATGCCTACAAACACTAACACGGCAAAGGATCATCCTTTCATCATACAAGTTCATCTGCAAGGCTAGATGCTGTTGAGCAGGTGTGATGAGGAACACATCTGTGGAAATCTCTCACTCGTGGAAAATCCTACTAGAAGTATAATCTCCATGGTCACTTTGCTGCACGGGGCTGGTATTTATCGATCATCACTTCTGAGGCACCATAAATGTATATGGTGCTTTATGAAGTAAGCCACAGTCCAGCCTCAAAAGGCATCAACCTAAGGTAGACAAGACCCAAAATATACAAGACTTAGGCATAAATCGACATGCCTGGGACATCTCACTAAATCTCATGCAACCTGAAAACGCAGGAGTAAAACGTGTGCTGTTCACATAAGTGTTACTGTCTCTTTCTTCCATTGCAAAAGTGCTTCTGTGTTCTGCCCTCCCTTGCCCTCTATCTATGGCTTCCCCGTGGGCAAAGTCCAGCTTCCATGCTAGTATCTGAAGTTGTGCAGCATGTGCTGGAAGTGGGGATGTCAGAGACAGCTCCTGGTCTTGACAAGTTGCCCTGATTATTTGGCATGTCTGTTAATGGCCCTAGAGACCATTGGTTATAGATGTTCATACACTGGAGTGTGTTGTTGCTAGGATAGGAAGCTTGCTTAGAGTCCATAAGAGGGATGCTGACCAAATAATGCTATATAGAACTCTGCGTAGGGCTTGGAAAATATATCCGATATTAGCTAAAAGCAGACAAGAAAGATAAAGGTTCCTGCCAGCAAAGTCCATGGCCCTCATGCTGGTAAGGGAAACCGAAGACCATTCAGGTTAGGTTGGCTTTAAGTTTTTTGCAACTTTGTCAGGGGAGTCAGATACCACAGTGAGAGTGGTAAAAACTAACTAAACAGACTCAGCTGTTTAAAGCCAGAGGGGACAACTATGATAATCTATCCTGACTTCTCATCTAACAAGGGCTGTGCAATTTCACCCAGTAATTCCTGCAGTTGAGGAAATCATTAATCCCTTCTATGTAAGTGAACACTACTGAGCTGAGTAACTTGTGGTTAACTATAGTATTATCTTTTAAAAAAACATCCCATCTTGATTTAAAGAATTCAAGTAATGATGAATTGAACATTTCCCTTGGGAAGCTGTTCCAGTGATTTGTTATTCTCACTGTTAAGATGTCTCATCTTACTTCCACTTTGATTTTTTCCTCTAACATTAGCTTCTAGCTATCAGATTTTGTTATGTCAGTGTCTGTTAGGTTAAAGGGCCCCCAACATCTCAGCTTCTCTTTGTGTCAGTACTTGTATTGATCAAGTTGCCTCTGAGCACCCTAGGTTACTGAAGATTCAATCTGTTTAAGGCTCTCATTATAAAGTGGATTTTCCAGACCTCAGATAATTTTTATGACTGTTTTCTGAACAGACCATTCCAGCTTTTCAATATCCTTTTCAAGTATGGACACTAGAACTGAGCACAGTATGCAATATAAAGAGGTAATAGCACCACCCACCCTCCCTGCTACTGCCCTGTTTGTACCAAAGGGTAGTGTTTACCCTTTTTACCATAGCATCACACTGGGAGTTCACATTCAGTTACTTATCTCCAGCAATATCCCAAATCCTTTCCAATCACTGCACTCCAGAAAACTGTCCCCTTTCCTGTATGTAAACTGTATGTATGAAAACTGTCCTCCATTCTTTGTTCCGAAGTGTGTGACCCTGCATTTAGCTGTATTAAAACATATTTGATTGCATTTAATGTATTTCTTTATGACTGCTGGGTCCTTGTCATTATGTGCCACCCCACCAGTCTTTGCATCATTTGCATAATTCATCAGTATGATTTTATTTTCTTTTTTGTCACAAATAAAATATAGTGAACTGTGTTGGGTCAAGAACCATTTGAACTAAAAGATTGCTATGTTAGCCAGGACTGCTTCTGTGTTTATTTTAAATTCTCCCATACTAGATCATGTCTATGCTTGCTTTCTGTATCAGGACTAACTGAACAGGAGTGATTATAAAAAATTGCTTTAAAAACAAAGTCTAGGGGTTTCTTCCATACATCAAAAGAGAAGGAACTTCTTAAAAATGTTCAGAGAACGTTGATGGAAGGAGGTTGTGCCTAAAGCCAAATGAAAGAAGACACTTGCAGAAGCACACAGTTAAAGTATTTCATTTTGATACAGCAACCCCCAAACACTGATTGTTGCTATGTCTGGATGTGCAACTCTCCCACTGACATCCTGTTCCCTCCCCCCCCCCCCCATTATGTAAAAACCGACCCATTGCACAAACATCCATTAGAGAAAGACAGTAAGAGCTGACTTATACGTCATTTCTACCCCACACAAATCACGAATCTTTGGGACCTAGGGACAACTATCCCAAATAAATAGGCACAAAATGAGATTCTGCTGCTGTTTTCTCTGCTATTGCAATCGAACTGTCAATGACAAGCTTTGATCCCCGCTCCCCACGTGCTGTTCGTGCCCCGGTTGGGAGATTGAACGACAGGACTTATCAGATGGGCCGAATCACGGACCATGCCCCAGCTCCATTGCTGCCAGGGTCCCATCACTGAGAGCCGACCCCCCCCCCGCGCCCCTGCAAAACCATCAAGGGCTCGGCGGGGCCCTCGCCGCGGCGGCTTTGCGGGGTGTTTGTGCTCTGGTTAGAGTCCCAGGGGACTCCCCTGGAAACCCTTCCGGGACGGCAGCCACGCGTTCCCCGATCACAGCCGGAGCTTCTGCCGCCGGCCCTACGCTCAGGACCCGGCACGTCTGAGGGCCCCGGAGGCGCACCGGGGGAGCCGCAGGGCGGACCCCGCGCACCGGCGGGGCGAGGGGCCGAGGCTGGGCCGGGCCAGGCCCGCACTGACAGGCCGGGCCGGGGGGGGGGGGGGTCGCGGAGCGCGCGCCACACGGGCTTGGCGCGGCCCCGCCGCTGAGGGGCGACACGGGCAGAGCGCGGCCCCGGCGCGTCCCTGAGGCAGGTGGATGCGGGGCCCCGAGGGAGGCGGCCCCTGGGGCCGGGCGGGCCCCGCACTCACCTCAGCCCACAGCGGCTGCGGTTCCGGCCCAGGCTGGGGGCTACGGCCCGGCGCTCGCGTCATCACGACGTCACCACTGCGCGCCGGGGACACCCACGGGGCGGGCCTGCTGCCCCGCCCCGCGATTGGCGGACGGTCGGGCCCCGGGGTTCATGGGGCAGAGGTCAGAGGTTAGCCTGGCTGCCATGGGAACCGCTGATGGGACGGTGTCCCCGGTCCCTCGGCAGCGCTGCGCCCAGCCCGGCCTGGGCCCCAGGAGCGAGCCGGTCCCTCCCCCGGCGGGTTCCGGGACCCCCGGGGCGATGCGCGGGCCCGTTAAGGGGGCGGATTGCGGGGGGGGGGCGCTGCTGCTGCTGCTCCCGCTGTGCTGGGCCCGAGCCCGCCCCCGAGAGCCCCCCGCAGTCCGCCCTGACCCCCGACACCCCCACCAGGCCCGACAGCCCGAGCCCGCCTCCAGCCCGACCGAAACCCCTGGAGCCCGACCGCCGCCGGAGTCCTGACGCGCCCCCAGCGTGACTCGACCCCCGCCGCCCCCAACAGCCCAATTCCTCCCGGAGCCGCAGCCCCCCGGCCTGTCCTGCCCCCAACACCTGACGCACACCTCCTGCCCTGACTCACCCCTTAGGCCTGATCTCCAAAGACCCGATTCCCCCCAAACCTCACCTGCCCCCTCTGAGCCCCTACACCAAAGCCCTGAGATCCCCCCCAAACCCCAATGCTCAGGAGCCCTGAGTCTTGGCCTACCCCAACCCCCACCCCTGGGCCCTGACTGTTTCCCCCACAGCCATACCTCCCCTCCCCACCAGCCCTCACACACACCACCCCCGGCCTGATTCTTCCCCTTCCCCCCCAAAACCTGACACAGCCCTGTCCCCAACCCTTAAATCCTGACACCACACACACCCCTCCCCATCCCCTCCACACAATTTTAAACACCCCCCAAACCCCACATTTTAAAAGACAGCTGTTAAGATAATGCCAATACATAAATTTGTGGTAAACAAATAAAAAACAAAGCTGTGGTGCAACTGTGATTTTTTTGAAAGAATGAATAGAGGCTCCAGTTCAGGAGCTGGCCGTTTGAGGAGGCAGCCGGTTTTCGGTTAGATTGATCTGAGTTAAGATGTTCTGTCAATATGTATCTAATAAAGACGGTTGTTGTTAGTAGCCCTGACTTAAGACTGGTGGATAACTTGAATATAAACCAACACAGAACATATTCACCAACTCGGCTACATCCCAAAGGCCGTGGTTAGGGCTCCGTCCAACTCTAGGAGAGGAGCCAGATTCTCTCTTCCTCAAGATTTAAACCACACACTTCTCAGAAGATCCGGTGTGGTCAGGGGCAGCTCTAGCTTTTTTGCTGCCCCAAGCACGGCAGTCAGGCGGCCTTCGGCAGCACGCCTGCGGGAGGTCCCCAGTCCCGCAGATTCGGCAGCATGCCGAATTACCGCCGAAGCTGCGGGACTGGCGGACCTCCCGCAGGCGTGCTGCCGAAGGCTGCCTGACTGCCGCCCTCTCAGGGACCGGCAGGGCGCCCCCCGTGGCTTGCTGCCCCAGGCACGCGCTTGGAGTGCTGGTGCCTGGAGCCGCCGCTGCCCAGAGACATGACTGGAGCAGAAGCTGCCAAGGCCAAAGCCCTGAGCCCCACGCCGGGCTGATGCAGCGCACTCACTTCTGCATTGCCTCTGCAGGTGCATCTGATATCCCCACGGAGAGGAAGTCCTGTCCCCAGCCCGGCAGAGAAACAGCTAGGAGGCCCCTACTGGGTTCTCTGGCTGGGGGGATCCCAGCAGGACAGGGAGATCGGATTTCACGGGGCAGGGCTAATTCGATCTAGCCAAGAAAGGCACAACAAGAACTAGGGTTACCATACGTCCTCTTTTTCCCGGACATGTCCGGCTTTTCGGCACTCAAACCCCCGTCCAGGGGGAATTGCCAAAAAGCCGAACATGTCCGGGAAAATGGCGGCTCTGCTCCTCCCCTGACTCTTCGGCTCTGTTTAAGAGCCGAGCTGCCCGAGCGCTATGGGCTTCAGGCAGCCCCCTTGCCTCCGGACCCCAGCCGCCGGCCGGGCATTTCCCCTCCCGGGCTCCGGCGGCGCAGGGTCCAGAGGCATGAGGGCTGCCCGAAGCCGGTAGCGCTCGGGCAGCTCGGCTCTTAAACAGAGCCGAAGAGGAGAGACCGCGAAATGGAGTCTTAAACAGAGCCAAAGCCAGACCTCCAGCCGCGGCGGCTCTGCTCCTCCCCGACTCTTCAGCTCTGTTTAAGAGCCGAGCGCTACGGGCTTCGGGCAGCCCCCATGCCTCCGGACCCTGCGCCGCCGGAGCCCAGGAGGGGAAGTGCCCGGCTGGGGGCGCAGGGTCCGGAGGCAAGGGGGCTGCCCGAAGCCCAAGCGCTACCGGCTTCACGGTTTGCCGGGCAGCCCCCAGACCCTGCGCCCCCAGCTGGGCGCTTCCCCTCCCGGGCTCCAGCTGCGCTGGGCAAGCCCCGGCCGGGGGCGCAGGGTCTGGGGGCTGCCCGGCAAACCGTGAAGCCAGTAGCACTTGGGCAGCCCTTTCCCCGTGGCTGGGAGTGGGAGGGAGGAGGGGGCGGAGTTAGGTCGGAGAAGGGGCGGAGTTGGGCGGGGCTGGGGATGGGGAAATGGGCAGGGCCAGGGCCCGTGGAGGGTCCTCTTTTTTTATTTAATAGATATGGTAACCCTACAAGAACCAACAGCTGTCAGCTGCAGCCAGAGCAATTCAAATAAGAGGCAAGGCACCCATTTTTGACAGCGAGGGAGACTAGCCACTGGAACAAATTCCCCAGGGGAGAGCTGGAGTCTCTGTTTCCTGGTGTCCTATCATCACAACTGGGTGTCATTCTGGAAGGGGCCTTTTAGTGAGTTACAAGCAATTGGGCTTAATAGGGTGCTGAGAGTGTGAAATTTCATAGCCCGTGAAATAGAGGCCAGATTAAGAGATTGAATTGTTTCACAACCGATGCCTCTGTGAAAACTCAGTGTGGGGTGAGGAACACACTCTGCTGTTTTACTGGGTGGCCTGGTTGCTCTCCAGAATCAATAATGAGCAAGTGGGGAGATCCAGGGTGCAGCTCAAACATCCAACCGGGCTGGCCGGGGGCAGGCATCAGGCCTGCCAGGGAATGGTGAGTGTGGCAATGACTTCACAAAGGCCTCTGGCAGGAACTCAGCCTATTGGGCAAAGATGATGAGGTGGCTGTAACCTCACAGAGCTCCCTTGACAACAGCCAGGCAGGACAGGGATGCAGGGCAGGGGGAACCTCAGAGACCCCTGTAGCCTTGCTGCAGCAAGCCTCCATCTCGCGGTCTCTCCCTGAGGACCAAGAGACGGTTGGTGTTGAGATTCTTTTGGATTTGTTTCCATTCTGTGTGGATTTTTTGGAAAGAAATCGTCATCTGTGTAGAAGGTAAGAAAAAATATAGGCTCTATGGACGAGATCGGGGACTCTGTCCTAGCAGATTCTCAGGTTGTGGTAGAGAGGTTTGATATCTCTGTACTGGGCACTGGCGCAACCACTCCTGGAATATTGTGTCCATTTCTGGTGTCCACAATTTGAGACAGATGCTGATAAATCAGAGAGGGGTTCACAGAAGAGCCACAAGAATGATGAAAGGATTAGAAAACCTGCCCTGTGGTGACAGACTACAGGAGCTCAATCTAAGAGACGGTTAAGCGGTGAGCCTATGGGAACAAATATTTACTAATGGGCTCTTCACTTTACCAGATAAAGGTTATGAGCAGACAATGACTGGAAGTTGAAGCTAGACCAATACACACTGGAAATAAGGCGAGCATTTTTAACATCAGAGTTTGGAGCAATTCACTGGGGGTTGTGCTGGATTTTCCACAACTGGCCTATTTTAAAATCAAGATTGGGTGTTTTACTAAAAAATCTGCTCTAATTCCTATGGGAGTTATTTTGAGGGACATTCTATGACCGATGTGAAACAGAAATTCAGACCAGTGTGGTTCCTTCTGGGCTTGGAATTTATGAATCTGAGACTTGCTGGGGGCATTTGGAATTTGTCCCTTTTTGCTTCCTTCTTCCTCCTTCCCTCTTGACTCTTCTTCTCTTTTCTCTTCTTTCATTTCTTTCCTCTGCTCTTCTTCCTGGGGAGGGTGGGGCTGTGCTCCAGCTGTCATTGTAGGAGGCCTCACAAAGAGGTGGGGCTGGAATTGTGCACTGATGGTGATCTCCACCATAGTGATCTCCTGTGGCAACTAGTGCTTTTGCCCGTGTGTTGAGAATGCTCCGCCTCCAGGTCTGAGAGTCTCCACACTGATCGGCCAAGTGTGGGGCTATTGCTGAGTTAATAGGGAGGAGACTCAGGCACTCTTGGCTGAGTGCAGTGAGGCCTAAGACTCAATTCAATGGGATTTGTTTGTCTGTCGCTAAGGCGATAATTTTTGAAGGCTACATCCAAATGAATCCAAAATTTCAGGGAATTTCTAGGCATCAGTGGGAAGAAGTTTGTTGATTTTGGTGACATTTGGAAAATAACATCACCAAAAAAGCCTGATTTCCACCTGTGCCACTTACCTTGGTGCTGTGAGCTGAAGGGCATTGTGACTTGAGAGTGAATTCAGCCAGTCAGTGCGAACTCTCCACAGGTGATTTGCATGAGTCAGTAAATGAACCTGCAGGTTTCCGTGGGAGCGATGCCTCCATAAAAGAGACTAACTAGAGTTCCGGACACCTGTTTGCTTAAGACTGAGCAATAAGGCACAACAAATTACTGATATGAATTTTGCTGCCTCCTCTCCTTTAAGAGAATATGAGCAGTTTATGATTCTCTCGAATGAAGTAGTTCTTCTAAAATCAAGGGGAATACCAATCAATGCCTATTTCAAAACCAAAAAACCCCAAAAGGGATTTTTTTTAATTTATCCTGGATTTTTAAAATGTAAATTTAAAAACAGTTTGTTTCTTTAACAAACCTATCGGGGATCAAATTTAAAACTATGACAAGCTATGTTAAGGCCTAGAGTTGCTCTACCCTAGTAAACTCATTTAAATAAATACATATATAAAGGAGTGCATGTTTGCTGCCAAGTTTCAGAGGAAGTCAAGTCACTGAACTGTTGGAAGTCATTGGCTAAGCCCCTGGGGGTCCAGAAGTTGTTGAAATAGCCAGATTTTGGCAGCAATAGCTTCTTCTGCAGGTGCAGAAAGAATATTTTCTTCATTTCAGTTGATGCAGCTACTTCATTCCAATTTAAAAAACTCATTGGGAGTTGAAAAAGGATGAAAGTTTCTATTCTTCTTGTAATATATGAATAAACACTACAGAGAAGGAGATGTAAGCTTCTACTTCGAAAATCTGGATAGACGATTATGACCAGGAACAATCAGTTCAATGCATTAATTAGAGATACGTCTTTACCTCCGTTTGTTTGAAATGAAAAAAGAAATGTTTCAGTCAACCTTTTTGTTTTTATGTATCCTGCAAAACCAGCAAGTCAACATGTTTTAATGGCTACCTATTCATAAAATCATAGACGACTAGGGCTGGAACAGAGCTTAGGGCGTCATCTAGTCCACCCCCCTGCTCAAAGCAGGACCAACCCCAAGTTAATCATCCCAGCCAGGGGTTTGTCAAGCTGAGCTTTAAAAACTTGTACAGATGGAGATTCCAGCACCTCCCTAGGTAATGCCCCAAACAACAACAATCACTCATTGTCCTTTAGAGCACAAGGGCTCTAACACGCCTGACGTGCTCAAATCTCTCTCCTGCTAGGACTTAGAGAATTTTCTCCATCCCCATGATACAGAGGGAAAGAGAAAAGAAGTGACTTCTCTTTGGTCACACACCAAGGTCATGTTAGGGCTAGAAAGAGAAGCATAAGAAAAAAGTTGTATCCAAATGTTTTGCAGTTCAAACTGATTTCTTGAACAAAGGAAATTTGATGTGTGGTTGGTGAACTGAAATGATACATTCCGGTCTCCACGTGTTTCTAGATGTTGTGGATTTGGTTGCTCTGGTAATAGCATCTTGTGTTGCTATGGCAACGGAGTTAGATTATTAGGGGATAGGCCAGCCAGTTTTGCCTGGTTTGGTTAGTTCAGTGTGTGTAAATAAATGGTTGCTTTTTAAGGCTTACAGTTCTCTGGTCTCCAGTAATTTCTTCCTAAACCTGCTGCCCCCAAGGATACAACACTAGATTGATGAACTAGTAGATCCATCCCCTCACACCTCGTTTTTATGCAGAGATTGATGGAGGAAAACCAGTTTGCCTGTTTTGTGAACTCCCAATGGCTTTCTTGAATTTCAACGAACTAGTCAATTGAACTGAACTATTTGAATAAACTGCAATGAAGAACTGAAGGAAATATTTTCTGCCCCGTTCAAGGAAGCTATTGCTGTCCAAAGCTGGGTTAGCTTTTCAGCTAACTTTGCTTCCAGGGCCTTAGCTATCACGTCAGTGGTGTGACGGCCTTAAAAACTTGGCAGTGAACATGTTCCACTTAATGTTATTTTTTCCTCTTCTATTTAAATTATTTAAGAGATTGTCATAAATTTCGCCCTTAGTTTAAAATAGATGATTTTTTTCTTGTCAAGCTGGGCCTTACAAATCTCTAAGGATGAAGATTCCACCACCTCCGTAGGTCACACTCAGAGCCAGGGAGACTGGGAATAGAGCAAAACCGCCAATGAAAGCCAGGAGTCCAGACTCCCAACCCCCTGCCTCAGTCACACTCAGAGCCAGGGAGACTGGGAATAGAGTCCTGCTGGCACTTCCCAGCTCTGGAAGGGAGTGTTCCTCTAGTGGCTAGTGCGGGAGCCTGGACAAAGGCTCCGTCCCCGACTCTATCCCTGACTCCCTCAGCGACCCTGAGGCAGTGGCTTCTCCTGCCAAGACCTCTGTTTCCATCCGTGGGGTTGGGGACACTGCCCTAGAGCCCTTGGGCCTTCACGCTTCAGGAATGTGTGTGAGGTACTAGGAGACCTGGAGATGGGAGGTGTCCTGCTGGCTGTAGGTCAGTGTTGTGAACCCCCAGTTGCTAGGCTGAATTTATCCATCGCCTGGCAATAAACCATCATCTTGTTTTCACAGCCACTTTCGATCTCCTGGCTTCTACCCCCTACCTGCTGGCAGGGCATTGGGCAGCACCCTTTCTGCCCATCTGGGTGCAGGAGATAGAGGAAGAGAGCATCTGCCATCCAACTCTTTCCCATCAAGAGCAAGTGAGTGGAGTTCTCCAGAGCCATCCCCAGTGTGGTGTGGTGGGAATGGCCCAGCAATAGGGCTCCCAGCCCTTCCCTTGCAGGAGATTGTTCCCCACATTGAGAGTCTTTGGGAAGGGCAGAACCTGCCAGGTGCTGAACACCCACAACCGCAATCAGTGAAATCAGTGGGAACTGAGGGCGACTCCTGCCTCCTAGGATTGGCACCTTGTGAACGAACTTTCGTTGGGGACTCTCCGGGTTCTGCTCTTTCTCTGGCCTGGAAGGGAGCGGGGCCTACTGGGGTGGAGGGAGCTGCTTGTCCAAACTAACGGAGAGCCCCATTGCTCTGAAAGGACGAGACTCTCCAAGTATCACAGGGCCCCATTGGGGAGGGGGAACATTGGGAGCTGCCTGTGCTGTGAGTTGCTGCCACTGTGTGTGGACAGCAGCCCCATGCCCTGGGGTGGGGTGTGCGGTGTGGGGGAGTTGCCTCAGCGGCGGGGAGGTGGGCAGGGGAGCAGGCAGGCCCGTTAAGGAGAGGCTGCCTTGAGCCCAGACTCACGGCTGCTCCCCACTCGGTTCCAGAATGAAGCGGCTGAAGCAGATGCTGAGGCGGAAGGCTGGGGAGGTGGCTCCGGAGCCAGCAGGGAGCAGCGTCCGGCTTGTCCGGGAGGAGAGCGGCCCCTCTGTCCCCACAGGCAGGGAAGAGGCTTGTGGACTAGCAAACCGGAGGAGCTCCCTGAACTGCTGGAGGAAGAGGAAAACACCAGCTCCCTTAGCAGACCCTGAGGCACCTTCTGGTCCCAAATGGAGGTGGCCCAGGGGGATGCTATGTCGGAGGGACCCAGGAGAGGGCGGGAGCCGGGCAAGGTGGCTCTGCGGCTTCCTTTGCAGGAAGCGGAGGAGCCAGGAGCCCAGCCCCAGTGCCCGGCAGGAGCCATCCACCACCCTGGCCACGGAGGAGCCCCCAGCCGGCCCAGAGCAGGAGCTGGGCGACTCTGGCACGGGGGCCAGGAGCTCCACCTACTCCCGAGGGGCCAGCAGCCCCTCCGTGGTGTCTGACAGCCCTGAGGGCGAAGGGTCCCTCTTTGCAGGTGAGGGGAGACCCAGGGGACAGGGGGAAGGACAGGGCGGTGGGGGACTAGTAACACCCTGTGCCCATTGGCTCACCAAGGCACCAGGACTGAGCCATGGGAGCCCCACTGACATCAGTGGGAGTGGCACAGCCACCCACCCTGCGGCAGGGGATGCTGGGCACAGTCGGGGGAGCTCCAGCCTCCCCTGGTGATGTTGCTGGGGCGGGGCTGACGGCCACGGGGCCCTGAGGCGGATGGGGCTGAGGGCGTCTCTGGGAGGGGCAGGGTGGGGCCCTCTATGCCATGGGGTTCCTTGTTGAGGATGGGGGACATTGAGCCATTTCTCTGCACTGCATTCCGACAGCAGCAGCATAAATGATCCTTTCTCCTTCTCTCCCTGGTGCAGAGACCCCCAGTGCCCAGCTGGAGGAGGAGGAGGAAGAGGAGGAGGAAGAGGACTTGTCCCCTGAACAAGAGATCATGAGGGTCATCCAGGGGCACCTCCAGGGCAGAGCTGAGGTACAAAAATCCCCCAGCTGTGCTGCCCCCGAGTCTGTCCTGCCCCTTGTTCCATCCCCACCCACGCAGGGGGGTCTTGTCCTAGAGAATCCCTCCTAGAGAATCCCTCACCCCCAATGGGGGGCACTTCTCCCCTGTTACCTGGCACCCCAAAGTGGGGGCATTTGTCTCACGCAGGCCAAGGTGTCCGCTCCCCGCAGACACTGTCCCAGTTACAACCCCAGTCTGCGCAGGGCGACACTGGGTTCGGGAAGCGGGGCGGCTTTCCCTGTCTAACCTCATGGGGTTCCTGAGCCCTAGAGCTGCTCTAGGTGGTGTGGGGAGGTCCCTACCTAACCGTCTCTCTCTCTCCCCCACCCCACTCCTAGTTGCTGGAGGACAGGGCCAAACAGCTCTGCTTCCTCCATGCTATCCCACGTCTGTGCTTCTTGGCACAGCAGCAGGGGCGGGACACCCTGGAGCCGAACATCTCAAAAGCGGCCCTCGTGGAGAGCATTGCGGTGAGTGGGACCCCATGCCTGGCCCCTGGGGCGAGGGACCCAGATATGGGAGGAAGAGTTAGTGGGGCTGGAATGGGGAGCAGACGACAGTGGTTCCTGGGGCTGAGGGCTGGGGAGCAGGGAAGGGGGAAATTCTGACACCGATCGGGAGCTGGCAGTGGGGGAATTGTAAGGCCGGAGGGGAAGGGAGGGGAGGGAGGAATTGGGTGGGAGAGGGGGAAGGAAGTTTGACGGATGGGCGGAATGAGGGGCCCAGCTGGTTGGGGGGGGGGGGGGACACTGGCTGTTTCTGCAGAGCACTTTGGTCTCCTCCCTGGGAAGCGCCTGTGGGTCTGCGGGGCCTGAGTCTCACATGCGATTTTATCTTCTTGGGGTCTCTCAGGAGCTGATTGAAAATCTGCCCCTGGTGCCAGAGCCAACCTCCGTCATCTCCAGCTCCATGGCCGCGGTTTGCAGCCTCAGGTACCAGGACCCTCCCATCCAGCTGCCCTAACCCTGGTGCTGATCGGGTCCGGAGCCGGGAGTCCCAGATCCTCTCTGGCCTAGATTACCCCCAGCTGTGGCTGTTCGCGTCCCCCAGCAAAGGAGGTGGGAACTTCCCCTCTTTCCTGGCTGGGGGGTGATTTCAGTCCCATAACGTTAGAGTGGCCGTAGGGAGGGGATCACTGCGGGGGAGGGGGGTCATGTCCCGGTCAGTGCTAGCGCCACTCCGGTGCTGCCAAGTATAACACGGGCTCCTCTCTCCTGCCAGCAAACTGAAGCCGCCGCTTGCCCTGGAGCTGGAGTCACGCCTCCTGCGGGCTCTTGTTTATAGCGTATTTGCCATGGGCACTGGGCAGGATGCCACCCACTTCCAGGTAGGTCATGATGCTACTTCTCCGTCCCAGGAGCAGGAGCCACCTCTGGTCCCTGCTCCCTCGGTTTGATGGAGCTGCTGAGAATAGGGGAGGGGTGAGCAGAGCTGGGAACAGGCCCAGGCAGGGCGGAGGGGGGACAACACAAACTCTCAGGGAGGGCCCCTTCCCTCCAGGGGGGATTGTGTTACCCCTCTATGGCTGAACCCAGCCTTCCCTCTCCTCATTCTCTGCTCTGCTGCCTGGACTCTCCTGGGGATCCTACCTCCCACCCATTGCGGTTCGGCTGTTCCATAGTCTGCTGGATACCAGGCCTTGCGCAGAGAACTGCTAAGAGCAAGGATTGAAGAGGGAGCAGGCATCCGGCCCTGAACTCTTGCTAAGTGTCCCTGGAGTGATGGGAATGGCAGAGGCCAGGATGTGCCTTTTGGGTCTGGCCAGGCCTCCCCTGAGACCCCCCCCTGGTCCCGTGACAGGTGTAGCCCCATGTCCCATGACTGACGGGTGCTCCGTCTTCTTGCAGGCTCTGTACAACACCTATTTACAGGGCCTGGACACCATGCTCAGGTGCCTGCTCACCGAGACCCCCACCACAGACAAGCTGCAGCACCTCTTGGAGGTGAGTAGAATGGGAGGGTCTGGGGCGGAATTTCCCCTGAACCCCGTGGGAGGGCTGCAAAGGAGAGACTAGAAGAGTCACGTTTCCATTGTGTCCTCCCAGCTTGGACCCAAGCGGCCACACGTTCCCAGAGCTGTCTGTGCAGTGCCATGTTGGGACGCTTACGCCTCACGGGGCGGGGGCGCGGGGGGAGCAGGGGAAGGAGCTGGGAGTGTTAGCCAGAGCTCTGCATGGCAGCATTACGCACTAACAGTGAGCACCAGGCCTGGCTGGGGACTGAGAGACTGAAACCCCTGTGAGATGCAGGACATGGGCCTCTGAGAAAAGTCTCTGGCTCCTTTCTAGGGGGATCCTGAGATACAGGAGGAGCCTCAGGGAATCAGCTCTTCTGTCCTAGGGACACTGCAGTTCCCGGAGGCATTGTCCTCACGGCCGCTCCATCCATCCTACCAAGGCCTTTGCAGCCGGGGTCTGGGGTCCAGGGCATGTGCCTTGATCCTGACGTGCTGTTCATGGATCAGGAGTTCAGAGCAAATAGACCAGCCCCAAGACCTAACATTGTCCCAGCCTGGAGAGACAATGAGCTTGTGCCCAGCAAGACGTGGGCAGTGTCATGAACCCCCCACATGAGGAGTCAGCTATTCCCCCCTGAGCACAAGGGCTCAGCCCCATGGGAGGGGGAGAGGCTCGTTTGTAGAGCATGTACGCCTGCCCGCTGACCCTCCCCTGCCTCCTTCTCCCGCAGCACGTCCATTTCTGGCTCCAGTCCGAAAACACCCAGGAGAGAGTTAGAGCCATACAGTGCAGCACTGCCCTGCTCCAATTCGCCACCTCCCTGCCCAGATTTGACGTAAGTGACCTTTGACCCCAGCATCCTGCAGAGTCAGGGCTTGAGTCAAGTTCCTCATCCCCTGGCTAATTGGTCCGCCCTGGGTCCGTGAGGGACTGCGTTCCACAGGCCACGGGCTGGCAGGGTCGTGCCTGGCCTCAGGGCCCTTGTTATTCTGGAGCAGCCTGGCAGCGAGTGCTCATAGAGGGCCCTTGCCCTGGTCCCTTTGCTTCAAGCTCCTTTGGGGTCAGAGAGAAAGAGGGCTCTAGTTCCTCTCCCTCAGCGCCTCCTACAGATGGATGGGAGCAGAGCTCTGGCCCAGAGGAGCTGGGGAGCTGAAGGGACAATGTTGATGGATTCCCCTCTTCTCCTCCCACCAGACCTCCTCCGATTTCCCTAAGGCGGGCAACTTTGTATTGCAGCTGGGTCTGTACATCTCGGACCCAGCCAACGACATCAGCCAGCAAGCCAGGAGCGGGCTACATTGGCTGCAGAGGCTCCTGCTGCAGAGGAGGGGTAAGAAACCCAGCTGGGCAATGGGGCCCCATAGAAGTGAGTCCCTTGGCGACTAGCTCCAGCTGGCCATTGGGACACCAATAGAACTAAGGCCTCTTCTGTTAGACCAATTGCAGCAGGGCAGAGATACCCCAATGGAAACAAGGCCCTGTTTTGGGCCCCCCACTTGCTGGCCAAGGGACCCTACAGAAAGAAGCCCCCTCCTCTGAGACCGACCCCAGCTTAGATGATGTCTCACACTCATCTCCCTAATTCAGGGAGAGAGGAAGGGGACGAACATGCCAGGGAAATTGGCAGCTTTACCTCAGAGCCTGGCTCTGTCCCCCAGCCCAGGGAAATCAGCCCACCCAGGGGGCAGCCAGCTGGTGAGGGGACAGGAACGGAGCTATTGAGACACGTGGAGGGAAAGAGCCCACCATGAGGGCAGGGGCAGGGACCACAGGAGAAGGACACAAAGCTTGTAGGATGTCACCAGTTGGGTAGCTAGGGCCAGATCCTGACTTCAGTGGGTGGGTTCTCAGTATTAGACACCACTGTTAACAGGCGCTCACTCCCAGAGCACCATGGCCATAAGGGTCCATGATTGCTGTGATGAATGAGACAAATCCCCCTTCAGCTACTTAGCCGCCTGGTCCATTGGGTGCCCGGAGGACCCCGGCCAATGTTCACCCAGCAAAGGGAACAGAAGGAAACAGGCACTAAAACCGGATGCCAACCCTCCCCAATGGGTGTGTCTCTTTTCCCCAGGGTTGAACATCCCAGAGGCGAGCCATCTGTGGTGCCGGGACAGGCTCCAGGACCCCGAGCACCTGGCCTACAGAAATATGGCCAGGGTGGGGGAGGTAAGGACTCTCCGCTGGTGCATTGCAGTAGCACAGGTGTGGAGCTGTCTCCCCCTGCAGTTAGTGTGTTATGGAGAGGGAGGGATAGCTCAGTGGTTTGAGCATTGGCCTGCTAAACCCAGGATTATGAGTTCAATCCTTGAGGAGGCCATTTAGGGATCTGGAGCAAAAATCTGTTGGATGATTTAGTTGGTGTTGGCCCTGCTTTGAGCAGGGGGTTGGACTAGATGACCTCCTGAGGTCCTTTCCAACCCTGATATTCTATGATACTTATTTCCAGCTGACCGTGTTCGGCTGCAAGAGGCCGAGGACTCTGGGTTGGAGCCTTGCTAACGGTCCAGGCTTGTGTGTGTTCCATGGATCTATGTCTACGTGGCATACAAGGGATCCCCTGGGGGGGGTGAGTTAATGGAGGATTGTATCTCCAGGGATCCGGCTCCGCTCACTCTCCCTGGCTGACACCCTGGTGTCTGAGAGGGGAGCCCCTTGGTCAGTGAGTTGGGAAGCTCAGACCAGATCCCCATTGGAGTCCCTGCACCCTGTGGAAGCACAGGCTCGGTGTGGGGTTTGCCCAGCACCATGGCGAGTCAGGGAGCAGAACCTGCCCCTGTGCTGGGCGTTGGGGTGAGGGACACCGAGCCCCTTTCCTGGGCTGAGTCACTGAACCATGACACTCATGGGAATGTCAGTGGGGTGAGGAGCGGGAATGGAAGCAGATCTAAAAGGCCCTTTCCTCTAGCGGGTGAGCTGCAGGAGATATCGCTGCTGGGAGCAGTAGGGATCCTTTATTGTCTGTGTGAGCTGGTTCCAGAGCGCGCAGACACATTCCCAGCATGTCATGGCACCTGCGGTGAATCCTGCTCCAGAAAGAGCTATTCCTCAGTGCCTGCCACCTCTTACTGACGGGGGTTCCTTGGTCCATGGGACCCCAAAGGTTGGCTGCCCCAGAACCCTTCTTCACCTTGTGAGCCACCAGAGGGATTTGGAGCCTGGTTCTGGGCAACTGACAAGGGCTGTGGTGCTGTTGGTTTTAGGTCTTTGGACAGATCTTTTCAGAAGGCCAGAGAATATCTTTCCTCCAGGCGGCGCTTCTGGCAATACATGACCCCCAGATCCGTGTCAGCCAGGCTGGGCTGGTGCTAACGTATTCCATCCTGGGGGAAGTCGGCCAGCTGATAGGGGATGAGGTAACCAAAGAAGGATCAATTGGGGAGGGAGCCCCAGGGTCTTTCACCTCCAGGCCATTGAAAGTCATTCCCAACCCATCCCCATGCGCTGACCTGGGAGCAAGGAGAGGATGAACCCAGGCAGGTGCCATTGGTCGGTGCCAGCTTGTCCCCTAAGCAGCTCAAAGCAGAGCAGACCCAGCTCTTCAGCAAGGCTATTTCCTAACATTCATCACATCAACACGACACGCTGCCATTGCTCATACTAGGGGCTGCCAATTCCCCATGTGACCACTGTGAGCCTTTCCCACCCCTCCGGGCCTCAAGCCAGTTCCTAGTGCTCTGGGATCGTGTTATCCCAGCCACCCCCTGCTCTGGGAGAACTGGAGGAGTCAATCAGCAGAGGCTGCTCAAGTGCCCCATTCCCCAGAGCCACTGTCCATGGCATCATCTTAACAACAGGGGCGTCCCTTGGGAAAAGGTGTCCACATCCTCTCACCCCCCGGCACTACTGCCCAGAGCCTCCCAGCCCCTCAGGTGGAGGAGGCGAGGGTGGCTAAGGGGATTCTGGGGAGCGGAGCTAAACCCCCAGCTGGGTTTGGAGGTAGAACAGCTCTCACGGGGGGCCTAGAATCATAGAATAGAATCATAGAATCATAGAATATCAGAGTTGGAAGGGACCTCAAGAGGTCATCTAGTCCAACCCCCTGCTCAAAGCAGGACCAATTCCCAGCTAAATCATCCCAGCCAGGGCTTTGTCAAGCCGGGCCTTAAAAACCTCCAAGGAAGGAGACTCCACCACCTCCCTAGGTAACGCATTCCAGTGTTTCACCACCCTCCTAGTGAAATAGTTTTTCCTGATATCCAACCTGGACCTCCCCCACCGCAACTTGAGACCATTGCTCCTTGTTCTGTCATCTGCCACCACTGAGAACAGCCGAGCTCCATCCTCTTTGGAACCCCCCTTCAGGTAGTTGAAGGCTGCTATCAAATCCCCCCTCATTCTTCTCTTCTGGAGACTAAACAATCCCAGTTCTCTCAGCCTCTCCTCATAAGTCATGTGCTCCAGACCCCTAATCATTTTTGTTGCCCTCCGCTGGACTCTTTCCAATTTTTCCACATCCTTCTTGTAGTGTGGGGCCCAAAACTGGACACAGTATTCCAGATGAGGCCTCACCAATGTCGAATAAGAGGCCTGAGAGGAATGGGGGCAGGAGTTCATTCCACAATGGTGAGAGAGGGGTTGGAGGTCACTAAAGAGGAGACAAGATTTCATCTCAGGGGTTGGGTGCGGGAATCCGTCCCTCAGACGTGGGGAGGGGTGGGGTGGAAATTCTGCCGGTTCCCGTTGCCGTTAATGCCCTTCGTTGCCATGGGTGTCTAGTCTCTGACTGATTCTTGTTCCCTTTCAGCAGGAGGATGTTAGCGCAACAATCATGGCGCACCTGTTCTACATCCGGTGCTTGCGCCAGGTGCCCAAAGCACTGCAGGGGCTGTGCGCAGTGGGACACCTTTGAAGTCCCCTCTCCCCCCTCGCATGACCAGAAGCTCCCACTCCCTGCCACAGGTACTGCTCTGTCTCACTGGGCCTGGGGGAGAAGGGCTGGGGGGAGTGGACATAAACCCCACAGCACTGAGAGATACCCAGGCCGAGCACCTCACTCTCACCACCATGCCCCTCCCCGACCCCTGGAGCTGGGGCCAGGCCAGTTACGGTCCCTGCCCCCATGCCAGTTTCGGAAGCATCAGGCTGTCAGGGCCGTGGGGCTGGCCCAGAAACGAGAGCATCCGCAGAGCCAGGGGTTATCCTCAGGAACCATTGCAGTCTGGGAGTGGTGGCCCGACGTGGAGCCCCTCCCCTGCCGTCAATGCTCAGACCTTCCCATGGCCCGTGTCACCCTGCCGCAGTGAATGTCTGACCATCCCCCACCTGGGGCCCAAGCCACCCAGCCGGTATCTGAACCCTTCCCAGCCAGGAGTGAAACTCCCCCGTAGCACCTTGGGGCAAGGAAAGCTCCTCCCCATCTGGCAGGTGGGGTCTGAGACACAGAGGAAGGGCTGTGCTCCTGGTCACACACTCCTGGGGGTAGATCTGGGAACTGGAATGGGTCCCAGGCTGGTCCCTTTCCCCCAGAGGCACCTTCGCTTTCTGCCCTTTATTCTCCCCTCCTGCTAGGGGGTCTCTGAGTGTGAAAGGAACCAGGAGGGCGATGGGGTCCTGGCACAATGCCAGGGTGGGAGCGCCCCTTGGCTTGGACCCCAGGGTCAGAGACATCTTTGTCATCTTGCTCTCTTTCTTTTATTCCTAGGAAGGGAGTCCCCCAATGTGGGGGCTCTAGAGCTCCATCTGGGCAGTGCCTAGGAGAACCTGTAAGTCATCCTGGTTCCCGCCTGCATGCACCACCCTGCCCTGCCCTGCCCTCCGGTTCCTCGCTATTGACTCTGGCTTGACCCTTGGCTCCGGTCTCTGGTTATGACTTCAGCGTGACCCTTCTTGGCTCCAGATGTTGGCTACCCACCCTGGTTCCGTATTCTCCTTGCCCTTCTCTAGTCCTGCTCCAGGCATCCCACCGACCCACTCCAGCATTGCCTTCTCCTCTTGATCTTCCCCAAGCACTCGGACTTTGACTACCCGGCTTTGACTCTCGGCCTGTATCTGGACTCTGGCTTGACATTGACTTAGCTGATCTTTGGTCTCTGACTACCTGGCTACGACCTCTGGCCTGGACTTGGACACTATCTCTGCTTCTGCTTTGTCAATGGACTCTGATCTCGGTTTTGACCCTGGTGTGTCCCTGGACCATGATTCTAGCACAACTCTTAGCCTAGGCACAATCCTGCACCTCCCTGCGACCTACACACCAACCTCTGGGCCTAATTATCAGATGCAGCATGTAACATTAAGTGGTGCAACTTTTTGCAGAAAAGCAGGCTCTCCGCAAGTAAGTGGTCCATATGCAACAGGGACACAGCAGTAGTATAAGGGCCCTACCGTCAATAAAACCCTAACCCCGCCCCTTGACCCCTTTAATCCCGCCCCAGGACCCCTTGGTCCCGCCCACCTGTCACCAGAAGTCCCACCCATGGGGGTATTACTTCCGGGGTCAAGGTGTCGCCTGACCGGAAGCAAGGTGTGTCATGTGACCCTTCTAAGAAGTCCCCCCACCACCCTCTACCAATCAGGAGGGGTTTCCTCCCGATAGGACTGCCCCAAGAGGAGATTTTGACCAATCAGGGTGACTTTCGGGGCGGGGGGTGACCGGTCCAGAAGTAGGTCGTGTGACCCCTCTAAGAAGTCCCCCCACCACCCTCTACCAATCAGGAGGGGTTTCGTCCCGACAGGACCTCCCCGAGAGGAGATTTTGACCAATCAGGGTGACTTCCGGGGCGGGAGGTGACCGGTCCAGAAGTGGGTCGTGTGACCCCTCTAAGAAGTCCTCCCACCACCCTCTACCAATCAGGAGGGGTTTCGTCCCGACAGGACCTCCCCGAGAGGAGATTTTAACCAATCAGGGTGACTTCCGGGGCGGAGGGTGACCGGACCAGAAGTGGGTCGTGTGACCCCTCTAAGAACTCCCCCCATCACCCTCTACCAATCAAGAGGGGTTTCGTCCCAACAGGACCTCCCCGAGAGGAGATTTTGACCAATCAGGGTGACTTCCAGGTTGGGGTGACCCCTCCGGAAGTGAGTCGTGTGACCCCACTAAGAACTCCTCCCAAGGACCTCCGCCAATCAGAGTGCAGCACCATTGCCCCATAAGTCCCAGGGCCAGACAGAGGAGGCGGCCATCTCTTACCAAGGACACGTGTTTTCGAAATCGCGGAAAGGCTGCTGAGAGGAAGCATGCACTCCTTCACCACCCCCGTGAGAACTTCGGACTTTGTTTTAGCCCCGAGCACCTTTGACCATCCGCGGAGAAAACGCTACATCAGCGACAGTTCCGAGGAGGACCCTTTGACCCAGATGTTGATGGTTACGTCGTAACCCGACCCCGCAATCCTCGTGAGGCACCCCGATGAGCATGACGGCCTCTCTTTGTCCACCCCCTCAGAGGTGGAAGGCGATCGCAGCTTGGGGGAGGCACCAGCGGACAAAGCGAATGGAAAAGATGGAGCTCAGGTAAAATGAATGATTAAGAAGTGGCGGTCAAGGAGGGGTGGGTAATGGGATAGGAACCGGGGGTTGCATACATTAAAAAACAAGCAGTGGAGGTGCTTACACGGTTTCTTTTCTGAAAATCTCTCAACAGGTCGACGATGCCTTTTTAGAGGCCTTTAAGAACTTACACATCGGAAGCCTTGTGGGAGTAAATATATCGTGCGTCAGCTGTTTTTGCTCATGTCTGAGACACAGCTCTCAAGCCGAAAAGGACAAAATGGAAGAATGAACCATCTGAGACTCCCTTATAGTAGGGGTCATGGCATCCATTTTTATAGGTTGCTGTAAAAGGTTGTGTTAAACCAGGCAATTAATAAAAACTTATTTAAATGTGTCAATATGAATGTGTCCCCTTTCATACTCGTGGTAGTAAAAGACGGTACCAGTAGCAGTCATGTCTACACAGACGGCTCTGTTAAAGAAAATATATTACGCCCCCGGGGAAGTTGGGAGCTTCGGTGGGGTCAACCCTCTTTTTCAAGTGGCCAGAAAGCATAGTAAAACTTTAAACAGAAGACAGATAACAGCATGGCTTTCAGACCAGGATGCTTACACTTTACACAAACCGGCTCGAATATATTTTAAAAGAAACAAGACCATTGTTTCAGAGGTGGATGCGCAGTGGCAGGCAGATTTGGTGGATATGCGCCGGTTCTCCAAACACAACAGCGGTTTTAAGTACATCTTAACAGTGATAGACATTCTATCCAAATATGCCTGGGCCTGAGGCCTAAAAGACAAGACGAGTGGTGAGGTATCCAAGGCCTTTAAAGCTATTTTCAGTGACGGTCGCGTGCCTCAAAAATTACAAACCGAGCGGGGGAAAGAATTTTAAACAAACCTTTAAGTGGATTGTTAAAGCGGCATGGAGTTCACCATTTTGTTACCAATAATGAAGTCAAAGCAGGGGTTGTGGAGCGATTTAACAGAACTTTAAAAACTAGGATGTGGAGATATTTTACAGCCCATAACATCTTTCGCTACATTGACGTCTTACCTGACTTTATAAAGAGTTACAACCAGAGCTTTCACAGAACTATACGTACCAGACCTGTTGATGTTAACCCTTCAAATTCTCTGAAGGTATGGAAAACGGTTTACGGAGATGGTTTTAAAATAAAACCGGTTGTTGCCCCTTTTAGAAAAGGTGACCACGTGAGACTATCTAAAACCAAAGGCGCTTTTGAAAAAGGTTATGAACAGACGTTTACCGATGAGATATTCATAGTGGATGAAGCCTTAACCAGGGGTCAGAGACCTGTATAACGCTTAAAAGATTACGAGGGTGAGGCAGTTACTGGATCTTTTTACCCTGAAGAATTACAAAAAGTAAACCCCAAACGAGACAGGATTTACAGGATTGAAAAAGTTCTAGCATAGAAAGGAAAAGGGAGAAAAAAGCAGCTACTGGTGAAATGGTTGGGGTGGCCCGATAAGTTTAACAGCTGGGTGGAAGCTTCTCAACTCTGTGACATCTAGACACGAACAAAAAAGATTCCTTCTGCAAAGACAGAGAGAGAAAAATGAGCAATGGCGGGTTTTACATTACTTTGCCCAGCAATGCCAGCTCTGCAGTTTTTCCCCAAAACACCATCTCAAACTTTACAATACGGCTAATTAAGCCCTTGGATCTCCTGGGTGCCTGGGAGGTGGGGATAGTGGAAATACAATACCCGCACAGCTGGAATACTATCAACGAAGACACCCCTTTCGAAATCACCTTTGGAGCTACAATGTGGAATTTCATCCTACGACGAGGTTATTACTCGAGCATACCCGAATTACTGGAGCATATGAACAGCAACGTGGCTCGTCATCCCGGACCGCCTGAGGTGGTCATGAACTACGACCCTGTGGGTAGAAAAGTGAGACTTAAATCTACCGATTTTATGTATGTGTTTTCTATTGGCGGGGAGCTAGCTAACATTCTGGGTTTGGGCCCCAAACACAATGTCCAAAAACTCCCCTTCTTGGCAGACATCACAGGGGGTTTTAACTCCTTGTATCTATACACGGATATCATAGAACACCAGTTTGTGGGGGACTTTTCTATTCCCCTGTTACGCTGCGTCCCTGTCCGAGGAAGGAACAACGAGTTTGTTACCATCACCTACGATAAACCTCATTACGTACCTGTCAGTAAACACCACATCTATACGATCACCATTGAAATAAAGACAGATCAGAACAGACATGTCTCATTTCGCTTCGGCAAGGTGAGCATCAAGCTGCATCTGCGGCCGCGGAGAGAGCGAGGTTTCTAAAAACGCAAAACCCTATTATGGCGATCCCAAAAAATTATGGCGACTCCACCATCTACAGGAACTATTACAAAGCCCAGGCTGGATACGCCCTTCCTGGATATCATGGGGCCCCCGTGATGTACAGGGCGGGTGTGGGTGGAATATGTCATAGCCTTTTTCGAAAAGCCGTACCGCTTTTGAGGAGGGGGCTAGAGATTATTAAACCCCATGTAAAAACCGCCGCTCAAAACATAGCTAAAGATGTGGTAGGTCACGTCTCCCGTGCTGTTCTGGAGAAGGTGGGGAATACAGCTTCACAGGAAGGATCGGGGCTGATGTACATTAAAAGGAGGAAGAGAAAGAGAAATATGTCATACCCGCGATGCACAGGTCCCCCGAAACCCTTTAAAAGAAGGGCTTTGACACGCAGGGCCGGCCATAAGCGAAAGTCCAAGAGGAAGCCTGGGTGAAAGAGGAGACGCGCTCTGCCTGGTAAAAAAGACATATTTTAATCAACATGGCTTTTGTTCACTGCGGGTCTGAAGAGTGCACCAAATCCGAACTAGACTTCAAATAGCCCCTACACAGACCAGCATCGAGAAAAGCATCTACATCGAGGTGCCGCCTCTATCGGCCATTACGGACTGCCCCCATTGACTTTTTTATAGCAGGGAATGGCATAGATTATATGGATTTAAACAACACGCTGCTGTACCTGTGTTGCAAGATTGTAAAAGGAGACGGAACTGAACTTGCCGTGGACGCCGAAGTGGGCCTGGTGAATTACCCCGTGGCCTCTGTTTTCAGTCAGTTGGATGTCACACTGGGAGACCACATCATAAGCCAAAGCAACAACTGTTACCCTTACAGGGCCTTTATAGAATCAGTGCTCAATTACAGCGACGACACCCTCGCCACGCAATTTTCTGCCAGCCTGTTTTACAAAGACACTGCTGGACAACATGAAGAAACAGAGTTGGATGGAGGGAATCTAGGGTTTGTGAGGCGTGCAAAGCTGACGGCCGAGAGCAGAACGGTAGAGCTGCTGGGCCATTTACACAGCGACCTGTTTTTTCAAGAAAAACTTTTGTTAAACGGAGTGGATGTGAAAATTAAACTGACGCGCAGTAAAGACGCTTTCTGTTTAATGGGCAGTGCGGCTGAAGGCTTTAAACTGCGCATTGTATCAGCGTCCCTTTTTGTGAAGAAAGTACGGGTGGCCCCGGGAGTCTGTCTGGGGCACGCGGAGGCCCTGCTTACCGCTAATGCTAAATACCCCGTAGACCGTGTGGGAATGAAAGTGTTTAGCATCCCCACGGGCAGCAGGGTCAGTAACCAGGAGAACCTGTTCTTGGGACAGTTACCCAAAATGCTTGTCCTAGGGTTTGTGGATAACGATGCCTTTAGCGGAAGTTACGCTAAAAATCCCTTTCATTTTAAACATTACGATATTAATTTTGTGGCCTTGTATGTGGATGGTGAACAGATACCAACCAAGCCTCTGCAACCAGACTTCCATGCAGGACGCTGAGTGAGAGAATACATGAATTTGGTACAGACGGCTGGTAAACACATGAAAGATTGTTCTCTGTTAATTGACCATGAGGAGTTTGCACAGGGTTACACCTTGTTTGCCTTTGACCTGTCTCCCGACCAGGAATGCGCTGATCACTATTCCCTGATTAAAACCGGGAACGTGAGAGCAGAAATACGTTTTGGGAAGGCTTTAACAGTTATTGTCAATATGATTGTGTATGGGGTTTTTGACAATGTCATAGAAATAAATCAGAGGAGAAACGTTCTATTGGACTACATGTGAACATGGACACCGTGCAGCTCTCACGTGTCTTATCAGTGGACCCTTACACAAAAAAGAATTTAGATGTGTTCCCTTGCGATTGGCTCCCAGGAGGCAAGGTGTCTCAGAGACCCCTAGGCTTGGTGGTGAACACGCATCCACACAACCAACCGGGTGAACACTGGCTCGCCTTGTATCTGGCGGAGCGTAACCGTGGAGAGTTTTTTTGGTTCCATGCTAAACAGATCACACTGCAATAAAGATAGGCACCATTATTTACTAAGACAGCATGGGCAAAGAGTGGCATTATATAATATATAGTTTCAGAGTTAAAGACAGCAAGTCTTACCTCTTTTTGCAGTCCAGCAGCTATTCAAGAAAGTTTTCTGTTGAAAAGGACAAGCTCCAGCATACCTGAGGTTTTTATACCTTCTTAGCCCATTGTTTCAAGCAGACTTCAACACAGTTGCTAACAGGTTAATTTAATCACCCCTCCCATAGCATTCCCTTTTGTGATCTGGGGTAGTGAAACCGTTTTGTCTGCACAACAGGGCTTCCCCCCCCACACACACTTTAAGTTAAAATACATTTGTGGCTTTCTTACAGTATTAAACAGTACCCATTTCCAAGTGGGGGCCTTTTGCACATATCAATGAATGTCTTGGGGGTTCGTTGTTTTTTAAAAACATGTTTCTTTCATGCTTAAAGTTTGGGGGGTGGGGTTGTTGCCTAGAAAGAATGACCCATAGCATTCAACCAACTCCTGGGCCATCCATATTTAAACTGTCCAATAGTGTTCCACCAACCCCAGGGGTTATATTTAAACTGTCCAATAGCATCTGTGAATTCCTGAGGTTTAATTTCATATTAAGCAGAACTCACCATCCACCCCTTACCATGGGTGCACTTCCATCAAATGTAACCCTATAGCAACGAGGGTAAGTAATTGCAGTCACCCTGGCTATTCAGTGAGGGGGGGTGGTTAAACCCATTCAGTTCAACAGACTAAGGATAGCTCAGTGGTTTAAGCATTGGCCTGCTAAGCTCAGGGTTGTGAGTTTAAGCCTTGAGAGGGATCTGGGGCAAAATCAATATTTGGTCCTGCTAGTAAAGGTAGTTGTATGAGATAGGTATATCTCCATATTAACTCTATTGTCTGAACGAGCCTTGTTTGTTTTATTGTAAGCACATTTTTAGGATTTTTTCCCCCTCCCACCACAACATACATTTCAGTTTTTTGCTATACACACACAAAAACACAAGAGCTAATTCTCACAAACAATTAATTTTTTTATTTAAAAAAATTACAGCTCCTTGAAAACAAACCAAACTGCTTCATTAAAACCTTTTAACTCACTTAAAGGCCAAAGGCCTTCTAACAAAACACAGATAGTCACAAACCCCCTTTTCAAAAATTTACCGCTACCAAGTTTTATATCGCATGTTTGTCCCCTCACCATTCTCTAACTTAATCCTTTTAGATTTCTTACAAATAGTTTTTTTCTTAAGCAGGGTTCTGTAACTCTTTGTGCGGACTAGACGGTCAATATAACGCTGTAAGCAGGCATCTTCCGGTTTGGTCATATTCTTTAGAACACGGTCAGGGTCTGCACTGAATTGCACAGCATTTATCAAGGTCACCCCTTGCGCTAAATGTTCTTGGGTTAGGCACAGACATCGCATAGCAGAACCTATGGCAATAACAGTGTTTAATAAGCTTTCCAAACACAGCTCAGCACACAGGCCTCGGAGCTTGCAGTTTATATCCACTGAAGTCCAAGTCACACAGTCATGGTGCCGTTGGCCTGGCGCATCTATGACACAGCCCTCACAATCGTCAGAAAGCTTTTCCCTAAGGCAGTGTTTAAGGATAGCATAAACAGCAACGCGTGCAATAGTCCGCATGACTTTTTTACGCTCACGACGTGGCACTGGCTCAGTTAGTTCTATGCCAAGCCGCCTCCTAAACTCCTCATAGCCATCATCCACAGAGTCCTCTTCAACAACTTGTACCGGTGTTGAGCAAAAACATGGTGGGCCCAGTTCATCTTCGCTGCTTGATGCAACGCTGTCCAGGGCCTGCGGGTCCTCTAGAAAGGCATCGTCGAGCTGTTGAGAAATTTTCAGAAAAGAAACCGTGTAAGCACCCCCACTGCTTGTTTTTTAATTTACGCAACCCCCGGTTCCTACCCCATTACCCACCCCTCCTCGACTGCCGCTTCTTAATCATTCATTTACCTGAGCGCCGTCTTTTCTGTTTGCCTTGTCCGCCGGTGACTCCTCCGAGCCGCAATCGCCTTCCACCTCTGAGGGGGTGGACAAAGAGAGACCGTCACGCTCATCGGAGTGTCTCACGAGGGTTTCGGGGTCAGGTTCCGGCGTATCCAGCAACGGCTGGGCCAAAGGGCTCCTCTTGGTCGCTCCCTCCTCCTCCTCGAAACTGTCGCTGATGTAGCGTTTTCTCTGCGGACGGTCAAAGGTGCTCGGGGCTAAAACAAAATCCGAAGTTCTCACGAGGGTAGTGAAGGAGTCCATGTTTCCTCTCAGCAGCCTTTCCGCGATTTCGAAAACACGTGTCCTTGGTAAGAGATGGCCGCCTCCTCTGTCTGGCCCTGGGACTTATGGGGTAATGGTGCTGCACTCTGATTGGTGGAAGCCCTTGGGAGGAGTTCTTAGTGGGGTCACACGACTCACTTCCGGAGGGGTCACCCCAACCTGGAAGTCACTCTGATTGGTCAAAATCTCCTCTCGGGGAGGTCCTGTCAGGACGAAATCCCTCCTGATTGGTAGAGGGTGGTGAGGGGAGTTCGTAGAGGGGTCACATGACCCACCTTGCTTCCAATCAGGTGACACATTGACCCCGGAAGTAATACCCCCATGGGTGGGCCTTCCGGTGACAGGTGGGGGGGGGACCAAGGGGTCAATGGGCGGGGCTTAAAGGGATCAAGGGGCGGGGTTAGGGATTGATTTACAGTAGGGCCCTTATACTACTCACACCACACCAGGTGTGAACAATGACCTCACTACATGAGCCTGGCCCGATGCTGCCCCTACTAGAATTGTGCAATGGAAAGGACTGAAAATATTGGAGTTCCTTTAACCAGCCTCCGCCCCTGGACCTATTCCACCATTCTTGACTCAGACACCCGGCATTCCTGATAAATGTCCGGATTACATGGATACCTTTGAAAGAAATGGGGACTCGTTACCTCTGCACCGGGACTATGACTGCCCTATTGACCTACAGCCTTGGTTGAAAGTTGCCTTCACCAGTATTTACACATTGTTGGAACCAGAATTAATGGCTCTCCCTTCATACAGTTCTAAAAAATGGTCCTAAGAGTTTATGAGCAAACATGTGTTTCCCACGGGTGCCCAGGCCTTTTTTGGGAAGAAGAAATGTGGGACTCTACTACACCTCTCTTTAGACAATCAGCCCCTGAAAAAAGTGATCGTGTGGAACCATTACCCCCTGCTGTGAATCCCACAATTGTTGGCTCACAGGAAATCTGCAAAGTTGTTCATCAAACTTCATCTGCGAGGATTTCCAATCTAATCCTCATTTGGGTAGGGGACAAATGGAAACCAGATTTCAAAGCACACTATGGACATTTTAACTGTCTGATGTGCCATTTGAGCGAACTAACAGTCCCCTCACCTTGCAACACGTCATCAGTGATGTATTTGGGGACATTGTGGATCCACACAGTGCCATCTATTCAGGTGACATACTTCTCTTTCTGGAGAACCCAGAGCAGCACGCGCACCACACCCGAACCTGGAGAAGTTTCGGCAGCAAGGTCTCAACACGGAATTGGAAAAGCGTACCTCCAGCCAACTCCCCACAGAGGTTTTGGGATACATCCTCTCCCCAGAAGGTGTTACGATTGATCCAAATAAAGTGGAAGCCATTCATAGATGGGACGAAGTTTGAAGTCCTCAAGAAGAGCAGCGCTGCCTAGACTTCACCCACTTTACTGCTGCTTCCGCCCAGGGTTCTCAGAGCCAGTAACCCCCACCAGAGCTCTCCTCCACATAACGGCCACAATCGTTTGGTCACCCAAGTTCCAACAAGCCCGCAAACAGCTCAGAATTGCCTTCACCACTTCACCTATTCGGAGGCTCAGCATTCATCATGGAAGTAGACGCATCTACTATGACCACCAGGACCCGCTTCATTTGGTGGTGCCAGATGTGGGCTGAAATTCAGACTTAGCTTGACTGATATGACTTCTGCGCTTTCACCAAGGCACCACGCACCAAACTTCTTGGCATCTCAGGCCTCTGGAGACCCTGCCCGGGCCATGGGCAACCATTGCCAGGAATTTCACTGATTCAAATGGCCACAGGATGGAACTAACTCTCATAGATCACCTGACCATGATGGCGCGCTTCATCCCTTTGTGAACGTGTAGAACGTGGTGGAGGTGCAAGAAACAGCTGCTGCTGAGTTTAGTTCCTTAAGTCTAGATGATCCAGGACTGTGGACCCACTTGAGCAGTAGCCCGAGGGACTTCCTTGTACTGCATGGGCCACAGCAAGTGAAAAACTTCATGTTCCTCAAAGACAATGAAAATAGTTGCTTCCATCCAACACATTACTGGCGTGAAATCCCCAATGGTGACAAAGTGGAGAGGCCATGGCTTATGTACTCAAAAACCTAGAATGCTGCATCCTGTTTTTGTTGCAAACTCTTCCAGTCTAATGTTCCAGCCACATTGGGTTCTACAGGAACAAAGGACTGGAAAAATCTGGCTAGAAATCTGGCATGCCCTGAGAAGGCAGCAAATCACCAGAGAGCATTCCATAGGTGGAAAGAGCTTGAGATGAGACTAAGGTTAAAGGCCACCATAGATGGTCAGCATCAAGAGAAGATTGCATCAGAGTCTCTTTACTGGCAAAATGTTCTGAAAAGGCTCGTTGCCATTGTGAGAATGCTTGCTACCCAAAACCTAGCACTGTGTGGCACTTCAGATCAGCTGTATGTGCCAAACAATGGAAACTGCCTTAAAATTGCGGAGCTGATGGCTGAGGTTGATGCTGTACTCCAGGAGCATCTAAGAAGAGTCACCACCCAAGAAATGGACACACCCCACGACCTCAGAAAAACAATTCAAAATGACATCATACTGTTACTGACAACAAAAGTCAAACAGAAGATTGTGGCAAATCTGAAGTCAGCAAGACATTACTCTGTTATTCTGGACTGCACACCTGACATCAGCCATATGAATCAACTGACTTTAATGGTGCATGTTGTAACAACAACAGAACCTAGTGAAAATGTCCCTGCAATGGTGACCGTCAGAGAGCATTTTCTAGAATTTATTGACAGGTTTCAGAGTAGCAGCCGTGTTAGTCTGTATCCGCAAAAAGAACAGGAGTACTTGTGGCACCTTAGAGACTAACACATTTATTTGAGCAGAAGCTTTCATGGGCTACAGCTCACTTCATCGGATGCATAGAAAGGAACACACAGAAAGAAGATATTTATACATACAGACAGGGCCGGCTCTAGGTTTTTGCTGCCACAAGCAAAAAAATGTTCGGCTGCCCCCTACCCGAGCCCTGGGCTCTCTCCCTGCCCCCCCCCCCCCCACTGCACCCTCCTGCCGCCCCAGCCCTGGGTCACTGGTAACTCGCTCCCAGGGCAGGTCACTCAGCAGGAATTTTGGATGTTCACAGAACACAGACAGGATTGGTTCCCATATGGTTACAGAACTGCAGTAAAGTGGAACAATTTTCAGCTTGTGTGATTGAAGGATATCTGGATGCATATTATAAGACTGTCCTACATGAATGAGAAAAAGTTGAGGTGCCTTTATTATTCTTTTGTTCCATTCTTTGTTTCTATGGGGAATGCACTATCACGGTCTTCCTTTTAAACAAATAAAACTAAAAAAAAAAAAAAAAAAAAGGCAATGGCTGTTGAAAATAGCAATTCGAGTCCTAATAACCACTGGGAAGTATTTCTTGCTCAATTTATTCTACTTTTTCTACAGTAAGTTCCAGTGGATCAGTATATTTGATTTGGGGGAAATGAAGTAACAGCCGCCCAATTTGAGCTTGAGCACGCCTGAATTTTGAGGTGTTCAAATCTGGAAGGCAGGTGCTAGATTCCTTTTCTGAATATTAGCTATATCTGGAAAGGAAAAGTCAATTTCTGCTTCCATGGCTCAGAAGTGGAAATCCTCCTAAGTGCCTGGTACTGTATCTAAAGCTGCCCAGGTCCAGAGCCTCCCCTCCCTTAGTTTTCATTTTAAATTCTAGTGGGATCCACATACCTCCCTTGCTAGGCTTCAGATAGAGAGGTACACTGTCCATTTAGTCCCCCCAATTCCTTCTTTGGGGGAGAGCCCAGGGCTGGGACGGCAGGAGGTGCGGGTGGGGGGAGAGCCCAGGGCTGGGGCAGCAGGGGGTGTGGGTGGGGGCCAGAGCTGGGGTGGCTGGGGATGCGGGGGGAAGAGCCCAGGACTGGGGTGGCAGGAGGTGCGGGTGCAGGGGAGGGAAAAGCCCAGGGCTGGGGCGGCAGGGGGTGTGGGCGGGGGAGAGCCCAGGGCTGGGGCAGCAGGGGAGTGCAGGTGGGGGCCAGGGCTGGGGCGGCAGGGGGTGTGGGTGGGGGAGAGCTCAGAGCTGGGTCAGCAGGAGAGTGCAGGTGGGGGCCAGAGCTGGGGCAGCTGGGGAAGAGCCCAGGACTGGGGTGGCAGGAGGTGCGGGTGGGGACCAGAGCTGGGGCGGCTGGGGATGCAGGGGGCGGGGGGGGGGGGGGAAGAGCCCAGGGTTGGGGCGGCAGGGGAGTGCAGGTGGGGGCCAGAGCTGGGGCAGCAGGGGATGTGGGCGGGGGAGAGCCCAGGGCTGGGGCGGCAGGAGGTGTGGATGGGGCCAGAGCTGGGGCGGCTGGGGATGCGGGGGGGGGGGGGGGAGAGCCCAGGGTTGGGGCGGCAGGGGAGTGCAGGTGGGGGCCAGAGCTGGGGCAGCAGGGGATGTGGGCGGGGGAGAGTCCAGGCTGGGGCAATACAAGGGTTGGGGGGGGGGGCGGCAAAAACCTAGAGCAGCTCTGTTCCTACCATTCACACAGCAAGCTGCAGATTTCAGTTCCATACTCCTTCCCCCACCCTTTCCTCTTGCTAGTGGCCAAGGGAATGCTGGGAAATGTAGTTCTTTCCCTGCTCCAGGGCTGGCTCTATAGGCAGGGAGCTAACCAAGGAACTACAGCTCCCAGGGACCCCTGTTGGTTCTCAGCTCCCAGGCTGGATTCTTGCGCCCCTTGCAAATCTGCCGCCCCAAGCAACTGCTTGCTTTGCTGGGGCCTAGAGCCGGCCCTGGGTGTGGTGGCTGCTTATTGTATTATTTATATTGTGGTTATGCTCAAAGGCCTATCAAGGCTGAGACCTCATTGTGTTAAGCAGGGTACAAATGCCCTGGAAGACAGTCATTGCCCTGAAGACTCTCCGGAAGTAACGGCGTCAGGGTTCTGCAGCTCATTGGCAGAAAGCCTGCTGGAAGAGAGGAGTCATGCAAAGTGCCCACGTCTCAGATCCCCGGGGCCAGTGCTACACCCCAGCTATTGCACAGTCTCTTTGAAGAACCCCTTCAGTGTGCCAGGCCCCCAAAGGGTCTTGCTCTTCTGTCCGGGTAGGCCACACAGCTTCACCGCTCTCCTAGACTGAGCTGTTGGGCTCCAGCACTGAGCTCTGCCCAGCAAATATAAACACCTGCTAGACACTGGTATGCTCTTCGGGGACTAATGCATCCCAGCCAGTATTTGCAGTGAAACCTTAAATAGCCTTTTCTGAACAGAGCAGCGTTTATGAGGTGGAACACAGTGCTGGAAATCGTTAGGTTGGCATAGAGATAAAAGTCAAAGCATTGTCCATTCTAGTCAAGCCACAATTCAGCGGTCAAGCTGTAGTGAGCTCCATTGTCTGACTCCCTTCATCGGTTCCCAGATGAGAGAGCCCGCAGTTTCCTCCAGAAGCCACCTCTTTATTCCCTGCTGGACACGTCTGTCCTTTGTTCTCCCAGGCTGGGCCACGCTGAGGTCAACCACCACTCTCGTTCGCTGGAGCTTCCTGCTGTTAAGTGTCAATTCATGAGTCACTGGAGCGTGCATGGTCTCTCTGGACCCATTGTTGATCTGGATCAGTTTCAGCCAGTTCCTGAAGGACTACGTCACATCCCTGTCTGGGTGGAATGAACAGACACACCTATGTCTTAGTCTGCCCTGAGAGCAAACAATCCTTTGCCCCCCACTGGGTAGCAATGCAACGTAATGGGGGGAAACTGAGGCACACATAGGGTGCATCAAAATATTCCCACTTTGTCGCATCTCTTCCTCCTGCAAGACTGAATTACGCGGGTCACTTTAACCAGTGACCAGGGGAAGTTCAAACCCACACATGCTATCCATAGATGCCACAGGATATTTCTCATCTTGGTAGCTATCCTACCAGGCATTTCCAAGATTCTTACAGCACAGTTTCTAATTAACCAAACTTATAGTTTCCAGTATCCAGTTCAGAGCAGTTTCACATCCTTCCTTAGGTCTGGTCTGTGAGGTGATACTAGCAGGGGGCACATGGAGAATTTTCATGCCGCCCCATACCCTTTTGCCACCCCAAAAACCTTTGGGTTTGAAACTGGATGAAGTCCTGACCATCTTCCAGTGAGTGATGAGGGCAGTAACCCCACATTCCTCCATGTGTCAGCCATCTTGGCTGTACCCTGGGGTGTCCTGACCCCTTGTTGGGGTAGGAAGTGACTTACTGAGCATTTGGGTGGGAGATGGTCAGTGTATATTTGTCCCCTGCAAGGTGAGTCAATCCAGCCTTATCTCTGGGGCTCTGGCGTCCTAGGGTCTGGTGATGCAGGATGCCCCCCACATTGGCAGGCCCCCTCTGGAGTTGTGTCTCAGTCCCAGAGCTGTGCATGTGCAAGGAACCCATTTCCCCTTTTGGGGTTAATGTATTGCCCTCACCCCCAGGACAGAGTCTCCCCCACTCCCGGTGGGTTCTGATTCTGGGTCTCTTGGTTAAGAGACCCCGCTCATGACCATGGCCCCCCTCTGACCGGATATCTGTGACCAGTAACAGCCTTCAGCTGCTTTACCCTTCTATGGGGCTTCTCTCACCCCTGACAGGAGACAACCATGTCTGGCAGTTCTCCTTCCCTGCCTGTGTCTCCCCACCTCAGCGGGGGGCTCAGCTCTCTCTCTGCTTCCCCAGTGAGGGTTGGCTATGAGCTTGCTGCTGTAGTCACAGCATCAGGGACGTTACACCTGAGGCAGTGTGACACATCTCCCATGTGGATTGGACACAGTCATTCCCCAAAAAGACATCAAAGCTGATATCCTGGAGAAAAAACGGTTACTCACTTCTCGTAACTGTTGTTCTTCTTCAAGATGTGTTGTTCATGTCCATTCCAATCAGGTGTGTGCACACTCACTTCTCATAACTGTTGTTCTTTGAGATGTGTTGTTCATGTCCATTCCAATCAGGTGTGTGCACGTGCACGTTGGCTGGAAGATTTTTCCCTTAGCAGCAGCATCCGTCGGGTCGGCCTAGGGGCCCCCTGGACTTGTGCCCTCATGGCACTCAATATAGAGACCTGCCGACCGGCCACCCCCTCAGTTCCTTCTTGCCAGTTACTCCGACAGAGGGGTAGGAGGGTGGATACAGTAATGGACATGAACAACACATCTCAAAGAACAACAGTTACGAGAAGTGAGTAACCGTTTTTTCTTCTTCGAGTGCTTGTTCATGTCCACTCCAATCAGGTGACTCCCAAGTGAAATTTAGGAGGTGGGGTCAGAGCTGTCCACTGATTGGAGTACTGCTCTTCCGAAGGCCGCATCGTCTCTGGCCTGCTGAGTGATTGCACAGTACATGGCGAAAGTGCGTATGGATGACCACGTTGCCGCCCTGCAGATTTCCTGGGTGGGAACTTGAGCCAGGAATGCCGTTGATGAAGGCTGCGCACTGGTAGAGTGAGCGGTTATCGGGGGCGCAGGAACCCCTGCTAGCTTGTAGCACTCACTAACACAGGCCACACTCTATGATGAAATGCATTGGGCTGAAACTGGCTGACCCTTCATCCTGTCCGCCACTTCCACAAAGGGCTGGACCAACTTTCTGAACAGTTTCATCCTCTCGATGTAAAAAGTCAGCGCTCTGCTGACGTCCAGAGTGGGGAGCCTCTGCTCCCTGCTGCTCAAATGAGGTTTAAGGTAGAAAACCGGGAGGAAAATGTCCTGGTTGATGTGGAACTGCGATACCACCTTCGGGGGGAAGGCCGGATGGGGTCTGACCTGAACCTTGTCCTTATAAAATATGGTGTAGGGCGGCTCTGAAGTTAGGGCCCTGAGCTCAGATACCCTCTAGGCTGAGGTTATTGCCACCAGGAACATGACCTTGTAAGAGAGGTAGAGCAAGGAGCATGTTGCTAAAGGCTCAAAGGGATGCCCCATGAGTCTAGAGAGGACCAAGTTGAGGTCCCAGGCAGGAACCGGTTGGCGGACATGCGGGTACAACCTGTCGAGTCCCTTCGGGAAGCGGCTGACCAGAGGGTTAGCGAAAACCAAGTGGCCCTGTACCCCTGGATGGAAAGCTGAGATGGCAGCCAAGTGCACTCTTATAGAAGGCAATGAGAGACCCTCCTGCTTCAGATGTAGAAGATAGTCCAAAATGTGGGGCACTGAGCAGGGCCGGCTCTAACTTTTTTGCTGCCCCAAGCAGCAAAAAGCGCCACCCCCCGAGCCCCGCACCGCCGGAGCCCGCCCCTGCCCCTGCCCCCCGCCGAGCGCCACGCCGCCGGAGCCCGCCCCTGCCCCTGCCCCCCGCCGAGCGCCGCGCCGCCGGAGCCCGCCCCTGCCCCCCGCCGAGCGCCGCGCCGCCGGAACCCCCCCCAGCGCCGGGCCCGCACCGCCAGAGCGCCGCCCCCCCCCCCCCCGCGGAATGCCGTGCCGCGCTTCCCCCGCCGCCCCTTACCAGGTGCCGCCCCAAGCATGTGCTTGGGTGCCTGGTGCCGGTCCTGGCACTGAGGCTACATCAGGGGCAAGTCGCACTGTGCTGACCAGATTGAAAATCTCTTCCACTTGGCAAGGTACGTGGCCCTCGTCAAGGTTTTTCTACTGCCGAGAAGGACCTGTCTGACCTGGTCTGAACAGGAAAGCTCAGACGGATTCAACCATGGAGCTTCCATGCTGTGAGATGGAGCGACTGCAGGTTCGGGTGTTGGAGACATCCATGGTCCTGTGTTAGAAGGTGGTGGGGAGAGTGGTAAGGTAATCAGGGCTCCCAAGGACATGTCTAGGAGGGATGTGTACCCGTGCTGACGGGGCCAGGCCGGTGCTATGAGAACGACCCAAGCACAGTCTCTGCGGATCTTGAGCAGGACCTTGTGAACAAGTGGTATCGGTGGGAAGGCGTATTGAAGAGCCCCCAAATGGAGGAGAAATGTGTCCGCTGTGGAACCCGGGCTGTGATTCTGGAAGGAGCAGAACTGCTGACACTTCCCGTTGCGTCGTGTGACGAAGAAGTTGATCGGGGACATCCCCACCTCTGGAAGACCGAACATGCAACGTCTGGGCAAAGGGACCACTCATGACTGCGGAATGACCTGCTGAAGTGGTCCGCCAACTCATTCTGGACCCCGGGGCGGTTCGACGCCTGTAGGTCGACTGAGTGTTCTACACAAAAGTCCCATAACCTGAGGGCTTCCTGGCACAGGGGAGAGGAGCGTGCACCCCCCTGTTTGTTGATATAGAACATTACAGTCGTATTGTCCGTCATGACCAACACACATTGTCCAGTTAGATAGTGGCGGAATATCTGACACACTAGGCGCACCGCTCTGAGCACCGTGCGAAGTACCAATCAGTCCAAAGTGATATGGGCCCATGCACGGTAGAAGGGGGATAGACGGGAGGAAAAGGTAAGGCAGGGTAGATCCAGTCTCTGGTCTGGAACACTGTCCTTGATCGCACCTTCAAAAGGCTGGTTTAGGGCCAGAGGGTGGTTTGGGCTGGCCAGAGCCTTGACTAGTGGAAGGGTGTTGCCTCCTCCGAGAACCGTCCTGGTGGTTCTGTTGCTGGAACCTTTGAGGAGGTTGCGGGCGGAAGTGTTTCCGCTGCATGGCGGGGGTGTGCAGGCTCAAGGATCTGAGGGTGGCTCAGGAATCTTTTAGGCTGTGGAGCCGTTTGTCTTCGCTGAAAACAGTCTCACCCTCAAACGGGAGGTCCTGAATCATTTGCTGGACCTCGTAGGATAACCCCAAGACTTGGAGCCAAACGCCACGCCTCAAAGCCACCCCTGTCGCCATCACTCTAGTGGTGGCGTCTGCAGCGTCTAATGCTGCCTGCAAGGAGGCCCGGGAGACTAGCTTCCCTTCCTCCACCAAGGCTGTGAACTCTGACCGGAAATCCGAAAGGACGAGCTCCGTGAACTTTGCCATTGCTGCACAGGTGTTATACGAGTACCTGCTCACGATGGCCTGTTGGTTAGCGATACGGAGTTGCAAACCACCAGTCGAGTAAACCTTCCTACCCACAAGGTCTAGGCATTTAACGTCCCTATTCTTTGGGGAGGGACGTTGGAAGCCCAGTCTCTCCTGCTGGTTAGCTGCATCGACCACCAGCGAGTCCAGAGGCGGGTGGGAGTACAGATGCTCAAACTCTCTGGAGGGCACGAAATACCACTGTTCGTTGCGTTTGACAGTAGGTGGCAAGGATGCCGGCGTCTGCCACAGGGTCTTAGTGGTGTCCACAACCGTCTTTATATAGGGCAAGGCTATGCGTGAAGGTCCCGAGGGTGCGAGGATGTCCACCATGGGATCTGCCTCCTCTACCACCTCCTCAGCCTTGATGCACAGACCCTGGGTGGCCATGTGGAGCAACTGCTGCAAGTCTATGTTGTCCTCTAACACAGGGGCTATGGCCGTCCCCGCCAAACCTTCATCCGGCAATGAGGAAGAGGAAGCGTGTGCCGGTAGTGGAAGCTCCCTACCATCTGCCCCCGAGGGGTCACATGACTCCCAGGGCAGCGTTGGAGGAGGTGGTGCCGCTGACGGTGCCGGGGCCATCGGCATCAGTCGCACCTGAGGGAGCTGTGTCGGCACACTCACAGGAGCTGCTGAGGTTGGGGGACCCGGTGCCGACATTGGTACTGGGGCCATAGGTGCCTGCATCGAGGTCAGAGCCGAGCACAGTGCCGGAGTTGACGACGGAGCTAGAGGCAAAGGTGTCAGGACCGTAGGTGCCGAGGGCAGATGTGCAGCAGAAGGTGGCACGAAAGTGGCAGAGGCCACAGAAGATGCTGCTGAGCGTGGATCCTGGGTTCCTCCCTAGCCCTGGTGAAAAGCCAAGGGGGTTCAGAAGGACCACTGAGGCGGATTCTGCCACTGCGGAGGTCATGCCTGGGGCTCTCTTCTGTCTCTACCAGACCTTGATCTACGGCTTCTGCTCCTACCAGAGCGATAGGAGTTGGACTCTGACTCCAAGGCCTCAGACACTGAAGACCACGGAGGAGCCAATCCTCAATGCCTCGAATGTCGAGAGCTCGGGGACCGGGAAGGCTCTCTGTCAGAGCGGGCAGGCGCCGCTGGACAAGGTGAGGGGAAGCGTCTCGACATCATAGCCGGCTTCCCTTACAGTGCACAGGAGGACACGGCTCCGTCGGCGCTGAAGGTTCCTCCCTGGCAGGCGAGAACGGTGCCGTCAGGTGGAGGAGGTCCCGAGCAGCCTGATACGCTTCTGGCGTGGACGGGAGCTGTAGCTGCTGCATAGGTGCCGGTGATCGAGGCGGAGCCAGACTCAACTGCCGCACCTGGGCAGGAGTCGACATGGCCCTGGAAGGAGATCCAGAGGTGTGGCCTGCCTGAGGAGCCGTGATGGTGCCGAGCGTCCCTGGAAGAGTCCTTCCTCGGCGCTGAACTTGCCGATGGTGCTGGGCGCTCCGCATCGAGGATGACGCATTGGGGTCGGGTCTCTCGAGCCCGGGTCAGAGTGAGGGTGTAGAGCTGCCTCCATGAGGATCACCTTGAGCCGCTGTTCCCTTTCTTTAAGAGTTCTCAGCTGGAACTCGTGGCAGATCTTACAGTGATCTTCCTGATGTGTCTCCCCTTGGCACTGTAGACACGACGAGTGCGGGTCACTCTTCGGCATGCCTTTCGCGCAGGCCACACAGTTCTTGAAACCCGGGGCCGTGGCATGCCACAGCGCCAGGAACCAAAGTACTGGGGAAAACCCCCAACAAACACTATACTAAACTCTAGTAACTCTAACAACACTAAGAACTAACTATATACAATGGAATAGACAGAAAACTTACTGAGCAAGAGCCAAGGAAGTTCCAGGCCCCGTCACTGGCGGTAAGAAGGAACTGAGAAGGTGGCGGGTCAGCAGGGCTCTATATTAGGCGCCATCAGGGGGCGACTCCAGGGGACGCCCAGGACAACCCGACAGATGCAGCTAAGGGAAAAATCTTCCGGCCAAGGTGCGCACGCACACACCTGATTGGAAGGGACATGAACAAGCACTCAAAGAAGAACCCCAGCTACCAGCCACCCTGATCCTTCCTGCATCTGCTAGGGATCTGAGCCACAGGCAAGGAAAATGGCTTCACATTTGGAACCTTAACCCAGGTTTCACCTCCTTTCAGCATTCAATGGGGTTTTACCACACAGGCTTTGACAAGGGTTCTCTCTGTCCCAGAATCTCTCCACCCCATGAATGTCTTCCCATTAACGACTCCCTCCCCCTCCTACTGGGGATCAGAGGAGTCTGAGCCCAGGAGAGCACAACAAGACATGTATACTGGAGCCTGGAGCGAGAGCCAGTCTGCCAGCACACTGTGCCCCAGAGGAACTGACTGTGTGCCTGCTTTCCCTCAGAAGTTCACACTCTGAGCCGGACCTACAGGTTGCTTTCTTTGTTGGACAGAGGGTGGCTAGCTCTTCTGTCCCAGGTAACCCGTATTTCATCAGCCATTAGGCATTTTGCCCAGTTATGCCTAATTGCACCTCAGGTCTTTAGGATCTCTTGCATGTTATATACCCCTGGTTTGGGTTTACTCAAATCCCACTGCTGGGCTCCCCTTGTGACCACCTGGGGTTTATGCAGAAGCCAACCCTGTGCCCTGCCACCTGTAACCAACCCACTCGCAGCATCCGCTGTCACCTGAGTGCAGAGGCTGGGGCTCCCTGATGGACAAACAAGGGGCATGCGATGGAATTAATTGTAGCACCAGTTTATGGACGCTGCTCCCAGGGACTGAGTCAAATGCAGGGCCAGGATTTTGAATAGGGATGGGAATGTTCTGACCATTACGGACACTTGTAGGTATCTGGGCTAAGGCGAATCAGAGCTCCTGGGGCAAGAAAACCTCTTTCACTCACATCCAGCACTTCACAGCTGGCCAGTTGTGAAGTGAGAGGCTTCTGCTCGTCTTTGAAGCACCAGGCTGGGGGAAGGACACAGAACTAGCTGGACCAATGATCTGATCCAGTCTGGCAAATCCCGTGGTTCTTGTGTGTGTGACATACCAGGGTCCACGTCAGATCCGGGGGCGGGGGCTGTGTCACCCCTGCCCTGCAATCTTGGGTGCTTTACAATGCCTTGCTGAAGTAGCTCCCACCTGGGCAGCTCTCAAACAGGCTTCCAGCATGCAGGTCACACCCTGTGTCTGCCAGTCTGCCCGCTACACCCTGGCTCTCACCAGCCTGGGTTATTCTGCAAGGTGACCCTAACACACCCCTAGTCCCACTTCTTCCCCCAGAAATGCATGTCCTACTCTGCCCAGCCCTCTCCTGGACAGTACAAATATATTCACTCCATTATCCCTTTAGGGGAATAATAGGCCAGTTTATTACCTTAAATAGTTACCTAGACACTTCAATTTAAACACACTAGATTAGATAAACCAGTAAAACAAGTTTGTTTACTACAGAGTAATTTTAAGTGAGTACAAACAATGAGGCATAAAAGTCAGAAATGGTCACAAGAAAAAAAGACAAAACACTAGTAGCTACTTAAGACTCTATCTTAGTTGCAAAGCAAATTTTCTCACCACATGCTTCCAGCAAGGTTACTGACCAAACTCTTCAAGTCAGAACCCCTCCCCCAGAGTCCAACAGCTGTTTCTTTTTGTCTTCTCAGGTGCAGGGAACAGGGAGGGGAAGGGGTGCCTTGAAGTGTTTGTCCCTCCTTTTTATAGTTGTTGTCCCTCTCTTGAAAAACATTTCCAGCTGAGACCCAGGAAACAAAGAGTCTAGGTGGAAGGATGTTCCCTGCTGGTTTTTTCAGTTGTTTGAACTTCTTTTGTTTTCCCTTCCTCGTTGATGACTCTGCTTAAATGCCAATTAAGGCAAGCCCACATTCCTTCCTTTGTTTAGGACAGACCTGACTTCTGCCTGGTCAGGGCGGTGGGTTTTGGAACAATACTTTCGTACAAAGATTATGACAATAGTGTGCACGGTGTGAATACGGGGGTGTATTCCGTCACACCAATGAAGCTCTATTAGTGCCGTGTCAATGGGCTGCTTGAGGGGGCTGTCAATCACAAGTCTGATTTCCTCTCGGGTGGAAAGCACTGGTGGGAATCGCTTAGCGCCGTGCTGATCGGCTCTGTGCATCACACTGAGGCTACCCATGGTAAAGTGTCTCTGGTACAAATAAGCAGCGTGACTTGGTAGCATTCCATAGAACGTCAAAGCAGTTTACACCTCGCCTCCCTGAAAGGTTTAAGGAATGATCCGAGCCCAGGTCTCCTGCGGCCCCTGTTCTGTTCCTGTACTCGGAGCAGGCGGCTTTAAGCCCTGTTTGTGCCCCTTGTGCCGTAAGCCCATCTAGGCCCTGCCCCGCCCCAGTGTAAATTAGAGCAGCCCCAGCTAGTTCATGCTCTGGTTGCAGTGGCCCCCTAGTGGTTGAACACACTAGCGGCAATACAGCACACTGCTGCCACTCCCCCTGCAGCCGAGGCTGCGAGGAGGGCTGGCATAGCCAGGGTGCAGCCCCCTTATACTGGAGGTAGTCCCTGGGAGCCCCTTCACGCTGCTGACACAGTGTGGTCAGATGAATCTAGATGTACACCTGTAAGGGACTCTGGGCTGACTCGAAGGGACTGTTGGGTAGCCCTTGAACCAATCCCAGGGGAATTCTGCCCTGCTGAATCCCGCTTCCTGCCACTGAGACGCCCAGTGCTGCGCTGCAACGCAGTGCCGGCCGGGTGCATCAGCCAGTAGGAAATGTGGGAAACAGCCCTGTAATGAGCAAGCTCAAGGTCACCGCCTGCGCAACAGGGTGGCGGCCAAGAGGGATGGATTCATGTTCAATTAAATCTGCTTTAAAAAAGCAATCCCACTTTACACATGCCCGAGTGGGGAAATAGTCCAGGAGCCGAGCTTAGAACACTGCCGCTGGGTGCCAGCGTGGGGGCCTGCGCCGGAGGTGAGGCTGGATCAGCTGTTCCCTGCCCCTGGTTGGAGCTGTGGGGATTTAGGCACAGCGGAGATCCCTGACCAGTCACAGAACAGGGCCAGCTCTGTCCTGCTGGAGTTTTCCAGGGCTACTTCCGCGCCATGACACTTCTCATCAAGACGCAATCTGCAAGGGTCGCCTGCGTCTCTCCAGAGGCTGGAGGACCAGCGAGATTCCTGCCTGAATGGGCTGGTATCCACCATGCCATGGGCATAGCCCCCCATTCCCTGCACCCAAGGCCCTGTGAGCCAGTGCACTGAGTTATCACAGCTGGGCAGAAAACACTGGTGGGAGTTCTGCCTTTTTGCGATGGCTCTTCTAGGGGTGGGTTGCCTGGTAGACAAAAGCAAAGCTCCCAGAGGAGCCCTTGGTGGCGCAGACAATTAGCGAGAGGTCAGGGACCCCAGTCCTTGCCAGGTTGACAATGACCTCGCCGCTTTGCCTCCCGCTGGTCGGACGTGGGGTTACTGTCCTGCCCTTCGCAGCTTGCCGTGGACTCATTTGGGGGCGGTTGTGACGCCTCATTGCCTTGCAGCGTGATGGTCTCCGCACACCATGTCATGCCGGGGCATTGTGGCGAGCCAGCTCAGCGGCCCGGAGAGGAGTCTGTCCCTAGACTATTGCAGCTCCTTGTCACGGTGACATTAGCAGGGCCCCTGACAAGGACCAGTCAGGCATGAAGACTGGACTCCCCACCCCGCCTGGAGGTCCCTCCGGGCAGAGGCAAAGCACATGGCGGGGGCCAGGTAAGGGAAACCTGCCCTGCCCTGGCTGGACCTGTCATGAGGCTGATGCGTGGGCTTCATCCCCAAGAGCAGGGGGGGTTGGGAGCCCTCAGGGGGTCGCCAGGTTATTCCATGGGGGGGCGCGAGCTGTCAGCCTCCATCCCAAACCCCGCTTTGCCTCCAGTATTTACAATGGGGTTAAATATATAAACAAGTGTTTTTAATGTATAAGGGGGGTGGCACTCAGAGACTTGCTATGTGAAAGGAGTCACCCACCAGTACAAACATTTGAGAGCCACTGCCCTAGAGCTCCCAGCCCAGCCGCAGGAAATCCTGGGCAAATAGAAAAAGGATTAAAAATTTGACAACCTAAGATGGGGAGGGCAGTGGTGGCTGTGACGGCTCAGGCCTCACGTCCCTGCTCCACGTGTGGCCGCCTCTGTCACACAGTGCCTAGAATAGTCTCACCATCTGCTTCCCAGCCTCCCGACAACGGACTAGCCCCCGATTTCCCGCTGCGATTACAAAAAGTGACTTTATGCATCAGCTCCTTTTAACTCTCCCGTCTTTCCCCTCTGTGTGTACATATATAAAATTCAGGTTTGGCCCTTAGAAAAGAGAGAGAGAGATAATGTCTGCAAAGCATTTAATCTTCTGCCCGAAGAACAGCAGAGAGCAAATTAGGATCAACTCCAATTAATTTGCCTTGATGGGCAAAATCTGGAGAGCAGCCATTTCTAGGCATTAAGAACAAAAGCAGAGCGCGTAAAGTAGGTCGCAAAAGTTTCATAACCAGTGAGGGGCTTTCGCCACACGCCTAGCGTACCAGAGCTGCCCAAAGCCCAGGAGGGGTGAACCCACAGCTGGGTTTCACATGCAGCACCATGGCCCCCACCACCAGCCTGGGGCTCCGAGCCAGCAGGGCTCTGCACTGGTGTTCGAGGCAGGGAGGACACGTACCTGCCTTGATCTGGGGAAGAAGCCAGGCTGTATTTCAGTCAGGGGCAGATTTAAGGGGAAAGGCTGGTGGGCAGATGCCCTGTGTGGGGCCTGACAGCATCATCCAGTGTGGGGACAGGGCTGGGGGAGGAGGAAACATAGTTGTGTTTTTGCCCTGCACTGGTGTTTGCTTTTCTCCTTCACCCCATTGTCACCTTGCAACCTGTCCTGGTTCGTCTCTTCCCCCACGTGCCCCTACCTAGCTCCCAGTCACCCCATCCCCACGCTGAGGCTGTCAGCCTCCTCCCCTTCTTGGGCTCTGAGCGCCCCATACACAGACTCCACCCAGCCTCCCCGGGGTCAGGTGTCTTGGCTGCCTCAGCCCCTTGCACGACAGTATTCCTTCCCCCGTGGGCACTGCCACGGGGTTCCCAGCCCCACCCGTGGTCCCTCAGCCCCTCCTTCTCCTGCCCAGCAGCCTGGGGGCGGGGGGGGGGGCAGGGGAGGAGCAGTTAGCAGCTGAGCTGGGGGGAAAATGCCAATTTTTTTTTTTTTAAGATAAATTTTGGGGAATTTTTATTTAATTTCCCACCATTCTTGGTTTGTTTCAGAGTTTTGTTTTTTGGGATTTCCCCCCCCCCTCAAATCCCATGTGTAGGAGAAATGTTTCGGTTTTGAAACCCCAGCCCGGAATTGTTCTGGTGTCGTCTTGGTAAAACCAAAAAGTCCATCCAAAATGAACAGGTAAAAACAAAAAAGTTATCACTAGCCTCCCCTAGAGCTGGGCAAAGGGAGAGGCAGGGCCAGGAGGAGACCCACTGACCCCCAGCCAGCTCCTACAGACCAGTGGGCTTCAGCCCTTTCTGTACATTAACAGGGACGAGGCCCATCGGGCATTTGCTGATCTGCAGCCCATGATTTCTGAGCCCATTTGATGGGGCTCCGAGGGGGTCAGTTAGCAAAGCAATTCAGCCTTTAGCAGCTGCTGGAGACTGATCCCCTGCCATGGGATTGGGTATTAACCTGTTTGAACCCACATCCTCCTCAGGGAACCGGGGCCAGGATATAGGAATTAGCAGTAGCCTGGCACGTCACCCCCTCTGACACAGCTCCCACTGCTGCCAACCCAGCTCATCCCCAACACAGCCTCTCCCCCGTGGAGCCCCCAGCCGGGGGAATCTAGAATCATTTGAATGGCTGTAATCAGGTGCAGACTCACCCCTGCGGCGCCTCCTGCTGGTCATCTCCGGAATTAGCTTACCAGCATCCAGAGCGCCCTCTGCAGGCCAGGTGTCCCACCTGTCGTTGGCCCCATGTCCCTCCCAGACCCCAGTGCCCTTGGCTTGGGTGCTGCTCCCCTGGCAGTACCCCACTCTCTCTCTGGGTCTCCCCACCCAGGGGAACCCCCATCCCAATGTCACCTCAGTCATGGCTACTGCCAGTCACCATCTAGCCCCCGCGCCCGGGGCAGACTGCAGTCTATCAGCCAATCATCACCAGCAACAAGGGGCTTGGACTGGCTGCCTTTACCCACCCTCAGGCTGCCCCCCTGCAGCCCCAATACCTTTATGGGCCTAGGACCAGGCCCTGCAGCCTGGGGAGTTGCTGGCCTAGGGCTTCCCAGCCCCCAAGGCCTTTCCCCAGCCCTGCCTCACTCTAGGGCCCCAGTGAGCTCCCTGCAGCCAGGCCTGTCTCTCTCTGCAGTCAGAGGGAGACTCCTCAACTTCTGGCTGCCCTGGCCTTATAAGGCTGAGTGGCTCAGTTTGGAGTGTGGCCCCAGCTGCAGCCACTTCCCCAATCAGCCGGGGTTTTGCCCCTTTACACAGCCCCAGCCCTCTGCAGGGCTTTTCCAACCCCTTCAGGGCTGGAGCGGGCGTTCACCCGCTACAATGGCCTCTATTGATTGCACACTGCTATTCCAGCCTGATACGCAAGGGCCAGTGTTAGCGTATAAGCCTGTCTCTTAGCCTGGGAGATCATTTGGGGTGTGATTTTTGATACTTTTATATCCTGACTAATATGTGTGAAGAAAGAACAAAGACGCTGTGTGTTGCTTCTGCCTAACCAGATGGGGTTTACAGCACCATGAGAAGAGATAAGGAAGAGAGTTAAGGTGTTGCTGGGTATGGTGGGAGTTTAATATATGCGTGTGCACTTGAAGACGGCCTCGACTCCTTTCTCAAGGCAAGGTCAAGCAACCCGTCAGGAGGGACAAGTGGGGATGGGTGGGAGGCATAAGAAACACTAACAAGCCAGGGAAAAGGGGACCCTGGGCGAAACATAACCTCACTCCTTACCCCTCCCAGGGGGTACAAAAGAGGTGGTATCGAAGCCCCCAGACTTACAAACCTCCAAAGGGAACACGACCATAAATTGTAAGGGGTGGGACCCAGGCTGTGCACTACAGGTATAACTATGCCTGCTGGGAAAGAGGAAGGGGGACAGGGAAAACGGCAGTGTACAGAGCGGTGGCTATGCTTGCTTGAGTAACCCAGTAAACATCGCATGGCCTGCACTTCGGACTATGGTCTTCTGCTTTCGGTCTGTGTGACAAGAACCAAGGGAGGGGCAAGGGAAAAGCCCTTCCAGGCAACACAAAGCTAGACTGTGCTCCCTGCCCCACAACTTAGTTAGCTCCGAGTTAAGACTGATGGGCAGTACCCCGTTCCCTTCCAGAACGCGAAGGGCACCTAGCTTACAACAGTGAAAACCGCCTACAGACCCACCCCACAGCTTTAACTCTGCCCCCTGCAGCTGGCAAGCGCCCCTGTGGATGACTATGCTTCAGCCAGAGCTGCCCTGTAACAAACCGACAGGAGGAAGGAGAGAGATGTTGGGCAGAGTGCTGCCTGGAAAGAGAATTGGAACTCTGAGCAAAGAAACCACCTCCTGCTGTTTGATTCCTACTGTGTTCAGGGAAACGGGACTTTGTAAATAAACAGGATTGTATCAGAAGAATACCTGACTCCATCCCCAATTTCTTCCCCAATAGGAAAAACCCACAAGACCCCAAATTTTGGATAACTGCTCTGGTCAAAAGATGTAACAATGTCCTTTGACAAATAGAAAAAGGGCCTTATGACTAAAATTGGTCCAATGCCTGACACTGTTTTTGGACCACTTATTTAAATAAACTACAGCATTTTGAGGGATAAAATGGATAGTGTGAATCTTTGGCTTGTGTAGATTGGATGAATTAGTGTAGACAGCTTAAATTTGTTTTCTGAGTTTATTTTTCGTGCTAAATAGATGTCACTGTTTTGATTGCGACCAGAATCATGTTGACCTTACGCCAGTCATTAGAACAGGGCTCTCTAGTATGGGCACATTTCCTGGTGCTCAGTAACCCCTTTGATCATGCTGACATTGGTGAGAGTCAAAGCCACTTGCTTTTCTTTGATCACACACAGTCCCACTGTCAAGGAGAGGAACACACATCATGAGTCCATAACCCTAATAATGTTGCTTAGGGTAGTCTTTTGCCTTCCCCTTATTTAATGCTATTTTCCTTAACACTTCTAAAGAAAAATCTGAGCCTGCAAGTGAATTTTAGAGCACTTTGACATGTCAACTCTTAGACCAGAAACTTTGCTCAGAGCAAAACTCCCAGGTGGAGCCGCTGCAGGCAGAGAGCAATTAAGTGCACAACTCACTGCCTCTGAAAGCTGCCAAGTACAGGGTTTGAATTCACAGTATCCAGGTAATTCCTAGGGCTATAATTTGTCACCTTGAGCCCCCAACTTCCTCTAACCGCAGCTTGTCTGCAAACACTCTGGCTTGCAACACAGCCCCTACCCAACTGCACAGTGCAAATTATTTTCTCCGGCATGTTAACTTAGCTCAAGCCACATTGTCAAGCTAGTTTTCAAACAGGGCTTCCTCAAAGGGACAATGGGTGTCAGTTGCTCGCAGAGCTCAAACCTGAGCAGGTGGTCTCAGTATGGCAAGATCAGAGCCACAGTTTGACCCCCACATGTCTATACAAAAACCCTTGTAAGAACCATCACATTTTTGTCATGTGATTTTAAAGTGGGGGGAGGCTATATCTCAGGAAATTCTTGCTCAAATAACCTCAAATTTGGGCCACTAACCCTACCCCAGTCCCCAGGAGGCTCAGCAAAGTTAAAGAAAATCCAAGTAAACGTGGATTTGAGAGTACTTAGAAAAACTGACTGTTGAACAGTAAGATGGATTCAACCGCACCTAGTAGTGCTCCATCATAATCCTCACCTTCTTTTCTCCTGGCAGGAGGGCTGAGGCAGCACTGGGACTTATACAACAGTGTCCCATGATCAAATCCCTTTGAAACCCACTGGCTTGAAGAAAGACGGGTCAAACTAATTGTTCTGTGCTTCCTCCAGGCCTCTGGGGCCCTGGCTTTTCCCAGGTGCCAGCCTGGGTATGTTGTTTAAATGCTGCACACAGCACAGGAAGCCAGGACTGCTATAAATAATCACTGATGTTAGAGCGCCCACTAAAATGTGCCGGTTACTGTCCAGACACAGGAAGACATTCTCATTGCCCTGAAGAATTTACAATTTAAAATCCAGGAGGCTCCGTTTCTAGCTGTGGGCAAGTCACTGCTCAGTGCCCGAATTTGCCCACTAGTCAAATGGTCAGGTCACAAACGAGATGAGGGAAGAGACAGCCCCCCAGTTTTCACTCCGGCCATCACTGCACGTCCACTACGGAGACAGCAGTTTGCACTCACTACATGCCCGCTTATGTATATTATTTAATCAAGTGCTATCAGTGGGCAGTTCTCATTATGTCTTTCCAACTACAGCCGCTCTCAGTAACAGTTCCCGGTAACTCCTACACATGGATCACCGACCATTCCACTCAAACTAATCAAAACCTGCCGACGCTTAAGTGCGTCCTGATCCGTAACAAGCAAAGCCCGGTGTGCAGAGTGGAGCGTGCGACCGAGTGGGTACACGTTACACACCTGATTCTGAAAGCAGCAGAGCTAGCTAGCCAGCCCAAAGAGGAACTGCTTTGTCTGGGCAATTAGTCCCCCAGTGCCGGGGCCCCATTAGCAAGCCTGGCTCTTGTAAGGTGCCTTTTTTCACCTTTTACGATGGAGTCGAAGGAGTTCAGGTCTCCTATTACATAGATCCAGCCACAGCCCCTTCAGTTCCAACTCGCTCGGATTCCCGTGTTGAATCCCAGGTGCAGTATACCCTGCATCACTGTTCAGGCTTCTTACATCATTCGCTTTGGGACAGCGAGATGCTGAGGGGTGTTGCCCAGCTGCTAGGAGCGTAAGGAGCTCTGTGCTACAGAGAGTGCGTGGGCTGCTCACCGACATTACCGCCACTGCCTACCCCAACCGGTCAGAGACCAGGCGTGGGGCCCCAAAAATCATCACCTTGGCTCAAAAATCCAGAGGTTTTTAAAAATCCCACCTTTTTGGTTCTGATCCTTTGTCTTCTGGTCACAGTCTGGGCCTGTTTTCAGGGATTTCCCCCCCGCAATCACGAGGGCAAGACATTTCCTTCTTTTTTCCAATGCAAGTGGACAGTGTCCACTAATCCGCTGACTCCAGGCCGTTACCATCAAACACAACTACTGTGGTGCTCGTGATAAAATGGTGGCTCTCTGCTGACGGTGTGGGGCTGGGCTCAGCCAGAGCGGAAGGGTGGCCCAATGGTTAGGGAGCTGCTGTAGGAGTTCCCACCTCTGCTGCCACAGACTTCCGGTGTGACCTTGGGAAAGCCACATGGGCCCATGTGAGACAAGGTGCGGGAGGTAATATCTTTTATTGGACCAACTTCTGTGGCTGGTTTGCAGAGGTGACCAGCTAGTATGGTGATAGGGGCAGACGTGTGTCTTAGCGAGCCAGTTAGGTCTTCCCATTTACAGTCCTGTCTGGTTTTGCAGAGGTGATGCCAATTTGCTGCTTGGCTTGTATGGAGCGTGCTCACACGGACTGAGCATGCTCAGTAACACTGCTGAATCCGGCTGTCCTCACTCTGCCCCTATCAGCAGGTGCGTGAGGGACAATACCAGGCAGCATTGCTATTGTGATGGATGCTATTTCCAGACTGCCAAAGATTGAGTTCACTCTTAGAGTGGAGTGAAACTCGGACCGTCCATCCTGCAGGAAATTCTAACTCTTCAACGTTTGTTTTCATCCTGAATGGAAAGGGGAAAAGATCAAATTTTTCATGGAACCAAAAATTCTAAAAAGTTTCCCCTGGAAATGTCAGAAAGTTGCACGTCGGCATTTCTGATCGAAGCACAACGTCTCCCGGTGGCCTCCTGGTTCCCAGCCCAGTGCACCTTCACCTAAGCTAAAAGGCAATTTGAGGGGGGAAAGCATGAAAATGATAATGAGGCTCCATCTCATCTGGTCCCTGTCTGGAGCAGTTATGTGCGGCACGCCGAAGCGAGCAGTCTAACTATGGAGCTCTTCCTAGAACAGTGCTAATCAGAACTGCCCACTGAAGGGTATTGCACTGGTGCTGTCTATGGCAGGAGACAAGGCTAGTGTCTGACCTGGGCTGGCAGCTCCCAGTAATGCTCTTCTTTTCAGAGCCTGTCTTTGGGTCTCTCTTGATTTGGCCCTAGTTTTCAGACCCTGCAGAGCAGCCACTTAGAGGGGCTGCCAGGCAGCTGAGCCAGGGATTCTGGAGCCTGAGGGTCCAGGCCCCATTTCAGTGCAGCCCCCTGCACCCACCCGACAGCCTCAGGACAGTGGGACCCTCCTCCTTGGCAGGTGGGTGACAAAGCCCATCTCACCCATCCCAGTTTGGCTCTGTGTAAACCTGCTTCAGAGCCCTGATGTGCTGCTGGAACAGGGGAGTCAGCAAAACCCCTCCCGGGGCTCCCCTCCAACGCTCCCCCGAATCCACCACAGCTGGGGAGCTCCGTGCTGTTAGGGGGAGGGAGCTGCACACTCCCACATTGCTCCATCTCATTAGCATAACTCCCCCTGTGCCACCTTGACAGCAGCTCATTAGCATAGACATGCCCAGCCTCATCCCTCTCTGAAGGAGCATTTCTCTAGGGCCTGGAGTGGAAACTTTCAGTCTCTTCACCTTCCCGCAGAGCCTCAAGCATGGAGCCTGTGTGAAGAGCAGAGACTCATTCAAGAGAGGAGGTGGGGTCTACCGGTTAGAGGAAGGGCCTGGGAGTCAGGACTCCTGGGTTCTAGTCCTGACACTGGATAAGTCAATTCACTGCTCTGTGCCTCAGTTTCCCCATCTGTAACTTGGGGGCAATGATCCTGACACACACACACTCCAGTCATCAGTGTTTGTAAAGGTCCTCAAGCAGGTGGTGCCAGAGGAGGACAGGGGGTGTTGCCATCATGGGGATCTGTCCCAGACCTTGTCTGCCTTCCTTTGTGGGGCATGAGACCTGACCAGTGTGGCTTCTTGGGCTCGCCCTCTGAGCCCCCTGCCACACTCGCTCCAGCCTCGCTGGGGCCCAGATAAACAACCACCCGCGGCTGGGAACAGCCCGTGCAGCCGGCAGCTGATCCTCTTAGCCCAATCCTGCAGGGATCCAGCACTAATTCACCCTTAAACACAGGATTGTCGGACATGGTAAATGAACGAAGCGGCAGCTTATCCGCCCCGTCGTCTGCCAGAACGACAGTGAGCGCGCAGGGGCCTGCTGGAGCGGGAGGGGGCTCGCCCCAGGTGGGCAGCCCAGCCCTCAAGGGGCGCCGGGGGAGCGGTGAGCAGAGCGGATGCGTTGAACACCCTTCCCACCCAACTGGCCAGGTGCCAGCCTGTGGGTCAGGCACCAGGTGGCTGGGCAGAGCAGGGAGTTTTGCCCCTCCCAACTCCTTCCCTGCCCCAGGCAGAGTCAAAGGAGAGGGAGAGTCACCGCTGGCCAGGGAATCCTGCCCATCCCTGGCTGGGCGCTACCCAACCCTGCAGGGGATCAGGGTATTAGGATAAAGGGGTGGGTCGGGCCCAAGGCAAGCCCCATCTGCAGAGGCTCCCCAGCCCTGGCTCTCGCTGGCTTCTGGCTGTGCTGGGAACAAGTGACCCTGCCTCACACCCGGCTCCCCTGCCCCCAGGGGCCAGCAGCATTTAGTTCAGTGGGTCTGGGCCGCCTGCCCAAGAGCAGCTGTAATGTCAGGGCGGCCAGGGGAGGGGATGGATCCATTAAGGGGTCTAGAGAGCCGCGGAGGCCAGTCAGAGCAGGGGATACCAGGGGAAACCAGGGAGAGCAGACACGGGGCAGCAGAGGAGGGAAGCGCAGGACATCGGTGGGTCTGGTACTGCATGAGCCACGGGGCAGGGGGCTGCAAGTCGCTGCAGGATAGTTAGCAGGTGCATGTGTTTGGCAAGGATCTGAGTGGGGTGCAGGGGAGACTCACTGTAACATACCAGTGTGAACAGCCCTGTCTTGCTCAGACCCTACAAAAACAAACTGGTGCACACAGCCCAGCCTTCCGGAGAGACCCTACATAACAAATGGGTGTGAACAGCCCGGCCTTCCTGAGACACCCTATAATAACAAACCAGTGCGCATAGCCCGGCCTCCCTGATACCCTGCCAGAACAAACTGGTGTGAACAGCCCAGCCTTCCTGAGAGAGCACCTACACTAACAAACCACCATGTACAGTCCTACCCTGCCCAGTGACCCTACAATAACAAAGCTGTATGGGGCAGCTCTGTGTGTGTGTGTGTATCTTCCCTCAGTGAAACCCATTGACACTAACTCCATGACTCCTGTCCTGACTGTTGCCTGGGTCAGTCGCTGTATGGGCATCAGCATGTGTCACTAAGGGAGGCTGGCTAATGCCTGTCCAGCCAGGAGCTCTCTCTCCGGCCTGTGGCTGGGCCCCGTGCTGCGCTCGCTGGCACGGCGCATTAGCTGTCGCCTTTCCCCAGGGCACAGTCCCGACACAGCTGGCTGCTAAATTGAGCTGTGACCAGCTTGGTGCGTCCCCAGGGCAGGTTACGAGATGGAAACAGAGGCCTCTGGGCTCCAGCTCCAGGGAGACCCAGCTCTTGTTTGTGCTGTTCAGCAGGGGAAATGCTGAACTCATGGCACAGGCTCTAAGCTGCGCAGCCTCGTCCCTGCATTCAGGAGCCCGCCCACGGGCACAGAGTGCCCAAGACCAGGTGACACCATCCAGCCGGTGCCTGAGCGCCCTCACCTCAGCTTGGGCCAGGGAGAGGAAGGCTGGCCCAGCGCTGGGCTCAAGGCTCAGTATGCCTTAGGGTGAGGCCCTTAGCCCTCTGAGCCTCAGTTTCCCCATCTGTACAACGGGGAGACCAGCCCTGCCCTGCCTCACGGGCCGTCGTGCGGCTAAAGATACGAATGGCTGGGACGTGCTCAGACAGTACTGTAAGGGGGGGGGGGGGCAAAGACATACCTGAGTTCCAAAGTCAGGCCAGGCCCAGCCCCGCAGCCGCTAACGCTGCAGTGGCATGGGGGGCACAGCTGGACTCCGGCCCTTGGCAGCAGCGTTACTTGGGCCACTGCTCTGTGCTCTCACCCACGGCCAGTGCCCCCCCCAGCACAGCCCACAGGCTGCTCCCCAGGACGTGCCCAGGGCGCCAAAGCCCAGGTCCAGCAATGGCAGATGGCGTGCTGCCCAGGGCTGGTAGCAGAACCCCCCGTTCATCACAGGGGGGCAGGGGGTCTTTGTGGCTCTCAGCTGCAGCTTGTGAGTCATCATCGCTGGGCTCAGCTTGATCATTTGCTAATTAACCCAACCCAGCGTGCCAGGGGCCAGATGTCCGACAGGAAACTGCCTTAACCATCCATCAGAGCTTGGCACAGGTGACTCAGCCACCCCCGTCTGGGTCTAGCCCTGTAGCAGCCTTCCTGGCCAAACAGCGCAGCCTTAGCCTGAAAATGCAAAGGGCCCTTCTGCTCTTCTGGGCTGCAGCAAGGTGCACAGCTCGGCGAGCCAGGCTACACCACTTCTGCCGTGCTTGTTTGTTTCAAACCTCTGCTCTAGGAATTATTTTGGGGACGTTCACTGGCCTGTGTCATCCAGGAGGGGTCAGCCTAGAACGAAATAGTTCCATCTGGCCTCGGAATCTATGAATCTCCCAGCGCTTCACCCGCTGCTAAAATGCAGCCAGCTCTGGGGTGGAGCGCAGTTGTCCCGCTGAGCCAGCCGCACTGCTGTGCCTGGCACTGCTTGTAGGAGGTGAAGCAAGGCAACTGCTCAAGCTGGGGAGGGGGCCAATTGCAGACAAGCCGTAAGGGCCAAGCTGGCATTTAGCCAGGACACTGGGCTCACACCTTGCCCCTTGGGAACAGCTCTGCTACTGGAGAGCGGGTTGTTGCAGTGCCAGGGGCCCCACTCACCAGCCAGCAATGATGGCAGATACAAACTGCTCCCAAGGACCCACTTAGCCCCCCTGCAGCAGGGGGGCAGGGCCCTGCGGGCAGGCACAGCAATGGCTGGTGTGTGGCATCGGCAGTGCCAGGAGCACTTGGCTGGGAGGAGGGGCGCAGGCGAGCTCGTCTCCCCAGGCAGCGGGTGGGAGACCCTGGCACAGGAACCGCGAGCCCCGGACTCGCACAGCTGGGCCCTGGTTGTGCTGGGGTCTGGGGAACGCCAGCAGCTCTCACTGGGCACCCTCTGCAGCATGGGCCTCATGTGTTTTGCTCCCCGGCGATGGGGCGCAGGGCTAGAGAGGCCCTGGGGAGCAGAGGCCCAGGACTGACTTAGTGCCCAGCTGCCCAGGGGGGTAGGGATGAGCGGAGTAGTGGGGACTGCCTGGTCGCTGCCAGGGCTGGGCCTGCCCCATAGGCGATGTTGCTGTGAAATCAGAGCAAGCCACCCCCTGCTTCATTCCCCACCCCCAGCCCCCTGGGGAAGGGCTCCCTGTGACTGGGAAGCAGGAACTCGCCTCAGCTGTTAACAGGAGAGGTGGCACGGAGGGGCAGGCACCTGAGGTCGGGCTCACACCTGCCCAGGAGAGGCCTGCACAGAGCACGCAGGGCACCGAGGCACCCCAGTGCTAAGCTCTGCGACCGCAGGGTCAGGCATGGGGAGGGGAGGCCACGCTGGGGGAGCACGGCCCTCCCGTCCACAGCTCCCCCGTTCACAGCCAGCGCTCTCCGGCCCCACTGCAGCGGCATAAGAATGGCCATACTGGGTCAGACCAAAGGTCCATCAAGCCCAGTATCCTGACCTCTGACAGTGGCCAATGGCAGGTGCCCCCCAAAGGGAATGAACAGACAGGTTATTATCAAGTGATCCATCCCCTGTCGCCCAATCCCAGCTTCTGGCAAACAGAGGTTAGAGACACCATCCCTGCCCATCCCGGCTAATAGCCATTGATGGACCCACCCTCCATGAATCTATCTAGTGCCCTTTTGAACCCTGTTATAGTACTGGCCTTCACAACACCCTCTGGCAAGGAGTTCCACAGGTTGACAGTGCGTTGCATGAAAAAATACTTCCTTGTGTTTGTTTTAAACCTGCTACCTACTAATTTCATTTGGTGGCCCCTTGTTCTTGTGTTATGAGGAGGAGCAAATAAAACGTCCTTATTTACTTTCTCTACACCAGTCACGATTTTATAGACCTCTAGCATATCCCTGCTTAGTCGCCTCTTTTCCAAGCTGAAAAGTCCCAGTCTTATTAATCTCTCCTCATACGGAAGCCGTTCCAAACCCCTCATCATTTTGTTGCCCTTTTCTGAACCTTTTCCAATTCTAATATATCTTTTTTGAGAGGTGGCAATCACATCTGCACGCAGTGTTCAAGATGTGGACGTACCATGGGTTTATATAGAGGCAATATGAACTTTTCTGTCATATTATCTATCCCTTTCTTAATGATTCCCAACGTTCTGTTCACTTTTTAGATTGAGTGGATGTTTTCAGAGTGGATGTTATCCACAGTAACTCCAAGATCTGTTTCTTGAGTGGTAACGGCCAATTTAGACCCCATCATTTTGTATGTATAACTGGGATTCTGTTTTCCAATGTGCATCACTTTGCATTTATCAACACTGACTTTCATCTGCTGTTTTGCTGGCAGAGAAGAGGGCCCTTGCCGAGCTCCCAGGGCTCCCAGGTGTCGGGGGAGCCTCTCCCTGGCTCACAAGACCCAGGGAAATCAGCCGTGGAGTTCTGTGCCCACCTGGGATTGGCTGCACCCAGCTCCCCATCAGTCTCAGCTTGTCCCCCGACTCCCCCCGTGCAGCAGGTATCTGCCTGGCTCCCGAGGGGCTGGGTGTGGCACTGCAGATGGCACGGCCATGGTGGGTATCGGGCACTGGACAAGCTGGGGCAGCCCTGGCGCCAGGGGCTAATTGGGGGCTGGGTTGAGGGCTCAGGCTCATGTAAGCAAGACGGCAGATTAATTACATTATGGGCAAGCAGCGCTGGCAAAGCCGAGCCGAAATCCAGGCAAAGCCCTTAATACCCTTTAGGGGAAATCACGCTGCAGCGCAAATCCCTGACTGCCCATGGTGTGCCCAGGCCGTGCTCCTGCCTGGGGAGAGGGGAAGGGGCCTGGCCGGCTTTCCCTGCCACCTGGCCACGCTCCAGTGCCATCACTGGGACCTGGCTCCTGCACCGCCCCCAGGGCCCGCTCCAAGCAGCCAACCAATTCGGTGGGAGGTCCTTCGCTCCAAGCAGGAGTGAGGGACCGGCCACCGAATTGCCGCCGAACAGCTGGACGTGCCGCCCCTCTCCGCAGTGGCCCCCCAAGCATCTGCTTGGTAAGCTGGGGCCTGGAGCCGGCCCTGCCCGCCCCAGGGCGATGGACTTCACGCCCTCATGGGGCCCAGCTCGAACTGGGAGCCAGGCTGCAGTCCCAGCTCCGGGCAGCCCTGCCCGGGTGGATGGGGGGGAAATAGGCCACCGGCCTATGCTGGGTGCCTGCCATTTGCAGGGTGAGGGAATTCAGACTCCACAACCAGCCTTAACTCGGTCCTGGCACCTGCCCAACCCGGAGCCATGTGACCCCAGAGTGGACAACCAACCCCAGTTACCCCTTGTGCTGAGCTGTGAGCCACTTCCCCACTATCCCCCCCAACCTGCTTCCAGCTGGCCCCACCACAGACTGGCTAGGGGCCAGAGATTACTCCCCACCTCCCAGCTCCCAACATCCTGCTCCAGGCAGGCAGAAACTCCAGCTCCTCTCCTCTCTACATACAGACTAGAATGCCCACTCTGTCCCCCGCTCCTCTCGGCCCCCATGGACCAGAGCCTGCCAGGCAGGGCCAGGGGCACCAGCCAAGTCTACGTCAGCTGGAGTGATGGGACTGGAGCGGAGACCCTCCGCTGGGGCTAGCAGGGGTTCTCGTTCTGCAGGCCCACATGGGAGAGGCAGGCCAGGCACCGACCCACCCTCCTCCCCAAATACCCAGTCTCAGCTCTCAGCCGAGCTCCAGGGGGCAGCCAGGGCCCTGCGCCCAGCACCGGACTGCCAGGGGTTAACACCCATCAAGCAGCTGCAGCCTGGCACCAGTGCAGGGGAGGGCCCATGTGGCAGAGAGAGCCTGGCCACGGACACCTGGCGCAGCAGCACATCCAAGTTTTCCTGCGAGAGGGTCGCTGCCTCCTGTTGAGTGGGGGCGCGTGTGCTGCGGCAGGGGGCTCGCCGCCCCCAACAGGGCCTCAGACTTGGTGCCTTTCCTTTCGGCAGGGGAAATAATCGTAGCAGGGCCCAGCTCCTCCCAGAATGCCTTCATTGCTTCCCACCAGGACCCCAGCCACTGCCAGCTCGGGGCATCCCCAGCACATGGTGCGTGGGGGGGCAGGAAGGGGGTGTTGGACTTCCGGCTTCATGGACCCACCTGCAATGAGCAGCCCTCTCCCGGTTGAGGATCACGGCTCCAGGAGCTGCCCTGCCACCTCCCAGAGCCAGTTGGATGGGCCAGTGCAGGCCCTTTGCACCTGGCATTACAGCAAGTGCTGCTGAGGGAAGTGAGGTGGCAGCAGGGCACACGCAGCTCCAGCATGCCAGCGCTGGGGGCAGGAGGCAGACGCCAGGGGCAGCCACGCTCTGGGATGTGCTTCCCTGGGGCCTAGAAAGCTGCCGGGACCTGATTAATTCGCTTCTCTCCACCTGGCTTAGAGATGTCATGGGAGCTGGGCCACCCCACAGCTGCTTTCTCCGGGAACCGCAGGGCAGGTACCACCCCCTCCCTGCTCCCACCCCGGGAAGGGAGAAGGCAGGGCCCATTCTCCAGGAACCGTGGCCTGTCCTCTCTGTGCTACGAACTTCCCCCAGCCCTGCAACACCCCCAAGCCAGCTTCCTCTCCAGGCCCCAGTGCCCCAAACAGGCTGAGCCACCACCACCGCTAGTATCAGCTTTAGCCGTCCAAAGCCAGGCCTACTCCCCCTTTGCCAAGCCTGGCGCTTCGCCCCACTTCCAGCTAACCAGCAGGGGTCCCCTGCTCCTTCCACCTTCTAAGTTGGGTCACCTCTCCAGCAGATCAAGCCCAGCCCAGCACGAGGGAGCAGAGCTCCTGCCACCAGCCCGGGGCACCGCTCCCACGCAGACTCTTCCTAGGGTGCGACTGTCTCATGCATTGGCCACCTTCCCTGGACGCAGCCTCCCCAGGACCCGAGGGCCAGGCTGCCAAAGGTATTTAGGTCCCTAAAGGTTTTCCAAAGTTGCACTAGGAGTTCAGAGTAGCGACCGCTCCGCCCAGGGCCAAGGAATCCGAGGCAAGTGGCAGCCACGCACGTCACTGCAGGAGAGACAGGGAGCGAAATGTAAAAGTGTCTTTTAATATAAATATAGATACATCTGAGTGGGTCCAGGACAGAGAATATACGCACGGCCTCCAGAGACAGGCAGCCCCGCCACTCACATGGGCTTGGTCACTCTTTGCACGTTTAAGTCAACTAAAGAATATTTGTGTGGCAGTAACCCCCCCCCCCCCAGCCCAGTGGTGTTAATTAAAGGGAGGGGGGGTGCTCTGTGCCCTTGGTGCCCCAGGGCACACAGCTGGCCTCTAGGCAGCCAGAGCCTGATCTGATGGACTCCCAAGAACAGCCTGACGCTAAGTGACACTATCGCCTGGGGACATTCCAGAGGCTCTGCAGGGCCAGTCCAATGTTTTAGGCCCCCTTGCGCCCAGCCTGGGCAGGGAGTTGTACCCGGATGCTGATCTCGCAGCAGTGGGAGCAGGCCTAGCATGGCATGCTGCCAGCAAGACAGCCAGCTTCCCCCAGGACCGGCCCTGCAGGTGCCAACCAATGCGGGACACCCAGACAGCCGGCCTGGGGGCCTCCTGGGAATCAGCGAGCAGAACTCCCCCTCCAGCTGTCAATGGGAGGGGCTGGCGTTGAGCAGTGCTGAAAGCCCAGGCGCACGCGACGGGCATGGATGGTGAGTGCAGGTCCCCTGCCGGGCTATGCCCAGGGCCAGGGCAGCCCCAATGCCCACCTGCAAGTGCCAACAGCTGAGCCAAGCTGGGCAGGAGTCGGCTCTGTGTGGGGGTGTCCTGCCCCCTCACTGCCCATCGGCGTGGCCTGACCGGGGGCGCAGCACCCAGCGCTTGTGGCAGCAGGCCAGGCCAGGCCTTCGGCGAAGCACAGCGAGGAGGGGAGCAGAGCACACGGCAGAGGGCTGGGCCACGGCCAAGGGGAAGGAGCTGAGGGACGTCTCCCCTGGAGGCTGCAGCAGCTCCAGGGGGAAGGTTCCCAGGCTCGGCTTCCCCCACATCGCCACGTTCTGGCTTCTCACAGGGACGGGGAGGCAGAGGAGCCCGCAGAGCTGTAGGGGTGGGATCGGGGCAGCCGGCCTGAGGAGTCATGGGCCGAACCTTTTTCCACAGATCCAGCTTGGGCACTGAGACAGGCCCAGGTGGAAAGCAACTCCCTGGGGTGGGGTATGGGGGGCACAGGAGAGCTGCCGGCGCAGGCCAGGCCAAGGGAAGAGAGGCTGGGATCAGGCCGGTCTCTGCAGGGAGAGCTGTGCGCACAGGGCGATGGGGAGCTCAGTCACTGTGGTCCAGATCTCCCTGGAATCGCAGGACCCCAGGGGCTCCAGCCTTATTCGCCCCATGGGACACGATGCCCCTGGCCCCAGGCTGTGCCAGGGGAACCCGGCCTCTGGCTGCCCCATAGCTCTGGCTGGCTTGAAAGAGGCTGGAAACACCCCATGGGCAGCAGGCTCTGGTGCCCACAGCTCCTGGCGCACGGGATTTACAGAGTAACCCTGATCTCTCTCGCAGTGCGGGTGCCCGGCCCTGCGAGAGTCTGTGCCGGGTACCAGCAGGGGGTGCCTGGCCACGGCTCTCTGGCTAGACGAAGGGCACCAGGAGTGATGTGAGCACCAGGAGCGGCAGGGCGGCCAGCAGGCTCGGCCGGGCGAGCCGGGCTGAGCCCCGCAGGGTCTCCTTGTTAGTCTCGTCCGCGGCCGAGCCCCGCACGCTGCCGGGCGGCCTGGCCCGCGCGCTGCACAGGTCGTGCAGGTTCCCTTGGAACTGGATCTTCCTGGACTCCTGGCGCAGCGACTCCCAGATGGCAGCAGCTTCATCGGGGCAGCGGGACAAGACCCGGTTGGCGCAGGTGTGAAAGTCGTCCCAGGACCTGGGCCGAGGAGAGGGAAGAGTCAGAGACAAAGGCCAGGAGGGTCCATGGCGATCAGGCCTTGTGATCTGTGTGTTACACCGACTGACAGGCCCCCGTGCCTATAGCCAGCCCAGGCCTGCTCCGCCCCACTCCAGCCCCACCCCTAGCCAGCCCTGCTTCACTCCACCTCATCCCCCGCCAGCCTGGCCCCACCCCAGCCATCCCCACCCTGCCCCTAGCCAGCCCAGCTCCACCCATAGCCAACCCAGCCTTGACCCACTCTACCCATAGCTAGCCTGGCCCTGCCCCACCCCTAGCCAACCCTGCTTCACTCCACCTCACCCCCCGCCAGCCTGGCCCCACCCCTGGCCATCCCCGCCCTGCCCCTAGCCAGCCCAGCTCCACCCATAGCCAACCCAGCCTTGACCCACTCTACCCATAGCCAACCTGGTCTTGCCCCACCCATAACCATCTTGGCCCCGCCTCATCTGGCCCCACCCGTAGCCAGCCCTGCCCTACTCATAGCCAGCATAGTTGCCCCGCCCCACCCCTACCCAGCTTGGCCCTGCCCCACCCCGCACCCCGCCAGCCTGCCCCCCGCCCTGCCCGGCCCTGCCCTACCCCCTAGCCAGCCTGGCCCCACTGTTCGTGATGGTTCTAGAGCATTTAGGCCTGTATATTTGCCCGGAGATAGAATTTTGGGTTTGATTTTTAACATTCTTATACCCTTACTAACATGTAAACAAGGAACAAAGACACCGTGTCTTGCTTCTGCCCAGCCAGATGGGTTGTTAGTACAATGAGAAAAGATAAGAAATAAAGCTAAAGTGTTGCTGGGTTTGGTGGGAATTTAATATACGACTGCGTCGACTCCCATCTGAAGACAAGGGCAAGCAGCCAGTTCAGATGGATGGAGGAATAAGAAACACTAAAAAAACAGAGGAAAGGTGACCTCGACCAGTATACAACCTCCTTCCCTACCCATCCCCGGGGGTACAAAAGAGGTGGTGCCGAAGCCCCCAGACTCACAACCCTCCAAACCGGAACATGGCCATAGATTGTAAGGGGTGGGACCGGGGGGAGCACTACAGGTATAATTAAGCCTGATAAGAAGGGGGTGGGGGGAGGGGGAGATATGAAAAACCTCTACCAGTGTGCTCGCTTGTTAACCCTGATAAACATCGCATTGCCTGTGCATCCCACTCTGGCCTCCTGCTTCCTTCTGCGTGACAAGAACCAAGGGAGGGCAGGGAAGCCCTGACACCCACCCCGTCCCTAGCCAGCCTGGCCCCCACCCTGCCCTGCCCCTAGCCAGCCTGATCCCCCACCCACCCTGCCCATAGCCAGTCCCTCCCTGCCCCGCCCCTAGCCAGCCTGGCCCCCGCCCCACCCCTAGCCAGCCTGGCCCCCGCCCCACCCCACTCCTAGCCAGTCCCTCCCTGCCCCGCCCCTAGCCAGCCTGGCCCCACCCGGCCCATAGCCAACCTGGCCCCTCCCTGCCCCTAGCCAGCCTGGCCCCCACCCCACCCCACTCCTAGCCAAACTGGCCCTGCCCTGCCCCTCCTCTAGCCAGCCTGATCCCACACCAACCCTGCCCCTAGCCAGTCCCTCCCTGCCCCTAGTCAACCTGGCCTCATCCGGCCCTGCCCTGCCCGGCCCCTAGCCAGCCCCTCCCTGCCCCTAGCCAGCCTGGCCCCCCCTGCCTTGCCCCTAACCAGTCCCTCCCTGCCCCTAGCCAGCCTGGCCCTCCTACCCCTAGTCAACCTGGCCCCACCCGGCCCCTAACCAGCCTGGCCCTGCCCTGCCCCACCCCTAGCCAGCCTGGCAAGGTTGCTTGGGCTAGCGCAGATCTTCTAAAAAGAGCTGTCCAGCCTCCCCGTGCTCATGGCTAGTCCCCATCCCTGGCCGACGAGCAGGATGAGACGTGGCCCTGTGCAGATCAGCCGTCCCGGACTCCACCTCCATGCACAGGCCAGCTGGCTCCTCCCGGCACCGGATTCCTGCCCAGCGAGGCCCTGCCGTCCCCTGCCCCCACTGCTGACAGGACACACCCCAGGAGCCAGGCTGGGAACCTGCCCCCTTTCCCCTGGGCCCCTCAACCTGAGGTCCAAAGCGTTCTGCCGAGAGCGCCAATGCTGTCCCTTTGACCCCCGGCCACAGCCTAAACCCCACTGGCTGGGGGGCAGCTGCTGGGAGACTGGGGCGCTGCTACTCTCACCTGCAGATGGTGTCCAGCTCCTGCCCGTCCTGCCCACTGTCCTCCTGCTGCTTCTGGACACTCTGGGCCATGCTGTCCCCCAGGCTGATGAGGCATTCGGCAAAGCCCTTGTAGATGGTGTCACATCTCCTCCCGGCCGTGCTCACCGGATCCTCGGCCACAGCTGCACAGGGGACAAGAGTCACTGATTAGCCCCCTGCCCCAGCTCTCAGCCCTCACCGGGCAGGTCTGCAGCCCGGCCCCAGCTCCCCCAGGCCCCACACTGGGGCTTCTCTCTGCCCCTGCTCCACCCCGGGACGCTCACTGTTCCTGCCTGTCAGAGTCCCATTCCCACGCCTGCATGTACAGGGACTATCCAGCCACATGGGGGGCAGGGCAGAGCTATTGCCCCCGAGGTCAGAGTAGGGGGAAGGGCTGATCCCCCTGTCGAATTCTGGGCTTGTAGAAGGGACACTGCACTCAATGCAATGCCCTCCTCGTGCCTGAGGCCTGCACACCTCTCCCAGGCTGGGGCCCACTCCGGACCCTCCTGTCCCATAAGCCCGTGGGATGTTGCAGTTACTTCCACTAGGGTTACCATACGTCCGGATTTCCCCGGACATGTCCTCCTTTTGTGTGCTAAAAATAGCGTCCGGGGGGAATTTGCAAAGCTCTCACAATGTCCGGGATTAGCAGAGAGTGGCTGGGAGGGCTGCAGGGAAGTCCCGGGCTGGACTCGGGAGCAGCTGTAGAGGAGCCGGATCCGCCCTGCATTCTGAGCCAGCAGCTGCCTTGCAGCCCAGTCCGGCAACACTGTGCAGGGCCAGACCGGGTTTTGTTGTGCAGGGCCAGACCGGGTTTTGTTGTGCTCGGGAGCTCAGCCACGTGTCCGGCTCGGCTGCACAGAGCCCAACACTCTGTTCTGAGCAGCAGGGTAAGGAGGTCAGGGGGCAGGAAGGTTCTGGAGGTGGAGGTCAAGAAACAGGGGGGGCTTTTTGGGGGCAGTGGAGAAAGTTTTGGGCAGTCAGGGTACAGGTAGGGGGTAGGGTCCTGGGGGGCAGTTGGGGGGGGTCTTAGGAGGGGGCAGTTAGGGGACAAGGAGCGGGGGGGGGTAGGGGGCTGGGAGTTCTGGGGGGGAGCTGTCAGGGGGCAGGAGTGGAGAGAGGGATCGGAGCAGTCAGGGGACAGGGAGCAGAGGGGTTTAGATGGGTTGGGAGTTCTGGGGGGAGCTGTCAGGGGGCAGGAGTGGGGAGAGGGATCGGAGCAGTCAGGGGACAAGGAGCGGGGGGGGTAGGGGGCTGGGAGTTCTGGGGGGGAGCTGTCAGGGGGCAGGAGTGGGGAGAGGGATCGGAGCAGTCAGGGGACAGGGAGCAGAGGGGTTTAGATGGGTTGGGAGTTCTGGGGGGGGCTGTCAGGGGGCAGGAGTGCGGAGAGGGATCGGAGCAGTCAGGGGACAGGGAGCAGAGGGGTTTAGATGGGTTGGGAGTTCTGGGGGGGGGCTGTCAGTGGGTGGGGAGTGGTTGGATGGGGCGTGGGAGTCCCAGGGGTCTGTCTGGGGGTGGGGGTGTGGATAAAGGTTGGGGCAGTCAGGGGACAAGAGGCAGGGAGGCTTAGATAGTCCTGGGGGGCAGTTAGGGGCAGGGGTCCCAGGAGGGGGTAGTCAGGGGACAAGGAACGGGGGGAGGGTTGGGAGGTCAGGGGGGGGCGGGAAGTGGGAGGGGCAGGGGCGGGGCTAGGGCGGGGCTCCTCCCGTCCTCTTTTTTGCTCGCTGAAATATGGTAACCCTACTTCCACCCCAGAGGAGGCTTCTGTGACGAACTGGGATTGTTCCTCTGGGACTCCTCCCTGTTATCCCCTGACCGGCTCTTTACAAACTCATCGGCCAGCCGACCTGCATGTCGCGGGTTCTCTGGCTTTTTGTCTCTCAACCACAGCCTCAGGTCGGATGGGCACCGCTCATACAGTTGCTCCAGTACCAGTAGTTTAATCAGGTCCTCCTTCGTCTGGGCCCCATCTGCCCACTTGCTGGCGTATCCCTCCATGCGGACGGCTAGTTGCAGATATGAGATCTCAGGGGTTTTATCCTGACTCCGGAACCTTTCCCGGTACATCTCAGGAGTCAGCCCAAACTCACGTAGCAGGGCCTTTTTGAATAGTTCGTAGTCCCCTTTCTCCACCTCTTCCAGTTGGCGGTACAATGCCACGGCTTTGGGGTCCAGTAAGGGGGTGAGAACCCGGAGTCTGTCCGCAGGATCAACCTGGTGCAGCTCGCAAGCCGTCTCAAAGGCCTCCAGGAAGTCATCCATGTCCTCCCCCTCCTTCCGTGGGGCCAGGATGGACTTATCAAAGCTCCGTGCAGTCTTGGGTCCCCCCTCACTCACCGCAGCCGGGGGCTCGCGGCCCCTCAGCCTTGCCAGCTCCAGTTCATGATGCCGCTGTTTCTCACGATCCTCCAGCTCTCTCAGTTTTAGCTCTCTCCCATTCCAGCCACTTCCGCTCCACGGATGCCGTGCGTCGCCGGGAGGATCCCCTGCTGGCCGGGGGGGTCATGGCGCCCTCGGTATTTGCTGGGCTCCTCCCCACCCTTCCCCTAGGCATAGGAAGGAAGGGTCTCGGGAAGCCCTCAGCAGCCGGCTGACCACTCCCAGCTGGGACAGACACTGGGGCCTGCGCTGAATCTGCCAGGCTGCTTCCCTCAGAGACAGGGATCGGTTCATTCGAGCGATCTCCCTCCTCCAGCTGGGCAATGAGCTGTTCTTTGGTGAGCCTCCCACTGCGCAGCCCCCTCTGCTTGCACAGCTCCACCAGGTCGCTCTTAAGCCGCTTGGCATACATCTTCCTGCTGGCCACTCACCGGCCTGGGTGCTCACCGCTCCCCACAGTTCCCAGGGAGACCCCTAGTGTGCCAGCCCTTCTCGAGGTCACCAGCTCTCTGCCAGGGTCGAGCTGCAGACTCCTCCGCCCCTGGGACCACTCGCTGCAATCCCCCGGGGGACCCTGTTACTGCAAAAGTCCTTCTCGCTGGTCACACACTCCCAGGGGTGATAACCGTCTCTCTCTCACTCTTCAGCACGCCTGGTCCCTGTCAATCCCCCTTCGTTTTACTGCTCCCCAGTCACTTACTGCAGGAAGCGCCATCCACGGGGTGCAGTAGATCCCGCCGCTGCCACCAGTTGTCACGGAGTGTGGGGGGGACACAAGACCCTGCACCCCCGGCTTCCTGCGATTCACCATGACTCTCAGCCAGCCAGTAAAGCAGAAGGTTTATTTAGATGACAGGAATACAGTCCAAGACAGGTCTTGCAGGCACAGACAACAGGACCCCCCCTCAGTTGGGTCCATCTTGGGGTCTCAGGGCACCCCAGCCCCTTGGGAGGTCAGAGCAATCTCTGCCTCCCAGCCATCTCACCAGCCAGCTTCCAACACTCTGCCTTCAGCGACCCCTCCCACAGCCTTTGTTCAGTTTCCCGGGCAAAGGTGTCACCTGGCCTCTAACCCCTTCCTGGGTTCTCATGTTACATGCTCAGGTCGGCCAGTCTCCCCTCCCCCAATGCAGACTATCCTAGCCACACTCCCCTGTCAGCATTCACAGACCACAGTAAGAACAGTCCCAGTTCGTCACAGCTTCATGGCAGCGGTGGGAGAGCCCGCCACTGATCCCGAAGCAAAGCACTTTGGGCTGTGAGCTACAAGGGGATCTCACTGAACTGGGCGACAAAACGACAGAGGAAATTCAATACAGATAAGTGCAGAGTCATGCACATTGGAAAACATAATCCCAACTGTTCATACAGAATGACGGGGTCTAAATGAGCTGTTACCCCTCAAGGAACATCTTGGAGTCATTGTGGGCAGTTCTCTGAAAACATCCACTCAATGTGCAGCGGCAGTTAAAAAAGCAAACAGAACGTTGGAAACCATTAGGAAAAGGACAGATCAGATAGAAAATACCATAATACCATGATACGCCCACACCTTGAATACTGTGTGCAGATGTGATTGCCCCATCTCAAAATAGATAGATTAGAATTGGAAAAGGTACAGAAAAGGGCAACAAAAATGATTAGGGGGATGGAACAGCTTCCGTACGAGGAGAGATTAATAAGACTGGGACTTTTCAGCTTGGAAAAGAGATGACTAAGAGGGGATATGAGAGAGGTCTATAAAATCATGACTGGTGTGGGCAGAATGCATAGGGAAGTGTTATTTACCCCTTCACACAAGACAAGAATCAGGGGTCACCCAATGAAATTAATAGGCAGCGGGTTTAAAAGAAAAAAAAGGAAGGACTTCTTCATACAACGTACAGTCAACCTGTGGAACTCATTGCCAGGGGATGTTGTGAAAGTCAGAAGTATAACTGGGTTCAAAAAAGAATTAGCCAAGTTCATGGAAGACAGGTCCATCAATGGCTATTAGCCAAGATGGTCAGGGACACAACCCCGTCCTCTGGGTGCCCTTAGGCCTCTGACTGCCAGATGCTGGGAGGAGAAAGGGAGGCACCAAGACGCCCTGGAGACTGGTACTCCTGTGTAGCCTCCATGCCCCGAGCAGGGGGCAGTTTGCTGGGCAGGGGGCGCTGGCTCTGCTGACCACCTCCGTCTGCATCACGCTCCAGCCCTGGCATCCGCGGGAGCAGCTGGAGCTGCAGACAACACCCCACCCACGCGTAGCTGTCTGTGTCTGGGGTTTGCATTCGCTCCCCAAGCCTCCTTCCTGGGCAACGATCTGAGCCCAAAGCTGTCGAGCTCAGGGACGTCTCCCCATTCAGCTACCCATGGCAAGGGGGCTCCTGGCATGAGCGAGGCACCTGCGGCAGGTGGCTGGAAAATTCCCCTCAGGGGCCCCATTGCTCTGGGCAACGTGAAGAGGGATGCATGGCAGTTAGTTGCTTTTATCCTGCATGGTCCCTCCCAGCCTGGCCCATGTCCCACGCGCTGGAGCCTGGTCCTGCAGGGAAAGTCCAGGCAGCAGCATCCCTCAGGCTAGAGAAGGGGCTGGGACTGGCTGGGACGAAGGAGATGGGGAATGCTTTACTGCTGGGGACAGACAGACCCTGTGGCTCCGTCCCAGGCTGCCTCGTGTTGGCCTGAAGTGCTGGCTGATTGTGGCTACAGTGCAGCCACCACAGGCTGCTGAGCGTACAGCCTGGAGGCCTGGCCTGACCGGATCCTGGTGCCTCACGCAAATCCAGTGCATTGTGGGAGTCCTGCAGTGTCCCTCCTGTGCACCCAGCTGGGAGCAGGAATGCCAGCCGCGAGGTGCTGCATCGCGCCATGACGTGAGGACCACCGGGACTATGTACACAGGGAGGAGGCCGGCCCCCGCATCCCTGTTGTGAGCAGCTCCTGGGAAGTGCCTGGCAGGCTGCTACGCGAGTCTGCGAAGCTCTGCCCACGCACCAGCAGATGCAGCACCCTGACAGGGCTGTCCCTCCCACAGGCAGGGGAGCGGGACAATCTCAGAATTCTTTATTAAAGCAACAAAGTTGGGTTAATGACAGACAAGCCAGGGGCGGGGGGCAACCCCCCCAGGACTCCCAGTGCCCGGCCCCACAGAACCTTCCAGGATGCCTTATGGGATCTTGCAGGATAAGGCGGATTTAACCTTCGCCATCAGCCAGAGGGCAGAGCCTGGCACAGCATCGCTCTGCTGATGCTGGGGGAGGATTTGACCACCTGGGGCTCTCTCCTAGTCGTCTGGGATGTGGCACCTTCCCTAACCCCCTGCGTGCCCACTCCCGGCCCGGCTCACTGGCCCAGCAAATGCCATGCAGTGCCATGCCAAGGCAGATGCCCACAGGCTACTCTCCAGAGCAGGTAGGGTGACCAGATGTCCCGATTTTATAGGGACAGTCCCGATTTTTGGGTCTTTTTCTTATATAGGCTCCTATTACCCCGATCCCCTGTCCCTATTTTTCACACTTGCTGTCTGGTCACCCTAAGCGCAGGTATAGGGGACACATGGACCCGAGGCTGGTGCGGGCACTGCCATGGTCTGTGGCAAATCTCCCCACGTTTGGTACCAGCTGAGCAAAATGCTGTACTGTCAGCATGAGGTCACTGCTCCCAGTCTTGGCATACCAGCAACGGGGCTAATCGAGGGGCGCAGGCTGAGCGATCCCAGGCCTCACACACTCACTAGTGCCAAGGGACACTGGCAGTGCCACTCCCTGGGGCAGGGCAGTACCCCACCCCCTCCATTCCCAGGACCCCTGAGGTTCTGCAAATGGTTGAGATCAACTTAGGAGGAGAAAGCAACAGAACTAAATCGGCAGCATTTGGTAACCAGTGATGGAGGGTGGGGTGAGAACAGCCTAGGAACACCTGAGGGGGCACCACACGGGGGAGAAGGATTTGTTGGGGGGGGCTATGAGAGTGGGGCTGAAACGAGCAAAGGAAAACGTAGGCTGTCAGGGAGCAGTCCCTGGCAGAAGCTCTGCTGGGCTGGGAGACAGTCTCCCCAGGACAGGGGACACCCTGGAGACACCATGCTTCAAGGAGCTGCCCGAGGGGTGGAGCAGGCATCTGCTCTCGCTCTTCCCTGCTCGAGTTTCTAGCATTTTATATATAAAGGCCATTTCTGTCCAAAGCTGAGATCACGTGACTCCAGCTGCTGCTACCCTAGGGCAGAGCCCCGCGTGGGACTACATTTTTAATCCTGCTCCCATCCTGCCTCGCAATACCCACCCGCTCTGCGTTGGTTCTTGCATTTTTATCCCACTCCCACCGGCAAAAACTGCAGCTCCCCCAAATCCCCCGAGAGAGCCAGATTCTCCCATGCTACTAAAAACACAATGGTCAGTTAATAGATTATCGATATAAATGGAATTCAGACAATTTTTACCACTAAAAGAACAAACAAATTTTGCCTATACCATGTACAAAAATACTTTAGCTCCTGTTATAATAGACATCTATCCCTCGCTTAAATTTAATATTAAAACCTTTATTCAAAAATTAAAACACAAACCAAAAAAACTTGCTTTGCGTTGCTGAAGTTCAATCTATGACAGACTGCTGTGGTGTGTATATCCCACGGAACGTCAAAACAAACTGCACTACAATTTTGCCTTAAAAGGTGCAGATTTTTGTTAATGGTTATAAAAATTAAGTTATTCAAAAAAAAAAAAAACCTGGGAATTTTTAAACTGCTGTGACATTCCCCAGGCTATAGTCTGGGCTGATGGACAGTTGTGACCCCTGAATTCCCCAGCCTGGGGTCTTTTACCCTGCTTTGCTGAGAGCAATCACTCCTGGTCTCCAGCATGTCAATCACTCCCAGCTATACTGTCTGAGTGCTGTGGCCAACCCACTCCTGAATTATATGGCAGGGTAACACCAGCAAACTCCCAGTCCCAGACTTTCCCCCAACAATGTGCATCTTGTACTGCCCAGCGCCCTCCTGGACAACACAAGCTCATAGAAAGGCCGTCATTTCATTAATAGAAAATTATATGCATAAACCTTGTTATCTCAAATGGAGTTTCACAAACACACACACACTGGTTTAGCTAAAACACAGATAGATGTTAAGCGGTTACAAGTAAAGAGGCATAAAAATCAGGATTGGTTATAAGAAAATAAAAAGATAAAACGTATCTAATACCTAACTTAACAAGCTAAATGAATTCAAAGCAAAGGTTTCTCTCACCACACGCTCTAGTAGTCTTACTGGTTGGAAACCTTTCAGCCAAGGCCCCTCCCCCAGTTCAGTGTTAATTTTCTTGTCCTTCAGGTGTTGGTGATGCCATGAGCAGAGAGAAAGGGAGGAGCATTTGGGGGCATCTGTTCCCTTTTTACAGCTCTCTTTGAGAATCTCCCAGCTGAGGTTCAGGAGACAGAAGGTCTGAGGGGATGGGAACCTCCAGCTTTTTCTTTGCCAAAATGTACATTTCTCACTCACACCCTTTTTCCTGCCAAAGAATGGCCACTTAACCAAACAATACTCCATTTTTGATTTTGTGGACACCTGGCTGAGGTGTCAGTTTGCCTAGGGTTACCATATTTCAACAATCAAAAAAGAGGACGGGAAGAGCCCCGCCCTAGCCCTGCCCCCGTCCTGCCCTAGCCCCGCCCCTGCCCCTTCCACTCCCTCCCACTTCCCGCCCCCCTCAGAACCCCCAACCTCCCCCCCCCCACTCCTTGTCCCCTGACTGCCCCCTCCTGGGACCCCTGCCCCTAACTGCCCCCAGGACTCCACCCCCTACCTAAGCCTCCCTGCTCCTTGTCCCCTGACTGCCCCCTCCTGAGACCTTCCTCACATCCTAACTGGCCCCCTAGGACCCTACCCCCTACCTGTCCCCTGACTGCCCCAACCCTTATCCACACCCCCACCCCCTGACAGCCCCCCCCAGAACTCCTGACCCATCTAAACCCTCTGCTCCCTGTCCCCTGACTGCCCCCTCCTGGGACCCCTGCTCCTAACTGCCCTCCAGAACCCCACCCCCTACCTAAGCCTCCCTGTTCCTTATCACCTAACTGCCCCCTCCTGAGACCCCCTGCACCTGTACTCTGACTGCCCAAAACCTTACACCCCCAACCCCCAGACAGCCCCCCCCAAACTCCTGACCCATCCAACCCTCCCCCTGCTCCCTGTCTCTTGACTACCCCCCCCCAGAACCTCCCTGCCGCTTCTCTGACCCCCTGGCCCCCTTACCCTGCCGCTCAGAACAGAGTGCTGCAGAGCGGCGCGCTCGACAGCGGGGGAGGGGAGCAGGGTCGGCGCTCCAGATTGCCGGAGGCCCGAGGCGAACAGCCAGCCGGCGATCTGCGAATGCAGGGGGGGGGGAGGGAGGGAGAGAGAGGAGGGGAGTGGTCTCAAGTTGCAGGGGAGAGGAGGGGGAAGTGGAGGAAGGGCACTGGCTGCTGGAGCCCCGTGCGAGTGGCATGATCCGGCCGGCTGCCCTGTAAGCTGCGCACGCTCTGCATGGGGGGGAAATCCGGACATTTACAAATTCCCCCCGGACGCTATTTTTAACTCAAAAAAGCCGGACATGTCCGGGGGAATCTGGACGAATGGTAACCCTAAGTTTGCCTTTGAGGCACTAGTTTATGCTTGCGTTTCTAAACTTGGAACATGTCTCAGTAATATCATACAGTAGAATCTTACAACTTTATGTTGCCACACATTTTACCAGGACAATAATGATCAGCAAATTATGAGTTTTCAAATACCACCTCACTTTGGACTTTGTACAAAATCCATTATAGTTTTGTAAAAAGGGTGAGCATAAGAATACAGACAGTCACAACCGCTTAAGCACCGTTTCTAGAACTTTGAAATATTCCATTCAAGTTATTTATGTCAGGATTATTATTGCTTTTTGACAAACATTTAACAGGAAAACTGATCACTGAACTAGGTATTTGATAGAAATAAATTAAAAAAAAAAGGCTCAAACTAAGCGATCGATAATAAGGTCAACTTAAAGAGCAGATGTACTTGCACTTGCATTTTGTTTTCCTGCAAAATATCACAGTCTGTGGGGTGTTTTGTCCACTCGATCCTGCCTGCAACAAAGTACATTTTACCCGCTCCTGCGGGCCCCCAGTCCCGCTGCAGGGCTCTACCCTAGGACAAGGGCCAGACTGCTCTCTGCTTGTGGTCCCTGGGAGAGATGTGATTCACCCCCATAGGACAGATCATCACTGCCCCATTCCCATGCAAACCCGCCTGGGCCAGCAAGAGCCCTGAATTCAACAACAGCTTCCGAGCCAGCTGCTGCCACATACCCGCAGGACCCAAGCCCCAACTGCGGAGCAAGCAGCCCAAATTACAAGGAAGTTGTATTAAATGTCCTAGACACAAGGAGATTAACCACTGGTGGGGGAAGGGGAAGCTGTTTTCCTGATCGTGGTGATGTTACTCGGCGGTTGGGGCTCCCACAGTGGCACCTAGGCCGTGCCCACTTCCAGGTAGCAGCGTGGAGAGGGGGACAGGGATTCCCAGAGCCTGAGGGCTAGCCTCTCCCACACCGGCTCTCTACACAGTAACCCCAGCGGTGTCCCTTTAACAGCAGGCAGAGCCCCCCCATCACGGCCAGATGCAGCGCGGGAGAATCAGGGTGGGATGTGGTGGCTGGCAGGCAGCCTCCCCATGGCGAAGGCGGCAGGAGGCGCTCAGCGGGGAGTCGCTCTCTGCACATCCCCTGCAGCAAGCAAGGCAGGAGAGCGAGCAGGCGGCCCCAGGGTAAGGCTCGCCGGCCCTGCGCTTGCTTTGGAGCTCTGCAGAGCTCTGCGCCGGCGAGAAGGAAGCTGATGAATATTTTAAGGCCGCTGGCCTGATTGAGCCTGATCAAACACATCAGTAGCCACCCCCGCAGCCCAGCTCCTCCAGGCGGGCAGGGCTGCCGAGAGCCGCCGGGCTGGAGTCCCCAGAGCCCGCTGGGAAGCGAGCGCAGGCGCACTGGCCAGAGAAGAGGGCAGAAAGCAGATCATTAGCTGGGGGATGCGGCCAGCCCCTGCTGCATGTTCCTCTGGGGCAGCCTGCCAGGGAGGCACGAGGGGTCAGGCTGGCCGCTTGCCAGCGGGCCACCCATGTAAGATCAGATCCACGTCCCCACAACCTTAAGATTTGCTTAGGCTCCTCTGCTGGCGCTAGCCGGCTGGTGGCCGGGGCTCGAGGGGGCAGCCCTGCGCAGGGGGAGCTGCCTGTTGGTCATTCAGCTCTGCCCAGGCACCTGGGACTAGCCAGAGCAGACTGGGGAGGCCAGGGTCCATATGTCCCTCCCCATAGGGCTGCACTGCAGCGTGCCCCGCAGCCCGGGGTCACCAATGAGCTCAGACACTCCTGTGGGGCTGGGCACCGGGCCAGCCCTGGGGACAGGCGATCAGGGTGGTCACCCTGGCTGCCAGCTTGGTCTGGGCTCTTTTGCATTCGACCACTTGGGGACAGCAAATATTTTCCAGCAAAACACCAGGGGCCGGCCCTGCTGGCCAGCCAGCACACACCCCAAGCCTCCCCACGAACTCATCTGACACGGGTCACGAACAGACTCCAGGTCTCCCGAGTCCCACTCCGGTGCTGTAACCACTTGCCCACGCTCCCTTTCCAGCCTGGCTGCCTGCAGCCCACGTGCCTAGCGTCTGAGCCAGGCAGGACCCCGGGGACCATCCAGCCCGTCCCTCTGTGTAACGCCTGCTAACTAGAGCAGGGCTTTCCGAAAGAGATCCAGCCCGGATTCCACAACGGCACTAACGCCAGTGCACCACTGCTCAAAGTCAGCCCGACTTCCAGTGTCCGTGTTACACCCTGGTCTGCTCCCACACTGAGCTCCAGTTCCCAGCGCCCCTGCAGGTGCCCCCCGCCCCTCCCCAAGAGGGCACACAGGCCCTTCCAGGAAGCGGCTGGGCTGGCAGCTCTCACAGATGCACTTCCTCAGCTCCTCAGCCAAGCCAGCGCCTTGCGTCAAACCTCCTGGGGCTCAGGGCAGCATGTAAACAGGGCCTTGCATCAGCGGCCTCTGGGGGGCCTGCAATGACACAGCATGTGCTCTGCTCGGGCATCTAGGGCCATGCTCCCCTCCGCCATTCTTTGCATCGGTCACGGCTGAGGATGTGAGGAAGATTCTCAAACCTGAGCCATTCTTTCTGGCTGACAAATCTAAGGAACCGTCCCAGATTGAGGGGTCATTAGAGGAGGTTTTGGAACAAATTGATGAACTAAACCGGGGGTCAGCAACCTTTCAGAAGTGGGGTGCCGAGTCTTCATTTAGTCACTCTAATTTAAGGTGTCACATGCCAGTAATACGTTTTTAGAAAATCTCTTTCTGTAAGTCTATAATATAGAACTAAACTATTGTTGTATGTAAAGTAAATACGGTTTTTAAAATGTTTAAGAAGCTTCATTTAAAATTAAATTAAAATGCAGAGCCCCCCGGACCAGTGGCCAGGACCCAGGCAGTGTGAGTGCCGCTGAAAATCAGCTCGCGTGCCGCCTTTGGCACGTGTGCTATAGGTTGCCTACCCCTGAACTAAACAGTGATAAGTCACCAGGACCAGATGGTATTCACTCAAGAGTTTTGAAGGAACCCAAATGTGAAACTGCAGAACTACTAACTGTAGTCTGTAACCTGTCACTTAAATCAGCTTCTGTACCAGAGGACTGGAGAATAGCTAACATGACACCAACTTTTACAAAAGGCTCCAGAGGTGATCCCAGCAATTACAGGCTGGTAAACCGAATTTCAGTACCAGGGAAATTGGTTGAAACTATAATAAAGAAAGAATTATCAGACACACAGATGAACACGATTTGCTGGAGAAGAGTCAACATGTTTTTTGCAAAGGGAAATCATGCCTCACCAATCTACTAGAATGCTTTGAGGGGATCAAACTTGTGGATGAGGGGGATCCAATGGATATCATGTACATAGATTTTCAAAAAGCCTTTGATAAGGTCCCTCACCCTCTTAAGTAAAGTAAGCTGTCATGGGATAAGAGGGAAGATCCTCGCATGGATCATTAACTGGTTAAAAAAGATAGGAAACAAAGGGTAGGAATAAATGGTCCATTTTCAGAATGGAGAGAGGTAAGTAGTGGTGTCCCCCGGGGGTCTGTACTGGGACCAGTCCTATTCAACATATTCATATATGATCTGGAAAAAGGGGTGAACAGTGAGGCAAAGTTTGCAGATGATACAAAACTACTCAAGATAACATAAGTCAAAAGCTGATTGCAAAGAGTTACAAAGGGATCTCACAAGACTAGCTGACTGGGCAACAAAACGGCAGATGAAATTCAATGTTGATAAATTCAAAGTAATGCACGTTGGAAAACATCATCCCAACTATACATACAAAGTGATGGGGTTTAAATTAGCTGTTACCACTCAAGAAAGAGATTGTGGAGTCATTGTGGATAGTTCTCTGAAAACATCCACTCAATGTGCAGCGGCAGCCAAAAAAGCGAACAGAATGTTAGGAACCATTAGGAAAAGGACAGATAATAAGACAGAAAATATCATAATGCCACTGTATAAATCCACAGTACGCCCACACCTTGAATACTGCGTGCAGATGTGGTCGCCCCATCTCAAAAAAGATACATTGGAATTGGAAAAGGTACAGAAAAGGGCAACAAAAATGATTAGGGGTATGGAACTGCTTCCATCGGAGGAAAGATTAATAAGACTGGGACTTTTAAGCTTGGAAAAGACTAAGGGGGGATATGATAGAGGTCTATAAAATCGTGACTGGTGTGGAGAAAGTAAATAAGGAAGTGTTATTTACTCCTTCTCATAACACAACACAAGAACTAGGGGTCACCAAATGAAATTAATAGCTAGCAGGCTTAAAAGAAACAAAGGGAAGTATTTCTTCGCACAACCCACAGTCAACCTGTGGAACTCATTGCAAGGGGATGGTGTGAAGGCCAAGATTATAACAGGTTCAAAAAAGAACTAGATAAATTCATGGAGGATAGGTCCATCAATGGCTATTAGCCAGGCTGGGCAGGGATGGTGTCCCCAGCCTCTGTTTGCCAGAAGCTGGAAATGGGCGACCGGGGATGGATCACTTGATTCCCTGTTCTGTTCATTCCCTCGGGGCACCTGGCACTGGCCGCTGTCAGAAGACAGGACACTGGGCTAGATGGACCTTTGGTCTGACCCCGTGTGGCCGCTCTTATGTTCCCTCTCACCCCACAGCAGCTGGGAGTGGAGGGCCTGGCTTAGGGGAAGCAAGGCAGAGACCCTTGAGCAGCTCAGCCAAACAGCAGTAAGGGGGAGTCAGTTCAAGCCAGCACGGCTGCGAAAGGTGCTAGTGCCACAGAGGGACAGGCCTGGTGCCAGGGCACAGGGCTAGGAGCCGGGGCAGGCTAGGGAAGGTCCAGAGCCAATAGCAGCGGCTATTTCCCAGCTGGGAGAGAGAAACACCACGGTTTTGGCACTGCCTCACGGGAGGGGTAGGAGCCGCGCCACACTCCAGAAGAGGAACAATCCTACACTAGCCCCTGGGAAGGGCCTGATGGGACCCAACGAGCCCGTCCACTCCAAGTTCTCGCTTGGCCTGGGCATCAGCCCTGGAGGTGCCCGCTCCATGGGGCTAGGGAGGCAGGAATGCAGGCTAAGGGCAGCTGGCAGCCCAGGCTCGGCTCTGGGGAGGTTTCCAGGGGGCACGACGGGAGCTGCCCTCTGTCTAGCACCCGTTGATATCCCAGCCATTGGACGCGGCTGACCCTGCCCACGCTGGCAGACCAGCGGATCCCAGCAGCGCTTGGAGTAGGGGTGGGGGCAGCTGTGCTCTCCACCCCCCAGGCAAAGGCAGCCCAGGGGGTTCGTGGCAGAAACAGCGTCTAGGGAAATGATTCACCCACCAGCTCAGCCAGCAGGGGCGAATCCTTCAGGGAACCGACAGGCTGACGCGCCCAGGGCCAAAACCCACCCGGCCCACAGCACCTGTGCAAGGGGAGGGGGCAGGTGAGCTACAGCTGGCACCTTGCACGGCAGAGTCAATGCAGAGCCCCCCTGCCGGGCACACCCACCCTGGGAGTGTGGCTGGGGGTGGGCATCCGCTAGATGAGACAGCGTGCTGAGAGTAACGCCCCTGCGCCCCGCCCGGCTGGGCAGCACACGCCCCCACTCACGGGCCTCGCCCGGCAGCGCCCAAGTGCCGCTTTTAAATGTCACACGTGCCTGGCTTGGCGGCAGGTCAATGAGCCAGAATATTTCCAGGGCCCCTTGGCTCGGAAGAGCTTGGAACATCTCCGGGGTGCCAGCAGCAGCCGTGCTCCATGGTGGCTGTACAGCCCAGGGCCCCTGCCAGAGGGGAGCCAGTTGGAGCCCCCTGCGGCGTGAGGGAGAGTTCCTTAGCTAGCCAGGACACTCACGTGGCTGCGTTTTCAGGCCTCAGGTGCTGGGCGCCCTGGGTCCCCTCTCCGCCCCACTCGGAAAACCTGCACCAGATCAGAGGCACACTCAGCTGTGCTCTGCTGTCCCCACCCACACCGTCCCCCGATTCCCTGCTCTGCGGGGCCCTGGGATCCCTTCCCAGCCAGCAGCATTCAACACGGTCAACACCCCAGCGTGAGCCCACCTGGGAAGTACGTTAACCTGACAGTGGCGGGGAGGGGCTGCAGTTTTAGGAAACTTAAAGTGACTTTTCCAAACAGCACAGACTGGCCCCTGCATGTTTAGCAATAAGCAGAGTCAGCTCCCGATTCGTCCTCCCGAGAGGAAAGGACTCGGGGTCTCCCGCTGCAGGGCTTCCTCCCACCGCTGTTGGAACGGAAAGCAAAGTCTCGGGGCCTTCCTCCACAAAGCACTTGGCAGAGCGGGAATCGCCCGCCACTGCCAGCCACCTCGGGGCAGAGCAGACAAAGCCAGCCCCGCAGTTTCAGGCAGGAAAGGAGGGGGAACGTAGGGAGGCAGAATGGAATCAATCCAACTGGACCGTGGCCAGGATACTGGATTAACACCTGGACTCTTAAGTGCCTGCGGATTTATAACAATCTCACAGCTCCTCCAAGACCCCCTCCCACTGCAGAACAGCACCTCCTAGAGCTGCAATGGGGCACAAAGGGCAGCACCGAATCAGCTACACCAGTGCCTGCCGCTGTCCTTCGCTCTCCAAGGAGAGGACTGACCTCTGAGCGATGCAAAGACAAAAGGGGGTGAACAGAGAACCCAAAGGGCCTAGCGGGTGCCTACAGAGAGCCGTGGGACGTTTTCTCCAGCGTGGCACTGTCCCGGTCTGGGACACAGAGTTCCCAGAGGCCAGACACAAACATTCCACAGCCACCAGCGGCTCACATCTGCCGTACCACTGGGATCACGTTCCTGGCCGGCCATTATCCGCAGTGCGTATGGAGGCGCCCAGATCTGGCCGAGCCCACCCCAGTGGCAGTGGGATGCCGGAGCGTCCCCTTTCATCGGCGGCCAGGGAAGGGATGGGGATCTGGTTCGAGAAGAGGGGAAAAGCTGCCATGAAGTACCATCAGGGTAACTAAGGAGAGGACAGCAGGGGCCTGTCACATGGCACTGCCCCAGGAGGGCTGAGAGCTGCGGACGATGCTGTCACTTCCATCAAGTGCCCCCGGACCCTCCTGGGGAGAGTGAACAGACACCCAGCAAAAGGGCACTCGTGCAGGAACAGGGTCCCAGGTCACCTGCAAGTGGATGGCAGGTGGCACAGAAATCCACACCGGGATTTCACTGCCAGATGGAGCGTGCCTGGGAGAAGGAGAGGAGTTGAAGGCAGCTCCTCCAGCCCGCCGGCCCGGCAGAGATCCTGGAGAAGCACCCAGCTCTTGGGCTACAGCACGCCTACGTTCTGCCCTGCGGCTGTGCTGAATGAACGGCTGGGCTCGGCTACCAGAAGGAGACACTCAAAGCGCAGGCAGGGGCTGTTAAAGGAGCTGGGGAAGTAGGGGAGCGTCTGTAACCTACAGGGCAGGTCCGAGGTGGGAAACCCTAGAGAACAGGATCTTTGATCACCACAACCCTCCTCTGCTTTCCCCATCCTGTCTGGGCTGAGAGGGGCAGTGACCTCCCAGCCCTGCAGCCCCCTCCCTGGGGCCGTCCTGAGCACCCAGCGGGAACGTTCCCTGCAGCGGGGCCTGGAGCACTGACTGCTGAGCAGGTCCAGCCCTGCCAGATGCCAGCCTAAGCCAGAGGAGACAGGGCCCTGCATAGCCGGAGCGAAGCCCCTCCCCTGGCCTTGCCGTTAATTAGGCAAATGGGAGCCAAATATCACTCCAAGGACTCGCCACTTGACCAGCCGGGATAAAGGATCCAAGAATAACCCTTGGGATGAGCCTGCCAGCTGTCACAAGAGCCCCCGAGCCAGGCCTGCGCCCCCTGCTCCCAGCCGGGACCCCAGACACGCGCCCAGTTCCAAGTGGGACTGCTGCCCATGGACACGTGGGAGGAATCTGCCGTGCGGGGGGAACGGGGGAGCTAGCAGCAGATGAACCCCAGCCTAGGCCACGCTCAGACGTGGCTCGGAGAGGTTCATCTCCCAGGTGTGCTCCGTGGCACAGCTCTGCCCCAGCCGAACGGAACGCAACACTCCTCTCTCGGGGCTGGCGGGGGAGGCCAGAGGGTGACTGGGCCACAGGAAATTCCCAGACAGACGCACAGATGGTGGCAGGACAGAGAGTCCTCATCGGGGACGCATGGCACAACCCCACTTACCCTCACCCAGGCCCTGGCAAACCCGCCATGCCAAGCGAAGCTTCTGACCTTCAAAGCAGCAGACCGGGCTACGGGCTGGAGATGCCCAGGCAGACACGCAAACCGCCTTACCCGTGTCCTCGTGCGACACCAGAGGGGCCCAGAATGAAAACAGCTGCCGGTGATTCTTCGAGACTTTTTCCAGGTTCTCGCGGTGTGAGCAGCCCCCCAGAGTATTGCCACGACTAGACCTGGCATCTGAAAGGCTGAACACTAGGGACAGGGCATATTTCATTTGGTGAATGGAAATGAACTATCGAAAGAGTTCAAAGGGAAGTGATGAGAAAAGCCAGGGGCTCGAAGTGCCTCCTGGTAAGAAGTGAATTACAGAACTGCTGGGAAGCCTAGAGGGGAAGGGACGGGTGGAGCCATTGGAGAGAGAGGCAAGTGCAGGGAATCACCTGGCTGTTGGAAAGTGGGGGGCAGAGAGTGGAGTTGTGAACCACAAGAGGGGGTTGGTTTGTTAGGGTCTGGAAGGTGGCCAGGAATCTCACTGTGCCGTTCTACACAAACCTGGCTGGACAGTCACTCGCTGGCCTTCGGCCCCAGGTTCACCGGGGAGCTATTTCATCCGAACCGCAGTCAGTGTGAATGCTGCGATCAAACAGCCAATCAGCATCCAGTGATTACCAATGACTGCGTCAGCCTCAGCCTGGCTGAAGTGGAAGGGAGTGGTAGGAAACAGACCGAGCCAGTGAGAGCAGCTCATTCCTAGAAGGCAAAACGTGGTCACCTCCAGGAGTCACCCTGGAGCAGGAGTGAAAGGATCCACTCACCCCAGTCTGCTAAAATTAGGCTTTTGGGCTCCTCCAAGATCAAATGTGCCTTGGACTGAATCTTTGCTACTGAAGCGAAAACAGAACATGGATGAGTTTGATGACCCTGCAAGTGAGATTTTCAAGGCCGTCATCAAAACGTGTCCCTGAGACGTTGGCCTTTGCGCCAAGCCTTCAAGTAGCTCTCCAGCACCAGTGTGTTTCAGGAGGTCTGTGCGCTTTTCACCCCCAAAATGGCAGAGATCAACTGGCGGCTGCGCGGGCAAAAGTGAAAACAAAGATTTGAACTTGATGACACAGTTGGGGCCTTTTATTCTAAAAGCAACTTTAAAACAGCACCCAAAGAGCGAGACAGAGAAACGCCTCCAGCACTCTGTCCTGGCCATCCTCCTCCGGCACCTCTGCACTCACTACTCACTGCTGTGAGACACTGGGGGGAAAATTAAAAGCAAACTGAAAGAATCAACATTGCCATTAACGCACAAGGGCTGGCTGAAGCTGGGAAGTGACGCAGTGATGGCTACTGGCCTCCCATGGAGAGAAAACGACATTCCTACGGAACGCTGTTGATTCTGCAACTGAAAACATGCTGACGATACCGGTCAGGAATGCAGAGAGCAGTCTGGCCGTGAAGCCTTTGCCGTTTGCTCAGACAGTGAAAATAAAGCAAGAGACGAGCAAACCCTTCCTGGGCAGACATCCGGGGGCTCACCACTCTGCTTAAACCTCACTGAGAAAGCAACAACTGCCGGCCGTCCTAAAGTGCATTGTGAGAGGTCAAGGGGAGTCTGAAGTCACCATCAGCCTTATGGTTGGTTGACTGAAAAGGTGGCGGGCTGGATGCCCCAGCTTCCCAAGAGGCTTGTGGGACCTCTCTGGAAGACTCTCTCCACCTGCGTCCAGGCGTCTCCATCAGCAGGTCGCACTGAACATGAGGGTGATGGTGATCCAGACAGCTCAGAGAAAGCTAATGCTATGCCAGTATTGGGTCTGACATCGATCCTGGTCAGCTGATATGGGACTTGATTAATATAGGATGAAAGGAGGGTGATATCATTAGTGCCAATCAACATGGATTTATGGAAAATAGATCCTGCCAAATGAACTTGATATTTCTCTTATGACATTAGAAGTCTGGCTGACAAAGGCAATAGGGTTGGTGTAATATATTTAGAGAAGATGTTTGACTTGATACTATAGGACATTCTGATTAAAGAACTAGACCGATATAAAATGAACATGGCCCCCACTAAATGGATTAAAATCTGGCTGACTGATGGGTCTCAAAATGTAATTGTAAATGGGGAATCGTCATCGAGCGGGTGTGCTTCCAGTGCGGTCGTGCAGAGATCGGTTCTTGCCCCTATGCTACTTAACATTTTTATCACTGATAACGTTTGCAGATGACACAAACATTGGGGGAGTGGGAAATAACGACGAGGACCGGTCCCGGATACAGAGCATTCTGGGTCACTGGGTAAACTGAGCACAAGCAAACAATGCCCGTTTTAATACGGCTAAATGTAAATGTACATCTAGGAACAAAGAATGCCAGCCAGATTAAATTAAATTAAATTAATGGAGATATCCTATCTCCTAGAAGTGGAAGGGACCTTGAAAGGTCATCGAGTCCAGCCCCCTGCCTTCACTAGCAGGGCCAAGTACTGATTTTGCCCCAGATCCCTAAGTGGCCCCCTCAAGGATTGAACTCACAGCCCTGGGTTTAGCAGGCCAATGCTCAAACCACTGAGCTATCTGACAGAGAAGTGGAGGTGGGGGTGGATAATCAGCTGAACGTGAGCCCCAGTGCGACGCTTTGGCCAAAAGAGCAAATGCCACCCTGGGATGCATCGGCAGGATACAGAGCTCGAGCTGTTATTTACCTCGGTCTCTGGCATTGGCGTGACTGCAGCCCAACACCTGAAGAAGGATGTTGATAAACTGAAGAGGGTTCAGAGAAGAGCCATGGAAATAATTAAAGGATTGGAAAACCTGCCCTAGAGGGAGAGGCTCAAGGAGCTCCATCTGTTTAGCTTAACAAAGACATGGGGTGACTCGATCACAGTTTGATGTACCCACTTGGGGAATAAAGATGTAATCAAGGGCTCTTCAGTCTAGCAGAGAACGGGCTAACACAAGCCAACGGCTGGAAGTTGAAGCTAGACAAATTCACACTGGAGAGAAGGTGTCAGTTTTTAATGGTGAGAGTAATTAACCACTGGAACAATTTACCGGGGGTCGTGGTGGATTCTCCAGCACTGACCATTTTAAAATCAAGCTTGGATGTTTCTCTGACGGATCTGCTCCAGGAATGATTGTGGGCAGGTCTCTGGCCTGGGCTCTACAGGAGGTCAGACTAGCTGATCACAATGGTCCCTGCTGGCCTTGGAATCTCTGAATCTATAAAAACCAAGGACCGGACAGAGAGGCACTAGAGTCACAAAAGGAACTGAGGGAGGTTTCAGAGGGACAGGGCAGATCACGAGCTGCTACAGCCACTGTGGAAAACTGACTCCATCTAACTACCAATAAAGACCAGGAGCCACACAAGGGGAGAAACCAAAAAGGGACTGAGAAAAGCTGTGGACTCTTTCCCTTGCTTAACCCACCTGACTGAGCCCAAACACAAGGGGCACCGGGGAACCCAGAACAGGAAGAAAAGGCTGAAACTCTGCTCAGTTCCTTCCGTGTCCCCAGCATTTACAGGGAAAGATCCAGGTTTGCACCCGCACCCGTCCACGCAGCCCACTGCGTCAGAACGGCAGCAGCGCATGGGAGTAGAGTCACGGGAAGCAGCACCAAAAGTCCATCCAGAATTGTTTGAGGTTTTAGCCCTGACCCTTCCTCTCCAGCCAGCTTAGAGTCAACGGAGCAGCTTTTAGCACATCCAGACCGGCTCAGTCTCAGCTTCCTAACCGGTGGGATGCTGGCAAAGGCATTAAGGTGGGAAAACTGGCAGCACCTTAGGGCAGGTACAAGAGAATGGGAGGAGAACTAACCAGTAACAGCTGGGGACTTGCAGGGTCTTGACCTTTCCAAGGCGGACGACAGGTGCCTTTCAGTCTCTGAGGAACAAGCCTGCTTAGAACATGGCTCGGAGCCTGGGTGCCGGGTTTCAGCCCCGAGACACTTCTGGGGGGCGGTTCTGGGTTCTCCCTCACCCAATTAAAACAGGTTGGGGAAAGTCACAGCAAACCTGATGGAAGATTCAGGGGGAGGGGAAAGGGGGAATGGAGCTGTGCACCGGGGTGGGGTGATCAGGAGGGGAAAGGGAGATGGGGCAGTGAACTGGGGCTGGGGGAAATCAGGAGAGGGAGAGGTGCTGACTTTTCCCTCTACAACAAAATCGCAATGGAAAATCTGCTCAGAGTTCAGGTGACCAAAGCCAGGTTTTGACAGCGCCCCAGGGAGCTGGATTCAGAAAAAGCTTCCAAACCTGAGCTGGGTCCCCGGGGGCACCACCGCTCGCTGCCCTGCAGCGAGGCACAGGCTGGGCTATTGAGATCTTGGCGCTCCGTGAGCAAGACACTTAAACAAGCCACAAAAACAGAGTCCCCCTGCAAACCGTCACTAGCTGCTTCCCCTCCTCTCTGCTCTCCTGGGGACCGGCCAGCCCCGAATCCCACCTGCCTTACCCGTGCCCCATTCACGAAGAGCCCCTAATGCTGCCACGCTTCTCTTCTCCCGAGCAAAGCCAAGCCCTGGATGATTCCCGGAGGAAGGAAAGTTCCTGCCTCATTCAGCACAAAGTCAGCGACCCAGGGGCACAGACCCCCACTCCCTCACCCCACTGCATGGGGCCTTTCCACAGGCGCAGGGGGGGAAATCACACATTGGCTCCCAACAAGTGTTGTTTTTATTCATCTAAACAATCACACACACACACACAAAGAAAAAGATCAGGAGCATGCGGAGATCTTTCCGCGGGGGGTGTGAAGTTGTCCTAGCCAGCCCTCGTCTCCACACGGCTGGACAGAACGGTTCAGCCCTCGGCCCCAGAAAGGCTGCTGGGGCGCAAGGCCAGGACGGGGACAGAGGAAGCCAGGCACATGAGATCTGGAGCCCAGGGGCACACAGCAGCTGAGCAGGGTAGAGGGCTCTGGAGCCGGCTGCGTGTTCGGTCCGGGGACCTGCCTCAGGGCAGGCAGGGCCCGAATGAGGCACAGACCAGGACACACCTCAGCAGAAGCAGCATATTTGTCAGAAATCCCAAGCCACTGCCATGCCCTAGGCGAGGGGCTCACACTGGTTAACCCTCACGCCAAGGCAGCCATCTTGTCCTGCCCCATGACCGGACGTCAGCACATCCTCTGCTCCTGCCTCTCTCCTCTGCCTGCAAACTGACCCCAAACCCAGTCGGCCCCGGGTCTGCCCCATAGCCACGTCCCTGCTGAGGGCGGGACAGCTTCTCCTCAGCAAGCCGCTGGGCTGCCCAGGGGTGCTCTCCTGGACATGCAAAACAAACCAGACTGCACGCTAGACTCTCCGCCTGCCCTGCCCTGCCCTGCCCTGCCCCGGGGTAACTCAATCCTAGCTCCACCCTGGCCCACAAAGGAGACTCCACAGAGCAAAACAGCTCAGGCCTTTCACACTTCCAGAGAACATTGGTGGCCAAGTGGCCATCTTCCCTCGATGCTCGGGAAGGTGACTTCTCTCACCCAGGCCAGCCAGCTGGCCCCAAGCCTCTCAGGGAAAGCTCGGGAGTTTGCACCCACCTTGTGTTTAAAGGAGTCTCAGGAAATCACGACTTGCATGGGAAGGGCATGAAGCAAAAGGCACTGGGGTGGAGAGTGGCCACATGCCCTAGGGAAAGTGACCAGGAGATTACTGGTCGTCAGAACTCTCGTTTGGACCAAGCTACAGCACTGTGCCTGGACAGCACAGTGACGGGAGCGTGAGGGAGCAGACGGCTGGGAGGGGGGTTCAGGGAGATGATCCCAAGGCCAGAAGGGACCATTGTGATCTAGTCTGACCTCACGTACAGCACAGGCCAGAAACCTGCCCCAAAATCATCCCTAGAGCAGATCCTTTAGAGAGACAGCCCATATTGATGGAAAAATTGTCACCGATGGAGAATCCACCACGGCCCTTGGTAAGTTGTTCCAATAGTTAATTACTCTCACCGTTAAAAATGTACCTTCTTTCCAGGCTGAATGTGTCTAGCTTCAACTTCCAGCCATTGGATCGTGTTAGACCTTCCTCTGCTGGACTGAAGAGCCAGTATTAACTATTGGCTCCCCATGTAGACACATACAAACTGGGATCAAGTCACTTCTCTTTGCTAAACTAAATAGATGGAGTTCCTTGACTATCATGACAAGGCAGGTTTCTGATCCTTTAATCATTCTCGTGGCTCTTCTCTGACCCCTCTCCAATTTATCAACATCCTTCTTCAGCTGTTTGGCACCAGAACGGGACACAGAATTCTAGCAGTGGTTGCACCAGTGCCAAACACAAAGGTAAAATCTCCTCTCTGCTCCCCCTCAGCCATCCCATTTATCCATCCCACGGTCACATTAGTGCTTTCGGCCACAGGGTCACACTTGAAGCACATGTTCAGCTGATCATCCACCACAACCCCCAAATGTTTTTCAAAAAGTCACTACTTCCCAGGATAGACTTCCCCATTCTGTAAATATGGCTACATTCTTTGACCCTAAATGTCTAAATTTACATTTAGCCATATGAATATCTCATTGAAAGGTGACAGGGCCAGAAAGAGTTAATTAACTCACAGACTGACCTGACCTATGGCCGAACCTTAAGGACTGGTTAGGAAGATAGGTAAATGAATAGCGCTTTGAAATGCAAGTCTGCATTGTTAGAGATAGAAGGGTAGATGTTTGCTCAGGGCTTGTGATGTAAGCAAACAAGTCTTATCTATTGCAATAGTTTTAATTCAAAGATCAAAAAAGGAATATTAACATTTAGGAAGATACTTGAGTGAAATTGTCTATATGTCTCTTTGAAGGTTGTGGTAACCTGTATCTGAACTGTTTAATGGATAAATTACCCTGTGCTAATTGCCAGGATGTTTGGAAGAAGGAGAGTTAGGCCTATTGTTTTCTCAGGCAGAAAGGCTGCTGGAAATGTATAAGAACCCTAGGACATGATCCTACTTCATCTCAGATCTGCTTTGGGTTTCAAGAGGGGGAAAACCTTAAGCCACAAGGATTGAGATCCCCAGTCAGTGACTGGAGTCACCCTGAATATGGACATTGGACTATAACCTCTGGACTATTTCTAAAAGGACTTTTGGCAACTACAAGCTCAACTCTGCTATGTATCTAAACCTCAAGAATTGAATTCAAGTCTGTCTGTATATTGATCTTTTGACCAACACTCTCTCTCTTTTCTTTTTTAATAAATTTTAGTTTAGTTAATAAGAATTGGCTCTAAGCATGTATTTTGGGTAAGAGCTAAGTTATAATTGAGCCTGGGTATGTGGCTGATCCTTTAGGATTGGAAGAACCTTTTCTTTTATATGATGAAGTAAGGTTTTCAATAATCATCATATCTGACATGTGTGTCTGGACAGAGGCCTGAGGCGGGGCACTTTAAGGGAACTGCGTTGTTTGAACTTCTGAGTAACCAGTGAGGTACTACAGAAGCTGTTCTGTGCTGGCTTGGTAAACCCAAGTATTAGAATATCCGCCAGCGTTTGGGGTTTGTCTGCCCCGTTTTGTTTGCAGTTCACCCTGATTGAGTGACCTCAGCTGGCTCCCACAGGCAGCACCGTCACACCATATGAAAACACACGTCGTTTGCTTGCATCCAGCTTATCAAGCAATCCACATCTCTCTGTATCGGCGACCTGCCCGCTTCATTATTTACCACATCCCCAATTTTTGTGTCATCTGCAAATTTTATCAGTGCTGATTTTATGTTTTCTTCCAGATCATTAATAAACATTTTAAATAGCATAGGGCTAAGAAGTGGCCTCTTTCGGATCCTCCTAGAAACACACCCACTTGATGATGATTTCCCATTTACAATGACATTTTGAGACCTTTCAGTCAGCCAGATTTTAATACATTTAATGTGGGCCATGTTAATTTTATGTTGTTCTAGTTTTTTTAATCAAAAATCCCTTTGCTTCCCTTATCAATTTTTTACAATTCCTAACTTCTGACTTATATTCATTATTATCATCAACTTCCCTTTTCTTGCATTTGTTATATATGATTTTTTTCCTCCTCTAAACCACGTCAGTTTAATGAATATGGTCTTATTCCTTGATTGTGGCTTTGGGGCATCTAGTAAAGTATTCTTAAACCATTCCCAATGATCATTCACATTTTTTTCTGATTAAATTCTTCCTCTCAGCTGATTTGGCTCAAATTGTTTTCAGCCCTGTAATTTGAGCTTTTTAAAGCACCAAGTATATATTTTATATATATCATTCATCTGGACTTTATTCTATTTGTGCATTATAAATGCGATCAAGTCATGATCACATGCACCTAAGCTACCATTAATTTGTAGTTCTGTGATCAGTTTCTCTTTATCTGTGAAGAAGGTGGTTACTATAGAAGTCCCCTGTGCTGGATGCGACACTTTTGGAGTTAGGAAATTGTCATCTATCATATTTAGAAATTCCAAGGATATTTTAGTACTGGCCGCATGAGACCTCCAGCGTGCGTCACTCAGATCGAAGTGGTCCATGATCATGCAGCATCTTTTCCTACACCTTGTAGATAGGTGCGTAAGGAGATGGTCATCCTGCTCCTTAGTGTGTTATGGGCATCTGCAGCAGACACCAAATACCCCATCTCGGGCTTTATCTGTTAGGACATTGATCCATAAGCATTCAAGATCATTTTCTTCTGAGTTATCAGTGACTCGGAAACAAGTAATGCCATTTTGGACACAGAGTGCCACTCCCCTTCCCCTTGGGGCACTCGATCCTTCCACTGATTTTAATATTCCAATCAGGGGACTCATTCCCCCGGGTTACAGCAGTACCAACTAGATCAAAGTTATGCTAATAAATGAGCAATTCCCAATTCCTCTGGTTTGTTATCCTGGCTCCCAGCATTGGTGGGAAGGGAGAAATCAACACACAAAGAAACCTGAATACAACCACACCAATAGGAGGCAGCAGGCAGCAATTGTCAAGTCAGGGATTTATTTGTGTTCATGAGTTGGGTGGCCAAGAGCCCGGGGACCCCCTCGAACACACACAAGTTACGTTCCAGCTCACCTGACCATTGCTGAATGAATTAGGACATGCTGTTTGCCTCGGTCTGCAGCTCTGAGCTGTTCCCCAGGTCAGGAACCTCACTGGTAAGTTACCTGGTCCAGCAGAGAGGGCAAACAGAATGGCAGAGTAGGAGAAGCTGCCCAAGACTCTCCCTGCCCCTTAATCCCGCCCTCCTCCCTAGCTCTGGCCAGGAAGGGCCACCTGATAAACGTGGTATTTTTATTTGTATTTTTAATATGCTTACCAGGAATAAGACCTGAATGTCCAACAAATAATCCACCCGTAATAAGATCTACTTATCGTCATGCAAAGCAATCTTCCCACAGACCAGACCTGCATTACGCAGCCCCTTCAGTAGGGCAAAGCAAAGCCTGCCGTTCCTCTCAAAGCAGGGAGAGCGCCCGTCAGGAGCCGACAACATTCCCACTGGGGGAACAATAAATCCATCTCCTTCCTGGGCCAAACTTTACAAAGAGAACCTCCAACAACTAAACTCTGGCCTTTCAGTGGGCCCTTTCCTACAAGCCTCCTCTGGGAATAGGAGCTGGGCCATTGGGGTTACAGGGACCTGTGAAGGAGGTTTGGGCCCTTCCCCCCTCTCTGGATAAAGGAGGTCCTGAAATAAACAAGAAATAATGGACAGAGGCGAGGTGCACACAGCGGGGAACTGTTGCATCTTTTTACATTAGAAACCCCCCATTTTCCCAGGAGAAATGGAAGGCGGACGTCAGAAATACCAAGGAAGGAAAACCAGGTTCATTGAGAGGGGAAGGGATTTTTCATTCAGTCTGTTTTGAGCTTCTTGTTCTGGTTAATGTCCACGTAACCCCAATCCCCAGCCCAACGTTTGGGAGAAAAGCTCTTCGGTTAAAGCCACAACCTCACGCTGCCCCTTCAGTTAAGGGCTGAGAAAGCTCCTTGTCCAGCCCTCCAAGGAAAGTCAGGTGGCCTCTAATGTAGTTGTAGCCATGTCGGTTCCAGGCTATTAGACAAGGTGGGGGAGGTAATATCTCTTATTGGACCAACCGCTGTTAGTGTAGCTCGGAAGCGCGTCTCTCTCACCCACTGAAGTTGGTCCAATAAAAGACAGCACCTCGCCCACCTTGTCTCCAACGCAGGAAAAATAACCCATCAAAGATCAGCCTTTATTTCTCCATCCAAAAGAAGCAGAAAGGGACAAGCCCGGGTTCCCCATCCAGTGCCGCCATGGGAAGGGGCAGTGTCGGGCTAGCCTGGAAGCTCCTAGCGGGGCAGGGACTGTAGGGTGACCAGATGTCCTGATTGTATAGGGGCAGTCCCGATTTTGGGTCTTTTTCTTATATAGGCTTCTATTACCCCCCCTCCCTTCCCGATTTTTCACATTTGCTGTCTGGTCCCCCGAAGGGACTGTCCCTTTCTCACACTTGGTACAGCGCCTAGCGCAATGGGGTGCTGACCCTTTGGGCCTCCAGGCTCTACTGGCTTCAGAAGTGTAAAGTGTTCTGAAGTCCAAGGGGAAAGGGTTGTTACAAGGCACGTTTCAACCCAGACACTGCAGTGTTGGGCTAGAGGTGTGGTTCTCAACCCGGGGTACACTCACCCCTGGGGGTACTCAGCGGGCTTCCAGGGGTCCATCAACTCACCTAGAGATTTGCCTAGTTTTACAACAGTCTCCTTAAAAAGCACTAGGGAAGTCAGTCCAAACTAACGTTTCATTCAGAGGATGGTTCGTTCATACTGCTCTGTGTCCCGCGCCCTGCAAGGTACGTAGGACAGTTCTAGTCCAATGGATTGATTTTAGAGCTCGGTGGTAGCAATGAGAGTCCGCAATTCTCCAGCAAGTGTGGCTGTGACACTTCTGTACTTTTAGGTCTGATTTTGTGAGCAAGTCGTTTGGAAGCGAGGTGGAACTTGGGGGTCCGCAAATCAAACTCCTGCAAGGGGGACAGTCGTCTGGAAAGGTTGAGAGCCCCTGGGCTAGAGCGTTAGATCCGGGCAGACAACCGAGGGGCCGCCTGCCACCGCCCCAGCTGGGAGAAACCCGCCCGGGGAGCTGGGACTCCAGACGGGACGGACCATGCTGGGAAGCGGCATCAGACCAGGGTCACCCCCAGCGCCGGGGAGCAGAGTGACCGGGAAGCCCCCAGACCCGGGTTTCTCCGGCGCTAAGAGCAGCGAGCTCCGGAGCCGGACACGAGCCCGGTGCAAAGCCCGGCGCGCTCGGAGCCGATCGAAACGAGGAAATTCCCCGCCCGCAGCCCCCCAGCCCGGCCCGGAGACCCCGCCGCCTAGTCCTGTGCCCCCGGCAGCGGGCAGCGGTCCCCCCGGTACGCCCAGCCCCGCCGCACCCGGCTGCTCCCCTCGGGCCGGGGGCTCCCTGCTGCGCCCCGACCCCCAGCCTGAGCGCGGCCAGCCCAGCCCAGCCCAGCCCCTCGCCCGGGGGGCCCCGCCGGAGCCAGCGCCGACCCGGGGACTCACCCACGTGCAGCAACAGCATCATCCCCAGCCAAGCGGGCAGCTTCCAGCAGCCGCAGCCCATGGTGCCCCGGACCCCGCTCCAAGCAGCCGGCAGCCTCCACTGAGCGCCCCCGGCGGCTCCCCTCCCCGGGCAAGCCGGAGCGCCCCGCCCCCAGCCGGCCCCTCTCGCCGCCCCGGCCCCGCCCCATGGCACCCACGGGGGCGTCACATCTTCCGCGCGGCTGCCGGGCCCTGCCCTGCCCCTCCCCTCCGCCGCGGGGGGCTGCAGCCCCGGGGCCCCCGGGGAGCCGAGCTCTGGAGCCGCGTCTCCCCAGCAGTCCCGGTACCACCTGGACCCTTCGGTGCAAGCGCCCCGGGGAAACCGGTTAGAAACAACCCAAGCACCTGCCCTGCGCCCCGCTCAGCAGCTGCCCCGGGGGCTGGCGGGGGTCAGGCCGGCAACTCCTCCCGGCTCGGCCTAGCACTTCATCCCAAAGTCCTGCTCTTGTCTGCTGGCCTCCCGCCTGGAGCATCCCGTCTGAACCAGGGGAGAGGGTCACAATGCAACCGGAGGGAATGTACCTACTCACCCCCCTCTGCTCCCCGGGCCTGGGCCCTGTCCTCTGATCCTCTTCGGTTTTCTATCACACCCAGGCTCATGCCCCAGCGACAGTTACAGCGCCGGGGGTTGTCTATGAAGCAGGGGTCAGGGCAGGCTGGCAGAGTTTACAGAATTGTTCTAGAGCCATTCATACACAGGCAAATTACCCTGGGTGATGGGGCCTAATTACCCCCACTACTGTTAGCCCCCAGAGGGCTGTGGTCACTCCCCCCCCCCATGGAATTACCCTCAATCCCTGGCCCACGATGATCCATAACCCTAATGCAGTGAGCGCTCCCCCAGCTACTGGCCGAAAGAGCCGGATCTCTCACAGGGAGGATGCGGCTTTTGCTTCTATTAAAACTTGACATTCAAGAAAGTGGGTTAAACTTGAGGAGCCTTGACTCTGCTGAGAGGTGAGCGCGGGGTTTGCTGTCTCACTGCACTTCACAGCAGGGAAATGGGGCGAGTGGTGCTGGTGGATCACTCTGGCACTTGAACTTCAATCTAGGGAGAAATGAAGCACAGCACCTCCTCCCTCCAGGCACTACTGCGGCCTTCGGGCATGGGCTGAGTCAGGGCCAGGGCTGGGCAATTTGTTGCACAATTGTGCCCCCAAATCTAAGCTTTCATTAAGAAAACAGGAAGTGTCTGGGTGTGGAAGTCATGCTGGGAAGGAAATCAATGCAGCCTATGCTGACCCCCTGAAAAGAGGAGGTGTGAAATGTTCTTATTCCTCTTAAATAAAGGTTAACTCTGAAACTTAAGGATGACAGTGTAAAAGTCAACATTGTTAACTTTTTCACTGCTGTTTTTTTTTGTTTTGTTTTTAAAGAAACACACACTCAGCTAGTGAGCTTTCTCCAGCTGGTTACTGGCACAGTTACCCACACAATTTAGGGCTCTTTCCTCCCTCTCGGGGTACAATGGCTCTCTAAAAGTTAACGGGACCTTGTCTCAATAAAAGAGCCTTTATCACACAGTAAATATTCTTAAAACGTGTATTTATTAGCAATTGAGAATACACATGCCAAACATCTAATGCTCACCTCTCCCACTAAAGCAGACTGATGTCTCCCAATGGGCAGTCAGGACTCCGGCTTCCACACAGTCTAGTCATGCAGGAGTTAAATATCCTAGCAGCTTTGGTCTTGAGCTGTATTCCCGTGTAAAGGTCCAATGAGCTTGTTTCCTGACCCTCATTACATAGTTAAAATGAGGATTTCGCTTATCTATGTCATAACCAATTATTTGACTCAAAGCATAGCTATGCAAAACACTAAGCAATTATTTTCACTACACAAAGATGCACATGCCTAAGACCACCTACTCATTAGCTTTTGTTGATTTCAAAATTAGCAAAATCTTTTCAAGGTCTACTTATCTTTACGCTTCATTAGCGGGATACACTTGCAACAGCAAAACCTTTTGCTTTTTATTATCATCAAGAAGCTGCAGACACTCAAGGCTCCCATTCTCATGACTTCGTGAATATCTATCTATCCTTGTTAGCAATGCTGCAGCTGCTACATTGCTATCTGTCTGCCTACATCAAGGCCGAATTCTCCTGACTGTGTAGTTTTTGTTTTCAATTTATGGTGGCTAAACGTAGAAGATGGCTGCAGGTTACGCTAAGGTGGCTGTGGGTCATGTCAAGTCCAGGCCTCTGGTTACAACTCAGGGAATTACAAGTTCAAACCCACCCTTCTTTCCCCTTCCTTGTTAGATGAATGAAATTTGCAAATGAAGCAGAAGTTAAGAGGAACTCAGCAAAGAAGTTAGTTCATATCTGTACTGTGAGGGACCTCCAGTAGCAGGAATGCCAACAAAGCTCTTGGAGATGAGCTCAGTCCAACAGCTAACAATGCCCACTCTCTGTGGGCTGCATGGGACGGGGTTTTAACAGGAGTCCCCAGAGCCTGTCCTGCCCTCTCTGCAGCCTGGAAGAGGATACCCCCACAGCAACGCTCACCCTTCAGAAAGAAAAGGACACTGACAAATTTAAGAGACTCCAACAAAGGAGGGCACAGCTGATAAAAGGATTAGAGGGTATCAGCTAGGAAGAGATTAAGGGGACAGACTATGCAAACCATGCGGGGGGAGGGGGGAGAGACCAGACCAGTCAGACTGGCGGTTATTGTAGGGACCCGAGCAGTAGTAACAGACTAACTCCAAGGCAGGCGACCTGGCTGGAAGGGGGCACTGGAGTCCCATTACCACAGCTGTTCAAGGCTGCTCTGGGTTTTGATCCTGCTGGCTCTTTCCAGGGTGGCGAGGTGCCCTGGCCAGCCCATTCTAGCTCTGGGGATTGGAGTGACTAGGCCGCAGCTCTTCGTGCGTTCTGTGTACAGCCAGCTGGGAGCCCAAGGTTTCCTGCACAGTATTTTAATCCTTAAAGCCTTTTTGATTTATCGAGCTGCAAGAACCCCCCGAGCAGCAGCCCCATCTAGGCTGCCCTGGAGCAGCTGGAAGGCTGTTGCCAGGCCTGCCCCAGCTGATGGCCGTTGGGTAAGATCTGCCCCCCGCATTCCCCACAGCCGGCAGGAGTCTTCCACATGGCAGAGATTTTCACTGCACGGGGGGATGGGGCAGCTGCCACTGCGCTCGCCTGCAGTGGGGCTGGCTCCATGTCTCCAGGCACAGCCTCAGGGTTCACATTGTGCACGAACTTCTCTTGCTTCCAGTTCCTACGAAGTGCTGCAGGTTTCTGCCACGCAGCAACGCTCCCATCAGCTTGCCCAGGAAGAGCGGCCGCATCGAGGCTGGGTTTAGCTGCCACACGCCAGCCAAGTCGGGCTGGATTCTGCTCATGGAGCTGCAGAGCAACACTGTCAGATCGCTGTGTTCTGGCCGGCCAGAGCGAGCCAGGAGGCGTCCCACGCCTGCAGCTGGCTATGGGGTGCGTTCGGGCGGAGGCAGGGTGCAGGACACAGATGTTCACCCTCAGGTGGGTCATGAAATTATTACTCAGGCCTGGTCTACACTAAAAACTAGGTCGACCTAGCTATGTCACTCAGGGGTGTGAAAAATTCACACCCTGGAGCAGCTTAGTTAAACTGACCTAATCCCTAGTGTAGACGCCACTCTATTGATGGAAGAATTCTCACTGACCTAGCTACTGCCTCTCGGGGAGGTGAATTAACTACACTGACGGGAGAGCCCTCCTCTCCCGCCCACTGGCACAGGGAGCGTCTACACTGAAATGCTGCAGATCTGCTGCCTCAAGTGTAGACGAGCCCCAAGGCTGATGAACTGCTCTTCCGCGGCTGTAGGGGCCTGACGGAGACACAGCCCTGCCCCAGAGGTGCTCCTGGACCCAGCCACCGCTCCTGAGCACAGGGCAGCATCAGAGCAGCCACGCTCTAAATGACAGTGACGCAGCTGGTATCAGGCACTTCACCGACCGCAATCAATGGGCCGCCTCCTTGGAGCAAGGTCTTGTCCCCATTGCACCAGTGGCTTTGATCAGGCAGGTCAAAGCTAGTTGAACAGCAAGTTGGAGGCAGAGCCAGGAAGTCCTGACCCCCGTTCCCACACTGCAGCCACTAGATCCCACTGCCTCCCAAGACTCCAACTGCAGCTCTCCTTAAGAGTCCCTCCCCCCCAACGGGAGCAGCTGTCCCGAGACGCCGTGCAAAGGGACGAGAACAGAGGCAGCGCCAGCAGCTCGTTTTTTTTCCAAAAATTGTTTATTGAACGTTTCTTAATGTTATCCAAAAAAGAAAGATTCAAATTTTAGATAAAAAGAAAAAAAAAATCAGGTGTAAAATCAGAACTGAAGAAAAGGTCTGATCCATAGACACGTGCCAGCACACAGGAGGGGCTCACAACATGATGCTCCCTGACCAACCTGCCCCGCTTGGCTCGCCCTTCAGAACTGATGCAGGAGATGTGCACACACTGCCCCCTGCTGGTGCCTGACCCGCCCTGCATGGGGGACTAGCCAGGCTTCTTGCTGCTAGGCCAGTGCCATTGTGGGAACCAAGGGGCTAACAGAAACCATTTCCCCCCTATCTGGCTGGGAAGGATTCTGTGGGCTCCTGGACTTCAGCCTGGGGCCCCCTCCCGGGCGTGAGGAATGTGTGCCCAGCTCACAGCCCCATCCCCGCTCCCCTCTCCTCCACTCCTGGGAGCAAACGCCCAACTCAAGGGAGAAGCAATGGAATGGCCGCGCTGCCGTGTGACAGGTGGTGGTGACTCAGGGACGGATGGGGGTGGGTGCCGAGAGGCCCAGCGCTCCCAGAAGAGGCTGTTTAAGAAAAGAAGCCAAGTGAGCGTGGAGTGATTATTTGGGGCTATACACAGCTGGCGTTAGCCTTAGCGACACCACACATTTACCTGGCAAGAGCTCTTAACACAAGCCACACGGGGTTAGTAACTACTGGCTCTGCAGGGCGGGCTCCCGTGCAGCAACCCGCAGGGCAGCCGGGCGCCGTTAGGTCATGCTGGGGGTGACCAGGCCCTGAAGCATGATCATGAGGCGGCGGGCCGGCTTGCTCAGGGTGTTGTGGGGCTCCGCCTGCAGGAACTGGAAGAGCTTCTGCCGCACCTGGTTCATGACTGACCCCATGTGGTCTCGGGTGATGGGGTCGCTGTGGTCCAGGTGCATCACGGCCTCCTCCAGGTAGCTGAGGGGAGAAAGGAAAGCCCAAGGTTACCTCTCCACTTAGTGTGCAGCCCCAGGCAGGGAACGTGCAGGCGCCTCCTGTCTCACCTGCCCCGGCTCAGGTAGCTAGCTCCTGATTTGCCTCTTAGCAAGGAGTCCGAGGCTACCCCCCCACTTCAGCACACGGGGCAGCCGGCAGACAGCTCCCAGCGTGCCATGTGCAGCATGGTCGCTCGGACTCGCGGGCTAGAACACTGCCTGGGCTGCACTTGGTGCCGGGTCTAGAAAGCACAAGGGGTTTCTTCAGTGGTGGGTTTCACTGCGTGAAGCAGAATGAGAGATTTATTTGGCACTGGGGCAACATGTGACCTACCCAGTTCTCAAGCCCCAAAACACAGGCAGCAGGATGATTATCAAATCTGAGCATATGGCAGGAAATCACCTTGACCCAGACAGCAATTTAATGTGTCCTCCCCTAGAGCCAACTTAGGACTGTTGGGGGAATCAGAGGCTAGATCTCCCTTTTCAAAGTCCCTCTACCGAGTCCTAGGCGAATTTGCCTTTCCAGGCTTCCAGACAGTTCTGTTGCCCTTCTCAAGCTCTTTTATTTCAGAGGCCATGTGCCCTGCTGCTCTGCAATCATGGAATCAGCTCCTCTCTGCTCCAGGATCTCTGCTGTCCTGCCCTCATGGCTGTGAGGGAAACCTTCACCCTGTGCAGCCTAAGAGCCAGTTCCCACCCCTGAGAGTCACTGCTTCAGGCTAAGTGGGACGTTGACTCTGAAACCTAAAGATGTCAGTTTTACATGAAAGTGTGAACGACTTCACTGCGGAGCACTTTAGTAAAAACACCCACAGTCCCAAACTGCTATCTACCAACCCTCCCTCCAACAACTTCCGCCAGGCACCATCGGCACATGGAAATTAAAGCTCACAGGGCAGCGTAAAGTTATATTAACTATCCAATCAGCCCGGATGAACTGCGGTGGCTGTCCTGTTCATTAGTGGATTCAGTTCAACAGACACCTCCACATTTTCATATCTCTGAACCTCCAGTGAAGTGCCCCAGAATCCAGGAGCCTGGCCTGGAGACTGCCAAGCCGGGGCTAAGCCCATTGTCCCATGGGGTGACCAGAACTGAGCACAGGACTCCAGGGGAGGGCGCATCACTGGCTTAGAGCCACACTCAGCCAACAGCCCAGCTCAGCACTTAGGACAGTGGTGATGGAAGCTAAAGCAAACTCTATGGCTGAGTGGCCGTTATTTTTCACTGCGTCTGTGCTCTGAGCAGAGCCTCTCACTGAGCCGTCCACAACGACGCTCTGGTCTTCTCCTGAGCTGAGAAGCCAGGAACACATCTGAGGAGTTTGAGTTGTTCCTCAGAACGAGCATTGCCTGGTACGTGTCTACAACCGACACACGCTGGTATTCCTGTCGCTAGGGGCGGGGCAGGGCGAAGCTCCGGAACGACACTCACTTCAGTTTCAGTTCGGTGCGGGTGCCCAGATCCGAGGAGAGCTGCTGAATGAGAGACAGGAGGACGGGCTGGGAGAGCGGACATGGGTGCTGTCCAAACACCTGCTGAGGATCCACCGTCTCACAGACGTATAGGACCAGGTTCAGATCAGCTGCCGTGAGAGCCTACGGGAGACATGTATTTAGAGATGTTGGGGTGGAGGGAGGAGGCCCTGCTGCATGCTGGGGCAGGGCTGAACGCCAGCCTTCCTGCCCAGAGGTCTCAGCTCACTCAACGCACCAGCTGAAAGGCGCCTGGGGGGATGCACCACACATGGAAGGACAGCTGTCTCCACTCAGGAGCTCCAGGACTGGAGCAGTGGATTGAGACTGCAGGCCTCAGCACAGCTGCGTGGGGAGCTTGCTCGGTGCACTGCCTCCACCGTCCATGCATGTAGCCCCTTTGCTCCCGGGAACACCATGAGCATGGCCTGCATTCGTTCAGAGCCAGGGTAGGATGGTGCTCAGATCCCACCTGGGACCAGGAGAGGAATCTATACACTACAGTTCTGCGCCCCCTGCTGGCTCAGTGGCAGAGTAACAGTGCCCGGCACTTACAGATGTTGGTCTACAGGGGTCAAGCACATCCGTTACTTTAATACACAGCACTACAAGGCTTTCTATGGTCAAGGGCTTCACAGTTAACCCTTCACCTGCCCCACCCCAGCGCCGTCAGAATGGGAAGCACCGGCTCCACAATGCTGCAGTGGCCAGAGCTGCCGACCCCAGGCTCCCGAGGAGCTACAGCAGAACAAGGGGGCATCTCCTCCCTTGGGCAGAGCCAGGGGACACGTCTTGGTGCCTCTGGGAGGATCAGGCCTACGTGGCAGCCTGCGTACCTGCTGGAAAGCCTGGTTGAGGCGGCCCTGCTGCAGCAGCTGCAGGACGTGAGTCTGCTGAGACTGGAAGTCCAGGTGAGCAGAGGGGATGGGCGTGCCTGCGGCGGAGCGCATGGCCTGCACGATGCTCGAGGTGACGGCCGCTTGCTGCTCCTTCATGGCCAGGCTCACCTCTCCCTTGATGACCCTCTGCACCTGGGTCAGAATAGAGTCCTGCATGCTAGAAACAGAGGGAGGCGTGAGAACAGGACGGAGCTGCCAGGGATTTCGCTGCTCTCGCACTGGTCAAGCAGGGCTCCAGTTATTAGCATAGGCACTTTTCACGGTTTACGTTCGCATGAGCCCCCAAGGGTTAACATGAAGTGCTTCGGTGCCCAGGCACAGACACTAAGTACCTGGAATTCGGCAGAGCCCCTGCACAGGCACTCATTAGCGATCAGATGTTTGAACTTCTGAATGCATCTGGTGCTGGTGAAAGGCCGTAGAGATCCACAAGTCTCCACTCAAGCCCGTGACGGGAGAGTTAGTGCCAATGCAGAGGGTGCTCTCTGAGATGTGGACACCTGTCTGCCGGGACACGGGCCCCAGCTCATAATGGGCATAAAGGGCCAAACTCTGGCCAGCTGCAGCCATGTCAGACCAGCGGAGACTTCCCAGTGGGACAGGAGAATCCGCTCTCGGCTGGCTGGAAACACGCAGGGACGCTGCCCTCCAGGCCTTTCAACAGCGAGAGTCGAAGATCAGCTCCCCCAGCTGCAAGTTTGTTTCACTGCTGGGGTCCCCCAGATGCCAAGGCACGCGCTGCTGCAGAGCAGGGGGGAGTGAGGAATTCCCCCAGGCTGGCTGAGGACATGGCGCATCAGGGAGACGCTGCGAAGAGCAGCGTCAAATCAGAGTCCTTACGGAAGGGAGTGGCTGTGCCCATGGTGTGCCCGGGGCAGCGTGTGCATGCCAGGGACCAAGCCTCCATTTAGAACGAAGAGGCAGCTGCATGTTACAGAGAGAGCCACAAGCCGGGTCTTTGGCAACCCCCCCCGCCGCCCTTGCCCATTCCTCCTGCACATCCAGTCCAGCGGAAGCCCCAGACCCAATGCCCGACTTACTTGCCCACGATGACGTGCAGCTGATGCTGCACTTCGGTGTGCACGCTGGTGGTGATGGTGGAGGCCAGCTGCTCTGTGCTGCTCTGGAAGGTGCTGATCAGCTGCCGGAGCTGGCCCAGCAAGGAGTCTCGGGCCTCCTGCTCTCGCGCCTTCTTGTTCTTCATGTGAGTCTCCAGCTGCTGGATATCTGCAACAGCCAGACGGTCCCTCAGAGGGCTGCCGATCACCATGCCACCCCAGCAGAGCCCAGCCACTGCGGGGCTACCAAACCCTGCGTGTGATCTGCGAACGCCAGCCTCCTCCCCATCGGGCGCAAAGGGCCGTGTGCCTGGCAGAACAGCGAACCCGACAGGTTCCGAGAGGCTGGGCTGTTCCAGCGGGGCAGGGCAGGGCAGGGTGCATACTACAGCCCAATAAGGCCACAGGACAGGCACTCGGGACATTTCCTAGGCTGGAGCCAGGAGCGGGGAGGCCTGCAGAGACCAAAGGGGCTATTTCGTGACTGATTTTGTGGTTCAGAAGATGGTCTGATCAAAGGCAATGGGGATTCAAGCTCTGCAAAGGAGCAGCAGCCTTTGAGAGCTCGCAAGGGAAGGGAGGGGCCCTGCCGGCCTGGGGAACGTGTCGCTGGGCGAATGGCTGGAGTCAAGCAGTGCCTGCGGGCTGGGGTCGGAGGAGCAGGTTGCCCGACAGCACGCTCGGGAGCAAGCTCAGGGCTCGGGTCACTGGGGGGTGCAGACAAGCAGGGACGAGAGCCCCTTGTGCAGCACTGCACAGTCCCCCCAGCCATCCTGGGGTGCCCAGGGGAGCTCACTTCCTCCGGCAGCATTCCAGGTTGGCCACTGACAGACAGGGTCCAGCGTGGACACGGTCCTGCCCTGCAGCTGAGCAAGAGAAATGGCTGGTACAGTGGGGCTATCTTGCCAGCAGAACTAGAGACACGGCCCAGCAGTCTGAGAACGGGACTGGGAGCCAGGCACACCCCAGATCTAATCTGAGCTCTTAATGTCCTCTCCAAGCTCCCCTCACCCCTTCCTGTTTCCCCATCTGTAGAAGCGGGATTACACTTCCCTTCCTCGTGAGGAGCAGCGATTCTCCGTGAAGCTCTCTGACGAGGAACCGCGCTACATGAGGGCAGATCTCGGTTTCCAACAGGACTCACATTCCTGCGTCCCCTGCTTGAAAGTGTCGTTGATTTGCTGGAACATGGACTGGCAGCTCTTCTCAAACGCCGGCAACACAACGCTCTGGAACGCCTCCCGGTACGCCGACTGGATGGGCCCCTGCAGAGCATCCGCCGCTGCCCTCGCAATGGCATCTGTCAGGTTCTTGCAAGAACACACGAGACCCCGAGTTTAGCATTTTCCTGCTGCACACCTCGGATGGAGGCGCTTTGTCTCCCCCTGCCCATCTGCAAGCCCCGGGCAAGCCAGAAGCAGTTAACCCCCCTTCCATTTGCCCTGGGCCACGAGACCACCAAGCCTAAGCGTTAACACTACGAGCTGATGGCTGGGGGACCTGAACGAGTGCGCCCGAAGGAACATCCAGGTTTCCTGGTACTTTAGCCCCACGGGGTGGCAAGGCGGGGCTCTTCCCCCTTAACCCACTAGCTCCCGCTGAGGCAGGAAGCTGTAGAGAGCTGGGAGCAGCTGTGAGAACAGCTGAAGGAGCAATCACAGCAGTGATCTTCCACCCAAAGCAGCGCGAGCCTGGACACGGCAACCCCGCTCTGAGCAACGCCGAGGGAGGGAAATCGCTGCCCATCTGGAGAGCGAGCACCGAGCAGCAGGAACTCGGACTCTGGGAATTCCCTCTGGTTAGCTGAGACCAGGCGTTCTCACGCGACTGCCCTGCCCTGCCCTGCCATTGCACCGCGACCCCTTCCGACAACAGAATTACTACATGACCCTGGGGCAGAGGGGGCCGGAGCCCAAGCCCCAGGTCTCAGCAAGTCTAATACTGGCCCTGGCCCGACCCACAGCTGGCTCAGACCAACACAGTCTGAGAGAAAGCAGCTGGATGGCCATAAATCAAAGATCATGGCAGTGTGTGAACTTTGGTGGAGGGGGGGGGGAGGTTAATTAATAAAATGGCACTGTGCCAAGTCTTGGGGGACCCCGGGAGGTGGGGTTAGTTCCCAATTTAACATCTTCATTAGTGATTAGTCTGAAGGGGCGTCGCGAGCTTGTCAGACACTCTGGAGGTGGCTGCAAACGCTCGTGAGCAGAGAGGAATTACACGGACAGGGCTCTGATTCAACACACGGGCAGGAAACAACAGGAGATTCCACTTGGGAAAATGCAGCTAAACCGCACTGGGAAAAATACCCCCAGACACTCATGTGACGAGGGACAGAGCAGCTGCCCCTGGCCCCGGATCACCACCACTCGCCACCCGGCTAGATCTGAGCGATGGGACGGAGAGACAACGCAAAGTGTCAAACACCGTTCTCCCATCCGGCTGCCTGTTGCCCTGCTCACGCTAAGAGGCAGCCCTGGTGCCCGTCACTTGCACATGCCAATGGCTCCCACTGGCCTTGGGGTGAAGTGCAGGAGCAGACCTGCTGACCCAGGCTGGCTGCACTGGGGCTGTTCCCGACACTGGGGCACAGCTTCTGGGCCTGAGCCTGTTTTCAGCTCCCAGGCGAGGCGAAGGCACTTTCGGGAATGATCGCTGGCCATGGGTTCAAACACGCAGTGCCCTCCTGGACAAGGAAACTAGGCAGAGCAAGGCCTAAGGAGCGGAGCAGATGGGGGAGCAGAGACTGGGGGGAGCTGGTGCCTGGCTCCACAACGATCCTGACAAGGGGTCTCATCTGCCTATGCTTGCAGCTAAACTGTGTTCAGCCCCCGCTGAGGGCAGGTAACGTGTCAGCTGTGGGTGACTCACCCCAGAAGGAGAACGCAGGATGGCCAGGCGGTTGTTGGTCTGAGCCTTACCTTTGATTTCACTAGCTTGGTGACGTTTTCCTTCAATGTCCCCTCGACAGCCGTGAGCTTGGCGGCAATTGTATTGCTCAGCTGGCCAGTGACAGGGTCCAGGCTCTTGGAAATGCCTGGGCAGGACACAAAGGAAAAGGTGACCCGGGTTCACCCGAGTGCTTTGGCTTTTCCCTTGCTGGGAGGGGGCCATGGCACCCAGTATCACCTCAGGCCTGGTCTACACATAAAACCTCATCGACCTCAGGGGTGTGAAAAATCCACCCTCGAGCACCGCAGCTCTGCCGAACTACCGCCTGCTGTCTAGGTCAGGGGTGGACAAATGTTTTGGCCCGAGGGCCACATCTGGGTATGGAAATTGTATGGCGCGCCATGAATGCTCATGAAATTAGGGGTTGGAGGGTGGGAGGGCTCCAGCTGGGGGTGTGGGCTCTGGAGTGGGACTGGGGATGAGGGGTTGGAGGTGCAGGTGGGTGCTCCAGGCTGGGACTGAGGGGTTCAGAGGGCAGGAGGGGGATCAGGGCAGGGGGTTGGAGCGTGGGGAGGAGTTCAGGGGGGCAGGCTCCAGACAGCACTTACCTCAAGCAGCTCCCAGAAACAGCGGCATGTCCCCCATCCAGCTCCTACACGGAGGCGCAGCCAGGCAGTTCTGTGCGCTGCCCTGTCTGCAGGCGCCGCCCCTGCAACTCCCATTGGCTGCGGTTTCTGGCCAATGGGAACTGTATGGGCAGCGCTTGGGGCGGGGGCAGCATGCGGAGCCCTCCGTCTATCCCTACACGTAGGAGCCAGAGAGGGAACATATCCCTGCTTCCGGGAGCTGTGCGGAGTGGGACAAGACCACAACCCCACTCCCTGGCTGGAGCACCAGAGCGGGGCAAGCCCCGGACCCCACTTCCTGGTGGGGAGCTCGAGGGCCGGGTTAAAATGTCTGGAGGGCCGGTTGTGGCCCCTGGGCCGTAGTTTGTCCACCACTGGGCTATGTCAATGGACGAATGCTTCTGTCAGCCTAGCTACCATCTCTTGGGGAGACAGAGTTCCTACGACAACGGAAAAACCCTTCCTCGCTCTACTTTACGCCCGGCATGTAGATGGGGCTCAAGACCCCTTCCAGAGCAGCACATCCCTCCCCCAGGAGCTCCTGCGAGCCCGTCACAGCTCCCCGTCTCCAGAGAGGTGTGCGATGCCAGGAGGTTGGCAGGGCTAAGCATGTCCTGCATCCCCTATCGCCACCCCGCGGCATGGGGCTTCACAGCTACCTGCTGGGCCCATCCTGTACAAACTACCCTGCATCAGCACTTACACTGGGGCACCGTCTTCTTCATCTCCTCGCGGATGGTCCTCTCCAGGCGATTGCAGGCAGCAGTGGAGAGGGACTGCGAGAGCTGCTGGGACAGGTGCTCCTGGAGCTGCCCGTTCCGCTGCTGCCCCTCTGTCAGAGCTCGGTCCAGCCTCCGCTCTGGAGGTCACACGTTAAGGAGCAACAGCCTCCAGGAGATGCCCTCTCTGATCCCGGCACTCCTATCCTCTGGTGATGGGCACTGGCCAGACACACTATCTCCTGCACCACTGCGGCTTCCAGAAGAGCTAGCCTGGGCCTTCGGTAACGAGGGACTCCAGGATACAGCTGCGTTAGATCCTATAACCCACCTGCCAGCAAACGGGTCACTGGAGGGCTCAGGGAAATGGAGAAAGCAACAACTTTTCCCTCTTGCTCTTCAGAAGGGATCAAGAGCAGTAACTTGAACCAGGCACAGTGCAGGCTGGTCAGCAACCCTGCACAGCATCCCTGCTATTCGAGTGCTGGGACCCCACACAGCTCTTCTGGTGCCCCCAACCCCACCCCGCAGCATCCCCCCATCCCAGCCCTGGGACCCCACACAGCTCTTCTAGTGCCCCCAACCCCGGCCTGCAGCATCCCCCCGTCCCAGCCCTAGGACCCCACACAGCTCTTCTAGTGCCCCCCAACCCTGCACAGCATCCCCCCCATCCCAGCCTTGGGACCCCACACAGCTCTTCTGGTGCCCCCAAACCTACACCGCAGCATCCCCCCATCCCAGCCCTGGGATCCCCCACAGCTCTTCTGGTGCCCCCAACCCCGGCCTGCAGCATCCCCCCGTCCCAGCCCTGGGACCCCACACAGCTCTTCTGGTGCCCCCAAACCTACACCGCAGCATCCCCCCGTCCCAGCCCTGGGACCCCACACAGCTCTTCTAGTGCCCCCAACCTACACTGCAGCATCCCCCCATCCCAGCCCTGGCACCCTTGAGCAGTGGCTGCTGAACTCCGAGGTGGTTTTATGGGGTAGACGTATGGCGGCTGGGACCGATGTCTCTCCCGCAGCACCGCTCATCCCAGAAGGGCCAGCCCCGTGGCACGCTGGCCCCAGGAGGGGCTTGCCAGGAAGGATACGCTCTTGTTCTTGCTGAGAATCAATCACTCGTTCCATGTGACCCATGAGGGAGCTCTGCACAGCATCCAGGTGGTCAGTGAGTCTCTGCATTAGTTCCATCTGGTTCTGTCTCAGCTCCGTGAGCTCCCTCTGTTGGCTCCGCAGCAGAGACATCAGCTCATCCTGGCACTCGGCGGTCACCTGTTCGCAGACAAGGCAGCCAAATGATATGCTCTGTGCCCACTGGCCACCGCATCGGTACTGAGGTCAGAGGTCAGCAGAGAGCTTGAGCCCCTGCTAGGGAAACCCAGGGGCCAGTTCACCCACCACTTAAGCCCAGGAGCAAAGCTCAACACAACCAGGATATGATTCAGGGCCAGGGCCAGGCCCAGGCCTCAAGGAAGCCAAGTGGCAAAATTCCCCCCGTCTCCAATAGGATCCGCAGTTTGCTTTTACAGGAGCACACTGACGAGACAGCAAAACACACCAGGCCCCAGGGTCCCTCCAGGCGACTCCCTGACTTAAGAGACTGCGCTGGTTGGGAGCGAACCCCGCCCAGACCTTCGCAGGCTGGCTAACGCCAAAGCTTTTGCTCCCCAAAGGTGATGTGCAAACCAGAGCCTAGGCCCCTCGCTGGATCCCTGCAGCTGCCTACAAGACTTCGAGGATGTAGGTCTCCGCTGTCAGAGAAGAGGAAAGCCCCGGGATTTAAACAGCTGACCTCAGGCACTTACGATGGGGCAATGCATTGTTTGGGGGGTGCACCGCCACTCACAGGGCCAGCACCATGGCACTTCCTCTAGCTCAGGAGGGGAAGTGGCTCTGGCCAGCTCCATGCCTGGAGGAAGGGGAAGTTATTTTGGAGACGTTCTCTGGCCCATATTATCCAGATGGTCAGATTAGATGATCACATTGGTCCCTTCTGACCTTGGAATCTACGGAGGTGCTTCATACCCATCAGCGGGAGCCAGGCTTTAACCTAGAGGGAAGCCATCTGAAAGGCCAACCTGGCGCTACAGACAGCAGACCCCACTTGAGAGGCTGGCCGAGCCCTCATAGTGTTCCAAGAGCATCCCAATGAGTCCTAAAACATGGTCCCAGCACGCTCTCCATTGGACACGGAGGTGCTACCAGCAGAGATAAGGAGCTCTAACAGGCCAGAGCTAATGGGGCTAGGAATGCCTTGTTTTCCCATTGCTGGTGCACTCAACGTGATTTCTATTCATCTCATGCAGGAGCAAATATCAGAGCTGTGGCTGAGCCGGTTGGATTGGAAAAAGGAGGACCATGTAGATGCGAATCAGATGTGGTAAGCTGCAAAGGAAGCCACTGGTTTCACCAAGTCTGGGCACCCCTCTCAGACACTCTGCAAGCCACAGAGCTAAGCAAGTTCTGCAGGGCCTTAGTGAGCAGCGAAGCACAGCCGGCATGCCTTGCCTGCTCACGCAGCACAGGCCCCCGGCTCCGCAACAGACGCGGAGGGAATTGGGACGGGCTTTCCTTTAAGTCATCAGTGAGCTGACTAACAAGCAAGCAGGTGATGGAGCGTCGGATCCCCACTGGGACTAACCTGGCGATCACCTGACCTCGGGGACTGGGTCACATCCCTGGAATGAAAAGAAGAGTTACCATAACCATGTGAATTGCACCCAGCCCGGGGTCAGAGTCTTTCACCAACACTGACTGAGCTGGGTGGGAGCTTTTGATAACTCCTATAACTCTCACCCCTCCCACCATCCAGCATCTGTCCCCCTTTGTCTCGTTCCACCACCAACACAGGACGCACCAGGAGGGTACAGAGTTCATATTGGTACAGAACTGTATCAAAGCCAAGAATTACCACCCCTAGTGAGTAAGACTCAAGGGACCCCCTACACTGTCCCTCTAGATGGGCTGGTTTGACACAGGGCACCTACTGGGCCTGGCCCTTTGGCCTGAAGGTCACTGGCTCCCCTGATGTTCACACAGCACGAGCACAGCCTAGGCTGTTCAGCCTTGACTGAATTTGGGGGCAGAGAAGTCATTCCCCTGACGTTATCTGCCCAAACATCAAGAGGGCCATTTTCTCTGTTTCTTATAGAAAAAATGGGATGCACATTTTGAAGTTCTCAAAGAGTGCCTGTAATGACTGTCTGGAGCCATACGCTGCAATATGGACTGAACAAAGAGAACACGGACTTGGTTTGTTAAGCAGGAGAGACCAGTTTGGCTCCTGAAAACCCATGACTCCGTGTTGAGCCAAACCTGGCAGGAGGGAGGCGTGTGCTGGCAGCTCACAGCCTGGATGGCCCACAAGCACTACAGCTGTCTGAAGAGGACTGGGGCATGGGAGGAAAATGGCATTTATCATTTATCAGCAGAGATTCCTTTTTCGCTGCCTCCTTTTCCTGCAACCAGCAATCTAAAGCCCCAGCCTGTGGTCTGCAGTCACGACATACACAAGGACAGCTCCAAACCACTCCACGGCCATATGAAAAGCACAGGAGTAGAAAGCCATTTGCAGAGGTTGCACTGATTTTCCTGTACACAGGACGTAGCACATTGGACTGCGCTACCCAATCACCTCCTCATGGGCTGACCCTTCAGCTGGTCAAGTTTCAGCCAGAGCACATTCTTACGCTCAAGTTTCAAACACAGACACGGCAGGCCGATGCCAGACGTTACTGCATGTGGCCACTGTGGTTGGGCCTAGAAGCCACCCAGATCAGAGCTCTGTCATGCTGGGTGCTGGAAAACATTTAGAGAATGACCGTCCTGAAGGAGCCTTCCCCAAAGTGGGGCAGATGGCTCTGCCATGGGGCAGCACAGGAGTAGAAACAAGGCTGTGTACCCCTCCTGTCTCATCGTCATGAGCCTGCCTCCCACAAGTTCTTCTGAAGCCTGTGCTGGCCCTGCAGCCCCACCAGAAGGGCAGGACAGAGCCTGCTCCCATGCCCCTCTGTGATGGCTACTCTGACTGGGCAACGCAGCGCTTTCACCAGGGCTGGGAGGTTACTGCTTACAAAGCTCAGATCCCCATAAGCAGACAGCAGCAGCTCTAGGGCACTGCTGGCTAGCTTAGCGGCTAGCGGGGTTCTCAGATTGTGACCCTGTGCTGCCAATCCCGCAGCTGTCTGCCCTGGAAGTCCAGCGTACCCGTCATCTTTCTTGCCCTTCCGTTTGAGCTTGGGGGAAGCCCGAGGGGACACCTTGGCTTTCCAGTCCTTCACAGGCAGCCTCTGTGCAGATGCTTTGGCACCAAACCCGCCTGATGTAGAAGCCAAACTTGCAACTTCATCATCATGGTCACTGCAAAAGAAGACCAGGGAGAGGAGGTTGCTAGCAGTAGTGGGGAGAGCCACCCTGCCCTACAGCCGCCCAGGTCGTCAATCCAGACGAGTCCGCAGGGCCCGGCATGAAGCGCTCCACCTAGACCCAAGGAACCAGGCTGCTCAGATCAAGATGAAGTATGGCATGATGGGACCTGTAGTCGCTGCATTAGGCCCGGCTGCAGAGGTCTCTGAGTGCTCCCTAGTGTGGAATTTGCTGACTCAGGAGGGGACCAAGCACAGCAGACCTCTCAAGCTGAGAGGCTGAAGGTGCCGTAACCCAGTGAGAACCACAACGTGGAGAGACCGAGGGAATCCAGGCAGTAACCGAACTCCGCACTGACTGGGGGCTGACACTGCCAGGCCTCTGGCTGCAGCTCTCCCATTGAAGGCAGTGAGAATTCGGCATGTAGGATCAGCCCCTGGGGGTGAAGGGCGGGTCGTGCCTGGGCAGGATCTTGGCGAGCACAGCAGTGCCCTAGGGTACCTTGATCTACCTTGCTTTAAATTCAAGGGCTGGGCTCCACCAAACAGTGCCCATTAGTTGGTTTGCACTGATGATTGGACCAAGCGACACGAGCCACGCTCTGTCCACGTTCCCCTGTGCAGCCCAGCAAGCACTCTGACCCTGAAGAGCATAACCCAGGTGATAGCATCTTGCGAGCCAGCCCAGCTATCAGGATAGGACTGGTTTCACGGCCTCCCTCGTGCCAGGGCTGGGGGGCAGGAGGCAAAGCAGATGAAGACTTGCCAAGGACAGGGACACAGAGTCCGTGCTGGGGACGCGAGAGGGACGCGCGTGCTGGTACCTTTGCTCTGCACTGGCATCCTGGCTGTCGTGCTGCAGCAGGTGGTAGCTGTGCCTGTGATAGGAAGAGCTCTTGTGCTTCTCTGCAATGTCATCCCTTGGGCTGGGGGAAAGGGAAATGCCATCATGAAAACGTCTCCCGGCCTGGTTATCTGCTCATTCCACTGCCTGCACAGGAGTGGGCCTGCTGATAGCAGGCTGGGCTCTGAGCCCACACCGCTGGGGGGTTCACAGAGCCAGTGGGGTCTGACAGCCGGGCCCGGGCATAGTGGGTGTCTGGGGGTCAGATGCTTGGGTGCGATCACACACACCCTTCAGAGCACGGGCGGGTCTGTAGATAAATAATAAAATAATATATGGAGATATACCTATCTCATAGAACTGGAAGGGACCTTGAACGGTCATCAAGTCCAGTCCCCTGCTTTCACTAGCAGGACCAATTTTTTTGCCCCAAATCCCTAAATGGCCCCCTCAAGGATTGAACTCACAACCTGGAGGACGGGCACATTTTATAACCACCAGTGAACAGGACGCAGCTGGCAGGAACACCACACTGCTCTCCCCCAGATGCAGGTGGTGCACTACGGTAGACAGCATCCCCCAGCCGTTGCATTTTCACCTGTCCAGGGGAGTATTTCAGATCCCCAGACTCTGTGCATCAGTGGTAACAGCAAGAGGCCGTTGCCTAGACACTGGCGTGCCTGCAGAGTGCAGCAAGTTACAAGGCCTGGAGTCGGGGACCAGGAGAACCAGCCACCCTGGCAAGACTTTTCTAAACTTGCACCCTGGATCCAGACAGCCGACATGTCGGACATGAGAGCAGCGTGGAGCTCCAGGGTGGAAGGACGGCTGCGTCTCCTGGAACTCGGGGGACGTCTCTGGTCTATTAAGGAGCGGTGTTGGCAGGCTGCTGGCCTCGTTCAGAAGGATGGAGGCTGCAGGGCTGGCCCTGGGAGGTGCTGCCTCCCAATCTAGGAGAGGCCTGGGGACAAATCAGGACATTCTGCTCCACTCCTGCCAGAGGAGGTAGGATCTGGCCAGCCCAGACATTCCAGACCTGCACGGAACACCCCCAGCTGCTTGGGCTGGAAGAGTTTGTCTCCAAGACATGGCTACACATAACCCTTCTCTCGGGCTACATCTCTGTGCTTCCCAGCTCAGGCAGACGCGCCCTCAGACCTGCTTCACCACGTGCATCAATCACAGCTACTCGCTTCAGGGACTAAGTTTGTCTGCGTCTCTGCAGAGCCAGCCCGTCACAGGTGAGAGACTCGTCAATCTCGTGCACTGGCAGCAGAACTGGCTCCCGAGTGCCCATCAGGTCCCCCCAACAGGGCTGCACAGATTTTGTCAGGAGCAGAATTTGGCCTGCACAACCTTCATTCTGCTGGTCATGCACAAGATGGAAAGCCCCCAGCTTGACTTTGAGAACCCAGGGTAAGTGTGTGGGGCTGGCAGCTAGAAAAAGGGTTAAGGCGCTGAGCTCCTTTGAGCCGGACGGGCGAGAAACAGACGCCCCCCTGTTATCCTGGAGTCCCTGTTGCAGAGCAGGGGTGCATGTTAAAACTGCCCTGGAGGTGGGGGACAGTGATGCTGAGCCTACAAAGTCGGGTGCAGAGAGAAGCAGCGTATTGGGGCTCTGAAAGGAGGGATGGCCAAGGCCCTGAAACACCAGTTTTCCACCAACGTGCCAACTGGACATGGCTAAGAACGTGCCCCCAAGTAAAGCAGAGCAAAGCTCGCCCAGCCGGTTACCTGTCTGCTATGCTGTTCCTGGTTTCCCTGGTGATGTCGGGGGCCGCTGGCCACGGCTGGCTCACGACGCTGTTGGAAGATGCATTTTCCTGAGTTAAAGCAGTCTCCAGTAACGAGGGTGTGGTCAGCCTGTCCACCTCCACAGGGGCCATGTCGAGGGAGTGCTGGCTGTGCTCGGAGCTGTGCCGGTTCCTCGGGGACAGCAAGTGCAAGGCCGAGGCGGCCGAGGCCATGCTGTCCGCGTGGTGGTTGGGCTCCAGCACCTCTGCAGGGAGCCCGGCCGGGGCTGCGGCAAAGCTGCGCTGCAGTGTCTCAGAGGCGATCTCTGGGATATCCTGGGACATGGCCGTGGAGGCCGAGGAAATGACGTCCGGGGAGCGCTCACGGGTGGGTGAGGCCTGGGCTACCACAAGGGGCTCCACTTCCTGCAGCTCCAGAGTCAGAGGGGGGTTTGCTGGAGTGACCTGACCAATATAAACAAGCCAACGTTCACTGTAATGCAGACACCCAAACCACACAAGCTGTCTCAAGGACCCTCAGCACCCCATGCCAGCCAGCCTTCAGGGCAGAGAGCGGCGAGACCCCCTCCTGGCCTTACTACTGCTGTGCCCCCAGGACAGGGCTGCTGAGGAGCCAGGCCTCCAGACATCTGGGCCTGATTGCATTCTGATCCTTGCCGCTCCAGCACCCCTACTACCCGCCAGCACAGACCCAGCTGTCCAGCAGGACAACTCTGTCCTTCCTGTGTGCTGTTAACTCCGTTGGGAGCAACAGTCACTAACCGGGGTCACGCTGCACTGCAAACGCTTCAGCACATAACACCGCCAGCCCCAGAGGTCCAGGGGACTGCACAGGTGAATCACGTACGTAAGTGCCCGCAGGACTGGGTCTAAGAGTTCACGTTTCTCTCACCAAAGAGGCAAGACGCACTAGCTAAAGGGGCATCAGCTTAAAACACCTGTTTCCAGTTGAAGATGTCAGACAAGTGACATCTAAAGTCTCCAGAACTGAAAGAGATTTGAGGAGCTGTTCCTCTTTCCCTTTGTTTTACTGGCTACAATCAACTTCACGGGGTCTTTCCTACAGAAGCAGGGGCAGAAACATTTTAAAAGAGGAACTTCTTGTTGCAGGCCCAAAGCACAGGCAGCAGCAGACTCAGCTCGGATTTCCGTGTAACCCTGCTCAGGAAACGGACAACGTCAGAGCAATCTGTGTTTCCTCCGAGTGTCTGGTACCTTTCCCTGGGGTGCTTCCTTGACTCCCTTCCAGTCTCCTAGCATGTGGCGTGACTGCTCCTAACGTTGCTGATGATGGAATAAGAAAAGTGACCCTGTGCTAGAGCGGCCCCCATTTTTAAAGCCGTGGCTTTTACGGACAGGCAATCTGCGACGACACGTGCTGACACAGCAGCACCTTCCAGCCACTCGGATGGGCCAGCCTGGACACCCTGGTGCGTTCCAGCTGGCAGAGGGTCATGGAAAGAAAGGGAGAGTTACCATGTGCCAACAGTGCTGGGAGCCTTACCGGGACAGGGGCCTTTGGGGTCAGCTTGTCAGGGAGTCCAGGGATAAGGACTGAATGGTTCCTAGGACTCGTTTGGAGACTGCTGCTACTGCTGCTTAGCGTCAGGCTGGTGTCCAACTGCATCTTTGGGCTCAAAGTCAGGTCCTCAGATGGCCTATACAGGGAGATGGAAAGAGCTGAGCACCAGATTTCGTAGGGTTGGTTCAGGCAGAGCCCCCTGAGCTCAGGAACTGCGATTCCTGCTGCACTTGGTCAATGCAGGAGCGCCTGGCCCCAGTTTACCCAGCGTCCCCCAAGCTCTGTGGTTCCTCCCACCCAACGGTAGACCTTCCCTTGGCGTGACCACTCTTCCTAGACTAGGGACTGAACAGAAGAGCTTCACAACCTTGCTAGAGGGAGTCTGTTAGAACTCAGGGGGTCAGATCCTGAGAAGGGATTTGATAGCAGCCTTCAACTACCTGAAGGGGGGTTCCAAAGAGGATGGAGCTCAGTTGTTCTCAGTGGTAGCAGATGACAGAACAAGGAGCAATGGTTTCAAGTTGCAGTGGGGGAGGTCTAGGTTGGATATTAGGAAACACTATTTCACTAGGAGGGTGGTGAAGCACTGGAATGGGTTACCTAGGGAGGTGGTGGAATCTCCTTCCTTAGAGGTTTTTAAGGTCAGACTTGACAAAGCCCTGGCTGGGATGATTTAGTTGGTGTTGGTCCTGCTTTGAGCAGGGGGTTGGACTAGATGACCTCCTGAGGTCTCTTCCAACCCTAATCTTCTATGATTCTTCTATGATCCTTTAGTCTAGCCCATCTCTGGGGGAGGAGAACAGGACACAGCAGGATTTGTCCTTGCCCTCCTCGCCTAAGCACTGAGGCTTCTACCCTATTATACTCTTCACCACTGGGAAGCTGTGTCTGATGTTCAGTCTAAGTGTCCCTCAGACTCCCAGTAATGCCTCTCTGTCCTTGGGGTCTGCAGCCTTCACCGCTCGCAAAGCGCAACACTCCCTCCGGAGGAGCAGGGAGAGCAACCGAGCAGCGGTGCAATGGGAGAACCTCTCCGAGGCAGGAAACAGAGCAGGCTGCCTCTGCGCCACAGGGAAGGAGGCAGGTTCACTCAGCGCTGCCATAGAGTGTGTAACCCCTGGAGCGCCAGCCTGCTCTGCAGATGGGGCCCAACTCGGCTGGGAAGGACACGCACTCTGGCTCCACTTACCTGGGCACAGTGGGGTCAGTGACGGAAGCGCTGCTCATGGCTGTGACTGCAGTCAGGGAACTGACGCTGCTTCCCGGCGACATGGCAATCTAGCACAAACACAGATCCATGCTTTGAGAGGAGGCTCTGCCGATAGGCCTCTCCCTGAGCAACTCCTGGCTCCCTCCACAGTCCCACTACGGAGCGTGCAGAAGGTGACAGAGACTCTCTCAAGATTCCAGATGTGCCTAGGGCACCAGTCAAGGACCGGGTCCCTTTGTGGCCTTTGACAGAACTGGGCATGAGGTTCTGGAGACCCAACTGCGGATCGGACGGAAAGGCCCTTCTGGGAGTTTGCTCCTTTCCTCTCTACTTGCTTTCCCTGCTGGAGGGCACTCACAGGTGGAGTTCGGCAGGGCTCAGCCCTGTCACCCCTCCTGTTCACACACATGCAGCTGCTAGAGGAGAAGGAGCTAAGCTGTTCCACTAGGAGGTGCCCAACACTCAGATCTACATCCCCTCGGCCATCCTGGATAGCGTGGTCCCTGGGCTCTCCCCGCACCTGCTACAGGAACAGACCTGGATGGAAGCCAAGTGGCTTGGCCTTGACTTAGATAAGTGCTGCCAACAGTAGAGAGAAGCCTCTAAATGAACTAATGGGGGACTGCTGGTCACCTTCTATGGGATGGGTATGTCTGACCATCGCTGTTACAGTTTCAGTGTGACCAAGGGACATCTTGAGTCCAAGGGGCAGAGGGCAAAAGGGGTGCATAAGGAATCCCCTGGGTCTGGTATTTTCATTCAAGTTCACAAAAGTGTGTCATGTGAGGTCTCTCATAAAACCCTCTCACACTGGGCATCAATATTATGCAAAACGTGTATGGATGGTGTGAGAGGAGTAATGTATGTACACTGAAAATTAAGTTCAAGTCTGTGCCTAGGGACTGGTGATCAGCAAAGGTGAAAAACAGGTTTTCCTCCAGAGAAGAGCTGTTTCTCCATCTATTTCCACGTAGATTAAGTATTGGATGTAAGTTCACTCATAAGTCTGAACCAAATGCTAATGAAGGACCGTGGAATATTCCAGACAAGAAATTAAGAGGAAGAGGTAACAGCAGGAGTTACCCTGTTTAGGGGTAGTACAATGAACTTCTGAAACTCTAACTAGGAGAATGGCCACGAGTGGCTTCAGGCCTTGGTTTCAGAACCATTTCAAGGGTCTGCCCAGGTGTAGACAGACAGCTACAAACCTTCCATAAGAGACAGGTTAGAATCCACACTTCTAAAACCAGAACACCGTGGTCGAGCTGCTCAATGTGGCAAGCGGCGCCATGTAGCCATTGTCACACTGGCATCACACCAGCCAGCCCTCGCTGCAGTCAGAGCACTGGGGACAACACGCACCAGCCAGGTCACCCAGTGACATGCACAGCAACCTGGGAACATCTCCAGAGCTTGTGCAGGAAGACAGGGGAGACTGTTATAGCTCACTCCTCACAGCCAGCGTTTTGCATCAGCATGAGGCAGTACATCTGGCACCAAGACAGAGCAGCACCCCAAAGTGTCAGTGGGGCACGCTCCAGAGACACCTCACAGACCCCTGCTGCAGAGCCACTGGTTCTACACAGGAGGGAGCATTGAGGGGAAGCATCAGATCCAGTCTGTTTCCTCCTGCTGCCCCGGCAAAGCTCTGATACACAGACATGGAGGAAACAAACGGTTTTGGATCGCTAAAGACAAAAGGCTGAGCGCAACAGCCCCACCTTCGCAAACCGAACCACCACTGGGATGACTCCCCACGCTAGGGATGAGAGAGCGGAAAGGCCTATCACGCTGGAGCATGGTCCTACGGAGTGCTCATTCCCTGGTACGAGAGACGTCGCAGAAGTGAAAGCAAAACCCGAGTCGTCTCACCCAGAAGAAAAGGCACAGAAATGATTCAGCTGAACTGTGCGCTCTCCAGTGGCTTCCCAGGCTGCCCACGTGCCCTCTGGCATGCTCCCTAATGAGGTTGGCCTTGCGGGCACTGCCAAGAGTTGGGGGAGTGACGCTGTGCCAACTGGGGCGCTCTCAGCCATTTAGCGACATGGGGCTTTTCCCTGCTACTTGGCCAGAGAAGAGAGTCCTAAAAACGGGCTTGTTTCTTCAACACACACTAAAGCCTGCTGGGCAACGGTGCAGATTCCCCGGCACCTCTAAAGCAAGCCAGCTCTGCAGACCGAGAGTCCTCTCTGAGCAGCCAGCAGCAATAAAGACAAGCTCTGGGGAGCACACCCAGGCCACTTCAGAGAGGGGCAGCCATTGCACACAGCCCTTGGGAGGGGACCTCCACCCCAGAAGCTAAAGCCCACAAAGGAGGAACATGCTGCCACACTGCCAGCTCACTGGTTTGCGGACGGGTCTTGCACCAAAGATGCTCAGGTCCCATCTTCCTGCTGCTCATTGCAGGTCTCTCTCAGCATGAGCTTGGGTCAGCCTGGCATTTTAAGGTGCCTCAGCCCACGCTGCTAAGCTCTGGGCTCCCTTCCTCATTACTGTATTTGCATCCCAACCCCGCGAGAAGCAGGAGTACTGCAGTTTCCTCCCCCAAAAGAAGCCTTGCAGGAAACCTCTGGAATTCAGGTTGTTTGGTCCTAGGAGCCAAGATTTCCTGGTGGACTTTCCATAAGCCAACTGCAAAGGGTAAGAAAAGGCTAAGAGCTCTGAGCGCTTCCTATGGTTTGTACACTAGATTATCTGGACTATCCGAGTTATCACAGTCCAGGTGGGATCCTCAGCGCGCAAAATCCCAGACCGTCCCCTACATTCCCCACTGGCTCCACCCATCACATCCGGCTACCTGCTGAAGAGATGTGCTTGGGGTCATGAACGCATCTGGGGTCATCAGCTTGGGTTTGGCATCGTTGGAGAGGGCAAGAAAATCCGCTGGCACAGGCAGGTCTGCAATGCGCCGTAAGTCTGGTTGGGAGCCGTGGACGGACCCCTTCTCCGATCCCAGCCCTTCTGCGCCCAGGTCAGCCAGATGGTCTGGAAACGCTTTAGAGAGATACGTACAAATTAACCTTAGAGCTTCCAAAGGAGCCAGGCAGGGAGGGTTTTATTCCTACAAAGCACGAGTTATACCACTTCCACCAGTCCAGGCGCCAAAGAACTGAACTGGCAGCCCACGGCTGTCACAGTCAGGGCATGGAAGCAGCCTGATGGAGGAGGAACAGACTCATGGCCTTTGCCAGAGAAGAGGGTGCATGCCAAGGAGGGCATGTGATCCACACGTAAGCTTCCCTGCAAATGGGTTTGAGTGGCACAGCAGCAATACAGGGCAATACACCCACCTGGGGCCAGCCTTCAATCCGTCCTCTGCCCTCCTCACCGAGGCCTGTCCTGCCTGAGCGCAGCTTTCCCAGGAGGAAGTCCCAGAGCAGCCAGAGGGGGCACCACAGAGCACACCAAGCACCTTCATCGCTGAACCTGCTCTGTGCTCGGCCTCAGCTCTTTAGCCTGCCAGGCCTCCCACGCCCAGCTCAGCAGTCAGGATGCCCTCGGGGTAACAAAGTCAGGAGCCCACCAAACATCCCTTCCAACCTCGCTGAGGCTGCCAGCAATGATGGAGACACGATGCCGGGAAGCTCAAAGCACCAGATGGTTCTGGCCAGAACTCCCGACTGAAGGGCCTTACCGAAATCTTCATGGGAGCCGTGGGGAGGGATCGGTGCAGCCATATCTGGACTATGAAGAGGTTGGAATCGGATCTGCACATCCTGCAGGGCCCTGTAATGTTCCAAAATGCTGGGTTAGTTCACACATCAGCCACAGAGCCATAAATCGCAGCGATTCCCCTTCCTGGAGCTGGTCCTGGAAAGCGCTTTAGTATTTTCTGCCTATTAAGGACAAAGTGGGAGTCCCCAGTCAGTGGTGCCCCGCCTCAGCTCAGCCTTTCCTGTGCTGACCACACCTGAAAGCTGTCCAGACTCTAGCCCTAGGCAGCCACATGGCCGGTCAGCACTAACCCAACCAGTCCTGGCCCCCAAGTCAGCAGAAACGTTCAGCTGCTGACACATTGTGCAAAGGCTCAGAGCTCAAGAGTCCACAGGAAAAGACACGGGAAGCATTTTAAACGGAGCTAGGAAGAGACCGAGGACCCACTACCCAGGCCGGCCTGAGGCCTCCCAGGCCAAGGATACTCTCCATGTCGACTGCTCCGGTGGGTTTCATACTGAGGGGCAGGACTGGGGAATGTGTGCAGGAACAGTGGGTGATAACATCCCCCTCCACAAGCAGAGACCAGCTAGTGACCCTGATGGCCAAGGGGGTTTTAGGAAGGAAGATGCGCACTGGGCAGCACTGAGATGAGCAGGCCAGCTGTCCGAACCACGCCCTATGCATACTCACTTGGTGTGGACGCAGAAGAGCTTGATCAGCACACCCGCCGCCGATTCGACAGCCCCAGCCCCCTGAGCCCCTTCTGGAAGAGAGACAAGAACGAGGAAGTGGGCTGCAGCATGGGGTGCTGCACATGTCCTTAGGCCTCAAGCTCTCGGGTAGCACAGGCCCTGAGGCGGAGCGCTCCCTTGTGCTCATTCAGATCTCAGAGAAACGGCTCATAAAATCCCCTCACGCTCTTTCGGACTCTGCCCCGGCTTTAAACAGCCACCTCCTGCCTGTGCGCTCACACCACACAGATCCGTGGGAATGCCCCCTCCGCTGCTCCGAGCGCCATGCCAGAGGGCGAAAAGGAGGCATCTAGAGGGATCCCAGTAGCAGTCACCCAGCGATCCTAAGCCCTGTGCCCTAGCCACGAGCCCATCCTCCTCCCCTCAAATCTGGGCCGCTCTAGGCAGGTCAGTATTGTTCTCCAGCACTGCCAGCTCATCAAGGGAGTTTCTCACTAATATATTCCAGCTGTGTCGCCAGGAAGCAGCCCCCAGAGCCTCCTCAGAAACAAGGGCTGGTTGTCCCTCGCGGCTCACCTGTGCTCAGGCTGTCACTTTCCTCTTCAGCTGGGAGGACCTCCGTGTGCCGCAGCCGGCAGCGGCTCACCACCTGGATGCCAAAGCTCAGGACCGGGTGGGTGAGGAGGAACTCCGAGATGGAGCTGAAGTAAGCTCTGCCCTCCTCCTGGTTCTGCAAAAGCTCCATCACATACAGGACCTGGAAGCAGAGCACCAGAAACACCCTGCAACAACCCAAATCGCTGGGGCTTTGGCAGCAGACTGCCAGGTGTGATCAGAGAGTTCTACAACGAATGCACCATCAGCCTTCCCCTTGTACCCAAGAGTAGCTCCCACACGACCTCCCAGAATGTCTCACACAGCTTACCAGAGCCAGGCAAAGCTCTTTGGATCCAGGTGGCGCAATGTATGCTGGGAAGTGTAGTCCCCACGAGCTGCCCCTCTCTATTAGAGAGGTACCCGTCTAGGTGTTTGTCACCCATCACCATGGGATCTAGACCTGGCTACAGTATGTCCCATTTTTGCCAATTGCCAATGCAGCATCCCCACTGACGCCTATCGTTAGTGACAAAGTATTAAGTTTTAATTAGCTTAAAAAAACCTTAAGTTCCACCGTCTAAATTCTGCCTCCTCCCTCCCACCCCAGCCGCCTTCAACAAAACGATCAGAGCACATCCAGGCTTGCTACCCCAGCCCAGGACATCAGGGTTCAAGTCCTGTGTAAGTTACAATTTCACAAACGGCACAGAAATCACCAAATTAGCCCAATACTGGGATTTTTCCAGCAGCGGGGATGTGGAAGCAGGCAGGTGGGTCGGGGGGAGCGGCATGCTGCTATCCCGGGGGGGAGGAGGAAGCATGTCTCACCACATGGCATGGGCCACCCCAGTTGAGGGCACTCTGCACTGAGCTCTGGCCCAGGCCACACCTAAAGCTTCCTGTCCAGCTGGCGGGGGGAGGGGACAGCACTGACAATGTGGCGATTAGGAGTCCCAGCCTGTCCCGCCCCACAGCAGCCCCCGAGAAGACACCTCGGGAGCAAGACCAGATCAATCCCCCCACTGTGGCCACCCCTGCTGCTGCTTGCACACAAGCAGCTGTGTGCGGGAGCTCTGCCCTGGCAGAGGGATCGGGCTGGGGGGAGGGATCCTGGTCTCAGCTCCTCACCAGCCTGTGCTGTCTCCTCCGGGTTGTGCTGGGGAGTGGGAGGGGGCTCCTAGATGCCACATTGTCAGTGCCACCCTTTTCTCCCTGCCAGCCGGACAGGAAGCAGCAGTGGCAGTATCAGCAAGGCCCTGATCCCTGACCCAGCTTGGAGTGGCTGGCACCATGTGATGAGACAACTGACCTGCCACCTCCCCACTGTCCTCCAGAATGGGACCAGCCCACTGACCACCCACTGGCAGCAGTCTTAGCAGGGATGTCTGCTTCCACCTGGTGGCTGTTGGAAAAATCGCAGCAGTCTGGGGGGCACTTGGCCACCACAATATCCTATGAAACTCGAACATTCACCTGCAAAGCTGCTGAAAGTGTTTTTTAAAAGTCCATGATTGTCACAGGGCCCCAAACTGGACACATAGAGGGGAAGAAGAGAGCCCCTGTACCGGGCTACAGCACCAGCTGGGCTTTCCCACTAGATATCAAGGCCGTCCCAACCACCAGCGTAACAGGCCGGGTCCAGCGAGAACCAACAGACCTCTCAAAGCAAAGCAGTGTCTCTGCTCTGAGATAGCGGTGCTGCTGCCAAGCAGTGGTTACTTGGCATTGCTCTCTCTGTCCTCCTAAAAGCAAGGAGCTTAAACATGAAGGAAAGCCAGTGTCTTTCCCGTCACCCCGTCACAGCAGAGTACATCTGATGCCCCACGCTGAGAGCCCAGCCACTAGACAGGCACCCTGGAGCAGAGGGGTTAATGACAGAGCAAGAGCATATCTCGGAGTCACCCGGCTTTGAGGAGCTCAGTCGAATCATTATAGCACTGGGGGTCAGTTTCCTTCTCAAATGAGAATTTTTACTTTAACACCAGCATTAACCCTGTGCCTCGCTCAAGGCCCCTTTGGGCCCAGGCAGCACCAGCAGAACCATTCTCCACCTTACAGTGAAATGGTGCAGGCCGACTTTGCCTCTCTTCAGCAAGTGCAGTCAGCCCTGCCGTAGTCGCAGGGGCTGCACAGGAGTCCCGAGCTCCCTCCACCCAGCGTGGCTGAAGCAGCCAGTAAAGTGGGAGCCACCTACTTTTCTCTGCACGTCGCTCAGGATCAGGAATTCGGCAGAGAGGTCCAGGCAGGCTTTCAGACTGGGGGGAACACTCTTGGAACTGAAGATGTCAGGGGAAAAGCTGGGTTCCGCAACGGGAGAGAACACACAGAAGGCGAGAGCCATTAGCACAAGTGAAGGCCTCTATGGCACAGCATTCCAGTTCGACTAAGAGCAGCTTAGCACAGCGCCGGTCAGATTTTCCGCTGCCTCCGGTAACCGAAGTGATGGAACCCCATGCAAACACGGGAGGGGAACTGGCAGAACGAAATCTCCCCTAACTATGGGCCTAAAGTGTTTAAACAGGGATGCCAGGCTAGTAAGAAGAGGGATCGTGGGCTAAAACACAGCCCAGCAGCTGAGAGACCAGCTGGGCAAAGCACACCACCACTGGAGTACAGGGTAACCATTCAGCACGCAGCTGTGTTCTACTCAGTGGGTTGCAGGAGGGAGAGTCCAAAGGAGGGTGATTCTCACGTCTGCATCCACTGGAGCTGCTTCCAGGGCCCATGATCCCCCAGCAGACAGCAGCTTTGGGGGGATTGAGCATACAGGATTGGGCAGCCGTTCTCAGTGCTGGCTGGCTCCCCAGAGCAGTCTTGTGCTACCCCAGTAACACAACACTAAGCAGACAAAGCGACAGGGAAGAGATGCTGGAACTCTCGCCACACCGGACGAAGTTAGCAGTCACTATTTACACAGACAATGCGTCAGCTCCAGAATGCTTTCCTGGGACCCTGGGTACATTTTACACTACAGACCTGAGCAAAGATGACCAAGTAAAGCTGTTCAGGGTCAAACCCCGCAAGCCCGGCTATCAGCCATGGGACACCCAGATCCATTTGGCACAGAGCTCACCACAGTTCTGACATTAGCAAAGGCTGTCACATTATGCTCATTTGACATAGGAAGAGGCTCCAGGTGGGACTAGAACAGACTACATTGTAGATCACTGACAGCCTCTTCCTCTGCAGAGTAATTATATTGCCAGGATCCTAATAGGTCTCTGAGTTCTGCTCGAACCTGTGGAATCTTCAGACTAAACCCCACCTCCCAGAGACCTAGCTTGCAGGTCTAGGTGTATCACCACTCACCGGACAGTTTGCAGACAGGTCCAAGAAACGGTGCACCACATCTTCAGCTCTCGGTTCTGATCTGCTCCAGTGATGAGAAACCTCCAGAAAGGAACCCTGAAGGCACAACAGAGAAGTCTTGGGAAGGAATGCTGTAAGAAGGCGTAGTCCCTCCCTGCAAGCGCCTCCTGCAGGAACACTGCTCAGAGGCTGCCTATGGCTAAACTTGGCCAGGAATGTCCCACACTCCCAGGGCAGTTTCTGCACCATGGGCAGGTTAGAACCTGGCACACCTTCTGTGGCCCTGCTCTCTAGGGAATCAGTAAGACCCCAGCCAAATGTCAGAAAGGGTCGGAAGCAGGAACTACGATAGAAGCTTGAGACAAAGTAAGCCAGGCTGGGCTGACCAACAGCACTAGCCTAAATGTATCATTCTGCCTAGACGCACTTTCACTGGCGAGTTCTCCACACCCAAGAACTGACTCTAGGAATAGGACAATTTTGCACTGCCTCACTGAGCCCCAACTACTCCCCGGTTGGAGAGAGCAACTCATTCCGTACAGGACACGGTCCTGTGTGTGTAAATGCAAGTACCAGGATCCTGTCTTAAACCTATGGAGCTGAGGGTTTGCTACACCCTGCGGCTCACAGTCCAGGACCAAGACTTACTCTGGGTCTTGTTTTTTGTGATTATCACAGAAGAGCAGGCAGGAGAGCGGCCTGCCGTCATGGGGCTTCCATTCATGCAGGCACCTAGGAGAGAACCAGAGAGAAGAGGGGACAAGTACATCAAAACTAGCAGAAATAGAAGGGCTCTGAACAACTCACAGCCTTCATTACTCAGTCACCGGTTTGAACTGAGCCCAAGGCAGCTGTGATCAAGAGTTATCGCCCAATGGCAGTTTGCTGGCCTGCGTGAAACAAGTCCAGTTGGCAGTGGACAAGGGACTATGCCACAAAAAATACCACAATGATGGGCGTCTGCATGGAGCATCTAGAACCAGAATGGATAATGGAGATGGAGCTCCCCCTCTCGGATTTCTGTGGCAGCAGTTCAGTAGAAGGACGTTGGCTCTGCCATTGCCCGGGCCGTTCCTATTCTATGGACAGGACTTCTGTTTCCAGCAAGAGCAAGTGAACCTTTCCCCAGCAGTAAACGGATTCCCTCCCCTCCCCCATTTTTAGAAGTGCTGAGCACATCCTACAATACTCAGCAATTTGAAAATGCTCTGCAACGCTAGGGTGTTGTATACACATTAGCCCTACAGGTCCTCCTCATGGTCTCAGAAGGAATCAGACAAGGAATCCTCAAGAGCTGAACTTCTCCCTCTCTGCCAGGGGAAGCTCCAGTTGTCCTCTGTTCCACGACCCATCCCTTCTTTTCTGCTTCTTAAGTTACCTGGGCTCATCTTGCCCCTCTATGTAGATCTGCCAGAATTTGACATAGCCATCGTGGCTTGCTGTGGCCAAGACGGTCCCATCTGGAGAGAGCGCTCCCTCGCTCAGGCACTAAAGAGGGAAGAGGAAAGCATACCAGTCATTCCACGTCTCCTCAGGAAATCAGAATTTAACCATAGGGAAAGTGTGATGGGGCAGGGTCCTAAATGTAAGCCTGTGAGTGAACGTAACCAGGGGTTTATGCCCCCCACCAAAGAATCGACTTGTTTCCACCCCAGGTAATAATCCCCTTTTCCAGACAGTGACTTAAATATGCTGGGTTGTGCTGGTAGGCAACTGAGGCCCTCATCTGATGTCACTCCTTTCTTAAGAAATTCATATTAAGAGCACATTTAATTTTATTTCCAAATCTTTTTGCTCTCTACTTCTACGATCATTAACTTATACACAACAGCATCAACTTTGCATTTCCTGCTTCTGCCAAGAGTTAAGTGGAGAGAAATATACAAGTTTTTGGAACTAAACAGCCAAAATATTAAATTGTCTCAACCCAAGCCTGTAATTCTGATCCAACCTAAAACTTTACACCAAAGAGTGTACTCGCCGCTTAGCCTGATGGAAACTGCCAACGAAAACACGATAAGCGGCTTCCACATAATGAGAACACACCCAGTCAAAAGGAAATGTCCAAACACTCATTACAAAAACTTCCCTGTGTTACTGACACTGAAAATGCATCACTTACCCGTAACTGGAGGTTTGTGGAGGTGTGTGGTCCCTATCTGTATTCCACACATGGGTATGCATGGGCACCATATGCCTAAGTCCAGAGATTTTTAGTAAGCAGTGTCCGTTGGTCTGCACATGTGCAGTTCTCCTCATGCTCTGAACCAAGGATATAAAGGGCAGTGCGGACTAATGCCTCTCCAGTTCTTTCTCCCACCGCAAATCCAGTTATGATCTGCAGCAGAGGGACAGAAGGCAGGTAGTGGAATACAGACAGTGACCACACAGCTTGAAGAACCTCCAGTTACAAGTCACTAACCTCCATTTATTCTTGGAATGATGGTCCCTATGTGTATTCCACATGTGGGAGATTAGCAAGGGAAGTCATACAGGAGGTAGGTGCAAGGAGGCAGAAGTGATGGCTGACTAACACTGCTGTCCCCACAGCTATATCTGTAGCAGAAGACTGGACCAAAGTATAATGGCCTGTGAAGATGTGCAAGCAGCTCCAGCTAGCTGCCCTACATCTCTTCAGTAGAGGTATGACTTGCAGAGATTGCTTGTGTTCAGGTGGCATGGACCCTCACCCCCTCTGGGGGACAGGGAACGTGAGCTAGTTGGTAGCAAAGGATAATGTAGCCAGAGATCCATTTAGAAAGTCTGCGCAGATACAGCTTGAACCCCTGATCTCTGTTATGGTAACAAAAAGTCTAGGTGTCTAAGTGCTTTTGTTCTTTGCAGATAAAAGACCAGTGCTCTTCAGATGCTCAGAGACTGAAGTGTCCTCTCCTCATCAGAAGCATACAGTTTCAGAAAAAATATCGATAAGTGGATGGTTTGACGCATGTGAAACTCTGAAATTGCTTTAGGGTGAATTGGAGAGCAGGGGGTGGGGAGGCAAAGAGAGACCTCCTCTTTATGGAAGGTGGTGTATGGTGGGCCTGCTCCAGCTCATTGACTCTTCTGCCTGATGTGATGGCAACTAGGAAGGCAACTGTCATCAAGAAGTAGGCCACAGCACAGGTGACTGAAGGGATGTTTGGTGAGAGACGAAAGAATGAGATTGCCGTCCCATTCAGGTGTTGGGCTTCACCAGTGGTGGGAAGGATCTCAGAAGTCGCTTCAAAAACAACAAGGAGTCTGGTGGCACCTTAAAGACTAACAGATTTATTTGGGCATAAGCTTTCGTGAGTAAAAACCTCACTTCTTCGGATGCAGAAGTCGCTTCAGGAATCTAGTCATTGTGGGAGGAGTGAAGATAGTGTGGCTGTTGATAGGGGGATGTAAAGCACAGACTGCTCCTAAATGAATCTGCAGAGAACTAACGGAGAGACCCAATGTCTTAAGGCAGTGGCTCTCAACCTATTTACCATGATGGACTGCATATGCAGCTCTCTGTGTGTTATGTGGGCCACATCCACACAATATAGACACTATCTGTATGGCCCTGAGGATGTCACATAGGCCATAGTTGTGTGCTGACTGGGCCACAAGTGGCCTGTAAGTTGAGAACAACTGTCTTAAGGGTAAGTGGATATTCCAGAATAGCATTGTGCCCAAGAGGAGAATCGCTTCCACTTAGCTGAATAGCATCTCCTGGTAGGTCCCTTCCAGCTTTGGTTGAGGATGGATTGAACTGCCTTGGAAAATGAACATTCTACATCTGATGCCCATCCAAATACCAGGCCTTGAGTTGCAGTGGTCCCAGAATGGCATTCCGGAAAGGTGACATTGTTTTGCATTAGCAGGCCCATAAGTTGTCGAATGTTGATGGGCGAACAGGCTGAAATTCTCAGTAAGTCCATGAATCAGAACTCTCTCGGTCAGTTGGGCGCAATAAGGACGACTTGAGCCCTGTTGTAACGGATTTTCCAGAGGCCCTGTGGTATTAATGGGATAAGAGGAAAAGTAGATCTGGAGTGATCCCTCCATTGTAGCAGAAGGGCATCTCCCTTTGAGCCTCTACCTAGCACTGCCCTGGAGCAGTACGGGGGAAGTTTTTTGTTCACCTGCGAGGCCCCGAGGTGGCATTTCCCAGCAGGTGATGACCTTATTCAGGACTGAATTGTGACTCTCCTATTCATGGTCTGTGGAAAAATGTCTGTTACGGAGTTCTGCAGCATGCTTGAGAAAGGGCTAGGAGATATCTGATACTGCAATTCCAGAGGTTAACTGTCCCCTCTCCTTGCTTGTTTATACAGAAAACAGTCGTCATATTGTCCGACATTGTCTGGATGTGCCGAGATTGGAAGAGTTGGAGGCCCGATGAACCACTCTGAGTTCCAGTAAACGGATATGGATCCTGGACTCCCGAGAGGTCCACATGCCACGTGCAGCATGGTCATCCACATGAGCTCCACAACCTAGGAGGGACGTATCAGTAATGATAGTCACCTGGGTGTTGGTGTGAGGAGAGGAGCCCCTACTCAAACTTTCTCCGGCCTTGTCTGCCAGATGAGAGAGAGGCCAGAATTGTTCCTTTGGCATTATTGATGACTTTTTCTGGTGAGTAGATGAACTGAAGCCAGGTTTGCAGGCAATGGAAATGGAGCCGGGCAAATGGTGTCTGGTATGTGACTGAGGAGAGAAAAGGCAAGTTCTGACTGGAGTCGGAGAGCGACCTCTTGTACGAGATCGCCCATGGCAGAGAATCTCTCAATAGGCAGACAGGCACTTGTAGTTGAGTCCTATGGCTCCTATGAAGTTTATGGACCTTGTGAGGTCAAAGGGGACTTTTCATGGTTGACACAAATTCCCTGGAAGTTTGTAGTTGGAGCAGGAATCGGTTGATAAACTGGATTTCCTTGTACAATCTTGGATGAGGGTAAACCGGTTTCTCCTCATCCAAGCTGCCACCAGTGAAAATACTTTTGTAAAGACTCTGGGTGTCATAGCTAGCCCGAATGGAAGGACTCTGACTTAATAATGGTTTCGACAAAGAAAACTTGAGGACCCTTCTGAGGGATGGGTGAATGTCTATGTGAAATTATGCATCTTCCATGTCAAGAGCCACAATCCTGGTGCCATCTTCCAGAGAGGGGATTATTAATGCCAATGTGACCATGTGGAATTTTAGATATTTGGACAATTATAGTTAGTTGGCATAGAGGTTAGGAGTCTATTTCAGCAGTGGGTGGATGAGGTTCTGTGGCCTGCAAAGTGCAGGAAGTCGGACTAGATGATCATGATGGTCCCTTCTGGCCTTAGAGTCTATGAGTCAAAATTGGTCTTCATCCCCCATTCTTTTTGGGGACTAAGTATTATGGGGAGTAGCATCTTTTCCCTTCAAGTTGAGATGGAACTCCTTCTATGGCTCCCTGGTGGAGAAGGGAGTCCACTTCTTGACACAGAATTTCCTTGTGAGATTGGTCCCTGAAAACAGACCATGAAGGGGTTGACAAACTCAATCAGATGCCTGGTAGTGAATAATTTCTAGCACACATTTGTCTGTTGTTAAAGCCCTCCAGTGTGGGCAAATTGGATAAGGAAGCCTCCAAAAAACGGAGGGACAGGATGCTGTGGCATCAATAAAGGGATGTGGGTCTCAACAGTCCCATCAAAATTAATCCCTTGGCTGTGGGTTAGAGTGAGCTGTGGCCAGTGTACCTGGACCAGTGTACCTGGACCTTTGAACCCTCTATTGTTTGGTTGATGATTCCTGGGAGCATTGGTAGTAAAATTGTTGAAGTGTCTTGCTCTGTGATGCTGCCTCTTCTGACCAGGTATAGATATCCACAGAACAAAACATTGTCCTCAAGTCCTTTGGAGAGTGAAAGGAATCATCCATCTTATCACTGAACAGGTTAACTGTATCAACGGGCAGATCTCGAACGGTACTCTGTATCTTTCTAGGGAAACCTGAACATTGTAACCAGGAATCTTTCCTCGGGACAATGGCTGTAACCATCTCTCTGGATGCTGTATCCACAGCATCTACTGCAGCCTGTAGAGTGTTTTGGCCACTAATTTTCCTTCATCAAGCAAGGACTGGAACTGAGCTCTATCTTCCTGAGGGAGTGTTTCCTTAAAATCCAACAACGTCGCATAATTAGTGAAGTCGTATGTAGCTAGAAGGGGCTGATCATTTGAAATTCTAAATTGGAGAAAGGCAGAGAAGACCATTCTCCCTAGGAGATCGAGCTGTATGGCACCTTGTCCAAGGGTGCAGTTTTGGGGTGTTGCAGCCTGGATCTTTCGGTGACTGCCTGTGCCACCAGAGAATTTGAGAATAGAAACTCTGTCTCCGCTTAGATGGAACGAAGTACAGCTTCTCAACCCTCTTTGGGGTGGGAGCACAGGAAACAGAAGTGTGCCACACTGTTCTAGCTGGATCCATGACGGCCTCGTTAACCAGGAAGGCTGCTTGACTGGGACCCACGGGTTGCAAGATGTCCAGCAATCTACGTAGGGGCTCCTCAACTTCTTCGAGCTGCATTTGGAGCTCAGACTCCACCCTTTGTAGGAGCTCCTGGTATTGCCTGTAGGCGTCAGATGGAGATGGGGTAACTGCCTCATCTGGGGAAGTTGATGAAGTTGCTCCCAGAACAGCTGGACTAGTCGGATCTGGTTCAACTTTGTCTTCCGCATACTCCGATGGGGCCAGTTGGCAAGTAAGGCTCATGTACTGATCCCAGCTGCCTAGAGTAGAGATCCTACGGGAGCCAATAATGCCAGCGCGAAGGATCAGCCAGCCGAGGAGGATCCCATGGCACTGGGTACCACCTGTCTCTTGCAAAGTCATCTGATCAGCGAACAGAATCCTCATCTCGTAGGCTTCTGTCCAGCCCTGTTTCTCTATGGCAGGGTAGGGGCTCTTCTGCAACCTCCAACTCATCAGATGAAAAAGCTGAATCCTAAGCTACCGGCGAAACTGACAATGCCAATGGCTGGGTACTCAGGCTCGCGGGTGGGAAAGGAGAGCGGGTCTGTGTCCTCAGAATAGCTTCTTCCATGGGCGTAACAGTGTGTCTGAATAAAGAGGAGCGGAGAGGAAATGGGAGTGAGGACGGGGGAGAGCAAAAACGTCCTCTGGGGAAAAGTAGATCTCAGACTGCCCCAGGGTACAGGGTGAGTCAACTGCTGGAGCCATCGGATCCCGTGCTTCTCTGGTCACGGTGGAAGTCGGATCCCTCTGGGGCCATGATGATATTGGCACAGTCTGATCTGGATGTTGAAGGGACCAGCGGTGGATGTCTATCTTTAGTTTGCACATCGGACTCAGAACTGACGGACGTGTGCTCCTTCGCGCAACTTTCTCCTGCTGAGGAGATTTACTCAGGACTGAATCTTTAGGACCCGTGCGTGAGGACTCCCCTGACTCTGAGGAGTCGAGGAGGGATCTCATTTCTTCAGGTCAGCTCTAGAAGCAGAGGGCTTGTCTCTATGCTTGTGAGAGTGCCCCTTACTCTCATGAGAAGCCTTCTCCTTAGGCTTGGAAGTCTTGTCCTCAACTCCTGAGCTTGCGCTTTGAAGGGCACTGCCTGCTGATTGAAGTTGATGTGTGTGTGGGGGGAGAGGGGGGGTGTCTCCCCAGCTGGGATCTGAGTGGGGTCTCATGGCCTTCTCCAGATGTTTAGTAAGTCTTCACTCTCGACCCTCATGAGTTCCGGAAGGGAATGAGCAGCACATGCTGCACTTAGCTGAGATGTGAGCCTCACCCAGTCAGTAACGGCAGCGTTGGTGTTCCTTGCTCATTGACAAGGAGCAGGGGCAGGACACGCAATTCTTAAACCCCGGTACTCTGGGCACGATCCTAGTCTCCTGGGGAGCATTTCCCTGAAGTGGGGGGGAAAAGAGCTACCGACCTACACTCATACTTAAGACTAAAAGAATTCTAAAACTATTTACAATATTCACAGACTGAAGCAGTCAAAATAAGCAGCTGTGGACGCAGAAGGTTCGGACTCAGGCCATGCGGTGCTCAGAAGGAACTGGAGAAGCACCGGTCCGCACCACCCCTTATGCCCTCGGTTCAGAGCACAAGGAGAACAACTGCGCATGTGCAGACCAATGGACACGGCTTTCTAAAGATCTCAGGCATGTGGTGCGCATGTGTACCTACGTGTGGAATACACATGGGGACCATCCCTCGAAGAAGAAATTGTACAATTCTCATTTACTTTCCACCAGTGATGCAGTTTTATTTACTTTTCACTCAGTATGGAGAGCGAAACCAAACTCATTCATTGTTACTCCTTTCCAGGTTCTAATGCATCCAAGGTTCACACCATCACCTGTTCGACACCTGAAATGTTTTCACTGATATTTAGGCCTAATCTACACACCGGTTTTGTACCAGTACAAATATTGGACAGAGGTGTGATTTTGTACAAATGTAGTTCTACTGCTACAACCTCTAGTGTAGACACAATTATACCAGCATAAAGGTGTCTTCTTCGCTTCTCAGGAATAAGCTTTCCCAGTATAACTGCACTCACACGAGCAGTTGGACCAGCAGAACTACTCCTGTATAGCTAAAGCTGTACCTGGTGCTTAGACAAGCCTTTAGAAATATCACAAATAGGATCTGTAAATCTTAAATTACAGTCATTGTCTACAGATGGGTTTTTCGAAAGCACCTAAGTGACTTTCAATGGGAATGGCTCCCAAATCATTCTGGCACCTCTGAAAATCTTATATATGCACAGTTACCAATGATGCACCTTATACACATTGACAGCATCCCCTTATAGTGTAATTAGTTCTCTGCATTCCTATAATTTCAGAAATTGACTGTAGTTTAATGGGAACTAAGCCCTATGTGATACAGAAGTCAGAGATGAAAGAGACCCTTCGATCCCATTCAGCTCCTTGTAAGGGTAGGCCGAGGGTCCCCAGAGACCACATACAATGAAGTCTGCCAAACTGAGTTCATAACTTTTCCTACATGTACATTCTTATCCTTCCTGTTGTCATAGTTCCCCCATTCTGTCTGAGAAGGTGAAAGGTAGGTGTGAGAGCATCAGAAGAGATGCCGCTGTGGAGAAGGCAAAAGCCAAAGAGCCTGAATGTCTTTTTACACCCCCAGGGCAGCTGAGCTTTGAGGGTCTACCTGGTAAGTCGCACACTTCTAAGGTAATGACAGAGATCCACACAAAAGGACTGAGTACCATGCTCCACAAGAGCCATTGGGTTGGGTAAGTAATTTGGCCTTTGATTATCTCCAACAGCCAAAGCATTTATGGGCCAACACAGCATTTCTCCAGAGGTGGCTTTTGGCTGTAACAAAAATTAGGGTTGCTTTGAGATGCAGGCTCACCTGCCACTCTCTCCGATATTTGCAGAACTGCCCACTAAGCCCGTAAGCAGAAACTGCAGGACAATCTGATTCTCCTGAAAATGGCTGAGCCACTAAACACTGTTGAGTTTCAAGGAACGATGGCGTCCCCACCATATTGCTTAGTGACTCGCAGCCTCAAGGTGCAAATGAGCTTATCCTGCAAGACAGACTGTAGAAGTGACAGCCTGGCCTCTCCATTCTGAGGGGCACGGCAGGCGTCTATCTCCTGGAAGTACCTGCTCTTACCAGCCCCGCAGGCAATGCATACGGGGACCCAAGGGCATAAGGAGCTAAGGACATGATCACAGCCCTGCTTGCCTTTGATTTCATCAAGCGATCTGAACGTAGGTATTTATGCTGCAACGTTCAGGAATGCCAGACAGATGACTCAGCAGCTTGGCAATGGCAGAGACATTCATTCAACATTAAGCCACCGACAGCAGCTCAGGGCTGCACCATCTTTACTTAAGGTGGGTAACAGTCCAACGCTTTAGAACAGAAAGTCGAGGGAGCTCAGGGTTCAAGATATGCCACAGAGACCGAAAATGACGTGGAGAGTGCCCCAGCGATTGGCTTTGGTGTGCCAGTGACTCGCCTGTCCCCACACTGCTTTTCTGAGAAGATCATCCACCAGAGGCCTCTAGATAACAACAGGCAGCAGCGCTCTTACCGTGCTGTGGCCTTTCACCACAATGAAGCCCTCTTTGATGTTAGTCACCTCCACCGGCCAGGAACTGTTGTTGGCTCGGATAATATCCAGATCCCAAACCTCTGCCTGGAGGAGAACAAGGAGAAATGAGTACACGTGCATGCCTGCAGGCCAGTGCCTGAGACCTCCCCGGCTCCTTCTAACAGTCACAGCTGCCACGAACCCTCTCGTCCAGCTGCCACCTCTGGCCCGTGCAGCACTGGGCCGCATGCAATATATTCCATCAGAGCTACACAAACACAAAACAGCTTTTGGGCACAGCAATGATGCATCCAGCCTCCTGCAGCTGCCTCAGAGGCCTAGGGGCAACAAAAGCCTTGTCACGTCGGGGAATCCAAGTTTGGGCTCGTAGCCCTGTGCTGTGCTCAATGCCTGGGGAGCGTCAGTCAGAAGAACCTGTCAGCCTAGTGCAGGGGCTCTGAAGAGGGGCAGGGTAAGGGGACACTCCTCAGCACAGGTGTCCCTTCTATAGGTTAGATGGTGCCCTCCGCCCTGACATCTGTGGTGGGTAAGACAACCTCAGACTCAAGCAGCCCAGTTTTCTGCGTGCCCTGCGTGCATGGGCAGATCGCCGCTCCCCAGCACGGCGCCTGGGGGCAGATTTGGATGCAGTGACGCCCCAGTGGCCAGGCGTTCAGTTCCTTTTCTGAGTTCTCATGACTGCAGTGACTGAAGAGCCTGGAGATCAGCTAAACTAGGTACGACTCTGGAAATCAGTCAGGTTTGCAGCGTAACCAACTTGAGTGCTTCAGAAGGGTTCTTTTCGCAAGGAGGAGTTAACCACCATGCTAAGTGGGAAAAGCAGAGCCCAAAGCACAGGCATCAGAGAAACACTGGCCTAGTCCATCCCATCCAGCCCACCAGGATTATTCCCTACTCTACATCTGATAGTTAGACAGCACTCGTAGTGTCCCAAGTGGTGGATTCCCCCCCTTTCCTTTGTAGCCTGATCACTTCCTGCTAGTGAAATGTTTCTCCAGATACGAAGCCTTTATTGTCCCCTTAACTTAATCCCGCTGTTTTTATTACACTCCACGGGTCACTCATTCGCCTTCCTTGGCATTCCCACCCCTCAACTATTATGTTCCCTTCGCTGCCAAGCTGTATGGATTTAGCTGTTTTAAATGCCTCTGCGCATACAGCCCAAAGCCACATTCACTTTTCCGTTGCCCTACCACACTGCAGATCCGTGCTTTGCTTGCTGCCCTCTGCCATCCTTAGGGCCATTTGGTGTTGCTGCTTTCCAGAGGAATTCCTCCAGAGAGGAGGAATGTTATTTGTCCCTTGATGTATTAGCTGCATTCCCCCACCCGCCTGTGTCTCACATTAATGTCTGCTTATGTGTCTAGTCTCTCTAGCCCTAGATTAGTTCTCTGCCATACTTCTTGTTCACAGCTTCTTCTCATTCTGAGCCATCTGCACATGTCACTGATGTGCGGGTTACTCCCTCTATTAGATCAATGCTGATCATGGTCCGTAAGACCCTACCTAGCAGCAGACTGGAGATGAGACTCCTATCCAAGGAATCCACTCTGAGGGCGTCTCTACATGAACATTTAGTTTGCAGTAAGCAGGGCTGCGAATGTAACATGCACTAGTCTGCCACAGACTAACGGGCCATGTGGGCCCTGCTGACGTACACAAACAGTTGGTGAATGTGCTTCGATCTAGTCCTGTTTCAAAGAGACCTAGATCAAAGCGCAGCAACAAACTGTTAATATACATCAGCAGGGTACACACGGACAGTTAGTCCGCACCAGACTAGTGCAGGATAGATTCACCCCCCAGCTCGCTAGGAACTAAGTGTTTGTACAGACAAGCCTTTAATGTCTGCTTTGGGGAGTATCCCTCAGACCCAGAGTCTTGTTTTTCACACAGCGTTCCATTTGTCTCTCTCGAAAGTGAGACTACAAACCTTCAGCTGACAGCAGACTCACGTGGAGCAGCACAGAACCATGTTACACGTGCCATTCAGAGCATTCTAGAAAAGATGATGCAACGCTGATGAACATTATTCTTAGAGTCCCACTGGAGTTACTGAGCAAGCATCGCCTTTTAAACATTTCCCGTTGGCATCTAGGTACCATGGTGACGGGAGCATGAGAAATGCCCAGGTCAGATCTGGAACAGTGGCACTTTGCACAGTAAACGTGTATTTCATCCAAACCTCGGTAACAATCGTCTACTGAACAACTCCTCCCAGGTGCTCTGTTCACCAGTTTTGATGGTAATACCTGCTTAAACTGTTCCCAAACTGTGGGCCATAGAGAGCTTTCTGGTCACATGGTCCTAGCTCTCCCCGTTTCCATTCGCTAAATCGCACTAAAATACACTAGTATTTCCTGATATTTGTTTCCCATGTAAGCAATTGCTGTAGTTGCCACAGTTGCTGTAGTTCCATCCCCAGTGGGAGGGAGAAGTGGCTGGATGACCCTGTGATGGACTGGAGGGAGTCACATAAAACTGACTCTCTTAAATTGTGATCCACTATGAAGTTTGAACCCCTGTACCAGATGGTTCAGTCAAGCCTTCTTCAAACAAACATGTGGACAAGGGGGATCCAGTGGCTATAGTGTACCTGGACTTTCAGAAAGCCTTTGACAATGTCCCGCACCTAAAAGCTCTTAAGCAAAGTAAGCTGTCAGGGGATAAGAGGGAAGGTCCTCTCATAGATCAGTAACTGGTTAAAAGACAGAAAAAGGGGAGAAATAAATGGTCGCAATGGAGAGGGGTAAATAGTGGCGTCCCCCAGGGATCTATATTGGGACCAGTACTGTTCAACATATTCTTAACTGATCTGGAAAAGGGGTAAACAGTGAGGTGGCAAAGTTCGCAGATGATACAAAATTACTCAAGAATTGGAAAAGGAACAGAGATGAACAACAAAAATGATTAGGGGTAAGGAACAGCTTCCATATGAGGAGAGATTAAAAAAACTGTGATTGTTCATTTTGGAAAAGAGATGACTAAGAGGGGACATGATCAGTCATGATTCTATAGACCTGAGTGTGGAGAAAGTGACTAGGGAAGTGTTATTTACTCCTTCACATAACACAAGAACTAGAGGTCACGCAATGAAATTAGCAGGCAGCAGGTTTAAAACGAACAAAAGGAAGTACTTCTTCACGCAACATAGTCAACCTGTGGAACTCATTGCCAGGGGGCGTTGTGAAGGCCAAAAGTATAACTGGGTTAAAAAAAAAAACAGATTAAGTTCATGTAGGATAGGTCCAGCAATGGCTATTAGCCAAGATGGCCAGGGACACAACCCCATGCTCCAGATGTCCCTAAGCCTCTGGCTGCCAGACGCTGGGATTGGATGACAGGTGATGGATCACTCAATAATTGCCCTGTTCTGTTCATTCCCTCTGAAGCATCGGGCATGAGCCACTGTTGGAAGATGGGATACTGGGCTAGATGGATCTCTAGTCTGACTAATATGGCCGTTCTTATGTTCCCTGTAGCAGACGAGCATTCATATGGAAGAAGGAAAGGCTCCAAGGGAGTCCTGTCTCCTTCCACGTCACCGGCAGACACTGTGCAGCACACAGCATTCTAGTGCTGTCCAGCAGATGTGCTTGAGCATTTGCTTTTCCTTAAAAAAAACAACCACCCTCAATCAAGTTCCATTTAAAAAACTCCATTAGAAAAAACACAAAGGCTGAAAAGTGAACAATAAATAGGTAAGAAATGTCCGAATTGAGGTTGCTCATGCAAACTTACTCCTGCCCCCTTATGCACATGCACTACAAGACAGATCACGTATTGTTCCAACCAGGCCCCCACCTGGTTCAGTGCACAGAAAAGGCAGTGCGCCGCACAAGGAGTCCATGTTTATTTTCACGCTTCACACCATTCAAGCACCTCCCTAAATGAGAGTCCGACGAACCTCGTCACTGCAATGTTTGAGAGCCTCTCAACAAGCACATAGTGAATTTATTCTCAATGTTTCTGTGAGGCAGGAAAGTGTTATCCCTATTTACAGATGGGAAACTGAGGCCCAGAGGCCAAGATTTTCAGAAGTGACCTGCTGCGATTGTGGGAACCTCAAGTTTTGGGTGTCTAACTTGACACATTTTAAAAGGGTCTGATGCACAGGACTTTCTGAAAATCAAGTTCTTTCAGGGTGTCTTAAAGCACTTAAGAACGTAGGCGCCCCAAACGACTGGGCACTTCTGGACAAGAGTTTCAAAGAGATTAAGCATCTGGCCCAGAGCTGAGAGGTGTGAACTGAAGCCACATCTTCTGAGACTCAGTGCAGGGCCTCATCCACAACATCATCCTTCCTCATTCACCACACACTGTTCACTTTCTGCTGAGCACAAGGGGCGCTGAGGGCTCCAGCCTCATTCACTGTACAGTCATACCTCTTTCACTGTCTGATCTGGGGACTCAGCAGGCAGAGAAATGAAATCATGCAATGTAATGTGCCATGCTAACCCATATTCACAGGGGAAAGTTAGTCTAGGCATTTCCTGACTTTTGAACGCTTCGCTTTGCGGTTTTAAGGCTCTTTGAACGTGGTCTTTGGCTCACTTATTCAGCTTTCTGAACTAAATGGTTTGGAATTCAGTCTCCCTCATGTGGAAATATTTCATGCATCTAATCTGCGGTCCTTGCTCTGTTTCTGATATTTCCTTTATGAAAAGAAGTGTTGAGAATTGAACATTTCCTATTTAAGGAGAGGCTTTACCCCTGATCTGCAGAGTGGCATAATATTTTCTGTACTATTCTCTAGCCTTTTCTTGACACAGCTTAAACCCATTTGCTTTTTGATTATCACTGCATGCCGAGCAAAGGTTTTCACAGAACTGTCCACAGCAATACCCTCAGAGGCCACGGTTAATTTAGAAACCAGCATGATCCTAAACAGGGGCAGTCTGGTTTGTCTACCAAGCATACTCACTTAGGTTCAACAACAAACCTGGAACACAAGGACCTCACATGAGTCAGGCATGTCCGACTAAAGTCACTTCTGCCCCCTCTGACTCTGCTCCTGGGGGAAGGGGACGGAGGCTTCTATGCCTGCACATCTCAGAGCACACTTTAGGTGCTCAATATAATTGCGGTTTCCAACATTTTTATTATTATGAACAGTACCATACGCACTATGCAGGCTGTGTCAGCAAGAGCATCTGCTTACTGCAATCCAAGTGACAGGAAAGGCAGAATCCAGCAGAAGGCCCCTTTTATTTTACAAAGGCACCACAGTCTGAGTTCTGTTTTGTGTTCACAACAGCGAATGTTTAACAACACTGGCTAGAAATCAGGAAGAGGCATACGGCGTTACCAATATACTTTACCGCATACCTGCAGCACCCTCATTGCTAATCTAGCCTCAGGCCTCTCCTGAACCCATGGTTCACTAACGTGGGAGGGTTCTGCTATTCAGCGTAGTCCGTAACCATTACAGTCCCATCATGTGACCATACCCGCATTTCAATCCAGGTACCCAGAGGAGGATTACAGTCTCTCTTGGGATTACAATAGGGGATAACGTTTCAAGTAAGACCCACAAGCCTCCTTACCCTGTCCTCGTGCAGCAATGCCAATGTTTGGCTGCCCTCTTCACCGCTCTCCTCATTCTCGTCTGGGATGAAGGGGCACCATATGATTCTCCGGAAGCTGTTCAGCGGGGTGCCCTCAGGTCGTTTTATGTTCACCAAGATCTCCTCTCTAATCACCACGTTAAGGAAAACACACAGTTCTGGCTGTTACTAGAGTTCAGATATAATCCTCTCAAGATGGATCCTTGTGATGTCTAAAACAATTAGTGCTTTTTAGCTCTGAATTACTATCCACAGAAACCAGTTACAAGGACCTTGGTGAGGGAGGCAGGTCGCCTTACCTCCACTGGCAAGAAAGTGACATTTACAAGTGACACTTAGATCCTTGTAAATTTCACTTATTGTCTGCATACAAGAATGAACAGACGACACAGCAGAGAAACAGATGAGGGTCACATTTGCATGTTATCAGAAAAATTCTAAGCTTTTTTGGTTTTGTAGGGCTGGAATCTGAGTTGGCTCTGGTTTTCTTATTTCAGCCAGCACGGCAGTATTACTTGAAAAAACAATGGAAAGAGATGCATGAAGGCTATCCCAATCACACAGAGTGATCCAATTCATATATCCACACACAGAACTTTAAATAATCACAATATGCCACGGGTCACCCTCACTCCTCATTTTGAAGTAGTTATACACATCAAAGATAAGGCTGGGAAATTGTGACCCTGAAGTAACGGGCTTCCCAGGAACACTGGAAAAGTAACTCCGTCAGGAAAGGAAGAGGTTCACAACACTAAAATCCAGTGACTCACTTCAAGCAGACCAAAAAAAGCAGTAAAGATGGGCTTTGGGGTAATGGGCTTTGCATCCCAGCCCTCTTTCCCAGAGCCATGGAAAACATAGATAGAGTCAGACAGATGTAGGCCAGTGTACTTGTAACGTGATCCAGATGGCAACACAGAGCAGTAGGCCTGGGCGAGCCAGGAGTCCATGGGGCTCCTGGGTGAAACCCCTCCTTGCCAGTTACTCCTGTCTGAACACCCAGCTCAAACGCTTGTCTAGTCTCCCATCATCTTGTATCTTGATTATTGCAGCATCCTTTCCTCTGGCCTTGACAAATGCAACCCTGCCCTGCTCGGACCCATTCAGAATGCTGCCACAAACATATCACCCCCTCTTTGCATCTCTCCACTGGCCCCCTCTTCATTGTCTCAAACATAAGTTGCTCATCTTCACTTTCAAGGCCCTTTGGGGCCTATCTGCGCTCTACCTATCATCTCTCATTCACTGGCTGGCCACTGTCATGTGATCCTTAATGGGAGGAGCAAGACTACCCAGGCTCCTTGCCTGCCAAGCTCTAAGGGGAACAGGCAGAGGGAAACCAGATAAAATGTGCCTTTGTAAAGGCCCTGAAATTGAGCCTGGCTTTGCTGTTGCATCCATGTATTGCTGCTACACAACTACTGCCACAGAGTTTATTCCGATAAGATACTGGATTTTCCCATTGTCCATGGCCAGGCCCCAGACAAAGAGGTTGCCAGCCTCGTCCAGGCAGGCCAGCTGGTTGGAGTTGAGATGGGCGAAAGCCAGGTCTGCCACGCCGCCCGTGAAGCCCTTCAGCAAGGTCCGCTCGGCAGTGCTGATGCTCAGCACCCGCACCATAGCCGAGCCATTGCTGGCACCTACCAAGGAGAACACAAAGGAGAGAAGTCAACGCTTGTCAGCTCTTTCTTCACAGGATCGCCTCTTGCCTCAGCAGCTACCCTCCAGTTTTCAGCATCCCGGCTGGCCGTCAGTCTGTATCGAGGCACTGACAAGCCCCATCAGCACGCCCATCCCAACAAGTGATGGGTGAGGGCAGAGAAAAAGGCCACAGAACAGGCCCAACGAGAGGTCACTCTTGCAGATGATCAGCTATGATCAGAAGCCTGTTCCACATGTCCTACAGAAGCTGATCTTCCCTTGTAAACTGCACCAGTACCACACCCCCACACTGTGCCTGCTTTTTTGTGAGCTTGTTTCTTCTAAAGTTTATCCTAAATGACACGACTGCTCTTAATTTAAGCAAATCAATTCATCCTATGTGTCTGTGCTGCTCTCTGTCCTCAGGAAGTACCTGTTCTTAGCCAGGGAGAAAGGTTTGTTCACAGCAGAAGGGCTACCCTGGAGGAGTGACCAACTTCCAGTGGGATAGAATCAGGTTTCTATGGACTCCCAGCTCTGGCGTGGCTTATTAACTCCGTTCATTTTCACACAGCCCCACCTCCAGAGCAAACAGGATCCAGATCTTAACCCGGGGGAACAGAGTGACAGGAGCAGCATCTGCAGCGACTAACTCACATAAACACGTCCTAGTTTCCCTTCATGCTAGCCTGGAAGTGTGCAACTCCCTACACTATTCCTAAGCCTTACTGAATCTTGTGGCTTCAATGCACCCCTCCCGCAGGGCGCATCCCACCTCCTCCCCTTTTCCTGGGAAAGTGTCCGCTCTTAGGGACACAGCTAATGCCAGGACAATCTCTCAGCTTCACCCTACTGCTCCCTGCCTCCACCTGGGCTTTTCCCAGTCTCACATTTCTAACTCCAATGACTCCTCCTGCCCCAGGGGCTGTACCCAACTTTTAGTGTTTCAATCCACCCATTCCTGTGGCTCCAGTCCCATCCCTACTCCCAAGTCCACCTGACCCACAATAACACCCCCCCAACATGGGAACCAGAAACGGTGAGCTCCACACCCAACGTTAGGCTGCACTGGTAACAACTGAAGGAGGAGCCCAATACAGATCACACACACAAAGCAGCAGGAACTGGTCCTCACCTCTAATGGCATATGCCAGGTAGGAGTTTGATACAGCTATCAGGTTGCCATAGTAGTATTTCTGCTCCCAGTCATACCTGGCTACTGGCTGTATTTTTACCTAGATGGAGGAAAGAAATAAAGAGCAGCTAAGGCAAAGTGAAAGAAACAGATATATCTGCAACAAAGCCACCAAACAACGGAGAAGGGTGATGCTCTGGGCGGCAGTTGGCCATTCCACAGTGAGATTTCAGAGCGAAGCAGGTGCACTACAGCCCTGCGTATAGGAAGACACTTCTAGCGAAGCTGCTGAAGCGTCCCTGCTCCTGCAGGGAGGAATGCTGTTTACACTGGAGCAACTGCCATACGATGCTCTATTGTGGAACGATGCTAGCAAAGGGATTGAGGCCAACTCTGGGATCCCACTTAAAAGTCAGCGGAAAGGGTGTTTGGGATAAAGGCACCATTCAGTCCCTGGAGTGAGGGCAGCTTCACCCTGGGTTCAGGATTCCCTTCTTGGGGATCCGGTAAGGGCTCACACAGGGGCCTGGCCCAACTTGGTCAGTGCCACCCCGGCAGGAGGTGCAAAGTAAGGAACTAAGAGGGACTAGGAGAGTCACAGCAGTAAACACACACACTTCCATGTGAGATTGCCTGGCAGATTCCATCCCATCCTCTCACACCAGAGGTGGCCAAGGGGGCTCACATGCTCCATCACTGCAGCTCATAGCTAGGCATGAAGCCACAGGCTCTGGAAAAGCTCTGAGTGATGCAAAGCGTAGCAGAGCTTCTGCTGAGCAACACGAGTGGCCACGAATACATTCTTCAATCATCCCATAACCAAGCAAGCTGTTACCCTCCTCCAAGCCAGGCAGAAAGAGAGGTATTTCTGTCTGTCGCTCCATGGGGGGTGCACAGATACTGCGGGGATGAGGTACATAGGTTAGATACACCCTCCCCTTTACCTTGTTGCTCCCTCTGGCTTTACTGGTGATGCTAGAGTCACTGCTGGCCACAATCTCCACGTCTTTTGCTGATATCACCACGCAGGTGGAGCTGTCATCTCCAGAAAGGCAGCTTTTAAGAGAAATAAAGAGCTCAGCTCACACACCCGGCCTCTCTGGGACCATGAGAGGGGAACCCAGCACAGGTATTGCTGGTAGCCATTTTAATCCATAACTCAGAGAGACTTCTGGGCAGCTTCCAGGATGCATGCTGAAGATCAGTACCAAAGAGGGCCATTCATTCATCTAAAAGACCGCTCTTTGGCAGAATCAAGCACAGAGGCCTGGCTTGCTCCTCCTCAAGTCCCCCAAAGAGCTCTCTCATAGCCAAGTTATCCATTCTCCTGTTCCAAATGACAGATTTACTCTGAGCTACTTTGGGCCACACTCCAAATACCTCCAAGATGCAGCTGGCCCAATGCCAACCAAGCAACTAACCCTGGCAGTGAAACACGCTGCTAGGCAATTCCCTCAGCGACAGCTCAGCAACAAGGAACTTGGCAACAGCTAGTCTTCAGAAAAGCCAAACGATAAGCTCGTCAGGCGAGAAAGCCTAATGCTGAGGAGTCAATGCAGGAGGCAGGTACTAGAGCGTGTAGACCAATGGGCTGCTCCTAGGAGCGCTTCTTGTGTCACTCACGTAGCCTTGGATCCACTATGCACGGACACGCCCTTCTGTCTAATTAACCCACATCTGTGTATGTTCACAGATACACCTAATTATTCCTCCTATTTAGTGGAGGGTCAGGTAGTCACTTGACCTGTTCTTCTGCTGCATGATACCTGAAGACAGAGTCTGAAAAATTCAGAGTTAATAATGCAAGTGACAGAGGGCATGGGGTAGCTGAAGTCTCCATATATGGGCAAATTTCCAGCTATACCTTTGCCAATGCAGACCGCTGATCCCCGGCACCCCCACTACACAAGTCCTGAACTCGTCACAGCGCTCTGCTGATGCTCCTTAATCCTGACATGCGGCACACCCTGCTCCTCCTTCCCCCACACAGCTCCACCAATGCTCCTCATTCCTGCTATGCAGCAGGCCCTACTGCTCAAGGCCTATCGTCAGAATTACTCAGCATCAGAACTCCGCCTTTCCCCACTGACCAGTAAAAACACGGACACGGGTCGTCCGAAGAGACAGGGTTGGCTGCTGAATTGCTCACAACCTCAACCTCATTTTCACAGCTAAGAACCGGGTTTGTCCACTCTCAGCAGAACCAAGTTCAGATTGAGCTTCCCCTTACCGATGCTCTGTGCTCAGCCTCCACCCTCCCTGGGGAACACTTACATGACTTGCTTCTCCTGCAGGGTTCCCAGAGGAACAGTTCGAAGCATTGGCTTAGCCAAGGGAGCTCCATCTCCAGCTGCAACGGGGTCTGGCACCAGCAGCCCATTCAAGTCCCCGTTGAACGAGTTGGGTGGCCTCTGGTTTTCGTTCACTGAACCTAAATGAAAACAACACGCACAATATTTAATCACAGGAGTAACAGTGTGAAATACCCTACCTCAGGTGCCACTGCCCTACCAGCTGGGGTATGCTGACTCAGCAGGAGGAAGGCCATGTTCCGAGAGAACATGTGCCACACCTGTGTAGGGGTCCTTTAGCTCTTCTCCCATCAGGATAACTCTTCTCAGTAAACAAAAAGGAGAAGTCAATGGACACAATCAAGAAATCCATCAAACTCAAGTTACCGAATGCCCAACACAGCAGTGGTGTCGAATGCCTGCCCTTTGGGCCAAATGCAGCCAGCTCAAGCCATTCATCCAGTGTCACACTGAAAGACAGGTTTCTAGTCGTTACGGCTGCAGAGGAAGCCTTCCAAAAATGACCCAAGTAACTGATGTGGTGGTAAATTCCTGAGTCTGCAGACAGCCTGACACAACAGATCTGAGCTACCACATTCATCTCAACTGGCTAGGGACTGAAGCCTAATGAAACTAAAAGAGAGATCATCAAATAATGTGGGTTTGCAACCGTGCACCTAGTATGTGCCGATAACTTCTGCAGCTGTTGCATCCACATCAGCTAATCCCATGTGCAACTGCCAACACAAACAGCAGAAATAACAGTTGGCCTCCAAGTACCTATGATATTTCCCGAGTTTACCAGGCGCAGACGGATCGTACTGCACCCTGACCCTGTGTGCAAACCTCCCTCTGTTATGAGCGAGAGCTCTGCTCTGAATCAAGGCATGTATATGGCCCTAACTTTGTACGCCTGGCCTGGAACATGTTGCCTTTCAACCAGAGGAACTCCGTCCCAGTTTGTAACAACCAGTCACCAGGCCTGCTGGAGGCCTTCAGAAGGCCAGCAATGTCAGGGACACATTTCCATGTCAAAGTTACTCAAGTAGGAAGGGCTAAGGGTTAACAATCCCAAGCAGAAATGAACGAGCACCAAAACCACCTGGCACTGTGCCTTGCCACTTGACAGTCATTTGCCTCAGCAAACTCTCTTTTATTACAGCTGTGTGAAATTTTCACTGGACCAGAAAACTGAAACCTGGTTTATTGTTGCCCTGGCAACAACTGCTGCAATGGTCTTGTTGTGAAATGGCTGCTCCTGCAACCTCAGGTTAATACTCCTTTGTTATTGGCAAAGGTAACGAACTCAAATATAACTCCATCCACAAGCAGCACTTCCTCAGAAAGCAAGACAAACTTTCCAGTTACCAAACAGGACGGTTAATTGCTTTAATCTATCAGGGAATGCAGCTAATGCTGCTGCCAGCAGAAGTAATTGTGAATAGAATTAATTCTCCAGGTTTATTTAAAAGAATGCTTTCATGTAACCAGAGGAGCTAAATCAGAGACCGCACATTCAACATCCCAGACACAGGCATGCAGGGCTGCATTATCACAGCGTGGGGATGTCTGGGCCCCTCAGGAGAAGCCCAGGGGCCATGCTAATCGGCATTACATGGAGCAGATGGCAGCTGCATTCATCCTCCACACAGAGACTCCAGGCCACAGAATGCACTGCACTCCCTACCACAGGGTGAGGACTGCATCTATTGTGGCTTGCCCAGCAGCACCATGAAACTGATGCAGTCCTAGCGGGTTTCACTCTGCCCTTCCTTGTTGCCCCTGCAGGAAAGTGCTCTGTGCAGCACACCTGTGATCTGCTGTGGCAAGCGATGCTATAAAGGAGATAAATTCTCCGCTCTCTCTATGCCCAGAGATAGTGGAGGTTCACATGCACCTTTGCTGCTGGTGCCAGAAAAATGCAATCCTGGGGGAAGAGAGAAAGAGCATCATATAGCAATGGGGGCATGGCTGGCTGGCACAATGAGCTACTGCAGCACATCGGAGTTCAGGAGCACATTTAGTCCCTTGCACCTCATTCCCTAGCCTGAGCCAACTGCATTGCAGGGGCAGTAACTCAGACATATGTGGGGGGAACAGGGTCACTCTAGCAACCACATCAACAGGAACAAGAGTCAAACTGAACGACCACTGTCCTTCCCCGTGGCTTCAAAGAGAAAGCACGAGACAGGCACATTCACCATCATCCTGCAGAGAAAGGAAAGCAGCTGAGGGGTTAGACTCCCCTCCTCGCACAGGACAGTTCCTGCTGCCCCACGCAAGGGAACACTGGTTTGTATGAAATAGAGGGTCACACTAAGTCAGTCATTTGAACAGGGTGATGGGGCTGGTGTGCCGCCTCCTGCCAGCAGTGGTTTGGATGAGGATTTCGAGGAATGCTGCCCAGCTCTCTAGCAAAAGCTCTACTAATTAACACATTGGCACCGTTAGCAGCAGTGGGCACACATCAGGCACTACCAAGTTAGGCTAGGAGATGGTGAGAAGAGACAGCACTGCTTTCTTGGGGTACACTCCCAAAGACAAGGCAGCAGCTACGAGAGTGACCCAACCATCTGTGGCTGAGCTGGGAAGGTACAGAAATGAGTGACATCTGAGTCGCTGATGGAGCAGTGGTGGCCTACTGAAAGTCGCTGATACCTCACAGCAAACAGTCTGTGGAGACAGCTGCAGGATTACTTTTGGATCAGAAGGGATAACACTTCCCATTCCAGAACATGGGAGGTTATTCATTCTAAAGGTAGCTCTATTGCAGAGTTTCTTTAGGTTACTAATCCAACCAAATTATCACACTGGTAAGAAAAACTCTCAAACAATTGTAACAGCAAAACCTTTAAGGGTGAAAAGGAAAAACAAATAAGCCAGGAAGTTCTCAGGCTTGTCTACACTTGATGCTGCGGCGACCGATGCACCAGTGGTCAATTTAGCGGGTCTAGCGAAGACCCACTAAAATCGACTGCTAATCGCTCACCCATCAACTCCTGTACTCCACCTAATTGAGAAGAGTAAGGGGCATCAAGGGAAGAGTGTCTCCCATTGACGTCGCATAATGTGGACCCCACGGTAAGTAGATCTAAGCTATGTTGATTTGAGTTACGCTATTCACGTAACTCAAACTGCGTAGCTTAGATTGACTTTTCACTTGAGTGTAGACAAGGCCTCAGTTAAGAAGCTCAAACCAACCTTAAATCTGACCTCTATAGTCTCTTGCTCACCCTTCCACATCCAGACAACCCCCAATTGCCCGCTCACTACAGCAAAGAGATGGAGCTCCAGCACCTGTATCACTAGAGAGGACAGTAGGAGAATGAAGCAGCAGAGGCTTCTACAGCCCAGGGGTGGAGGTTAAGAAGCAAACTCTGGATCATACCAGGCTAGCTGACATAGGAAGCATCTCTGCACAAATCAGGAGGGCAATAGTTTCAGGGACACTAACGGTCAGGTCTATACCATTAAATGGAAGTGTTGTACAGCGACCGAGTCCAGCAGGGTTGTCTGTCCATTCAGAGCACGGTTGTGTGTCTACTACAACCTTCATACAACTGTCCGCACTGGAATTAGATGTGGAGGTTAGAATCTATCCCATAAGTCCTCTCTCAGGCAGTTGGGTCTCACAGTCACAGGAAAGTCCTGTCTGACAGCTGACTATTCGAAAACAGAAGCTGCTACCATTTACCAAATCATCCCTCTTCGCTTACCTACCCAACAGAAGAATGAGGAGCGAATGAAGCTGGAGAGGCTGAGGAGTTGGTGGGATTAAGCTGAACCAGCTCCTCAGCTTCACTCATAGATTTTAACTTTCAAACTGTTAAGAAACCCAGCAAGATGCAGAGTCACTACCATGGGTGGCAGCAGCTGCCCTTCCACAACGCAAAGCCCTTTTCACAGCTGTCAAAGAGCCGCACGGAGACCCGCGAGGAGCTCAGCTCCAACAGGGCTCTGCTGCGAGCACATCCGTTGTCGCAAAGGCAGCTCCACTGGCCTCTCACAACACACAGCAAGTGCGTCAACACACGCCCACACTTTACCCAGCCAAGACCCACGTTGGCAACGGAGCAGGAGTCCGGGGCCATAGGCAGGCAGACTGAAGGCCACCTCCTTGTTAGTACGGAGCCAAGGCCCACAGAAACCCTGGTTTCTGCATGGATCAAGATGGCACATTGCATGCTTTGGCCACCCCAGGAGTGGAGCAGTGCAGGTCAGGAATCCAAGGGTGCTCACGTCCTCTATGCCGTGACACCAGGTAAGACCCAAGGCACATCACAGCCACTTCCCAGAGTACAGCGTGGCTGCTCCAACATGGCGAGAGAACATTTTGGCACAGTTTAGCTGTGCTGCTAGAAATTGTTTGGGCTTTGCTGCTCTGGCAGTCGCAGCGTTACATTTAAGATCCTATTAATTACTAGGCTCTTATTATCGTATTACTGTACCATCTAGAAGCCTTCATCATCCACCAGGACCCAACTGTGCAATGCACAGAACAATAAGACAGCCCCTTCCCCGAGGAGCTTACAAATGGAGTATAAGATGAGAGACAACAGGTGATCCAATACATGAGACAATATTGGTCAGCATGAGAAGCAATATTTTCAGCACATCAGCAGTCTAGCCCTTGTCAAGTTCTCTGTAGCCCTCGTGGCTAAGAAGAGTTAAGGAGGATAACGAGGTAGCTCTATGGATGTTTACAGGAAGCACCACTTAAGGATGAGGGGCTGCGTGGGAAAAAGCATGAAGGTGTTTGAAAATGTAATACCTGCACAATGGAGGCTGGCATTACGGGTGTCCGAGGTGAGCACCGACAGCTTGATACTGACTGAGAGATGACAGGTAGGGTGGGGACTGACTGCGAACGGCCTCGAGAGTGAAAACTAGCAGCTTATGTTTGATGTAATGAAGAAGGGGAAGCCAGTGGCGCAACTCAGAAAGAGGGTGACATGGCCAAACTGACACGGGAAGAAAAAGATCTAACGTCTTCCCCCCCCCACTCCCACTAGGAACAAACATGTGAGATTAGGGGAGCGGAGGCAACAAGAAAACTGCATTGGGGAGAAGCTAAATTTCCACCTGGCTCCTCTTCCGCCAGCGCTGCCGTTTCCCCAAGAGGGGAGAGCTCCCCCACCTCGCCTGCTCCCTGCAGCAGCCCAGCTCCACCCTGCCACCCGTCGGCTTCTGGCCCGGGATAGCCGCAGAGTGACTCCCACACAACAGCGACACTGCTGGAGGAGCAGAGCCCAGTGCCACGGGCACAGCTCAGGGGGCTGGAGGAAGAAGAGCAGAAAGGAGGGATTCATAGCGGGGACACCGCCGGGGGGGGGGGGGCGCGCCCCCAGCGGGGACACGGGCGGGGGAGCGCACAAGGACGGGGCGCGCCCCCAGCGGGACACGGGCGGGGACGGGGCGCACAGGGGGGGGGCGCGCCCCCAGCGGGGACACGGGCGGGGACGGGGCGCACAGGGACGGGGCGCGCCCCCAGCGGGGACACGGGCGGGGACGGGGCGCACAGGGACGGGGCGCGCCCCCAGCGGGGACACGGGCGGGGACGGGGCGCACAGGGACGGGGCGCGCCCCCAGCGGGGACACGGGCGGGGACGGGGCGCACAGGGACGGGGCGCGCCCCCAGCGGGGACACGGGCGGGGACGGGGCGCACAGGGACGGGGCGCGCCCCCAGCGGGGACGGGGCGCAGAGGGACGGGGCGCGCCCCCAGCGGGGACACGGGCGGGGACGGGGCGCAGAGGGACGGGGCGCGCCCCCAGCGGGGACACGGGCGGGGGAGCGCAGAGGGACGGGGCGCGCCCCCAGCGGGGACACGGGCGGGGGGGCGCGCACAGGGACGGGGCGCGCCCCCAGCGGGACACGGGCGGGGGGGGGGCGCACAGGGACGGGGCGCGCCCCCAGCGGGACACGGGCGGGGGGGGGGCGCACAGGGACGGGGCGCGCCACCAGCGGGGACACGGGCGGGGACGGGGCGCACAGGGACGGGGCGCGCCACCAGCGGGGACACGGGCGGGGACGGGGCGCACAGGGACGGGGCGCGCCCCCAGCGGGGACATGGGCGGGGGGGACGCACAGGGACGGGGCGCGCCCCGAGCGGGACACGGGCGGGAGGTGGGAGCGGCCGGGCGGACCATTCACGGGGCCCTCACCTGCCGGCCGGTCCAGCTTGAGGATGTCCCTCAGGTGCTGGGTCGCGTCCTCGATGTCGATGCTGGCAGAGGCCATGGGCCCGCTTCCCGCTCCGCTCCCAAGTCCGGTCCGCCGCCGACTCCACTTCCGCTTCCGGTCCGTCCGCCACGGCGGCCCCCGGAATCCAGCCCCGGTCACGTTCCGACCGAACCAGAGGCCGTGGGCGAGATTCCCCCTCCCCTGCCCTGGCCGCGCCCCCACTGGCCGGAGCCCCCTCTCCCCCCGCCCGGCGGGCGGCCTCGGAGCCTGGGGTGCGTCTGTCAGTAGGTATTGTTATGGGGCAGAGGGGGACTGTTAGCCGGGGTGGGTCGGAGCTACTGTTATGGGGCGGGGGGGGGATTGTTGGCCGGGGTGGGTCGGGGTTACCGTTATGGGGTGGGGCGGGGGGGGGATTGTTGGCCGGGGTGGGTCGGGGCTATTGTTATGGGGTGGGAGGGATTGTTGGACGGGGTGGGTCGGGGTTACCGTTATGGGGCGGGCGGGGGGGGCGGGATTGTTGGACGGGGTGGGTCGGGGCTACCGTTATGGGGCGGGGGGGGGGATTGTTGGACGGGGTGGGTCGGGGCTACCGTTATGGGGCGGGGGGGGGGATTGTTGGACGGGGTGGGTCGGGGCTACCGTTATGGGGCGGGGGGGGGGGGATTGTTGGACGGGGTGGGTCGGGGCTACCATTATGGGGCGGAGGGGGGATTGTTGGCCGGGGGGGGGTCGGGGCTACCGTTATGGGGCGGAGGGGGATTGATAGCCGGGGTGGGGGGGCTACTGTTATGGGGCAGGGGGGGATTTCCTGAATCGCCTCTGCCCCATCAAGGCCGAGGGTCCTAGGGCCCAGCAGAGGCAGCACCTGAGGCCCTGCTGGAGATTCTGCTATCACCTCAAAGAGAAAGTTGGCATAATTTCCTTGCTTCTGAAGGGTCACCTGTGCATTTACATCACAGGGGGACCTAGGGCAGCTGACTCAGGCTGCAGGGCTTTAAACTAGGTTTATGGGGAAGAAACCAAAGCCCTGAGGGAAGTGGGGAAGTAGGATACAGGGAGGAAGCAGGAGAGCTCTTCCTGACCTGCTGCTCACAAACAGGAAAGAATTAGTAGGGGAAACAAGAGTGGATGGGAACCTCGGAGGCAGTGACCATGAGATAGTCGAGTTCAGGATCCTGACACAAGGAAGAAAGGAGAGCAGTAGAATACGGACCCTGGACTTCAGAAAAGCAGACTTTGACTCCCTCAGGGAAGTGATGGGCAGGATCCCCTGGGAGAATAACATGAGGGGGAAAGGGGTCCAGGAGAGCTGGTGGTATTTTAAAGAATCCTTATTGAGGTTGCAGGAATAAACCATCCCCATGTGTAGAAAGAATAGTAAATAGGGCAGGTGACCAGCTTGGCTTAATGGTGAAATCCTTGCTGATCTTAAACACAAAAAAGAAGCTTACAAGAAGTGGAAGATTAGATAAATGACCAGGGAGGAGTATAAAAATATTGCTCAGGCATTCAGGAGTGAAATGAGGAAGGCCAAATCACACTTGGCGTTGAAACTAGCAAGAGATGTTAAGAGTAACAAGAAGGGTTTCTTCGGGTATGTTAGCAACAAGAAGATCGTCAGGGAAAGTGTGGGCCCCTTACTGAATGAGGGAGGCAACCTAGTGACAGAGAATGTGGAAAAAGCTAATGTACTCAATGCTTTTTTTTGCCTCTGTCTTCACGAACAAGGTCAGCTCCCAGACTACTGCATTGGACAGCACAGTATGGGGAGGAGGTGACCAGCCCTCTGTGGAGAAAGAAGTGGTTCAGGACTATTTAGAAAAGCTGGACGAGCACAAGTCCATGGGGCCGGATGCGCTGCATCCGAGGGTGCTAAAGGAGTTGGCGGATGTGAATGCAGAGCCATTAGCTATTATCTTTGAAAACTCATGGTGATCGGGCAAGCTCCTGGATGACTGGAAAAAGGCTAAGGTAGTGCCCCTCTTTAGAAAAGGGAAGGAGGAGGAGCAGCCAGGGAACTATAGGCCAGTCAGTCTCACCTCAGTCCCTGGAAAATCATGGAGCAGGTCCTCAAGGAATCAATTTTGAAGCACTTAGAGGAGAGGAAAGTGATCAGGAACAGTCAGCATGGATTCACCAAGGGCAAGTCATGCCTGACTAACCTAATTGCCTTCTATGACGAGATAACTGGCTCTGTGGATGAGGGGAAAGCAGTGGATGTGTTATTCCTTGACTTTAGCAAATCTTTTGATACGGTCTCCCACAGTATTCTTGCCAGCAAGTTAAAGAAGTATGGGCTGGATGAATGGACTATAAGGTGGATAGAAAGCTGGCTAGATCATCAGCCTTAACAGGTAGTGATCAAAAGCTCCAAGCGGAGTGCCCCAAGGGTCGGTCCTGGGGCCGATTTTGTTCAATATCTTCATTAATGATCTGGAGGATGGCGTGGATTGCACCCTCAGCAAGTTTGCAGATGACACTAAACTGGGAGGAGTGGTTGATACGCTGGAGGGTAGGGATAGGATACAGATGGACCTAGCCAAATTAGAGGATTGGACCAAAATAAATCTGATGAGGTTCAACAAGGACAAGTGCAGAGTCCTGCACTTAGGACGGAAGAATCCAATGCACTGCTACAGACTAGGGACCGAGTGGCTAGGCAGCAGTTCTGCAGAAAAGGACCTAGGGGTTACGGTGGACGAGAAGCTGGATATGAGTCAACTGTGTGCCCTTATTGCCAAGAAGGCTAACGGCATTTTGGGCTGTATAAGTAGGGGCACTGCCAGCAGATCGAGGGACGTGATCATTCCCCTCTATTCAGCATTGGTGAGGCCTCATCTGGAGTACTGTGTCCAGTTTTGGGCCCCACACTACAAGAAGGATGTGGACAAATTGGAAAGAGTCCAGCGGAGGGCAACAAAAATGATTAGGGGGCTGGAGCACATGATTTATGAGGAGAGGTTGAAGGAACTGGGATTATTTAATCTGCAGAAGAATGAGGGGGGATTTGATAAACTGCTTTCAACTACCTGCAAGGGTTTCCAAAGAGGATGGATCTAGACTGTTCTCAGTGGTATCAGATGACCGAACAAGGAGCAATGGTCTCAAGTTGCAATGGGGGAGGTTTAGGTTGGATATTAGGGGGGAAAAAATCACTAGGAGGGTAGTGAGGCACTGGAATGGGTTACTTAGGGAGGTGGTGGAATCTCCTTCCTTAGAGGTTTTTAAGGTCAGGCTTGACAAAGCCCTGGCTGGGATGATTTAGTTGGGGATTAGGTCCTGCTTTGAGCAGGGGGTGGGACTAGATACCTCCTGAGGTCCCTTCCAACTCTGAGATTCTAAAACTATATTGTGGACACGCAGGTGCAGGTTGGAGCCTGCACTCTGGCACTCTTCCAACCCCCTGGGAACTGACAGCCCAAGCTTCAGTCCAAGCCCAGATGTCTACACTGCAATGTTATAGCCCTGCAGGACGAGCCAAGTGAGCCTAAGTCTGCTGACCTGGGCCAGCTACAGGTCTCTTATTGCAGTGTAGACATGCCTATAGGATTTGGCTGAACTAAAGAGAGCGGTCTCAGGGTTAGCCACCATGTTTTCTACCTTGACCTACCCATGAGAGTCTCTGCTGCAGTCCCCTCTTAACACCTTTTGTCTTGATTTCGCTGGTCAAGGGATTAGCTAAATCAAGGTAAAAAGTGTTAATTTGCAGCTTCACTAAGAAAAAGGAAAGGCAACCTAACACGTGTGTGTTAGCCCCAACCTAACTTTGTCCTCTCTTCCTAATCTAGGCAAACCAAGCCGCTGCTCTGAAACAAAAGCCTTTTGCCTGTGGTTGGGCATATTCCACTGCCTCTTCCAAATAGCACCTCCACAGCCCCTAACTCGGCTCTCTTCAGCTGTCAGCAGATGGAAAGCAAGCAGGGTGTGGAAACACGGAGTGGTAAGTTGTTGTGCGAGCCTGGCTGCGTTGCTGGAGGATGAGGGGCAGATAAAGTTCAGAGCTATTTACAGTCACCTCTGCAGCTCCCTCTCCTCTCTGTCATTTGAGAACATTACTGGGGTAACTCCAGCAGGGCCACAGTAGGAAAGCTGTGAATTTGCTGCTGGGTGGAAGTAGGACAGGCAGATTGATGATCCCTGGGGAACAGGAGCAGGTGTGCTGTGGACCAAGAGAGATGCACCAAGGGGGCACAGGGTGAATCCTGTTGGAGAGCTCTGGAAGCCGCTTCAAGGACAAGCACTGTCGCAGCTCCTGTCTTCCTGTGGCAGGTGTGAGCCCCGGGGCTCTCCCCTGCCTGCTCTGTTTGGGGGCCAGGAAGGCACTAGGAATGGAAGGAAACAGGGCTATTTTCTCAAAGAAAAGCAAAGGGAGCAGGATGAGTGGCACTTAAACCATCTTTTCCTCTTGCTGTAATGGGCTGCCCCCTCCCAGTTAAACAGAAGCAGTGAATCCTCGGCCTTTAACAGCTTCCACCACTTTTAGATCCTTTCCAGTCACAAGCATAAACATTTATCACCCCCTCACACTAAAGCTTGGGTGCCTGGCCCTCGCTAATACAAAAGCTACTTTCAGACCCAAACAGGCCCCGTCTTCCTTGAACTGGGCTAGCAGGGAATGTGGTGGTCTCAGGTACATGCATTACTCCAATCTCTTTCCAACTGGGCAACTGCTATAGAGAACAGGGGAGGCAACAATGGTGCGAGTCTTCACTTACCGCTTCTGGTTGGGTCAAGGATACCCGGGTAAGTGCTCTGCAGGAGATCGGTCTAAGGAAGACACTGGGCCTGAAATTCATGACAACAGCCTGGCTTGGAGGGGTCGGATTTGCTCTTGGAGGAGGGGAAGCATTCTATTTAGATTGAGCGTTTCAGGGCCTGCGTTCAACAACAACCGTGCTGCAGTCTGGGGGTCAAGGATGGATATAGAACCCCACACAAGTACTGTGGTGCAGATCAGTACAAATAAGGAGAAATGGTGAGGTGAAAGGTTAGTGGGGGACAGACTGCTTCACAAGTTGAGAGAGGTTTGAGCTTTTTTGAAAGAAAAAATGCTGTGGCGAATCATGTTACTTCAAACTTTTCCTTGGATAGGACCATTGCCAGAGACGCTGTGTTTCACCCAAATACAGTATCTTTAGACAAAGGAGTGAAAAGCTTTCCTTGGGTCAAAGTCAAATAAATCCTTCACATGAGGTCAGTTTGGGGCTCCTGTCAGCCAACCAAAGCAGAGCACAGCTTAGTGCTTTCCCAAGTAAGCTCCCTCTCCCTGTCCATGATGGGACCAGACAGCACCCTTCATCCTAAAGTACAGTTATAGCCACACCCAAGGTTATGGCATTGCACTTTGGCTGCACTGTCACACTGAAGGCAGCCTCAATTCTAGTCACTCTTTTGGGACCAACTGGAGATTGGATAATGTGAGTCCGAGGCTGAACAACTGTCAAATGAGCACAGATTAACAGGACCCCCTCCCCAAATCATAAGACCCATCGCTGTTAAGGTGACATGTGAAAGCTGGTAGATGTGAGAAATAATGGAACAGTGTCCTTTGGAGGAAGCTCACACAGACAATGCAGTCTGAAAGCAGCTACCGGTCATTGCAAATAGGATTCGGGAGGAGAAGTCACATCTACCGCAGGTAGGGAGATCCAAGAGCTTTGGTAACAAGAACTTCAGCCTGTACGATGTCATTGTGGTGAGGAGTCTAAACTTCCCTTAAGAGTGGGCTAAGCACCATAACCCAATAAACTCAGCTTGCCGGCAGTGCACTGGTGTGAGCGGCAAGGAGGTCTGCATCCCCTCTAGCAGCTGAGTTGGTAGGTTGAGATATTTCACACCCAATGGCGGGAACGTTCCAGTAAAGCTGAGCTGTTCTCAACTCTTCCCCGGTCTAGTTTTTCCAGTGTTAGGACCCAGGCATAATCTAGGCTCTGGTTTCTTGGCTTGAGCCCAAGCAAGCAACATTTGTTAAAGAAAACCTTTATTGATTAACACATTGGTCACAGGTACAATCATAACAAGCCATCATCATACAGTAGAGCGTCTACTGAATGTAGAGTCTTACTCCACACAACTCTTCACCTGACTTAAATTGACCCACAAGGCTATTGCTTTACATAGGCTGCACCCTACAATTTTCAAGACGTTTTCCCCTGTAAGCACATAGATTTCCCGCCACGAAGCATTTTGTAAGCTCTGTATCATTCAATGACTGGAGCAGGTTTTTTCCATTTTCTTCTGATAAGTCAGATAACTGCTGGTGGCACATTTTCATGTTTACATCTAGTGGACAGAAAACTCGCGACCCAGAGGTATTCCAAGGAGGGTCCCATTTGGAGCAATGTTAGAGCATCAAGAGATAAAGAGGTCACCCTATTTCTGTAGTGAGCAGCGCAATGGTCTTCCAGTCCATTCACAAGAGAGCAGCTCTGGCTTAATAGTGAATACAGAGCTAGGTGGTCAAACACCCAACACTGCTTATTGCACACAACTGAAGATGTTTAAAGTCTGTGGTGCAGACTAGCTTAGAAATTCTTCCCCTCCAATTTGAGTTAGGGTTAGAACCCATTTTTTTCAGCCAAGACAATTCTAGATAGCCGTCCAAGGCAGCTACAACTGCAGTACATAGGTGCCACCAAGGGGAAGGTTCTTAAACTATAAAGTCAGTTATTCCAGGGTTGGAGGCAGATGTTCAAAACAAGTTATTCAGTGCGAACAGAAGCCAGTCATTCCCTTCTTAGGGACAAGGAAGATGCTTTTCCTTTTCCCACCTTCTAGTCAACATGTGATGTTCCATAAGGACAAGATGGGTTATCTGTAAGAATCACATTTGGGGAATTTTCTTAAGGCATCTTTTTAATATGGCTATTAACACTGCTAATATTAAGGCCAACATGACATTCCAGCTAAGCATGGTACCATGAGAGGATCCCAAAAGTCTCATCCAGGGCGGGCAGGGCAAGACAGACTTTTTGGAATGAGAATCTTGGGTTTATAGAATGCATCCTTCTCCCCACCTAGAGTAGTTAAGAGGGTCAGCAACATCTCCTCTCCTCCTCCTCCCTCCAGGCAGTGCCCTACATTTGTACGGGGCTATTTCAGAATTCACTCCAACACTTGCAGTGAGATATGGGCAGCAGTGCAGGAGCGATGGAATAAATGGCTTCTTTAAAGCAGTCCTTGAGCTAAAGTAGTAACTAAGAGACAGCAAGTGTCTTCCCCCTTATCCTGAGCACAGTGAATGAGCTGCAGCCTCTCAGAAGCATTTTATGTAGCATTGGCTTCTATGGGAAGTAGAACTGGCACTTGTGTCTTCTCTAGATAGGAAGCCAGGGCTGAACGACCAAGGGGAAGAAACTTATAGGCAAGAAACCTCCTCGGGCAGCCGATTGCTCCCTTCTCTGAATTTCAGGTTGTTAAGAGTAAGAGGGGAGTTTGTGAAATAATGGTCAGACTAACATTGATAGGAAGCATCACTCCTTTAGCCTAGTAATTAAGTAGCTCACTTGCAAGAGCAAGTTATAGAGTTGGATGCTGAGGGGTCTGTGGGTTTAGTGGGCAGGATCTTTCTACAAAACAGATTAGATTAGAGCCAGCCTCCTTTCTCTTTCTCATTTGAGAATGGACTGGAAGAAGATGGGTCTAAGGTCTAATAGCAGAGGGGAGGGATTCCCATTCTGAGATCAAAAAGCAACAGCTTTGCTTGATAGCAGTAGCCCCTGACCATGAAGAATGGCCCTTTTGTATACAAGGGTCTTTCTGCTAAAGACTAATCCTTCTATTCCAGGATTAACAGAACATTGTGATGCTATTTCTAGAGCAGAGAAGCAGTAATAGGAAATTAACAGTCTGTTACTTTTATTCCTTGTTGCCCATTTATAATTGAGGTGAACAGCAAGTTAGAGTGGAACAAAGACAGTGCGGTTAGCACGTCAATGAGAGAGCCCAAGGACTGTTTTCAGGAGAGCTCAACTCCCATTTAGGGACCAAAATACGTGACCAAATCTTCAAGAGAGCTGAGCACACTGGGTACTGAGCTCTCTTGGAAACCTGGCCGTAAGTGTCACCATAGGAGCAGCTGAGTTCTGTGCACTTTTGAAAATCTGGACCCATCAGGTTAGTCAGCCGTAAGTGACGTGAATGATGCAATCTATTTAATGTGGCATCTTTTACTATGAAAAATCTAGAAATACTTGAATATAGGAATCCCTTCCCCAATGAAAAGCGGCCCCCTCTGGGGTGGCACGCGGCAGCTGACTGCATATCAACAAGAACACTACATACTGGTTTAGAACAGAGTTTGAATGCATACCCAATTCAAACCACAGGGGAAGTTCAGAGGCTGAATGTAGTTACTAGAGTGGGAATTTGGCTAGGACATTGGAATTAAATGCAATTTTGAGACGAGGGGGACATGCAAAAAAACAAAGTTCTATAGCCAATTCAGAAAGCTGGAGGCTACATTTCCCAGAGCAGTAGAACACAGAGGAAATACAGTTGGCATATTTAGCTGGAAGGACTTAGCGATGACTGACACCACAGCAAGTGTTATGACAGACATGTAACTAATACATATTGCCATGATTGTCAACTTTGTGCATTACCTTCTGTCTGTTCTCCATAAAATAAAGACTAAGAAAAAGCTTAAACAACTGAAGTCTGACTTTTTACAGAGCACATGAAAATATGAGCCACAAGCCTCCACCTTTGGCTGCTGAAGGGGGAGGGAGAGAGGAAGAGATCTATGGCCAAGGCATATTTGGACCGATGTTCAGCTGCAAGAGACGTGATGGGAGTGTGCAGCTAAACGAAAGGGTTAGGTGGGTTTTCAGGTTTGTACGTGTTTGCTCAGCCAGGTAGACACAGGAAATCCAAAGAACTGACAGACTATGGTTATGCACTCAACAGCCAAGTCATTAAAACAATTTAAACTGTTAAGAAAATCTCATGGTTTTATTATTGTATAATGTAGCATTGAGACATCTGAACAAATCAGTATCTGGGCTGTACAGGCTGCTGTTCTTTCCTTTCGTTTCTTTGGGTTACTAGAGCAACTGGTCAGTACATAAAGACACAACCTTTTGCATTATGGATCCTTTCCAAGGCATGCTGGTACAACACACATTTCTCTTGTCAAATGCAGCTAAGTCTAACTTCCAAACATCATGCACAAGAAACTCATCTAGTGACACAACGTAAACTTGGCAGAAGGGCAGGTCATGGATCTTGCTCGCTCGCTCACTGCAGTGTTGCAGGTTTGTGTATGATATTTGGAATGTTCCGTGAGTGTGAATATATCAGTAAAGGAGAGGAGAAAGAGAAAGCACAGGTGCCTTGGGGGTACCAGCTCAGCCGTAGTTGTGCAGTGCTAGCCTGAACATGTCATTGGTGCAAACCCAGGCATCATTGATGTTCTTTAATATAAATATCTGGTGGAATCCTATGATAGGATCTTCGTCAGCCTATGGAGAGAGGGGGGAAAAAAGATTTTAAATACATCTTCACTATGTCAAATATATTCAAACACACGTGGAAACAAGATTCACCAGCTGATTCCGACAGTGAGGTCATGCTCTACAATGTACCTTACACCTCCCAACAATACCATTCACCTTTAAGATAGCCAGGGATTTCTCCTCTTAGATGCTCACACCATATTTTCAATTCAGTGACGTAGGATTTCCTCAGTGCAGCTTACCTAAAGCCAGAGTTTCTCTAAAGCCACTGGAGATTTAGCACAGATTTATTATTGTTACAGCAGCACTTGCCTCCTACAGATAAAGATGCAACTGCACTCACACAAACTGGTGGTTTCAGCAGTTCTATTTATTCTGGCCCCAAAAGAATAGCCCAGCAACAAACTGAAATAGTCATTTGGTTAAGTGTAAAAAAGCCATATGAAAGTCAACGAAGTAATGCATTATGTTAAAATAAACCACAATCTGGTAAGAAGTTAGTTTGTGATGTAACTGCCGTGCTGGGGGCTGGCCTCAGAAGGGAGTTTCCATGGAAGTCAGCAGCAGTAACATGGCCTAAAGATGTAGCACCCTGGTGATTTAGGGAGAAGGTTCCAGAGGGTGGACCACGCGGAGCTGACTGGTTACAAGTTACTAACTCTTCTCTTTGTTTCCAGTTGCTAGTCTACATTAAGAAAAGCTAAATACGTGAAGTGCCATCATAATATTACTTTTCCATGTAAGCAATTGCTGGAGTTGCCATGGGATGTCCTGGGATGACGAATGAGGTGTTAAGTATCCATGAGGATCTTTATAAGATGTGGTTTACATTAAAATGTTTCAAAAACCCAGATTTGGGGTATTTAATGCCAGGTTATAAATAATCAGTAACTGAAACTGTTCGTTTGGAAGGCACTACGCTCAGCCTACACACATAATGCTCTGCCCACCACAACCTCAAGAACTTTGGCTAAGTCTTGCAGTCACGTATACCTGTCTTCAGCAGCACTGCTCCTGACCAGGTTGATGGGTCACTTCAAGGTGACCCAAGACCCAACCCAGGGCCAAGTGAAGAACCAAACTAGACTCTCCAACTCAAAGCCCATACCACATGCTTTAAGAACTATGTGTTTGTTAGTATGAGAAATCTTTGGAACAGAAACATGCAAGTATTCTTCAGAAAGTGACTTAATACAGCTTTAACCAGACAGGCCAATGGTTCCCTAAGAACCTATTCCCATCTCACAAGAGATGGAACATTCTGTGGCCTCGTACGAGTGATTTCCATCTCTTCTCCAAAGGTTTATAGATATATTTTAGAGCTGCCACAAACAAAAGTTGACACCACTGCTCCATTCTTCAAGATATAAGAGTCTGTATCTTCCCCAACCAATAGCCATGGATCGAGAGCATCAGATAAAATTGCTTTGGCAGGTCTGCAACTCAATATTAAATCAAGTATTTTCTATTCTATTCTTTTTGAGCATAAATAAGCAAGTAAATCTAAAGGGAATTCCACTGGGAATAGCACTGTAGTAGCTCTGAAGTTCTGAATAGAGACTTCATGGCATCAGCACAGTGTGAACACAAACTGCCAAACCAGATTAGACCAATGGTCCAGCTAGTCCCATTATTCTGCCTCTGACAATGGCCAGCACCAGATGTTGCAGAGGAAAATGCTAGAAGCCTACAATAATGGAATAATCCGCCCTTATGGGAAGCATCTCACCTCATTTAGAGATTGGTTTATGCCCTGAAACATGAGGATTTATATCACTCCTAGATTTAACCTATCAAATATAGCTATGGATTTTCTCATAATTCATACAAATATCTAAACCTTTTATGAATCCTAAACTCTTGCTAGTGCTTGATATTTTGTGGCAAAGACTTCCACAGATCTGTTGTGTTCAGTACATAGAGGAGTATTTCTTTAACAGTTTAAAATGCATGCCTTCCAATGTCCTTTGACCATTCCCTATGTCTTTGGGAGAGAACCTCACAAAGGGCTATGAATGAAGCTAAGTGATTACACAGTAAGCGGTAAATTCCATCACTGATAAGAGCTTGTTTATTGGCTTAATTTGGGCTGGGTTTCCATTTCCTGATGGATACTGTTGAGCTGGGATCACTTCTTACCACAGCCATCAGCCATTTAAGCACACTCTTTTGCTTGCCTTCCGGCTTCCCTTGTTTAGTCTGTTGTGCCTTTATTATTGGCTGCATGCTACCTCCATGCTAAGCCATGGATTTTAACTGCAGGGTTGGACTAGGTTCTCTTTTTGTGATTCCCCTTTCCAATGGGAAGTGTCACTATGCTGGATTTTGGTACCTTTTCTCTTTGAGGATGTTGAGCATAGTTACATTGCAGTCACTATTATTTAATGATTCAACTAGAGCTCTGATCAACTCCTTCAGAACTAGCTGTTTCAAAAAAATGTAAATTGCTTCTTTAAACCTTTGCTGACCAGACTGACCATAAGAACGGCCATATGGGTCAGACCAATGGTCCATCTAGCCCAGTATCCCCTCTTCCAACAGTGGTGAATGTCACATGCTTCAAAGGGAATGAAAGAACAGGAAAATCATCAAGTGAGCCATCCCGTTGTCCAGTCCCGCAACTTATCTAATACTTTTTTGAACCCAGTCATAGTTTTGGCCTTCACAATATTCCCAGGCTGACTGTGTGTTGTGTGAAATCGGCTGCCTATTAATTTCATCGGGAGACCCTGGTTCGTGTGTTATGTGAAGGGGTAAATAACACTTCTTTATTCATTTTCTCCACACCTTTCATGGTTTTAGTAATCTCTTTTCCAAACGGAATGGTCCCAGTCTTTTTAATCTCTCCTCATATGGAAGCTGTTCCCTTAATCATTTTTGTTGCCCTTCTCTGTACTTTTTCCGTTTCTAATATATCTTTTTTGAGATGGGGCGACCAGAACTACATGCAGCATTCCAGGTGTCAGTGTACCACTGATTTATATAGTGGCATTACGATATTTTCTGTCTTATTATCTATCCCTTTCCTAATGGTTCCTAACATTCTATTAGCTTTTTGACCAGTTTATAGAATGAAGTCACCCATTATTACTGCTTTATTTGATTTTTGTTGCCTCCACATTGTACACAGTATTTTTTCCTGACCCAGAGGCCATTAGTACACAACTCTACTGGCATATTTGTGTAACTTGGCATTTGCATCTCTGCAGACTTGACTGAATGGGCCTCTTCACTCAAATTCTGTCTCATGTTTTAGGGAGTCTCTTTAGGTACAGTTCTACTCCCACCACCTCTGCATATGTTCCAGGGACTCTCAAGGTACAGTACTACTCCCAGCAGCACTGCAGACTAATCTGCCCTTCCTTTTTAGCTGGTTACTAGGTATCACCGTGTCCCACTGATTTTTGGAGACCAACCATGTTTCTGTAATACCATTCAGGTCAGGCTCCTCTTCCACTGCCAGGCATTCCACTTCATCCCGTCTGCTTTTTACGCTTCTTGTATACAGACATTTATCTTTGGTTTTGGCCACCATGCCTATTTTACAGCTGAGCTCTGGCACCCAATTACTGTTTTGGAATGTATCTCTGATCTCATGGCAAAGAATTAAGCTACGTCTACACTACTGACCTTACAGTGGCACAGCTGTACTGCTGCAGCTGCGCCTTTGTAAGGTCTCCTGTGTAGCTGCTCTATGCAAGGGGGAGGGAGCTCTGCCGCTGGCATAATTAAACCACCCCCAACGAGCGGCAGTAGCTATGTTGGCAGGAGACGCTCTCCCACCGACATAAAAGCACCGGTGTGGACAGCACCATCAGTAAAACTTACATCGGTCGGGGGGGTGTTTTTTCACACCCCTGACTGACAAAAGTTCTACCGACAAAAATGCTCGTGTAGACATAGCCTTAATGTCACAGGTTCTTTCAGATTTTCATCATGTCTTATCTGGCAAGTTTCAAACAATGCTCTAAGTGTTTATCATGCATCACAAACATCCAAGTTTCCCAAGTGATACAAGCTGCATATTCCCTTTTTCAATTGGACACTTTACATACAGAATTAGTTATTCTAAATTCATTCTGTAGTAATCACTTCTAAAACCACACCCCATAAAGGAGCATTTGGAGAACCACAGGTTTGCCATATTGCTTTGAAAATGCACAAGCAACAGCCATGCTACTCAGACACTACAAGATCAATCAAGGTGTAAGAGCAAGCAGAGAGCATGCCTTACTCAGAAAGGAGGGTGAAGACCACCAGAGATGGAGAGAGGGCAGAGGTTAAACGTTGTGGAGGGCTAGCCTGAAGACTTCATTGGTGCACACCCAAGCACCTTGAAAACTTTTCAACAAAAAGGTTTGGTGGAAACCTAGAACTTGGTCATCGTCTGCCTGAGCAGGAGAAAAAAAGACACGTAACTAGACAGAAACAAGTTCCAAGAACACAGGGTGCCATAGTCATTGCTGGATTTGGCTGAAGCAGGTACAAACTATGGGCCTCAAACGCTGTCTCCTCTTCCTGTCTGAACAAACAAATGCTCATCAGGGAAGGGAGAAGCAGCAAGAAGTGATGGGAACAAAATTAGGATACATGGGAGAATTTACAAAAACAACAAGGAGTCTGGTGGCACCTTAAAGACTAACATCTGTTAGTCTTTAAGGTGCCACCAGACTCCTTGTTGTTTTTGTAGATACAGACTAACACGGCTACCCCCGATACATGGGAGAATTTAGTTTATCCTTCTCACACTAATTCTAGATGTGTAAAGTAATGACAAAATACTAGCCCAGCTACAAAATCTGCTTGTTCATCCTGACCATTGTGATTATTTAAAAGCACCCCTGCCCCCAAGATGAGTTTGAGGCTAGTTTAATATCTGTTTAAGTTTTGCCAATGAAAGCGTGACTGATGTACTTTTTCTGCTCAGATACAGTAAGACTGTAGAGACCCATCACACAATCCTTCTCATACTAGCGCACTGTCCCTTGAGAATGGGAAGTAAAAAGCATTCTTACAGACCACTTTGCTGGTCCATCCTCTTCTGTCTCGTATACAACGAGATCTAAGGATGTGAGGCTAGGTCCATTAAAGGACACAGCCTCAGAAGCACATGGACAGAAAGTGGAACATCTTATTACTTTTCTAAAGCACTCCGAGGATAACATGTATTCAACAAAATGGAGGTTTTGGGGCTGAAGTATGAGACTTTGAAGCATGGCTAAGGTAGTTAGGAGCACAAGTCCCACTGACATTACTTGGAACCTGTGTTCCTAGGTCATCTGGACACATCTGAAGAGCCCACCCAAAGCCCACAGCAAGCGTGTCTGCTTTTTTAGTCAGCATGTAGCAAACATCTTTCCTTCTGCCCTTCCTGACATTTCAAATGCTTTGTGCCTCACTCAGGTTACTTCAGTGCAGTCCGTGTTTTGGAATGTTTACTAGCAAATGCCTGCACAAAATTGAATTAAAATTGAGAGTTTAAAATTGAATAACGGGTTTGGAAATTTTTGCACTAGTCTCCATGGTGCTTGTAAGTATTTGGCATTATGGTCCTATGTACTAGATTAGGAGCCAGGAGAACTGGGTTCTTTTGCTGGCTCTGTCGCTGATCCGTTCTATGACTTTAGCAAAGTCACTTACATTCTGTGCTTCAGCTTCTCCCTCTGTAAAGTGGAAAGCGTGATATTTTTCCTCGCTGTAGCATGCTTTGAGATCTACGGATCAGTGGTGTTTAGGAGCTAAATGTTTTTTCAGAAGTTAAAGACTACATCTAAATAACTGGATGCTTGCAGCCCTCTGGCTTTGTTACTGCTGTTTTGGCAAGATCTGAGTATCAATAACGCCACTATTAAATGCACAGACTGATTCCAGTCGACTGTGTCTATTTTTCAGGACTAACACAAGGATATTACAGTGCATCGGTTTCAAATGTGTGCGTATTCATAAGTCTTCTGTCCACATGTGACAGCTAACCTGACCGATGGACAGGACAATGGATATTTTATGCACCTGCTTTACTAGGAGAGTCAGTTTGCTAAGCTTCAGTGTAACAAGCACTGATGAGGATTTTCCTTCACGCTAAGCAGAGGCAAGTGGAATTCCAGTGACACACAGCACATACAAGGAAGAAGCCAAGGCCAGCCGTCACTGTGTCCATTCAGACCATGGGTCCAACTGTAACATCTGGTGCCAACATGAGCCCCAAAATGCTAAACCAGGCACGTTTAAACATAGGAGCCCAAGTCTGAAGACTAAGCTGTCTGCCTCCTGCTTCTGTACCCAAAACGAACAGAAATGGAGGAAAGGTGCAGACCCTTTGCTACAAGCTACATTAATGGTTTGACTCACTTCACAGGTAAGGAAAAAAAAAAGATGATTCAGTGCTACACCACATGGTGACAGAGAGCTGGCAAATGCTTTGTATTCGTAAGCAGTGTATATCTGTTAAATATCCACATGCACTGTCCCGTGATCCCTGCAATACTTTGCCTTGACTTGCCAAGTTGTACTTTTCATAGAAGGATAAAGAAGTTAAAGATAAGTTGGATCTATGGCAGGGGTAGTTAATAGGCAGCCCGTGGGCCAAATCTGGACAGCCAGATGCTTTTGAACTGACCGTGACATCTTTTTATTTACTTCTTATCATTATTGTTTTTGTATGATTTTCTCTGGAGTCTGCATTTTGAAAATACCTCGACCAAGAAATATGGACCTTGACAAACAATAATTGCTTACCCCAATCTACAGCATCAAAAAGTGGTGTACGGGATAGGTCCCTAGACTGCATTGTCCATGGTGAGGTCCATCCTACTGCAGAACTAGAAACCTAACAGTTTACAGAGCCTGTTCCTTAAGAAGATTACGGGCAGGATCCTACAGCCACAGGATTTACCCACAAATACATCCCTGGCTGCAGAACTGTGATCCACTCAAAAGACAATCCTACCCTTTATGGTGATGAAGATAAACTTGAAAACATGAGCAGTGTAACTACTGCAGCTTCATCTGCCCGAGATGGCAGAGAACCTGAAAGTGCCTCAGATATGAACGGCCCCCAGTCACCTCAACCAGGGCCCCATGCTGAGACTCAGATTGTCAAATTTAGTATTCCCCCTTCACCACCACCTCACCAGCCCAAACAGAGAGACATGGAATTCAGCATTTTTGCCATGGAATAGTTATTTGCTGCAGCCAGGTGCCTGACATCTCGCTCTGCAGTTTCCTCACTGGGGTTAAGTTCATTGTTTATACTGCATGTTCGCAGCACTGTTCCATGGAAGCAAGCTGCAGAGGCTAGTGGACCAGAGCTGGAGTCCAGCTTGCAGCTAGGGACCCAGAAGGATAGGTTGGCCAGCTGGGCTGCCTGTAGAACATGCAGCAGCCAAGGCTTGGGAAGCCAGAGAGATGAACTTCTGAGGTCAGCTCCATGTTTGCCTCCCACCCCTATTCCCAGCCCCACATGAGAGGGAAGCGGTTCTGAACAGGACTGCCTGGGCAGTTGCAGAAGCAAAGGCCTAGGCTACCTGGAGAACGCAGTGAAAAGCACACCCTTGAAAATAATCAATGAGAATTTTCACTGATGAGCCACAGCGTGGGGGGAGGGAGAAGAGGGGGCATGGTGGGAACAGGAGGGACAGGGGGACATAGATTGAAACGCAAAGGGTAGATTTGTGATGGTACAGTGTAGTTGTTGCTGCCATTTACTATCTGGGCTCCAATTATAGGGTAATTCTTGGTCTTCACTAAAAGAGGAAGACCTGTAGTTTTAGGTTTCAATAATGTCCAGAAGCAGGAGGTGTGAGGCAAAAAGCTGCTCTTCCCCACTACCCAACATGAGCAAGTGGGGCAGATCAGCTCCTTTGGGGGCTCCAGGGGATTTAAATAACTCCGATCCAGCCCGACTCTTTAGTCCATCCCAGATTCTGCTGGAGGTTTGATGACAAGAACACGCTGTTTCCAGAGCCATTTGAAGGAGTAAACGTTGACAGTATTCTGTGATGGAAACTGGAGCATGCTAGCCAGAAGCTGGATGGGCTGGGGATTCTGTTATGGCAGCATGCACTTTCACAGGACCCAACGTGCTTCTGGCACACCTCACTGAGTGTTAAGGCAAGTTGAAGATTTCCCAGTAAAAGGCAAGTCCTGGTTTTGGCTAGTTTCTTTAAGGAACTTTGTGGCCTCAAGGACAAGACAGCTCTTATTCTAAACAAGAAACCCAACAAATCCTCTCAATCTATGGTCTTCAGGCCTTTGGAAGCACAGCTGTTCCCCCAGAGAGGTGGAGGGCCAAAATGAGGTTGATTTAGTTCACCAGCACAGCAGAGGTGACAACGTATACATTGTGTGTTCAGGGCAAACTGAAGCCATGTGGGTAAAAATAATCTGGAGTAGCGTTCCCTCTAATTTTTCCCCACTCATGTGCGGAATGAATTTTGTTATGTGCACAATATGGAGGTGATGTGTGACAAATCATCTCCATATTGGTGCACAGAATAAAATTAATTGGGGGGGAGGCACGAGAGGACTCCCCCCCCACCCCTTTCCCCACCAGCAGCACACAGAGCTCCAGAGAAAGGGCCCCCCTCTCCCCGCCGGCAGCAGTGAGCAAGCTCCCGGAGCCAGGGGAGAGGCCCGCGGCAGCCCTGCACTCCCCAACTTGCTCCCCTCCCCAGTCCCCGCCCACCCCCTACCTCTCTCCTCTCCAGGCCCCTGCTGCAAGGCCCTTTACAGCCTGCCGCGCAGCCACGCAGCTTAGAGGGAACTTAGATCTGGAGTAGCTTCAAGAGAAGGGACCTCTTCAATGCTAGATGGCATGAGCTCACTCAGACGATATTACCATTCCTGAATCAGTTTTGGCCAGAAAGAGGCAAAATAGGATTGCAATAACTCAGATGCAATCCCTGGGGATTTGACCCAAGTGCCGTATCAGTCAGCCCTATTCTTCCCATACTGCGGCTGACTAACCTTAACCCACCTGCCTGCACAGAAATGGAATAGCCAGGCTCCATTACAAGGACTGTCAACGAATATGAAGGACTACTGGACTGTCCTTGCACTTCCATGGACCAGCTGTACCAGAGGGCAGATGGAGGCATCACAGCCTGCACTAAGGTAACCAAATGTACACCTTCCTGAAGAATTATGAACCAAGCTGCAATTAAACAGAAACTGCATCAGTTAAGATAGTGGTTCTCAACCCTCGGTATTGGATGCGGCCCACAATGGTAACTAGGTTGGGAACCACTGAGTTAAGACCTTTACTGCAGCCAAGACCTCAGTGCGAACAAGAACAGCAGTACATCTAAAAGGCCAAACCAAAGAAGTGATGCTTCACATGACATTGCTGAGGTGCAGTGGTTTTACGAAGGGCTTTTAATCTAGCATGGCAAGCAGTCTCTCTTGGAAATGTTCTACACCAGAAGCACGACACCCCAATGTAGGCATTAACAAGTGCCTCCAAGGTACATAAGCTGTTTTACAAACATCAGGTGATTAAGTATCCTGAAGAAAACTTGAGGACATTAACATTTGTTTCCCTGCAATGGAAAGGAGAGTTTACCTTAAGTTGTCCCACAACCATACTGAGTATACAACTGTCAGGCGTGGGCTGGTGGTCTTGTGACGTGATGCTGTGCTGTATTTTTTGAAAAGGAAGGCTCTACAATGAGAAGGAAAAGAACCGGGTGAGCAGATCGGAAGTGTTCCCCTCCTTAGAATACATTATACAATACACATTTCATGTAGGAAATCAGTTAAGTGCAGTGGCATAAGAAGTTGAACTAGTTTGGAAATAGACACAAGTTTACATTCTCAGTGCCACAGAAAGATGCAGGTGGTCAGCAGAAAAACACAGGTACTCAGTTGAAGACTTTCTACTAAAGAACAAAATTAATATTGCAGAGAAACAAATACTCCATAAGCCCCATCTCAAAGTGCAAGTCAGATTTAGCAGCTACCCTTTTAACAAAAAAAACACTGTCCCTCTGGCGTGACAACCTGGACTTGTTCCTTCCAGCCCTGTGAAATGCTGCAAGAAATCTTCACCAGAGAGGCCCTTATAATTATGTTATTGTAGGTTCTCATCTCAGGGCACGTCTTCACTACCTGCCGGATCGGCAAGTAGCAATCGATCTATTGGGGATCGACTTATTGCGTCTAGTGAAGACGTGATAAAATCGATCCCCGATGGCTCTGCCGTCGACTCCGGAAATCCACCGCGGCAAGAGGCGGAAGCGGAGTTGACGGCGGCGCAGCTGCGGTCGACTCGCCGCCGTCCTCACAGCCAGGTTAAGTCGACCTAAAATACGCAACTTCAGCTACGCTATTCACGTAGCTGAAGTTGCGGATCTTAGGTCGACCCCCCCCCCCCCCCATAGTGTAGACCTAGCCTCAGAGTCCCCATTCTCTTCTTCCTTTCTGTATTCCACTTTCTAGCATCTTCACTCCTCTTATCTGTTCCCCTCAGTTATTTCAGACACACGGATATGATGGCAACTGAATACTGCCAAGCTAAATTCAGCTAGGTTGACCGCAATCGGCTAACCCATTTTTAAAGGTGTTGAACCTGGTCTCCACCAGCTGCTAAGGAGTGCTTAAAAAGCACTCCCCTTTTTTCTTAATCTAACTAGACAGCGCTGTATGTTCGCTTTATAAATGAAGGGAAGCTCTGTTCAATATGAACTTTCATACTCCTAAGAGCTGTATTTGAAACAAAAGCTGCGCCAGTATCACTGAGGCAGGTGGCATGCAATTTGCGATCCAATACCCATAGCTCTGCCAGTAAAGACCACAAACTTTTGCTTTCTCATCAGTATAGTGGCTGCCAGCAGAGGGCTCAGAAATGTCAAGTTTAGTCAAATGTACCTGTAGGGAGAGCGTCTTGGTTTCTACATGGGAGGAAATGCTTCCCTTATACTTTGGAAACTGGTGCTTTCTTTTAATATAGTCTGGTTCAGTAAGCACCTCACATGAGAACAGCTGATGAGCACTGGATTTGAGAGAAAAGTTGGGCATGACAATTATATTGTTGGTCTGCAGAAGGGAATACTCTATCTATAGCTAATACAGCAGGTTTATGAAGTTCAGCATCATACACAGAACATCTTTGAGGGCACAACAAAAAGCAGCATTCAGTAGCAGGTCAACGAACGCCCATGTTGGTGGCAGTGAATTTGTGCACCCAATGCATGGCAGAGACTCTAGAGAGCAGATGTTTGCCGTATTGGTGATAATGTGGCTGCCTGACACCAAGTGCCATGGTTAGGTTAGGCCAGGACATTCATTCAAATCCCCTTGCCCATTTTCCTCTGAGCCTCACTTTCTGATACATTTCCCCAGGCTGAATTGCTGAGATTTTAGCAGAACCCTGCTTGCTTTGCGATGTCCCATAGCTCCTCACCTGGCCCAACAGATTTAGTGGCTGCTAAGAAAATTTGCAGGAGGTGGATTGAAGGGGTTTCACTGTAAGATGCCATCTGAGTTTATTTTGGTTGCTGGTCCCCTTATATGTGCTGCTGTCTTTTTAGCACAAGTGGTCCTATGTATGGTTATGTGCTTTTCACTTACAAAAATAAAGATTTTAAATCCAAAAACACCTTCTTCAGAAATGCAAGAGAAGAATCATGTAAGATTATTCTGTTAGTTAAGGCAATAGACAAGGATTCAGGAGATCTGCATTCAGTTCTTAGCTCTGCCAGACTTCCTGTGACACCCTGGGCAAGTCCCTTAATCTCTGTGCCTGGGGCTATGGCTTCATGGTCTTATCTAGAGTTAGCCATCTCCATGTAAAAAAACACTCCTTTTTTGCAATGAAGATACAGCCTTCACTCCTAAGCTGTAAAATGAGGATAACACTACTTCTCTTCTACCACCTTGTTTTTATTTAAATTGCAAACTATTTGTAGCAGGCACTGTCTCTCACTGTGCGCCTGCCACTGGGGCCCTGATCCTGGGCGGTGCCTCTAGGAGCTACAGATAAAAGAGTCACAATTAATAATAAAGGTTTTGCAGACCTAATGACACCTGTGCTACCCTGTTGCCTTTAGTGGATTTGCACCAGTGTAACGGATTGGAACTAAGTAAACAATTCAGTTGATGCACAAGAACTATAGGCCAGGTCCCTCTCAGCTGCGTTGGCTCTGCAGGGCTAACGGGAGCATTCACAAAAGAAACGGAGCATAGAGTGAAGATGCTCGGCTTTATCTGCACTCCGCAGGCCTTCAGAACACAGGCGTTTAATTCCCAAAACTCAAAATGCTGGAAAACCAGGATAAGGAATTACAGTGACACTTGGCACAGAACACAGACAGACTTCACCATCCCCTTCCCTAGTGAGTCCTTCTAGGGAAATCACAGGATCTGGCATGTCCCTCAGACTCTGCCAACCAGCAGCAAGTGCTCCCTGAAGTATAGTGAGAGTCTGTTGGCCTGTATGGATAGCAGAGCTGAATGGGAGCTGAGAAGGGCCAAGAGAAAGTGGCAGGGAGAAATAGGGTACTGGTCTGTTCCCAGGTCCTAGAGACATCTCCGCATGGGACAGAGTTAAGCCTGTTTGGGGATATGTTTCTACTCTATATAGAATCTTATCCTGCCCTCATCACCGGAGTATCTGAGTGCCTTCCAGCAGTGGGAGAGAACTGTATGTGCTTAGTTCCTGTGGGAGTTTGTTTCACATTCTTGCACTGGCCCTCAAGAAAGCTCCATCTCCTGCACAAACAAGCTTTTTTTTGTTTTTCAAGAGAGTAGCTTTTCTAGAGCAACCCACAGCAATAAAACCCCACCCAAGTCCCAGCCATTGGAAAACCTCCTCAAGCTTCTGCTGCTCAGAACAGAATCAGTCTACCAAGCCTGGATTCCCAGGGAGGCAGACAAATGCTAGGTCCTGTTCAGAGAAGCTCTTTGGGAGAAGGGATTTTTAATCCAGGAACTCCTAAAGCTTGAAACTGGGCTGCCTTCCCCATCTCTATTTCCTGTACATAGAAGTACAACTATCCTTCCTATGTGCTTCCAACTCCATCATAGGAGGTCAACAACCAAAGACTATTTCTTGAAGAAACGACTTCCTTTCTAGAGGATCAGGTTGCAGAGTCTTCTGGAGAGTTGTGGAGTAAAGAGAGTCCCACAATAGCAGGACTGTGCAGCACAATCTCTAGAGGAACAGGAGTATGTGCACTTATAGGCCTTGTATGTGCTAAATTAACTGCATGAGCCACCTTGCAAAACAGAAATTAAGATCTTATGGGGAGTGTAGCGGGGTGGTCACTCGCTCCTGCCTGGGAAGGGTTAAAGTCAGCCCTGCAGAGGGCTGGGGCTGGGGAAGGAAAGACCTGGGCTGATTGGGAGAAGCAGCTGCAGCTGGGCCATGCCCCAATCAGAGCCCAGCTGGCCCTATAAAGGCTTGAGCCAGGAGCAAGGCGACACTCTCGCTCTGCATTCAGAGAGAGATGGGCCTGGCTGCAGGGAGCTAGAGACAGGGTACCTGAGCGGAGCAGGGCTGGGGAAAGGCAGAGGAGCTGGGGAGGCTCCAGCCTGGAAAGCCCCAGGCTGCGGCCTAGCAGAAGGCTAATGGGTACTGGGGGTTGCAGAGGGCAGCCCAGGGGTAGGCAAAGGCAGCAGGTCCAAACCCAACCTTGCCTGTGATGAGTGGCTGATACTGCAGTCTGCCCCAGGGAGTGGGTCTAGATGGGGACTGGCAGTAGCCTTACACTGAGGTGAGGTGGGGTTAGTGGGTGGGGGTTCCCCTGGGAGGGGAGACCCAGAGTGCGTGGGTACTGCCAGAGGGTAGCACCCAGAGAAAGGGGCACCGGGGTCCAGGGAGGGACACGGGGGCCAAGCAGTAGTGGATCACCAGCCTGCAGAGGGTGCTCCGGGCTGGAAATCTAGCTAATTCCCGGAAGAGACCAGCAGGAGGCACCACAGGGGTGAGTCCGCACCCTTACAGGGAGAATTAACAGCCCACTCTCTGCAGTAAGAAACTGGGATTTTTAGGATTTCAAAGCACTATTCTCTGGAGTAAATGAACTCCAGAAACTGACAAAACTGGGAGACTGCAGACTTTAGAGATGTACTAGGGAACTTGGTTTTCTAGTGACAAGAGAATTGCATGTTATCTGTTAGCAGCAGCAGGTACACCTCTACGCTGTCCTCGGGAGCCAAAAAAATCTTACCGCGTTATAGGTGAAACCGCATTATATCGAACTTGCTTTGATCCGCTGGAGTGCGCAGCCCCGCCCCCCCAGAGTACTGCTTTACCGTGTTATATCCGAATTCATGTTATAGTGGGTCGCGTTATATCGGGGTAGAGGTGTACTTTCATGCCAAACATGGATGTTTAGCATTGATTCTGCATCCCTGCAGGCCCTTGATTCACTAGAAGCAAGCAGTGTCCCCAAGGGACAGCAGAGTGTCTCTACAGTTGTGAGTTGCAAAGGACCCTGGAAATCCAAGTCCCATAAAAGCAATATTTGAACACTGAGTCGTCACCTCTGAGTAAGCAACAGCTACAGAACTAGCAGAATCTTGTCCCATTAATAATGTCCCAGCCAGCCCAAGAGGCGAATCTCTCAATGCTGCGAGTCTCAACTAGTGGACTGCACTGTGTTTTCTAATAACGTGCATCAGTGGAAGAGCCAAGGAAAGAATACATTCAGTGAGGTGAATACCCCATACAGCCCAATGAGAGAGAATCCTGTGACAGAAGAGAAATTTGAACCTGTCTTGCGCAATAGCTCAGAAGTGGAAAGGTGCTACACAGAGTGCTAGGGAATATGTTCTAAAGTTCCTAAGTGACTCAGGAGCCTAAGACCCATTTTCAAAGTTTAGGTTCTCAGTCACTTCTGAACATGTGATTTAGACACTTTTGAAAATTTTACCTTCCCTGTGAGAAGCAAAACAATTTAGATCTTTAGAGCAGTTTCCCAAAACATTTTGTTTAGAAAAAAAAACATTGCATAGACTTACGGAGAGTTTTTCAACTATAGCTGTTTTGCCCTGGCATTGCTGCCCTTCCCAGGTAAGGCATGATGCATCAATCTGAAACAGTCAAAACAAATTTGGTCACAGTCTGCTTGGGAAAGTAAATAAACTAATTCTCTTCAATAACGCCAGCAAGGGAAGACTTACCAATGCTATGCATGCACACAGTTTTATCAGAGTTCAAACTGGCTACACTCAGCTTCCCTAGGAAAAGTGAGGCATGTAACTGTTTGCATGGTTCTCTACAGAGCAATTAATTATGTTATGTCAATTACACACTTGCACTGCCTCCTGTAGCTAACTCAATGGATTGCCAGTACTGTTAATAAGGGTAGGAGTCACTACTGGCTGCCAAGGGTACAAGGTAAGGAAATTAGTTACCTAAAGGGAGAGGGGAAAAAACAAATGCAGACGGAGCAATACAAGTAGTAATTGGTTTTTCCTGGTGGTCTGTGGGATTGGGTAATGACGACACTTCATAATCAGAATATATCGGTCAAAAAAGCTGCTTCAATTGTGTCAGAGCAGGTGGTGTTTTTTTCTGGAAACTAAAGGAGGACAGGAAGAGAAGTAAAGGACATCAGACACACCCAGAACAGATGGAGAGCATGAAGAATTTATGCTAACAAATCACAGAAATTTAGAGATTAGAAATAGACATGTCCTATCAGGGCCCCCAGATCATTTCAGGAAAGGCAGAAAACTTTCTAGAGAACCATTCTAAAACTTCATCCAGTGTGGTTTTCAAGTGATTCAGACAGCTTCCATTTCTGAGCCCTTCTAGGCTGTAAGAGGCAAGAAGCCTGCCCTCTCAGTGGTCCACTAAAGCTGCTTACTATGAGCACCAGAACAAATGGCCACTAGAAGTTAGTTTCAGAGGATGCAGTCAGAACAATCTCCTGTCAGACCAAGGCTATGGCTACACGAGGAGCTTACAGCGGCGCAGCTGAGCTGCTGTAAGCTCTCTAGTGTAGCCACTCTAAGCCAACAGGAGAGAGCTCTCCCGTTGACTTAATTAATCCACCCCCAATGAGCGACGATAGCTATGTCGGCGGGAGAAGCACTTCCTCTGACATGGCACTGTCCACACCGGCACTTAGGTCAGTGTAATTTACATCGCTCAGAGGGTGGCTTGTTCACACCCCTGAGTGACATAAGTTATACCAACATAAGTAGTAGTGTAGACATGGCCCAATAAGCTGGATTCTCTGAAGCATGAGCATTAAAAATCACACAATCTTCCTTTTTAAAGTAAATAAATAAATCATGATTTAACTGAGCTTTACGAAGCCAAAACCTAATTGAAAAATTTGCACTATTGCAATTTTTATGTTTATAATAAACTGAATTATAAGTGCAGTTTTTTAAAGCGGTTTTCAGTGTCATTAATGGTAGGATTTCTTATCTGAAGCCCACAAGAAACTGGAACATTAAAACTGTATTTATTCAAAACTTCTTATAAATCCATAATAGTACAATATCAGTGTGTCTACAAAAAGCTTGCAATTTTAACACAGAAAAATTGTTTAGCATTTCAAAACAAAGTTCAAATTTGTGAAAGCTTTCTGTGAACACACACACACACACACACACACACACACACAGTTTTATCATTATTAATTTCATAATGCAACATTTTAAAATTACAATCCAGGATCCAAAATTGTTATTTAGTTACCTTAGAGTCCCATTATTCAAACTGACTGAAGGTGCTTTTAAGGCTTTCAGAATTTAAATGCTCAATAAGGAAATAAGGAAAGTCAGCTCTGAAGACCTATCTGTTCTCCAGCAAATATCTGATTGCACTAAGCTGAGTGATGAAAACAGGTAATTCAACACCAGTAGAAGAAACTGGAGCTGTTAACAGTTGCAACTCTTCTTTCAATGTCGTCTTTCTTTGTTTTCAGCCAGGCTCTTTACTTGAGATTTCCATCTCTGAACAGCTGTTACATTTTTCAGTATTTCACTGGAGAAAGTAACTTTCTGAAATAAAGACAACAGTAGCCTGCTACAGCAGATACTGTCAGCAGAAACCCATTAAGTGCCAATTGCCCTGTTGTGAGTGGAAACTGGCACATGCAGGTATCAATCATATTTTACAAAGTGACATGGCATTAATGCACCATCATAATGCTTTCAGAACATGCACCACGATTGTAGTCAGTAAATTTATTCAGTCTTTAGGACTTCAACAGTTTCAGCAATTGAACATGAATTCCTCACTACAGAACTGAGGGCTACTGTTATTGACATCCACATCTAAAACCAGGCCTCAGCGCCCCTCTTCACACCAGTATTTGTCACCTTCTGGCAAAAACTCAACATCCTGTCTATACTGTTAGCAGATTTTCATTAACTGGCCACTTTGAAGAAGTACGCCACCTTACTTCAGGCGGCATGACAAAGAAAGTGCACAGTCAATATGATCTGATATTCTCTCCTTCAAAGTCTCTTGACAGAGAATTTAGCATATGTGCAGATCAACCATGTTATTGGCAGAGATTTCCTCATCTTAGCCATATTGGCTGTCATAAGACTAGTCCGGTGGCACTTATATCCATGCAGACCTTTTGACTATCACTAGCGGCTGAAGTCAAATACTCATGTGAATGTGAATGAGCCGAGATATCAATGCTTGTCAGACAAGTAAACAACTTGTGCCTCATCAATAATCCTAATACACAATCGGTTCCTTGTAAACATTATACGACTCCATCTGAAAAGGATCTGGGGAGGATAGTGGAGAACAAATTGAATATAGTCAACAATGTGATGCAATTGCAAAAAAGGCGAATATTCTGGGGTGTATTACTAGGAATGTCATATGTAAGACATGGGAGGTAATTGCCCTACTCTACTCAGCACTGGTGGGGCCTTAACTGGAATAGTGTGTCCAATTCTGAGTACCACACTTCAGGAAAGTTGTGGATAAACTGGACAGAGTCCAGAGGAGAGCAACAAAAATGATAAAAGGTGACCTGACCTATGAGGAAAAGTTAAAACAACTGGGCCTGTTTAATCTTGAAAAAAGAAGGGGGGGGGTACAACTGATAACAGTCTTCACATATGTTAAGAGCTGTTATAAACAGGACTGATCAATTGTTCTCCATCTTCACTGAAGGTAGGATAAGTAGTAATGGGTTTAATTTGCAGCAAGGGAGATTTAGGTTAGATATGAGGAAAAGATTTCTACCTGAAAAGGTAGCTGAGCTCTGGAACAGACTTCCAAGGAAGGTTTTGGAATCCCCATCCCTGGAAGTTTTTAAGAACAGGTTGGACAAACACCTGTCAGAGATAGTCTATGTTTACTTGGTCCTGCCCCCGTGCAGGGAGCTGGACTTGATGTTCTCTCAATGTCCCTTTCAGCATCACATTTCTAGGATTCTATTTGGACACTCACATACTCAGTTTCTAAAACCGCAGTCTTCTCTTCAAACACTTCATCCACAAGACATCCAATCACTGCAAACCCTGGTGGAGCAGCATTTCAACCTTTCCGACTTGTGACTGTTCAGTACCTCAGAAGATGGTACTGCTTACAAGCACAGCACCAGCTATTACCTTGTCAATTTTGTGTTCTAGTTTGTGGTGTTCTCAACACAAAAGATGAGAAAGATGGCCTGGGGGTGGTCTTTTTTGGTGCTGATGAACATTAAGTGTGAAACCTAACAGAAAACTCTGTCTAAAGTCAAATTCTACAGAACTGAGTACAGAATAGCCACTTCAGTTGTTTAAGACGAAGATGAGAAGAAAGTAACTTACGTAAATGTAAATAAAAAACAGATGTAATTTTTTTTTTTTTAAGATAAATGATTTTCTCTGACCTGCTGTACTCTGCACAGTATACTACAGCACCTTGTTACTTCCAAGCGGTTTATTCTAGGGGTTCATATTTAAGTTGGTGAAACACTTGTCCTTTCCCTTCAGTGTCATAATCACTATAACAAACTGCTTTCATATAACTAAGATCGGCAATATCCACTGGTACTTAAAACGTGTCCTGTACCTTGTTGAGCTGCCACTTAGGACTAATTCAGTCAGGACCAAGCAGCTCACACTGGCCTCAGAGGGCTTATGCTCAAACAAGACTATTTTTTATTGTTCTTTCAAAATATGGCCAACACCACACTAGCCACCCAATTGTCCGGGTGATGAAGTGATCGCCTGTTAAGTGCTTCAGGGGATGACCTGTACATCCATTGTCCCATGCCCTCATCAAGTTACTATAGTTTAGGCTTGAAATTAGACAAAGGTTTCTAATAATCAAAGGAGTGAAGTTCTGGAACAGCCTGCCAAGGGAAACAGTGGGGACAAAAAACCTAACTGGCTTCAAGATGGAGCTTGATGGAGGGGATGGTATGATAAAACTGCATACAATGGCATGTGGCCGATCTGTGACTGCTAGCAGCAAATATCTCCGATGGCTGGTAACGGGACACTAGATGGGAAGGGCTCTGAGTTACTACAGAGAATTCTTTCCCAGGTGTCTGGCTGCTGGGTCTTGTCCAAATGCTCAGAGTCTAACTAATCGCCATATTTAGGGTCAGGAAGGAATTTTCCCTCGGGTCAGATTGACAGAGAGCCTGGGGTTTTTCACCTTCCTCTACAGTCTGGGTCACAGGTCACTTGCAGGTTTAAACTAGTGTAAATGGCGGATTCTCTGTAACTTGGAAGTCCATGAATCACGATGTGAGGACATCAGTAACTCAGGCAGAGGTTATGGGTCTATTACAGGAGTGGGAGGGCAAGGTTCTGTGGCCTGCAATGTGCAGGAGGTCAGATTAGATGATCATAATGGTCCCTTCTGGCCTTAAAGTCTATAGAAGTCAAAGTCAAAAGTTCAGTGAAGAATTTTCTTTAAATGCGTGCGTACGCGTACACGCACGCACACACACACAATGAGCCGAGTGGCTCTGTTGTGTGTGAACCAGACCTCAAGCAGACTTAGAAGCAAAATGAAATCCGTTTCTAGCCGCAGATTCCTGATGCCCTTTGAGAGTCAGCATAGAGCTCAGATGATTCAGAATATCATCTCCTTCATTTTGGTTCCTGTCTGACCAAAGCCTCAGTCTACTTTTTTTAAACGCCTGTTGCTTTAAGTGGTCACAGGGCAGACTGACTCAGATGCCTTTCTGGTCTTTGCTTCATTTCTGGAGAAAGGAAAAAGAGTCTGGCTTTTTTGGCATGGTCTGAGGGCTCTGGGTATTTCCTGAGAAATGGGTATCTGGGCTTGGTTCTTCTTTTGTCAGAGGACACATGAGAAGGACTTGTCATAGCAGTGTGTGCCCTGGCTGTGCAGAGCTGGTGGAGGAGCTATTGAGCAATCCTCTAAGTGCTGAGCCCAGTTCAGGAGATCTCAGGAAGACAAACTATTGGCTACTGAAGATTCTCACTGTCCTTGCTTGTGGAAAAAGGACCAAGCGTAAGTGTTCGGTGATTAAGGGCCCATGTTCTGTAAGGATCCATAAGGAAGATGTAACTGCTGAAAAAGCTCTGCCTAAAGGTCCCTTGTGGACACTGTCTGTGAACATATCACTACAGGAAAAACTGTGGTAAGGGGGTCCCTGCAGACAGTGGATATGGTAGCTGAAGTAGGGGCCAGAGGAGCAGAGCAAAAAGCAGTGGTAGCTGGGACAGACTGCTGAATTCTTGTGCATCCTCTGGAAAAATAGATGCATCTTCTGTGGAACTGCTATACAGAGGATGCAGGAGCTGGGGCATCCACCATGCGTGCCGATACCTGCATTGTGAAGGGCATGGGGCAGGCACTGCTCATGGTGGAAGTGGTGCCCTCAAAGCCCTACCAGTGCCACCTCCATTGGGCCTGCTCTGAAATAGCCACTCTGGCCTGCTTGCAGGAGGAAGTTGCAACCTGGGTCCTGTTGCTGGGTGAAGGGGCTTCCACCAATGCACAGTTGAAGGGGGAGCACCAGAGCATACACGTCCTAGTCTCGCCGCCTTTGTTACTTCAGTAGTTTTCTCCACCCCGCTAACGCTTTGGCTGAGGAGTGGCTATGGTGGAGATGGGAGCTGAACAGCTTCAGAGGAATTTAATCTGGGGACCCCCACAAAATAATTTGGAGCCAGTCAGGAGTAAAATTTTCAATTCTTGTGCTCTGAAGCGAAATACAGCATGGAATGATTTAGTTGGGGATTGGTCCTGCTTTGAGCAGGAGGTGGGACTAGATGACCTCCTGAGGTCCCTTCCAACCCTGATAGTCTATGATTCTATGAAGCCTGAGAACCACATGCTGCAGCTACCAGGCACAGCTGGGACTTACCAAGCTCCATCTGATTGTGAGGTCTAAGCCTGCTTCCTATGCACCCAGCGAAAGGAAAGCCCACAGTGGGAATGGAAAGCCTGGATGTGAGGTACAACAATTTCCCTATGCCACTGTTCACCACCCGGTGTACAGGGAGCTTCCCTGGCACCAGCCCATAGGCAAAGAGAGTCACAGAAGGCAAAACAGAGTAGAGAGTAGCTAGACCTCAGACATGGCTCCACTCTGTGCTTGAATGGAAAATGAACACGGATAGGCTGTTCAGGCATAATTAGGGCCCTACCAAATTCGCGGCCATGAAAATTGAATCACGGACCGTGAAATCTGGTCTCGTGTGCTTTTATCTCTACTATAGAGATTTCAAAGGGGAGACCAGCGTTTCTCAAATTGGGGGTCCTGACCCAAAAGGGAGTTGCAGGGAGGTTGCAAGGTTATTTTAGGGGGGGGTTGCAGTACTGCTACCATTACTTCTGCGCTGCTGCCTTCAGAGCTGGGTGGCCGGAGAGTGGTGGCTGCTGACTGAGGGCCCAGCTCAGCAACGCCCCACCAGCAGAAGCACAGAAGTAAGGGTGGCAATACCATCCCAGGCCATCCTTACTTCTGCGTTACTACTGGAGACGGCTCTGCCTTCAGAGCTGGGCTCCCAGCTAGTAGCTACGGGTCTCCAGTTGCCCAGCTCTCAAGGTAGCGCTGCCACCAGCAGCAGCACAGAAGTAAGGGCAGCCGTACTGCAAACTCCACCCACACCATAACCTTGCAATCCCCCCACAATTCCTTTTTGGGTCCCCTGCGATTACAACACCGTGAAATTTTAGATTTAAATAGCTGAAATCATGACAGTTACAATTTTTAAAATCATATGACCATGAAATTGACCAAAATGGACCGTGAATTCGGTAGGGCCCTGGGCATAATGCTGGCTGTGGCACAGTCTTGAGATCATGGAGTGCACATTTACCTTTCCCATAACAAAAACACCTGCTGTCCTGCTCCCAGCATATTCTCGGGTTTATAGATGCTGACCCTGATATCCCCAGTTCAGTTCCATCTTTGAGTTCCCAAACTTACCTAATTCAGTTTACCCCACTAACTAGCAAAACAAAACAAGCATGTGGCTTTTACACAGAGGTTTCATCATGGGACAACCTATGGTGCTGTCACAACCTACCACCAGTTGGTGCCATTATGAGCGCAGCTGCACGAAGCAGGCAGGCAATGCTAAGAAGAAGAGCTAGACGCGAGAGGGGCAGGGAATAAATAATCCAGGAAGTGTGACTGAGATGACTAACATTTTGGATTTGCGGGGGAAAAAAAAACCATCAGCTTTTCCAGTGCAAGAGTTTAAGATAAACATCAATGAAATCTGATAAGGGTTATGAGAACCCTCCTCCCACAGGAGAGAGGCAGATTTAAGAAGTGGTAGAGGGCCCTCACCCCCCTTCATTAGGTACTTACATACAGGGATCCTAACTGGGTCCTGTCTGTATCAAATATATGGTAGTAATGTTGTACAAAACTGGATCCAATCTGCTCCCAAATAGGCTTGTCTCCCATTCTGAATCCTCCGCCAGAGCCAGTGACTGTAAAAGAAAGTCAGAAAGAACAGTTCATAGATTCCAAGGCCAGCAGGGACCATTGTGATCATCTAGTCTGACCTCCTGTAGAGCACAAGCCAGAGACCTGACCCAAAGTAATTCCTTCAGCAGATCTTTTAGAAAACATCCCATCTTGATTTAAAAGTGGTCCATGCTGGAGAATCCACCACGACCCTTGGTAAACTGTGTCAATGGTTAATTCTTCGCACCATTAAAAAGGTACACCTTATTTCCAGTCTGCATTTGTCTAGCTTCAACTTCCAGCCATTGGGTCATGTATGTTTGCTATAGCTTTCTCTCCTACACTGAAGCACCCATTATTAACTATGTGTTACCCATGTAGATACTGTAGTCAAGTCGCCCCTTCTGACACGAAAGAGCAGCCAAACGCTGTGTTAATATGTAAATAACAGAGTTAAATCAGTCAGACTACAGCCTTACAATGAACAGCCAGCCAAGACCATAACTCGCACGGGGCTTTTAGACTACCAGATCTATGCTGCTGCAATATAGCAGCCGTCTACAGCAGGACTGCAGATGTCACACACAGCTGCATTTAGGGAGCTTCTGCACTTCTCTGGCACAGTGGCAATGGAGAATGGAGCCTTTGATTGTGCCACTCGGTGATGGCTACTGGGGAATAAATTGCTTCCTCTGGTGTCCCAAAGAGCAAAGCTACAGTCACCCTCTCTGTAGCTACACCTCTACCAATAACCACAAGGCGGTGATCCCCAGTATTTCAGGGCAGCTGTTTTCTACATGAAATATCTCCTTTGGGCCAGTCAGTACCCACCACTTCCCATTCAACTAGGCAAACTAGCCCTCAGTGGAGTCTGGTCTGCTCTTGCAGTACCAGATTTGGACCAATCTAAACTCTGCTAGAGCACGCACAACGGAATGAGAGGAAGGAGGGCAGCAATTATGCACTGGGGCCCAGCACCAAAGCTCACTATTAAAAAATAGGGAGGAGAAACCTGAAGTTACAGCCATGACCTAGAAGTACTGGTAAGGATACCAGCAGGTGGTAGTCACTGCCTTATAGTTAGTATAACAGGGGAACTCTATTTTCCCCAGAAATTACCCCATCTGGTGCAGTCTCCCAGGATGGATTAGGGCTGGTATCCCCTGGCATACAGTATGGAGACTTATTAGTCAAAGGTGAGAGCAGAAACTTTTTTGGCCAGTTACAGAATCAATGAGTCTTGCCATCTTGTTTTGGCAAGTTACAAACTGAGTATTAAGCTCAAGTGTACCTTCCAGATCTGTGACTAGAATGACAAAGGCTAGCCCCGGAGCAGCTTCTTGTGGTGCCCGCATACCTAGCCTTGATCACCGATCCTGGGTTCTCCATGCGTTAGCAAGTATAAGAAAAACTAGAATCCACAAAAGCAGCACCACTATGTTTGAGATCTCAACAGGGAGAGGTGGGCTCAGATAATCGCCTGTGAAAGTACTGGCAGAATGTTCTTTGGCTGTTCTAATGGAGGTAAACTTAAGAAAACGTTGCAGGGCACTAAGGGATAGATAACCCATCTGACCTTACATGAGAGAGTAGTCCCGGATCTAGAATGCTCAGGACGGATCTAGCTGACGTTTTCTGGCAATGAGCTGAGGGGTAAAACATTCATTTTAATTATGAATTAAGGCAAATGTAGATACACCTCTACCTCAATATAACGCTGTCCTCGGGAGCCAAAAAATCTTACCGTGTTATAGGTGAAACCGTGTTATATCGAACTTGCTTTGATCCACTGGAGTGCGCAGCCCCCCTCCCCCCCTGAGCACTGTTTTACCGCATTCTATCGGGTCGCATTCTATCGGGGTAGCGGTGTACTTTCTCAGTCTAAAAGGATGAAAAGTTTGTGGGTCAATGCATGAGGATTATTCTTAAATATTGCAAGGGTGTAGTAGTAGGATTTTATGTTTGTCTGTATGTAAAAGACCAGATGAGTCTTCTATCCTTCCTACAAGTCTCATTCATCATTAGTCCCCAAAAGAAAAAAAATAAGACTTTCTGAAAATGTATTAAGTTGCTTTATTAGGGCTTAGGAATAGGCACATGTTCCATACTCTATGAATGTGTTGTTCCAATAAGTCATCTGAAAAGAAGAGAATGCAACTTCCTCATCTGATATAATGACAAATCACTGCACACTAAAAGTGAAGAGTTCTCTCCGATCTTCTCTTTTCTAGCACCTCCGTGTTCCTCACGGGGGGGGGGGAGAGGGTGTCCCTTGTTAATTTTGCCTACCTCAAAGGATCAACATAGATTACCTTGACATTTTTATCTTCAGGACAGTAACTTTTACGGTACAAAAATCTCTGAAATAATACAGCTCTTTTCCTACTTGCCAATGGGTCTTTACTCTCTACTTGGACAGCACCAGATATAGGCAAGGAGGAGCTCGAATCACTGTACAACCTAACTGCCCAATATCAATACTTGAACAGTTCTATTGTGGTAGCACCTAGAAGCCGATCACACTGTGGCTCCATTGTGGATGGTGCTTTACAAATATACACAGCACAGTCTGAACTCCAGGCCTGGGTTCAAACCTGAACTCAACATCTGGGCCCAGATATAGAAATGCTGCCCAGCTGGAGCGCCTAATGAACTCTTATGTCAACAAGCTACCAGGCTAAACTCACTCAAGCAAGAGTTCTGAATATTCCCCAGGTGTGAGTTTTAGCAGTCTCAGTGGCACAGCATGAGAACCTTTCACGTCTACAATCCTGTTCAAATCTGCACCCAGATGTCCAATCTTGAGTTTTCCTAAATACTCAGTGAACATTCACCCACATCATGAGACTCCTACACAATTCAGTGTGGCTACCAAAGTCTGCCCAGAGGTCCAGACCTGGAAGAGCAGGAGTCACTGCAGGGCAGCATTAAGGTGAACTACGAACCCTATGCAGGAAGTTTGCTCAGTAGCTGTCTGCTTCCTCACATTAGTGCCAGCAAGAGTCGGATGTAACAGGACCTCTGTCAAACACAAAGAACTCATTCACATTAACGACCCTCATCTTCTTTAAAGCTTCTCCCCCCCACGGGCAGCCAGAAATCCCCCACTAACGCTGCCGTTTAATTCTGAGCCAGCGCATCACTATTGATCATTAATACCCTGATGGACACTGCTGACAACTAGAGAGAGCCCCTAGTTTAGCAACTAAAGCGTTTAAGAAACTGCAGGGGAGGGAGAATCCAATTGCAGAGATGTGTATGCCTCTAAAAAATGGAGGTATTCGATACAATAAAACAGGAAGCAGACATCTTGACAGGGAAGGTAGCTCTGGGTGTATATTAAGGGCAGCAGGCTCAGACGTAGTAGGCAAATTCCAGTATCTAGTTAGCCACTGTTCAGTGTTCACACTTTCCACCTAGTCTTCAGAAACAAATGCTGCTCTTCATTTGCCAAGCGAAGGCTGTTTTCAATATATATCCTTAGATCTAAACAGTGTTTCAAATCCAACTTTTTTTGCAGAGTGAACCACATCCTAGAGATGGTCTCAAAGCCAACTATCCTTCCATTTGCAATCATACCGCATCCTTGTGGGAACTACACCCATTGCTTGCATACAAGAGTCACGTTAGGAAAATCTAGATGTATTTTTCATCTGTCTTTAGTCCAGTAAGATCTTGTCTACACACAGTTGCATCAGTTTAACTAGAACAGGTTTAAAAACCAATTTAGCTAAGTTCATGCAGAAATCTTGCACGGATACCTATACTAAACTAAACCTGGCACAGAATGATTTCAATTAAATTATTGTATGCAGTGTACTGTAGCTGTGTCTGTCCCAGGACATTAGAGAGACAAGGTGGGTGAGGTAATACCTTTTATTGGACCAACTTCTGTTGGTCGAGACACAAGCTTTTGAGATACACAGAGCTCCTCCTTAGGTCCGGGAAAAGTACTCTGAGTAGTACAAGATCAAACAGATAGTTTAGCATACAAGTTTAGCGTAAGTAGCTGTTTGGTGAAGGCAGTTTTAAAGTATGATAAGGTGTATATCCCAGGCTTCCTCCTCAGAGCACATACTGTGCTTTCAGAGTATCTGGCTGTAGATAACAGCTGTCTTGGTGTGTTGGGGTGGCTACTGGATCTAAGAAGGTCGGTGCGGTGATCTGTGGGTTTCTTGTATATAGTTGTCTGTAGAGTTCCATTGTTAAAGCTGATTGGGGCGTCCAGGAAGTTGATGCCAGTGTGGGAATGTTCCAGAGAGAATTCGGTTATCTAGGGGCCAGGCACTCAGATGCCACAGAATGTGCTCCAAGGAGAAAGTCCAGGATATACACCTTAACACACTTAAAACCCCCTTCACCAAACAAGGACACTCCACCAGAGAAGTAGATTGCATCATGGAACGGGCCACCCAAATACCCTGAAAGCATCTGCTTCAGTACAGAAATAAAGCTCCCTCTGACCATATAGCCCTAGTTGTCACCTACCACTCCACACTAGAACCCATCGGGGTATCAGCAAACTACAACCCATGCTTGATGGGGACCCCATCCAGAAAGAAGTGTTTCCTGAAACCCCTCTTCTGGCTTTCAAACAACCCCCCAATCTCTCCAAGATCATCATCAGAAGCAAGCTTCTCACAGACCTGGACAGACCAACTCAAAGCATCACCAGACCCTGTCAGAACAACAGATGCAAAACCTGCAGACGTATCTCTACTGCTACAATGATCAACACCCCAACATACCTTTCAAGATCCATGGGTCCTAAACGTGCCCATCACAACGTGGGGTATATCTTACCCAGTGCATTAAATGCCCCAACAACAACTATGCAGGTGAAACCAGATAGACAATGACTATGTTTTTCAATGAACTCACAAAGGAAAATGATAAAAGAAACACACCCTATCATTCTTGGGTGTAAACTTTTCACAAAGTGATCACTCTATATCTGACCTATCAGTAAAGTCCTGCCGGGATACAAAATTTGTATCCACATCCGAGCCACAAACATGGTCAATGGATATGTGCATCTGTGGATGCAGATAGCTGCAGATTTGCGGGGCTCGACTGCTCGGTCCTCAGCCTCAAAGGCAACCTCCACAACACTTTCAAAAGATGAGCCTGGGAGCTTAAATTCATAACTTCACTAAACACTAAAAATCATGGTCTTAGTAAAGACACTGGATTTATGGTTTATTACAACAATCTAATCTATTAACCCCCTCTTTCTGTCATATGACTGCAGGGGCATTGACAGGCCACTTCTCCTTGAATGTCCTTTACAACAGTATTTCTCAATGACTAGTCTGTGGACCTGCGCCGGTCCCAGAGATCTCTCTGATACAGATTAGGAAAGCAGCAAGCCGGTTTCTGATATCAAAAAAGTTGAGAAACACTGCCTTAGAATGTGTGCTAACTGCTTATGCTAAAGTATCTGTTTGACTTTGTATTTAGCTGTCACACTCAGAGTACCTTTCCCAGACCCAGTGAGCTCCATGTAGCTCAAAAGCTTGTCTCTCTCACCAACAGAAGTTGGTCCAATAAAAGATATTACCTCAACCACCCTGTCTCTCTTAAATTAAATTGATTCCTTACTGGGTGACACTACATCAATGCAAGCCATTTTAAAATGGATTTAAGGGTGTCCACACAAGGGTTAAACTAAATCAAGTTAGTGTGTTAGTCAGCATCAAAATCGCATTCAATGTAGATGTGCACGCAGCACAAGTCTGAAGTGAAGCACATTCCCAGAACAGTTTGCAGTTTTGGTTTACAAGGAGCAGAAGAAGTGTCCATTGTTATCTTCTTACTCTATTTGATGCTTTAGATTTGTTTGCTCTACTTACAATTTCTGATGTTGCAAGAAGTTCTCTCTCGGAAGGCAAGTACTTTGGAATGAGTTGATCTCCTTATCAATCGATTTCCAGGACTCTGCTCCACAAAGGAGGACAGGCAGGAGGCTAGTGTTAATTGTTGTTTTGTGTGTGTGTGTGTGTGTGTGCACGCGCGTGTGTGTGTGTGTCAGTGCCAATCATGCTACTTTCCAAATCTTTTCAAATTTATGAAAGTTGTTTGCTGCTTTTGATATTCATAACTTGACATCTAGCATGGCGTCACTATTGTATCTCTCTCTTCCCGGATAGGTAACATGATTTACTTATTTAGCATTAGTTCGTCCAGTCTCATGGTTACTTTTGGAACATGGATAGCTATATATTTTGTCTTCCCCTTGTTGATGAACAAACCAATTTATTTTGCTGTATCTGCCAAAAGCTGTGTCTTGTTCTTCCATTAAGCAATATGTTTAAGCAAGACAATGTCATTAGCAAAAACAAGGTCATCCAATTGTCCTTTAGAATTTGCCCATAAAATTTGTCAGTTGCCTTCTGTGGTTACCTTCCTCATGACATAGTCAATGACCGGTGCAAACAATAGTGGGGACATAGTACATCCTTGCCTTACTCCAGCTGTCACTGAAAACCATTGGCTGATGTCACCATCTGACTGCACATATGGCATTACCATGTAGATCCTTGACTATTCTAATTATTTTGCTGGTATTCCATAGAATGCCATAATTCTCCAAATATCAGGGGGTAGCCGTGTTAGTCTGGATCTACAAAAACAACAAGGAGTCTGGTGGCACCTTAAAGACTAACATTCATTTGGGCATAAGCTTTCGTGGGTAAAAACCTCACTTCTTCAGATGCATAGAGTGAAAGTTACAGATGCAGGCATTATATACTGACCCATGGAGAGCAGGGAGTTACTTCGCAAGTGGAGAACCAGTGCTGACAGGGCCAATTCAATCAGGGTGGATGTAGTCCACTCCCAATAATAGATGAGGAGGTGTCAATTCCAGGAGAGGAAAAGCTGCTTCTGTAATGAGCCAGTCCCTATTCCCTATTCAAACCCAGATTAATGGTGTTAAATTTGCAAATGAATTTTAGTTCGGCTGTTTCTCTTTGAAGTCTGTTTCTGAAGTTTTTTTGTTCAATGATAGTGACTTTTAAATCTGTAATAGAATGACCATCATTCACCCATGGCTGTGATATCTCCTGGCCCCGCTTATTTCCAGCCTTGCTCCAAAGCCCTGCTCCTGCCTTGCCTCACTCTAGGTACCCTGGTTCTGAATCTCAGCTCTGATTCCTGACTTCAGCTCTGGCCTCTGACGATGGTTCTAACGTGCTCCAACCACTAAGAATGATCACCCACATCCCAGTCCCTGACACCAACAATGTGCTATCCACCTACTGCCACCGTGTGCACACCCTTTTGGAGGAATACCTGTTCATTTTGTGGTTTGACTGGGTGCACAGAGATTCAATGCTGGGGGTAACAAGTGCCCACGCTAAACAGCTCTATGATGGGGTCAAAGCTCCACTCTCCCTGGCCAAGGCTCAGCCTGCTTAGCCAGTTTGTTTCAACGAAGAGCTTCCCCTCAACAGAAAAGACAGAGCAAGAGGAAGTTCTTCTCTGCTCAAGATAGGAGTCATCTGGTTTCTCTATGCAGAGACAAGACCTGATGCTGCTCTGCTTGTTCAAACAAGCCACTGAGAAATGTCTGTCATAGTCTGCATGTGTCTGTGGAAGAATCAATCGTGGCAAAGTTTCCAGGCCCTTCTGGATGACCTTGAGCTCTCGCTAAGTCTATGCTGTGTTCCACTTCCCACATGAGCAGAACCTCTTGACTGTCTCCTTCTTGCACTGGGCTCCCCACACAGTGTTCACTATTAAGATCAACTTTGCCTGGCTTTGCTATCTAATATCCATGCAAAAACCTCACCGTTCAGTCACTGGGCTAGGGATTTGGGGGACGAGAGGTGTTTAATGTTGTTGTGCTCAGACCTGCACAGAAAACCTTTCTAAAAATCAATAGATGAACAGAACACGACAAAAACTTCTTAAAATAACTAAAGCTTAAAAATACATATTTAAGGCACACTGCTAGAAAACTCAATATTTAAAAAAAACAAAAACAAAAAAAACAAGTTAACAGTGTCTTGTTCAGCCTAGTTCTTTGGCAGCATCCACAACACAGCCCCAGTTCACATGGTTTAGGAAAAGTGAAGGAGCATTTTCAGAAACAGGCCCAGGAGGTTGCGATGTGCATAAAGCTTAACATCCATCCATCCATGGAGTTAGAATTGATACCATTAAAGCTATGATCAAACTTTAAGGCAACCTTTTTGATGCAAGCAGATTCTCATTTCTTATTCTAATGACAGTCTAAAATTACGCTAGAACTCGGTTATACTCGAGAGACAATTTGGCTCATTTACTGCAGCATCTGGAAAATTTATCTTCAGTGCTATTTAAGCTGGAGGCCAAACTGTACATCAGTAACTGGGTTTGAAAGAGGAGAACCAGAGTGACAAACAAAAGAAGAAGTTAAATGCATGAATAGTAGAAAAATCTGCAAACTGAATAGTAATTCTAAAATTCAAGTGACCTACTTCTCTCTTAGGGTACGACTTCACTACCCACCGTATTGGCGGGTAGCAATCGATTTATCTGGGATCGATATATCGTGTCTCGTTAAGACACGATATATCGATCCCCGAACGCGCTCACCGTCGATTCCAGAACTCCACCAGAGCGAGCGGCGGTAGCGCAGTCGACGGGGGAGCCGCGGCCATCGATCCCGCGCCGTCTGGTCCCCAGGTAATTCGATCCAAGATACTTCGACTTCAGCTACACTATTTGCGTAGCTGAAGTTGCATATCTTGGATCGACCCCCCCCCCCCCGCCCCCCGCAGTAGACCAGCCCTTAGAGAGAGCTGAGGAACAAAACCTCTGAGAATCCCTCACAAGAAGGAAAAGCTACATTTTCTTTTTCCTAAATTGAGAATGAGCTTTAGGGAATTTTATTAGAGAATATTTAAAAAATAAAAATGGTACAAACGATTCGAAGAGTCAGTTGTCAATCATTGGGGGGAACATACAGAGTATGGGGGGGATGTTGTTATGTTGGGGTTGGCAGCACACATAATACATATGGACTATAGTGTCCCCAATGGGGGGGTGGGCGGTGGGCGAGATCAAGACATAGTTGATAATCGGTGAGGGTCAATCATCCACACATGGGGTACAAATAGCCATGGGCACAAGTAGGTGGGTTGGGCGATGGTGATGGGGCGACCCTCACGAGGTGGGATTCAGGGGAAAGAAGCCCTGCGGGGGGGGTGGGGGGGGGAGGGTAATAGGTCCCTTCCCCCTTGCGGGTGGGTGAGGTCTCCCCGGCTCACTCCTTGGCATTGATGGTGGCCGGTGAGGTTGGGTGGGTTCAGGGCTCGAGAGATAAGGCCCATCGGGGGGGGGGGGGGTATATAGGCCTCTTCCCCCTTGCAGGTGGGCAGGGTCCCCTTGGCTCACTCTCGTTATCAGCGGTGGCCGATGGGGTTGGGCGGGTTCAGGGCTGGGGGGGGAAGTATGGGTCCCCTCCCCCTTACGGGTGGGCAAAGTATTCCTGGCTCACTCTCAGCACCGGAAGCGGCCGATGGGGTTGGGTGGGTTGGGGCTCAGTAGGAGCTCTTCCCCCTTGTAGGTGGGTGGAGACTCCCTGGCTCGCCCTTGGCATTGGCAGCGGCCAGTGAGGTTGGGTGGGTGGGTTCGGGGCTCAGGCCCAGCGGGGGGAGGGGGAGTTGGTAGGTCCCTTGTGGGTGGGCGAGGTCTCCCCATCTCGCTCCCGGAATTGACGGCGGCCGGTGAGGTTGGGTGGGTTCGAGGCTCAGGGGATAATGCCCAGTGGGGGGAGGGGGGGTTAGCAAGTCCCTTCTCCCTTGCAGGTGGGCGAGGTCTAATTGGCTCGCTCTTGGTATTGGCGGTGGCCGGTAATGTGTTCCGTGTAAATGTCCCGGGACATCTACACAGTAATGTAAGCCCAGGGTTAGTGGAATTTGAGTCAGCTGACCTGTGTCCAGGAACTCTGGGCTTGAATGTCTACACTGCATTTTAACCCTAGGTTAAGGATTTTCTGATCCATGCTCGAACCCAGGACTCTAGTATCCACACTGCAGTGCACAGACCCAAGTCAAAGTAACCCTGTCCCAGAGTGCTTAGTGCCTGTCCGTCCATCCCCGGTTGACACTCTAGCCCAGGGGTCAGCAACCTGCAGCACGCAGGCTGATTTTTAGTGGCACGCTGCTGCCCGCTGGGGTCCTGGCTGCCAGCCCTGCTCAGCCCGCTGCCGGCCTGGATTACGGAACCCCAGACCAACCAGCAGCGGCATGAGCGAAACCTTAAATTAATGGCACACCACTTCCCAAAGCTTGTCGACCCCTGCTCTAGCCCTACAAATGTGTTGCACTTTGGGAAAACTCTACTGCCCACCATTTCCTAATTGTGACGGTGCTACTGATAGGACTCAGGTGCCCATAAAGAACAGATGAGTACATAAACTGCATAATTAGCTCCTTTGGTGGCTACCCCAGTAGAATGATTGTCGTGTGAGAAGGCTTTATACCGAACTACCCTCTGAGAATTGGGTTCTCCACTTTTAGACTGAGGCACATTGGCAGGAAAATGCCCATGTGCACCTGTTCCGAGAAGAATTAGGACATCAGTCACCAGGGCTGTCAAGCTATTAAAATGAAACTTTGCAAGTCTTAATATTTAGAATGGGATGTTCAGTGAAGACGTTTTTGTTTGGTTGTTTTTTTTATTTATTTTTGTCTGTTTGTTTTGATATTTGACATAAAATGTAAGTTTCAGAGGAAGAACAGGCACACCTCTGCCTGGCTGCTGCCAAGTGGTGAAGTGCATCCCCAGCACTCCCCGGGGATCGCTGATCCCGTCCCACACTGCACCCAGCAGGCAGGAATAAGGGATCCCCAAGAGGCTGTGGGGAAGTTTGGGGGCTGCCCTGACAGTGCAGGCTGCTGCCCAGGTGTGTCTGTGCACACAGCCCTGGGGAGCGGGGCCCAGAAGCAAGGGACAGAGAGAAGAGTGGGACCTGCCACATGAACCATAACTAAAGGTCTAAGCTTTCAGTTGGCATATGAATTTGTATGATTCCCAAATAAGCCCACAGCTGCCTGTTTAAAATCACTGCAGTGTAAAGCTAGTAGCAGGTATTAACATTAAGAGATGCATTGGCACCTGGCACACATCCACTAGCACATTCTGCTGCAGCTAAAAAGGTTAGCTAATCTGAACATTGGCTATTTCTAAATTAAATCTTCTCTCATACGTCACATGCATTTCGCTTCAAGAATCCATTGCACCAGCAGTATCAATTTAAGGGCAAGCCATTTGCAAACACTGCCGTAACCTCTTTTTGCTCTTAGCTAAGAAACTTGCAATCCCCACTCTCCCCGTGCTGCCTCTTCCAACAGCTCCAGATGGACGCCATTGCTCTGGAAGTTTTACAAATCTTGGCTGGAAAGTCACGCCCCAAAAATAAATGAAATGGTTTGTTTTTAATCTAGACTTAAAATGGGACAGTCCCTGCAACCTTTATTATGGAGAAGCTACTGTGACTATGGTGGGGACTGGACTTTACGCCTATACGCACGATACATACCTGAAACGGAACAGTGTGGTATATTGTTTTGTTACATTCTTTTTTAAACTTAGTACTTGAGCAACTCAAATTGTCAAATATTTGACATTATTTGTACTAATATTTGACCAACTACAGATGCACAAAAATATACACACAAAAAAGGTGAAATTGGTGAATATGTCATAAAATCATAGGAATGTAACACTGAAAGGGATCTTAAGAGGTAATCAAATCCAGTCCCTGAGCTGAGGCACGATCAAGTAAACCTAGTTCATCCCTGACAGGTGTTTATCCAACCGGTTCTTTAAAACCTCCAATGATGGTGATTCCATAATCTCCCTTGAAAGCCTATCCCAGAACTTAACTATGTAGTTAAAAAATGTTTTCCTAGTATCTAACCTAAATCTCCCTTGCTGAAGATTAAACCCATCCCTTCTTGTCCTACCTAGAATGGACATGGAGAACAACTGATCACAGACCTCTTTCACAGCCTTTAACATATTTAAAGACTTATCAAGTCTCCCCTCAGACTCTTTTCTCAAGACTAAATATACCCTTAAAACAAACAAAAACCCCTACACAAACCTTTCCTCATAGGTCAGGTTTTCTAAACCTTTTAATACTTGTGTTGCTCTCCTCCAGACTCTCTCCAATCTGTCCACATCTTTCCTAACATGTGGTGCCTTAACTGGACACAGTACTCCTGCTGTAGCCTCACCAGAGCAGAGCAGAGCACAATTTCCTCCTGTGTCTTACATACTACATTCCTGTTAGTACATCCCAGAACAATATTAGCCCTTTCCACAACTGCATCACATTGACACACATTCAATCTGCAATCCACTATAACACCTAGATTAGGGCTGTCAAGCAATTAAAAAAAAATTAATTGTGCGATTAATTGTGTAGTTAAACAATAATGGAATATCATTTATTTTAATATTTTCAATGTTTTCTACATTTTCAAATATATTGATTTCAATTACAACACAGAATACAAAGTGTATAGTGCCCACTTTATATTTATTTTTGATTACAAATATTTGCACTGTAAAAAACAAAGAAATCGTATTTTAATTCATCTCATACAAGTACTGTAGTGCAATCGCTATCATGAAAATGCAACTTACAAATGTAGAATTATGTACAAAAAATAACTGCATTGAAAAATAAAACAAAGTAAAACTTTAGAGCCTACAAGTCCACTCAGTCCTACTTTCAGCCAATCACTCAGACAGACAAACCTGTTTACAATTTGCAGGAGATAATCCTGCCCGCTTCTTTTTTACAATGTCACCTGAAAGTGAGAACAGGCGTTTGCATGGCACTTTTGTAGCCAGCGTCGCAAGGTATTTACATGCCAGATGTGTTAAAGATTCATATGTCCCTTCATCTTCAACCACCATTCCATAGGATATGCGTCCATTCTGATGATGGGTTCTGCTTGTGTGACGCATGACTAGAAAGGGTTAAACGTCCTGCAAAATAAAAAACCCTCAAAAGACACATGGGAAGATAATGTTTGTGGTTTTGTGTATTTACATATGTATGAGTCGGGTCGACAAAGTAGTCAAGAGTCCCTGTCTATGATATATTCTTATAATTCAGACGTCAAAAGAACATCCTATCATTTAAATGAATTGTAAATATGGGATATCTTGTATTCATCTCTCTTTGAAATGTACTGTGAATGGTGGAGGAACAAGCAAATGGCCTTATGTTAATTCGTATAGCTAAGTACCGGTGATGGACCTCCTTCAAAGTCATCCTAATGACCTTTTGTTCCCAGAGGAACTCCCAACTTGTCAAAGAGGACATGAAATTGTATAAAAGATCTTGGGTCCTGATTCTGTCATCTCAGATCTGCTTAGACTTCATCAGGGGAACTTTGAGTCGCAAGACTTAGTACACCCTGAATATGCTGGTACACCCTGAATGTGAGATTTGGACATTGGACTATGACCTCTGATCTGAACACTACAGGAACTCTTTGCAACTACAAAGCTCACCATCTCTGCTGTGAATCTGAACCTCAACTAATTGATCTCATGTCTGTATGTATATTGAACTTTTAACCATACTCTCTCTTTTGTTTTTTAATAAATGTTAGTTTAGTTAATAAGAATTGGCTGTAGCATGTATTTGGGTAAGATCTGAAACATGCATTAACCTGGGAGGTAATGTGTCCGATCCTTCGGGATTGGTAGAACCTTTTCTTGTATAGGATGAAATAAGATTTACAGAAATTTTCATCATATCTGAAGTGGGTATCTGGATGGAGGCGTGAGGCTGGATCACTTTAAGGCAGGGGTTCTCAAACTGGGGGTCAGGACACCTCAGGGGGTTGTGAGGTTATTACATGGGGGGTCACAAGCTGTCAGCCTCCACCCCAAACCCTGCTTTGTATTCAGCATTTATAATGATGTTAAATATATAAAAAAGTGTTTTTAATTTATAAGGGGGGGGGGTCGCACTCAGAGGCTTGATATGTGAAAGGGGTCACCAGTACAAAAGTTTGAGAACTACTGCTTTAAGGGAACTGTGGTGTTTGGACTTCTGAGTAACCAGTAAGGTATGAAATAAGCTATTTTATGCTGGCTTTGTAAATCTAAGTATTAGTCAGATGCCACCAGCAGAAGGTTGATTTTCTTTTTTGATGGTTTGGGTTCTGTAATTTCCGCATCTGAGTGTTCCTCTTTTAAGTCGGCTGAAAGCATGCTCCACACCTCCTCCCTCTCAAATTTTGGAAGGCACTTCTGATTCTTAAACCTTGAGTCGAGTGCTGTATCTATTTTTAGAGACATTGGTATCTTCTTTGCATTTTGTCAAATCTGCTGTGAAAGTGTTCTTAAAACAAACATGTGCTAGGTCATCATCCGAGACTGCTATAACATGAAATATATGGCAGAATGCGGGTAAAACAGAGACAAAGACATACAGTTCTCCCCCAAGGAGTTCAGTCACAAATTTAATTAACTCATTATTTTTTAACGAGCATCATCAGCATTGAAGCATGTCCTCTGGAATGGTGGCCGAAGCATGAAGGGGCATCCGAATGTTTAGCATATCTGGCACGTAAATATCTTGCAACGCCGGCTACAAAAGTGTCACGTGAACACCTGTTCTCACTTTCAGGTGACATTGTAAACAAGAAACAGGCAGCATTATCTCCAGTAAATGTAAACAAACTCATCTGTCTTAGCGATTGGCTGAATAAGAAGTAGGACTGAGTGGACTTGTAGGCTCTAAAGTTTTACATTGTTTTGTTTTTGAGAGCAGTTATGTTTAAAAAAAAAATCTACATTTATAAGTTGCACTTTCATGATAAAGAGATTGCACTACAGTACTTGTATAAGGTGAACTGAAAAAAACTATTTCTTTTGTTCATCATTTTTACAGTGCAAATTTGTAATCGAAAATAATAATATAAAGTGAGCACTGTACACTGTGTTCTGTGTTATAATAGAAATCAATATATTTGAATAGGTAGAAAAACATCAGAAAATATTTAATAAATTTCAATGGGTATTCTATTGTTTAACAGTGCGATTAATCGCGATTAATTTTTTTAATCATGATTAAATTTTTTGCCTTAATCGCAGTTAACTCACATGATTAATTGACCGCCCTAACCCAGATCCTTTTCAGCGGTTCTACTGCCTAGCCACTTATTCCCCATTTTGTAGCTGTGGAAGGATTTTTCCTTGCTAAAGCGGTGTCTACACTACGGATCTTACAGCTGTACCACTACAGCTACACCGCTGTAAGGTCTCCTGTATAGCTCTTCTATGTCGGAGGGAGAGAGCTCTCCCGCCAGCATAAATAAACCACTCCAACAAGAAGCAGTAGCTATGTCAGTGGGAGAGCATCTCCCACCAAAATAGTGCTGTCCACACCAGCATTTTTGGTCAGTGAAACTTATGTCGGTCAGGAGCGTGTTTTTTCAAAACCCTGACTGACAAAAATTTTGCCAACAAAAGTGCTAGTGTAAGAAAAGTCTCAGTGTAGTACTTTGCGCTGGTCTTTAAATTTATTTTTTGTTGATTTCAGACCAATTCTCCAATTTGTCAGGTCATTCTGAAGTCTAATCCTGTCCTCCAAAGTGCTTGCAACCCCAAACCATTTGGTGTCAACTGCAAATTTTATAAGCATACTCTCCACTCCATTATCCAAATTATAATGGAAATATTGACTAGTATTGGACCCAGGACAGACCCCTGTGAAACCCTACTAGATATACCCTCCCAGTCTGACAGCAAACCATCTCTTTGATTAGTCTTTCAACCAGTTGTGCACCCACCTTATAGTATTTTAATCTAGACCACATTTCCCTAATTTGCTTATGAAAATGTCATGCGGAACTGCATCAAAAGCCTTACTAAAATCAAAATATACCACATCTATTGCTTCCCCCCCATCCACTAGGCCAGTAAACCTGCCAAAGGAGGAAATTAGGTTGGTTTGGCATGACTACTTCTTGAAAAAAATCCATGCTTGGGGTCTCACAGGACATGTGATCATGTCACCTGGTACTGGAATCCTTCTTAAAATGATGCCTTTTCATTTAGAACAGGGATCTCAAACACGTGGCCCACGGGCTGTGCCCCCCCCAAGTTATTTCCTACGGCTGTCAAGCTCCCCTCCCCCCCAGTGCGCTGCGTCCCTGCTCCTCTGCCTACCTCCAGGTGCTTCCCGCTGCCAAACAGCTGTTTCACTGTGCTTTTTAGGAGGGAGTAGCGGGGAGACGTGCGCTCAGGGGAGGAGGCAGAGAAAAGGCGGGGCAGGGATTTGGGGAAGGGGTTGGGACACGGAGGGGGCGGAGCTAGGATGGGGACTTGGGGGAAGGGGCTGGAATGGGGGCAGGGAAGGGGTGGGAAGAGGCGGGGCCTCATGGAAGGAGTGGAGTGGGGGCAGGGGCGTCAGTGATGCTGCCCTCGGGCCAATGTACTAGTCCTCATGTGGCCCCCGTGGTCATTTGCGTTTGAGATCCCTGATTTAGAAGGAGGGGACCCAAAGAGAAAAGATTCCTACCTTGTGCCAAAGGTATATAAAGAGGTGGAACAGTACAAAGGGAGCTACAGTCATGAGAAATCCCCTAGCTACCACGTGAGCTAACAAGAACTGTACCGGGGAAAGGATTGGGCCCAGACTGTGAAAGAAGCTCATTGGAACATCTCTGTGGGTAAGATTTTATCTGTAATCATTTCTCTACTGTATTAGCCTTAGACTTGCGTGTTTTTGTTTTATTTTGCTTGGTAATTGACTTTGTTCTGTCTGTTTTTACTTGGAACCACTTAAATCCTACTTTTTATACTTAATAAAATCACTTTTTGCTTATTAATTGACCTAGAGTCAGTAATTAATTCCTGGGGGAGCAAACAGCTGTGCATCTCTCTCTCAGTGTTATAAAGGGTGAACAATTTATGAGTTTACCCTGTATAAGCTTTATACAGAGTAAAATGGATTTATCTGGGGTTTGGATCCCATTGGGAGCTGAGTGTCTGGGTGCTAGAGACAGGAGCACTTTCTAAGCTGTCTTCAATTAAGTCTGCAGCTTTTGGGGGATGTGGTTCAGACCTGGGTCTGTGTTTGCAGCAGGCTAGCATGTCTGGCTCAACAAGACAGGGTACTGAAGTCTCAAGCTGCCAGGGAAAATGGGCTCAGAGGTAGTCTCAGCACATCAGATGGCAGTCCCAAGGGGGTCTCTGTGATCCAACCCGTCACCCCTCCCCCCCGTCCACTAGGCCAGTGGCTCAAAACTTTTTTACTGGTGACCCCTTTCACATAGCAAGCCTTTGAGTGCGACCCACCCTTATAAATTATAAACACTTTTTTATATATTTAACACCATTATAAATGCTGGAGGCAAAGCGGGGTTTGGGGTGGAGGTTGATGGCTTGCGACCCCCCATGTAATAAGCTCACGACCCCCAGTTTGAGAACCCCTGCACTAGGCCACTAAACCTGCTAAAGAAGGAAATTAGGTTGGTTTGGCATGACTTCTTCTTGAAAAAAAATCGATACCAGCTATTCCTTATAACGAAGGCTGCGAGTCTGTCACGGAGGTCATGGATTCCGTGACTTTCCATGATCTCCGTGACTTTTGCAGCGGCTGGTGCTGGCTCAGGGGCTGCCCGAGCCAGGCAGCCCCTGCGCCAGCAGCAGCAGTTTGGGTGTGTGAGGAGGCGGCTAGTGCAGGGGGTTGGGGAGTGCGGGGGGGGGGGGGGGAAATACCCGGCTCCCATTGGCCAGAGCCTATGCTTTGGATGCATGTCTATCTTGGATAGTGAAGGCCAAATACAGTGAGAAAAGCACTCCCAGCTGGCAGGGATTTTCAAACACCCCAAGGCTGGTTTGGGGATTATTTGTTCTGACCTGAGGATTCTCTTCTGTGGTGCTCTGCAGGTTAACAAGCATATAGAAACACTAGAAGGGCTAGGGAAGAAGCATGAGCAGTAGTGTTTTCAAAATGCCACTGACACCCAGCTCCCTCTTTCCTGCTGTCGAACATCTCACCTAACATTTAGTAGATTGGGGCATGGCTGAGGGGTAGGTGGCTAATACTCAGTCTGGAGAACAGAGAGCAAACAGCAGAAGGTTGGAAGAAAAACACAAGAAGTGGCAAGGATTATCTGTCCTTTTGAACGAGGAGTACTTGTGGCACCTTAGAGACTAACATTTATTTGGGCATAAGCTTTCGTGAGTTAAAACCCACTTCATCGGATTCATGCAGTGGAAAATACAGTAGGAAGATGTATATACACAGAGAACATGAAAAAATATATTTTCCACTGCATCCATTTTCTACTGTATTTTCCACTCCATGCATCCAATGAAGGTGCCACAAGTACTCCTCGTTCTTTTTGCTGATACAGACTAACACGGCTACTGCTCTGAAACCTGTCCTTCTGAGGGTCTCAGCCTTTATCTGCAATCTAGGGGTACTATTTGACCTATGGCTGCTGTTGGGTACAGCTCCCCACCCCCACTGCTGTTCAGCCCAGAGTTCATTTCTTTCAGATGTAGACCTTGCTAACGTAATCCAAACTTTTATACCCTCAAAACCATACGATAGTGCAGGGGTTGGAAACCTTTCAGAAGTGATGTGCCGAGTCTTCATTTATTCACTCTGATTTAAGGTTTCACGCGCCAGTAATACGTTTTAACAGTTTTAGAAGGTCTCCTTCTATAAGTCTAATATATAACTAAACTATTGTTGTATGTAAAGTAAATAAGGTTTTTAAAATGTTTAAGAAACTTCATTTCAAATTAAATTAAAATGCAGAGCCCCCCGGACCGGTGGCCAGGACCCGGGCAGTGTGAGCGCCACTGAAAATCAGCTCATGCCCCGCCTTCAGCACTCGTGCCATAGGTTGCCTACCCCTGCGATAGTGTCATCTGCACAGGGCTACCCCTTTACTCTAGCCAGAAACTGCAGGCAGTGAAAAATACAGCAGCCCATTTGTAAACCGTCTCTCACTGGGAGCAAAGCAGCAGTGCTCTGAGTGAAGTTGGAGGTTTTGGATATAACCTATAGAACTCTACCTGGCTTGGGGACTCCCTGCCTGAGAGCCCGCCTTCTCCATTTCAAACTGCCACAAAGCAGTCTGCAGTGCTCTAGCTGGAGCCCCAGCCATGTATGAAGGCAGCAGCTGCCAGCAGAGCATTCTTTGAGAAGGACATGCCAGCTCTACAAGTCTCTGCTTACAACAGCACAGGCAGGCGGGGTGTTAACTGTTCTCCTGCTGGACAGAACCTAGAAATTACATTTGTAGGATGTCAGGCTAGCTGTGGTAGGTTCTCTTCCTGAAGCTAAGTGGTAGCTTACAGCAAAGAAAGGGTCAGTACGAATAAAGACATTACCCTGAGCTCTTAAGAGAGCAGTAGCTCCTATTCTAGAAGGTTTCAGATAGAGGGCCCGAGGAACAGCTTTTCAGTCACACTGCCTCTTGTAACAAGCAAAGAATCATGCAGCAGTCTCTCCTCTGGTAAATCCCCCAGACTTGAGTGACACAGCTAGTCTCATGTACCATACATTGGTCCTAGCAACCAGCATGTTACATTATATACACGGAGCCCTTCTTTCTGCTCATGCAGTGTGACTAACATTGTACTCAGACTTGTCACTTGGGAAAAAGACAAAGCGGGTGAGGTAATATCTTTTATTGGACTAAACTTCTGATGGTGGAAGGTACAACCTTTCAAGCTACACAGAGCTCTTCTTCGGGTTTGGGGAAGAAACAGATAAACATTCTCTTACATATGGGTAATTCCAGAGCCTGCAAGAGTTTAAGAGTTAGCATAAGGGGGAATCTTTGGGGTTTGGGGAGAGACTAGTTTGTACATTCTGACCAGTAACACTGTTTCACCTGCATACTGAAGCACACCCAAATCCAGACTCTACAGCAGAGGTTCCCAAACTTATTTGGCCTACCGCCCCCTTTTCAGAAAAAAAATTACTCAGCGCCCCCCTTTTCAGAAAAAAAATTACTCAGCGCCCCCCTGGAAATCTACCTTCTTTAAGCGAACAAACAGAAAGATGCAGTGACAAATTTGTGTTCTTTTATGTATCTATATTTCTACCTACGTCCTACAATATAGTAAAGAAAGATGTGTTATTAGAATATCGCCCACGACATCAGGTATACAGTGGTTTTTGCGTAAGATGGCAAAAGACAACCAAACTAAAATACTAATGAAACTAATAAACTGGATTTTGTTCTTTGCTCAGCATTAGATATATGTATTTGATATTAAATTGTCATTAATTTATCAAGAAACAATTAAAAAATAATCAATATGCAATTAAAAATCAGTTAATAGTTTTAATTTAGTTTGCCCTTATTTAAATAATTGTTCCTTATTAACACACGCCTTATTTACCAATTAACACAGATGATTCGATAGATATAAATAAATGTTAATAGTTAAGTTTTTTTACGATTTCATTCCCGTTTTCGTTAATATTGTAATAAAAAATATGACAAATATATTGACTGTACACTTCAAATAGTACTGTACTGACACAAGCCTGCTACGATTTTATTATTAGTAAGCACTAGAGACACAGAAACGTACGGTAGATATGTAAGAAAATGTATAAAAATACTCACGTGTAAATTGCTGTTTTATTGAAACAACAATAATACAATTTGCTTTGTATGTGATCCGTAATCCGTAAAGATCGAAGGTATTGAATATGAATAAAAAATTTTAAATACTTATTGCACTATTGTTAACTGCTTTTTACACAATTAAGAAACAATCTAAATTAGATTTCATACATGTCGCCTATTTATAGTATCGTATTGTAAACAAGTCATTACACGCACATATTCCTGCCGATGCATGCTGGACTTCCCGACAATGCGCGACACGCTCGCCTGCCAACACTTGCTTGTTAAGAGTTGTTGGCGGACTTGACACCTGATCGGTTATAATTTGTGAATTTATTTGGAAAATAAAGTAATCACTACAACTTTAACTCTATGTTACACAACAGATGAAACATGTACGAACGGTTTTTCTAAATTTTCTTATATTCTTTCTTTATGCTTCCACCGCCCCCTTATTTTTATTCAACACCCCCCAATTGCACCCGAGGCTACTACTGCCCCCCTGGATCGGTCCAGCGCCCCCCAGGGGGCGGTATCGCCCACTTTGGGAACCTCTGCTCTACAGTCTCTTTCCTGCAGGAAACGTAGAGAACCTCAGAATATTTAATGGTTATTTTTAGCTTTTTAGAGTATGCTAGAGTAGCTCTTCAGCAATAAAAATCCTACAGTATTGTCTGAAATGCTAAGCAAAGCTAGCATTTAAATATAAACAATGTGGAAGTACTTAACTTCAATTGTTAATGAATACCAGACCCTGAAAGAGCTTTAGAGTTGACCATTCAGATGGAATCCAGGGATAGTCAACTGCAAAACTTGCCCAGTGCAGAATCATCAAATTCAGTCACCAAAGCCACATGAAGTCATACATGTCAGAGCAAAATTTTAGTCAATCCTTTGATAGAGGAGGCCAGTGAAGAGGAAATAGACAGCCTGAAATGGGATACTCTGGCCACTGCATTCTAAGGGTACGTCTATTCTTACCCGCTGGTTCGGCGGCCAGCAATCGATCTTCTGGGATCGATTTATCGCGTCTTGTCTAGACGTGATAAATTGATCCCGGAAGCGCTCGCCGTCGACGCCGGTAATCCTGCTCTGCGAGAGGAGTAGGTGGAGTCGACGGGGGAGCCTGCCTGCCGCGTGTGGACCCGCGGTAAGTACTTTTAAGTTCGAACTAAGGTATTTCGACTTCAGCTACGTTATTCACATAGCTGAAGTTGCGTATCTTAGTTCGAACTGGGGGCTTAGTGTGGACCAGGCCTAAGTCACTACTACAAACCTGCTTATTAGGAGTAGCAGCAAGTGAAAAATTGAGAGAGGTAATTCCTAGAAAATTAGGCAGCACCATTTCCTCAGCAAGCTACACAGAGTTCTATTCACTGAACTGATTTAAGACAAGCCAGAGTAACCGCAGATGAAAACACTGCATCTAGGAAAGGACTATTTTAGGTTTTCTATATCTTGCCCCAAAGAAAACATTCTTTAAGAACGGAGGAACTTTCCATTATGCACACATACTTATTAACAAAATTACTTAAATAAAAATAATACTAACTTCAACCTTAGCAGCACAGCATTCCAACAAAAATAACATCCTGGAAGTTCTAAGGGTTAGCTGCAGGGTGTACCACCTCTGCCTTTTCAGGCCTTTCTATGGGCCTGGGAAAACCCGTATTCTATAAGGAAACCCCCTTTGATTGGTTCCTTTTTCCCCATTCCCCTGCCTCCTCAAGAAGGGCGACCAATCACAGTTGCTGAACAGGATTGTTTAGGTGTGCTGTAGCTGGCAGGAATGCAGGGTGATCCTGCTCTGATTCCCAAGCCTGCAGTGGGGAGGAAAGAAAAAAGGCAGTTCCCACAGGTTCCAACCCCAACCCTTGGCCTGAAGAGCAAGGTGCAGGAACAAAAACCCACCAATACATACCCCCTATTCTCCCTCCCCCCCACCCCTCTCTCTCTCTCTCTCTATATATATATATACACACACACACACACACACACACACTGCTGCAGTAAGTGGGAAAAGCCTTCTGAAAGTTAAGATGTAGAAAATTAAATGCTGAGGTTTGTTGTATGGGGGCAGCTGAGAATGAAATGCTCAGTTGGGGGCAGGATGTAAAATGGCAGCATTGGGAGAAAAGAGAATTAAGCACTTGGTTAGGGGAAGCCAAAAAATGAATTGAATGAAAAATTAGAAAGGGTTCAGAAGAGAGGTACAAGAATTCTCTGAGGTCCAGAAAACCTACCTTATAGCAAGAAACTTTAGATATGCCATCTATTTAGTTTGTCAAGGAGAAGGTTAAGAGACGATTTGATCATAGTCTAAAAGTACACAGGGAGAAGATTTCTGATACTTTAGGGTTCTTTACTCCAGCAAAGACAATGAAATGCAGTGGCTGAAAGCTGAAGCTAGACAAATACAGAATAAAAATTGGATGAATATTTTAACAGGGAGGGTAAGGAACCACTGAAATAACTGACCTATGGACATGGTGGATTCTCTCTCACTTGTAGTCTTTAAACAGAGACTGATGTCTCTTTCGAAAAAATACGCTCAAGGTCAACCACACGTTAGTGGGCTTGATACAGTAATCAGTAGGTGACATTTTTTGCTTACGGACTACTGGCAGATACGTGGCTGCCAGTAAGCCACATGCATTAGAAGACAATATAGATAGGAGCTGCTAGCTGCAGTCTTGACACCGGCATAGAGGAAGTCTTCCGAGATCAGGGGTGGTCAAACTACGGCCCGCGGGCCGCATCCAGCCCGCCGGCCCGCCAGCCATTTTAATCCAGCCCTCGAGCTCCTGCTGGGGAGCGGGGTCTGGGGCTTGCCCTGCTCCAGCACTCCAGCCGGGGAGCAGGTTCGGGGGCCGCTCCGCACGGCTCCCAGAAGCAGCGGCATGGCCCCCGTCCGGCTCTTATGCATAGGGGTGGCCAAGGGGCTCTGCTCCGCACGCTGCCCCCATCCCAAGTGCCACCCCCACAGCTCCATTGGTTGGGAACTGCACGCCCAATAGGAGCTGTGGGGGTGACACCTGCGGACGGGGCACTGTGCAGAGGCGCCAGGCCGCGCCTCTGCATAGGAGCTGGAGGGGGGGCCATGCCGCTGCTTGAGGTAAGCGCTGCCTGGAGCCTGCACTCCTGACCACCTCCCCGCGCCCCAGCCCTGATCCCCCCCGCCCTCCAAACCCCTCAGTCCCAGCCCAGCCTCCTCCTGCACCCCAAACTCCTCATCCTCAGCCCCACTCCAGAGTCTGCACCCCCAGCCGGAGCCTTCACCCCTCCCATGTCCCAATCCCCTGCCCCAACCTGGAGGCCCCTCCCAGCACCCTGAACTCATTTCTGGCCCCACCCCAGAGCCCACACCCCCTGCCATAGTCCTCACCCCCTCCTGCACCCCAACCCCAATTTCATGAGCATTCATGGCCCGCCATACAATTTCTATACCCAGATATGGTCCTCAGGCCAAAAAGTTTGCTCATCCCATCCTAGATGCTTTTCCAACATATGGTCATGAGCAGCTAAGTGGCTTAGAAATGTTACCGTCTGTGGAAAGAGTGTGACTACTTGCTCATTTTCAATGAGCCTTAGGCTATGTCTCACTACTGCAGTAAGTCGACCTATGCTACACTACTCCACCTACGTGAATAATGTAGCTGAAGTCGACGTACCTTAGGTTGACTTACTACGGGGTCTACGGGAGAAACTCTCCCATCGACTTACTTTACTCTTCTCATCAGGGGTAGAGTACAGGGGTTGACTGGAGAGCGATCTGCTGTTGACTTGCCAGGTCTTCACTAGACCCACTAAATCAACTGCCGGTGGATCGATCTCAGAGCATCGATCCTGGCTGTAGTATAGATGTAGCCTGAGCCACAAGGCTATATAGCTACAGTTTGACTTAAAAGCAGTTTAAAAAAATGTAAATAATTTTCAAGGACCTATGGAGTTAACATTTGACCATGAGGACCTCAGACTTGTCATCTTCAGGAAATTATGGAAGTTCTTCCTTCACTTCACAGACAAACTAAGAGATAACACGTTTAGATCACCAAAAGATACTTAATATGGTGTATGTAGGCTTGGAAGGATTAGATTTATATTGGTAAAGCAAGTAAACATCAATTTCACACACAAACCAACAAAAATATTTCCATCAATACTACTCGAAATTTTCAGATGGGTGGAATAAGAAAAATGTTGCTTGAGAACTTAAGAGTTTGATTTAAAGATATTTACCTGGAATGTTGGCAATTTGTGTTTTAACAATTATAAAGCTTTAACTTTTTGAACCTCAATGTTTGTCACATTATTATTGTCTGACATCCCCATTTCCCACAATGTGAAAATGTAACTCGATAAATACAAAAAACGCTTAAAAATGAGCATTGATCTTAGCTGTCAAAATTCTAAAAATATAAAGATTGAATTCTGCAAAGCCTAGGTATTTGTAATCAGTCTGTGCAATTCACTCTTGTAGAAGGTTGTCAAGACAAGTAGTATGATAGTTAAAAAGATGATTGGAAAACTAGTTATTAACATCTGTAACTATGGAAGCTAAGATGGATATGTAATTAATTCTTATACTTCAAGGTCTAAACTGAGTACATGTAGAGACTTTTCTTCAGTGGACATGGAGAACATCCCTTAACATATTTGAAGATTTATCAGGTCCCGCCCTCAGTCTTCATGTCCTTCTCCTAGCCTCCCCCCCCCCCCAAAAAAAATCATTACTAAACAGCCAGCTAGGCTTATTAGTGGGTGAGGATTACTTTTATCCTTTCGAGGCTCAGCAATGTGTAGATAAAATCAGTCACTATTCATTTAAATTTTACTAAAAACAAGAATTTTCTTCATAGTTGTACAGTCTTGATGGCTACTACAAAAGATGTTAAAAAGGAAATCTGCCTAAACACCAAATTCTCTCTCAACACTGGGAACTGCAGCTCAAGTTTAGCATTATTAAAAAAAAGGTCACATGTAAACTTATCCTATTATGTAGTTGTGGAGATACTACTATTTAACTGAACACTGTCAAAGCTAGTAGGCGGAGAAATTGACTTAGTAACTTCATTTTGGTTTGCAGCCATTGAATCCTGTCTTCATATGTTTTTGTGCAATACCTAGTACGACAGGACCCGGATAATTATTCAGGCCTCTGGGTGTTACCATAATATACATATATTGTGTTATAAACCCATCACTTTCACACCAGCACCATAGTACTTTCTCCAGAGATCCCAAGCTTAACGGTATACATGCTTTGCCATCACTGAAGCCTTCCTCATGGCACCTAACTAACGCTCTCTCCTCCACTATCCTTTGCTTACAAAATTGCACAATTTTTATTTTACACACAACGGTCCCACATTTTAGAAATTTAAGTGCAAAAGTATGCACATTTTTTTTGTTTGCCCAATTTGCATGCAGTTACTTCAACTGCCTGTTCAACTGCAGTATTTGAGGGCTTAAAACAGCTGAGAACAAAAAAAATCACACTCACAATGCTGTTAGCAAAGTCGTTTAGCAAACATGTCAATTGTGGTAATACATACTGCAAAGTCCTAATAAAAGCCTGCACTACAAACCATTACACTACCAAAGGAACTAGCAGAATCACAGAAACACAACACATTCCAGCAGAGAGGACTGCAAATGTTAACCTTATTTTTATCACTTGTGTTTTTCCAAGGAAGTGAACAGATTTAATAGAACATTCAAAGTGTTCATCCTTTTAGGAGTGTATACTAAGGAATATTAACTGGGAGTCAGGTGAGAAATGAATTCCACATCCCAAGACTAACCATCTTAACTATACCAAGTTTACTTCCATCAATGATACGGAGAATCATCGCCTTTCCTCACCTCCACCCCCTTAACTCCAATACGTCAAATTCCTTTTAGGCTCCTCATTTTTAAGACTAAGTAAGTAAGTCTTTACAAAAAGAACACAAGGAATTGCTGCTGGAGAGTAACTCGTCCCAGAACTGGAGGAATCCAAGGTACATACTAACCCAGAAGGAGCAGGTTGTTGTAGTGATATATTTAACTTTCAAGTAGCAGTTCTGCAACCACTCTCTCTATTTCTTACCACATATGTAATTGTTTTGTTCCAACGGGATATTCCAATCTAATATGATCTATATCCCACAAATCCACACGGATATCGCATAGAATTCAGCCATACATTATGGGTTTGATGCAGGAGTGACTGGGTAAAATACAGCCAAAGCTATGCAGGAGGTCAGACCAGATCATCAGAAGAGGTTAAGAGAATTTCTGCTCCATTTGAGAACATGCAAATACATTGCTCTTGCAAAAAAATGTAGGGTAATTGTTTACAAAAGATAGCAACAGATATTGAAGTTCGCTACTTGTATCAGGGCAAGCAGCTTCCTTCTCAGATCACACTAGAAACGAAGAAAACGCAATTGTGTGCGCACGATCTGTCAGTCAGAAAATACACATTTGGCCCTAGTTCAAGAAGACCTGAACCTGTTATTTCTGTCCATGATACAGCCATTCATCCAGCCTCAGCTAAATTACTCCAATCTCCATGGGTACAGGACCTCTGGTAAAACAGGGTAGCAGTAACTGGACTACGCAAATATTGCAACAATACCTGAAGTCTAAAAATGCCAGATTTTGCCTTGCTCTGAACTCCCCAAATATGAGGCTCTTGCCATTTTTGTCCCCAATTCTCCACTCCCCTGGCTCCCAATGCTCAGCTCCTTTTGCCTTTTTCCTGTGACACAAACCAGATAGCCAATGAGAGGCACAGGGCTCCATGATGCACACACGTAAAGTAACAGGAACCTTAGGTCTTATCTACACGTAAGATTTGCCGCTTTAACTGGGCTAGTGTAGTCCCCAGGGTGGATATAGTTATACCAATATAGCTTATTCTAGTTTGGCAAAACAAAATAAGCTATACCGGTATAACTGCGTCTACACTAAGGCTTTTACTGGCATAACTATGTCAACAACAAAAAACACAACTCTCAGCTTACTAAAAGTTATGCCAGTAAATGTTTTTTAAGTTTAGACCAGACCTACCAGATCATATGGGGGGGGCGGGGGGGGAGATAGGGAGGGAGCAGAAGGTAGCATTGCTGAGTAGCATAGAAGGAAAACAATATCAAATTCATAAGTAACTGAAAAGAAAGTAGAACTGGGAGAGAAATTAAAGTGATAAGCAGTTAGACCAGTGGTGCCCAAACTTTTCCTGTTGTGCCCCCCTTACCAGTAATGGAATCTGTCCGCACCCCCCTCCATTACAGCAGTTGGTTCAGCAGAGGAGCTCGGGCTGAAGGCGGAGCTGAGGGCAGAACTGGGAATGCCGGAGAAGCTGGACTAGAGCCAGAGCCAGGCTCCACTGTGCCACCTCCGAACATTCCTCCGTGCCCCCTGGGAGGGGAACGTCCCACACTTTGGGGACCACTGAGTTAACTAAATGACAAATAAGCAGGGTTCACGTGTAACTGATAAAATTGTATGCAGTCTTGAAGTGAGAACAATACACTATAAAAAAACAGTATAAAGTAAAATTTATCTCACTTCAAATATCAAAATTAGTCTGATGAAGCATGGTTTGTCTCATTAGAAATAAACATCAGATAGGACCTACTGGATTTAGTCATTTAAAAAACAGAAACGCTAATTATATATTCATAGACAAGAGTTGTAAGTGCACTGAAATCGCTCCCACATGTGCCTGTATATTGTTTTCAGCATGTGTATTGGTTTGAGAAAGCATCCTGTATATGGATGAAAGCCACAACCTTAAGTACAGTTTATAACTTTACTTTCTTGTATTTTTCTGCAAGTAACCTGCAGATTTTTCTTCATGCTCTAGCTAGACTACATATTTTAATCTGCTCCAGTAATCCAACCATTATGGAAAATGGTAAGAAACCTTGATTTACTAAGAACAAAAGAACAGCCAGACTGGCTCAGACCAATGGTCCATCTAGCCCCGTATCTTGTCTGCTGACAGCGGCCAATGTCAAGTGCTTCAGAGGGAACGAACAGGCAATCAAATGATCCATCCCGTCGTCTACTCCAAGCTCCTGGCAATGGATGACAGTTCTCTAGTTCTCTCAGACTACCAACAATCAAGAAATAGTTTAGACTTTTACCACTTATGGACCTGTATATGGGCTTTTTTCAGCAGTTTCTCTTTTTAAGAGGAGATAGTTATCTGTGTGTGATTAAAGTATCAGTTTCTGCTCTGAAACACAAACATGTAGTGCAGGGTTTCTCAAACAGGGGTCGCCGCTTGTGTAGGGAAAGCCCCTGGCGGGCAGGACCGGTTTGTTTACCTGCCCCATCCGCAGGTCCGGCCGATCGCGGCTCCCACTAGCCGCGGATCGCTGCTCCGCGCCAATGGAGGCTACTGCAAGCGGCAGCCAGTAAGTCCCTCGCACCACTTGCGGCAGCTCCCGTTGGCCCGGAGCAGCGATCCGCGGCCAGTGGGAGCCGCGATCAGCCGGACCTGTGGATGGGGCAGGTAAACAAACCGGCCCGGCCCGCCAGGGGCTTTCCCTACACAAGCGGCGACCCCTGTTTGAGAAACCCTGGTGTAGTGCACTAACATGTGGTGGTCCAATTAATATTTTATTTCTATTGAATTTTATTACTATTGAATCTAGTAATCCATAAAGCAATCTGTATACAAATAAGGAAAACTGACTCAGTTAAATCTGGTTAGGTACAGTGGATCTGATACACTGATGCAATATTTGGATATTACCAATATGTTTTAAAATATTAAATAGCTTCTCACAATTCAGTTCTTACCATTGCATAAGACTCCAATCCAGATTAAACTTCCAAAAGAGTGCAAGGAAAAACTTGTTTTAAAAAAGGCAGTTCTACCAAGAGCTGGTAAGCTACTTCTGAAAATGATTCTCCTGACAATTTATAAATAAATCAGTCAACTCGAAAAATTTTTGGTCTTTGTATCATAACCTGTCAGACAGGAATGGTCCCAGTCAGGGATACAGTAAAGTAGAAAGCCCAACAACTCACTTTCTAGGCCGTGGATGCTGGCTCTCATCTAATCCTAAAAAGACAAAAGGTTCTGTTGCTATGGGCAGCTGGGAGGTAGCCTTGCATTCATGAACGAGGTTACAGTTACAATCTCCTCCTAAAGTGTTTGTTTCATCTCCAGTCCAGAGACAGCTCTCAGCTTAATGCACACTTACATCGTAAGATATGAATAGCCATCTGCCATGATAACATTTGAATCATTCATCTGTGAAACAGAGGAGAATATGGCTATGAAAGAGAATAAAACAAGGAACCAGCATTTACCTCCTTGGTTTGGGGAGTTGGTATTCACATTGAGTGCTGAGTGCTCTCCAAGCTAGAATCTGTAGAGTCCTCTTGTCCACCAGCATTTGCTCTTATACTAGTCTTGAAGTTTGCCCCTTTTATTAAGTGTTAGTGGCCTTCTGACAAGCTGTAGGTTAGGCGTTCTGAATTTCAGATTCTTATTTTGTTTTTCAACAGAACAAACAATAGATGGCTTCTGATCACATAATATGGGTAACTTGAGATAAGCATCCAAGTAGAGACTATTCAAAAAAGTGTGTACATTCAATTTACAGATCTGATAGCACTTAGTACTTGACATTTGCAAAATACTATACCCATATCTCACAACATAGATATAGTGCAGGAGTGGGCAAACTTTTTGGCCCGAGGGCCACATCTGGGTGGGGAAATTGTATGCAGGGCCATGAATGTAGGGCTGGGGCAGGGTGTTGGGGTGCAGGAGGGGGCTCAGGGCAAGGATTCAGGCTCTAGCCCGGTGCCACTTACTTCGAGCAGCTCCGGGGTGGCAGCGGCACACAGCAGGGCTAAGGCAGGCTCCCTGCCTGCCCTGGCCACGCGCCGCTACCAGAAGTGGCCAGCATGTCCAGCAGGGTGCCTGGGGGGCGGAATGGGGCAGGCAGCATTGCCGCACGCTGCCCTTGCCTGTGGGTACCACCCCTGAAGCTCCCATTGGCTGCAGTTCCCAGGCAATGGGAGCTGCGGGGGGCAATACCTGCAGGCGAGGGCAGAGCATAGAGCCCACTGTCCCCCTCCCCCCCCCGTGGCCAAAGGGACATGGTGCCGGCCGCTTCCGGGAGCGGCGTGGGCAGGCAGGGAGCCTGCCTTAGCCCCATTGTGCCACGGGGCTGGCAATCCCACGGGCCAGATTGAAAGCCCTGATGGGCCAGATTCAGCCCGCTGGCTGTAGTTTGCCCTCCCCTGACGTAATGCAAACATTGTTCCCATCTTACACATGGGGAAAAAAGAAATACAGAAAGTTACTTGCCCAAGATCTTACAAGTCAGTGACACTGACGGAATTAAACTAAGGATTTCCTCACTTCCAACACTATACACCACCTTTCAGATACAGACAAAAATGGAATGCAATACACTGGGAATACTGGAGACAATTATTATAAAGGCAGTTCAAGAGGGATAATGAATTATTGTGGTTCCAAACAGCAGCTCTCTGAAGAGCTATACGTACAGCTGAGTGATTACAAGGACAGGACAGACTACAGTTAAAGCAGCAAGCATCTCTAGATGGAAAGGATTCCAGAGATCTCAATATAATGCTTTCCAATAGGAAGACTGTACAAATAACAATAGCTGTAACAGAATTTGATTTATGTTTTGAAATAAGATTTTAAAGTCACGTAAAGTTTTTAAATTCTGAAACGGCCCTGTTTCGTATGGTTATTTTTGAGATACATTTTCCTAGTTACCTGGAAGGCTAGTGGCTAGAGCTGAATTGTGTGGAAGAGCTAGCGAGAAAACTAGGTAAGGGGCCTTAAGGTGACAGGTTTTTTAAAAGATTATGACAGCCTATCAGAAAAAACATTGCTTTTTAAAAAGTAGTCAGACAAATTTCACCAACAAGTCCTTCAGAGACAGACAGCGAAGGTCGGGATGTGGTACCTGTTCAGACACTAGCAAAAGGGGTTATTATTTTAAGAACATAAAAATAACCATAATGGGGCAAACCAATGGTCCATCTAGCCTAGTAGCCCATCTTCGGACCGTGGCCAGTACCTGATGCTTCAGAGGGAATGAACAGAACAGGGCAGTTTATCAAGTGACAACCCGTTACCCAGCCCCAGCTTCTACCAGTCAGAGCTTTAGGGATATCCAGAGCTTCTTGGCTAATAGCCATTGACAGACCTATCCCCCAAGAGCTTAGTTAGTTCTTTTCTGAACCCAGTTATTTTTGGTGTTCACAATATCCTCTGGCAACAAGTTTCACAGGTTGACTATGCATTGTGTGAAAAAGTACTTCCTTATGTTTGTTTTGAACATGATGTCTATTCATTTAATTGGATGACCCCTGGATCTTGTATGATATGAAAAGGTAAATAATGCTTCTATATTCACTTTCTCCACAGTAGTCATGATTGTATAGTCCTTTATCAAACCCCCTCAGTCATCTCTCTTCCAAGCTGAACAGACTCTTCATGTCGAAGCTGTTCCATACCCCTAATCATTTGCTCTTACTATTTTACTATTTCCAATTCTAATATATCTTTTTGAGATGGGGTGACCAGAACTGCACACAGTATTCAAGGTGTGGTCATATCATGGGTTTAGCTAGTGGCATTATGATATTTTCTGTCTTATTATTGATCCCTAGCCTAATAGTTCTTAATATTGTTAGGTTTTTGGTTTTTTGACTGCTGCTGCACATTGAACAGATGTTTTCAGAAAACTATCCACGATGATTCCAGGATGTCTTTCTTGAGTGATAAAAGCTAACTTTATATCATTTTATATGTATAGTTGGGTTTATGTTTCCCAATGTGCATTACTTTGCATTTATCAACACTGAATTTCATCTCCTGTTTTCTTGCCCAGTGACCCAGTGTTGTGAGTTCCCTTTGTAACTCTTCACAGTCCGCTTTGGACCTAATTTTGTATTATCCACAAACTTCACTATTTACTCCTTTTTCCAAAGCATTTATAAATATGTTGAACAGCACTGCTACCAGTACAGAGCCTTGGGATACCCTGCTATTTACTTCTCTCCACTGTGAAAACTGACCATCTATTCTTAACTTTTTTCCCTTGTCTTTTTAGGAGTTACTGATTCATGAGAGGACCTTCTCTCTTATCCCAGGACTGCTTACATTGCTGAAGAATTTTTGGGGAGGGACCTCATCAAAGGCTTTATAAATTGTCAACTAGGCTATATCCACTGGATCCCCCTTGTCCACATGTGTTGACCCCGCAACGAATTGTAATAGATTGCCGAAGCACAATTTCCCTTCACAAAAGCCATCTTGACTCCTCCCAAACAAATCCTGTTCCTGTCTGTAGCTGATTGCCTGGTCCCGCAGCCTTACCGGCCTGTAATTGCCAGGATCGCCTACGGACCCTTTTAAAAGTGGGCGTCCATCAGCTGCCCTCCCGCCCCGGTGCAGAGGCGGATTTCAGCCGCAGGTTACATACCCCACTTAGCAGCTCTGCCGCTCCAGACCCGGGCTCGCCCCCCAAGTGGCTACGGGGCGGCTGGCAGCGCCCATGCAGCCTCCCGCCGCCCTACGCAGGGGCCCGGCCCCGAGCAGGGCAGCACCGCGCTGCCCGGGAGCCCCCGCCCCTCCTGTCAGGGCGCAGCGGGCGGGCGGCAGAGAACCGCCGGCTCCCGCTCCCACCAGCGGGCCGCGCCAAGGCCCGCGCAGCAGCCCCCTCGCCGCATCGCGATGCTGCCCGGGCCGGCTCCGCACCCCCTGCCCAGCCCGCCTACTCACCGCGCGGCTCCCACGATGGCGGCGGCACCGAGCGCGGCCTGAACCCACTGAGCCGCCTTCCCCCGCGCTCCCCGCCCCTCCCGGACACGCCCACCACCCCGCGGCACGCCGGGAAAGCGAGTCCTGCCACAGCCAATAAACAGCGCCGGCGGGGAGCGCGCGGACTACCATGCCCGGCGTGCCACGCGCCGCTGCCGCCCACTGACTCCCAGCTTGAATGAAAGGCAACGAAACAGCATTCTGCGGTCGGCGCCCTTTAGCCGCAGAGCATTGTGGGATAGCGGCGGAGCGCGGCGCTGTTGGTTTCCTTTCCCTCAAAGCTCCGCCCTCGGCTCTTGGCGGGACTTGGCGTAGCCCGGCAGCGGCGGTTTTCCCGCGGGTGGCGTGTGGCGGGTGGCGGGGCCCTGCCCTGGCAGCCGCCTGGGGACAGCGCGGGGTTAGCGTCTCGTCCCGGGGCTGTTCTCCGCACCGCAGCTCCGATCCCCGTCCCTCAGCACCCGGGGCGTGTGCACGCCCCTGACCCCCGGCACCGGCACCAAGCTCAGCCTCTGCTTCGAAACCCGTGTAAACGCCCCCTCCTCAGCGAGGTCTCCCTGCCCGCCCGCGCGCTTGTGTCTCTATTCCTGGCTTCACCCCTTCCCTCGCGCTGCCTTTCCTTTGGACCACGCAGCCTCGAATGGGTCCTTCAGCTCTCCCCTTAAACCCCATCTTCTTCCAGGGGGAACAGCAGAACTAAACTTCATTTGCCAATTCAACACCATTAATCTGGGCTTGAATAGGGACTGGGAGTGGCTGGCTCATGACAGAAGCAGCTTTGCCTCTCCTGGAATTGACACCTCCTCATCTATTATTGGGAGTGGACTCCATCTACCCTGATTGAATTGGCCCTGTCAACACTGGTTCTCCACTTGCGAAGTAACTCCCTGCTCTCCATGTGTCAGTATATAATGCCTGCATCTGTAACTTTCACTCTATGCATCCGAAGAAGTGAGGTTTTTACCCACGAAAGCTTATGCCCAAATAAATCTGTTAGTCTTTAAGGTGCCACCAGACTCCTTGTTGTTTTTCCAGGGGGAAGTGACATCAGCTACCACAGGGGGGCTGGTGACATAGGTATTCTGTGCCTCCTAAAAGCGATGCACCCCAAAGAAACTAGTCCATTAGTTACCTAATGGCCACCCCTAAATGGAGGCAAAGACTGGATAGCTATTTTGCCAAGAAAATTCACCCCAGCCAGGAGGGGAAGACCTAATGGTGCCTAATCTTAGAAAGGCAGAAAAAGAAAAGGATATGCCAACCAGTCTTAAACAAAGGGACTTTTTCAAGAATTCAAAGCAATGGGAACTGACTTTCTAACTAAATGCCTGGCTATTAAGAAAAAGAAGAGGTAGCTGATTTTGATGAGAAGGACTTCTGATGTGGGAGTCATGAGAAAGTGGAGACAATGGTCCATTTGCAGTTGTGAGTGAAGCAAGAGGTTAGAAAAGTGGGAAACGGTGCAGATGAAGAATGTTAAAATCAAAGGGATCCTCAAAAAGTGTGGAAAGGAGAAGACTTGTTTTATTGCTCCAGAGTATTCTTAAGGACTTGCTAATTTTAAACTTAGCAAGTATCAGGGGGTAGCCGTGTTAGTCTGTATCTACAAAAACAACAAGGAGTCTGGTGGCACCTTAAAGACTAACAGATTTAAAATCTGTTAGTCTTTAAGGTGCCACCAGACTCCTTGTTGTTTTTGTTAAACTTAGCAAACGCTGCAGTGGCCTACTGACCCCTTTTCTCCCCTCCTGCAGTGGGAAGCTGTCCTGGAGACATAATAGTGCAGTGATGCTATTTCAACAGAAAGGGGTAATCATGAAAAAGGTGAGAGAATACAAATTTCCATACAAGAACATAGTCTGATGTTTCTAGACCTCTCGGCCATGAGTGAGTCAAATGAAGGAACTGGGTAAAGTTATTAAATCAATCTGAAAAATGAACAGATGTGGTTTCCCCATAAAGCTCGCCTAACTTTCAAAACAAGAGTTATATTGAAAAATCTGAAAAAGAAATACTCCCTGGGAATGGCAAGTGAAGAAACAATGAGACTGAAAGAGGCGAGGCAGGCCTCTTGCAAATAATCAAGCCCCAAAGGAGAAGAATCCTAAAGGGGGGCAGGGGAAGTATGAACCTACACAACTCCACTGGAAGCATGTGCACAATTCAGTAAAATGTCGGACAACCACTAATGACACAGAACAGAGAGGGTTTATAAGCAGGGCTTATAATGATCTGGAAATGCAGAAACAGGTATTTAGAGCTGTGAGGTTCAGGGTTTTGAGAAATAATCCAGGCACTATCTTGGACAGTTGATCATCTCACGCAAGGAGTGGTCAGAGCTCTCCCAACCTCCAGACAGCATTAGGGCTATGAAACCATGGTTTAAGCCCTGAAGATTCCCAGCTCTCCACAGGTAGTCTCAGGAGGCTTCTACCTGACTCCCGGTCACAGTGGCAGCAACTGGGATGAGACTTTATATTTTCTTTCAGGCTCATGAGTTCTGCCTCCCAAAGCAGTTGGCTGGGCAGAGGCAGGACTGCTGCTGAAAGCTGAGGAAGCTAGGGCGCTGCTGGGGTGGGAGAGAGGAAAGGAATGGAGCCACAGTGCAGTATTGAATGCAGCAGGGACCTTCCCTCAGTAAATTCCCTGGCTTATTAGTGGGGCTCTTTCCTCCTGAAAACATAATTGCATCCCCTGACAATCCCTTGGCTTCTCACAGCTTAGAGCTGGTGACTGCAGGTGGCTGATGCCATCCTTGGGCTGGGAGCCTAGATGAGCAATGACTTGGGCAGCCAGTTGTTTCTTGTTTCTCTCCCTCTGGCTGGGCCACAGGCCCATTCTTCGGATGAAAGGGGGCTCTGTGCTCTCTCTCCCTGGGCTTTCCCCACAGATCTGCCAAGTCACTAGTTTTTAGATGGAGTCAATCTTTCTTCTTCACAGTCAACCTGTGGAACTTGTTTTCAAGGGATGTTGTGAAGACAAAACTATAACGGGGTTGAAAAAAATTAGATAAGTTCACGGAGGATAAGTCTATCAATGGCTGTTAACCAAGATAATCACGGACACAACCCCATGCTCTGGGTGTCCCTAAATCTCTGAATGCCAGATGCTGGGACTGGATGACAGGTGATGGATCACTTAATGATTGCCTGTTCTGTTCATTACCTCTGTAGCACCTGGCATTGGCCACTCTTGGAGTACAGAATCCTAGGCTAGATGGACCATTGATCTGGCCATTCTAATGTTCCCTCTCCAGCTCTCCTGCCACGTCCAGCTTTCTGGCTGCCCAACTGAGCTGTGTTCTGTGCCTTGCACCTACTGCTGCAGGGAAGGAAGGAAGCACAACTATCAACAGCAAGCAAGAGAATCCTTTCTCTACCAGCTCTAACTGCAGAGACTGTATATCAGGGCTAGGGCTCTCTCTCCCTAGGACTGACTGGTCAGAAGCCACAGCTGCCTTCCACTCCACGGAGGGCAGTGCTTTCAGGGGGAAAGACAGACCGGGCTGCTGTGGAGAGGAGAGGAGCGGAGCTCCAGGAGCTGTTTTGTGTGAAGATTTTGTGGGGAAGGGAAGAGTAATGATTATGTGAGGGGGTGGATGCTGGGTGGTTTGTGGAGGGAGGAGAGAGTTGCATTGTGGGGATGTTTTGCTTCTGGTGAGACTGTTCAGACATTGTCTCCCAATGGCAGGGATAGACCAAAGAGTTTGGTTCAGCCCATTGAGCAGGAATGAGATGGGGAAGGGTCACTGGTAGGTAGGAGGGAGATGGCAATGAGCACTTACATAGAATAATAGAATATCAGGGTTGGAAGGGACCTCAGGAGGTCATCTAGTCCCACCCCCTGCTCAAAGCAGGACCAATCCCCAACTAAATCATCCCAGCCACGGCTTTGTCAAGCCTGACCTTAAAAATCTCTAAGGAAGGCAATTCCACCACCTCCCTAGGTAACCCATTCCAGTGCTTCACCACCCTCCTAGTGACAAATTTTTTCCTAATATCCAACCTAAACCTCCCCCACTGCAACTTGAGACCATTGCTCCTTGTTCTGTCATCTGGTACCACTGAGAACAGTCTAGATCCATCTTCTTTGGAACCCCCTTTCGGGTAGTTGAAAGCAGCTATCAAATCCCCCCTCATTCTTCTCTTCTGCAGACTAAACAATCCCAGTTCCCTCAGCCTCTCCTCATAAGTCTTGTGCTCCAGCCCCCTAATCATTTTTGTTGCCCTCTGCTGGACTCTCTCCAATTTTTCCACATCCTTCTTGTAGTGTGGGGCCCAAAACTGGACACATTACTCCAGATGAGGCCTCACCAATGTCGAATAGAGGGGAATGATCACATCCCTTGATCTGCTGGCAATTCTCTTACTTATACAGCCCCAAATGCCATTAGCCTTCTTGGCAACAAGGGCACACTGTCAACTCATATCCAGCTTCTCATCCACTGTAACCCCAGGTCCTTTTCTGCAGAACTTCTGCCTAGCCACTCGGTCCCTATTCTGTAGCAGTGCATGGGATTCTTCCATCCTAAGTGAAGGACTCTGCATTTGTCCTTGTTGAAGCTCATCATATTCGTTTTGGCCCAATTCCTCTAATCTGTCTAGGTCCCTCTATATCCTATCCCTACCCTCCAGCGTATCTACCACTCCTCCCAGTTTAGTGTCATCTGCAAACTTGCTGAGGGTGCAGTCCACACCATCCTCCAGATCATTAATGAAGATATTGAACAAAACCGTCCCCAGGACCGACCCTTGGGGCACTCGGCTTGATACCAGCTGCCAACTAGACATGGAGCCATTGATCACTACCCGTTGAGCCCGACGATCTAGCCAGCTTATAGTCCATTTATCCAGCCCATATTTCTTTAACTTGCCGCAAGAATATAAAGGGAAGGGTAACAATCCTCCTGTATACACTACTATAAAATCCCTCCTGGCCAGAGGCACCAAAATCCTTTTACCTGTAAAGGGTTAAGAAGCTCAGGTAACCTGGCTGACACCTGACCCAAAGGACCAATAAGGGGACAAGATACTTTCAAATCTTGGGGAGGGAGAAAGGTTTTTGTTTGTGCTCTTTGTTTTGGTGGTGTTTGCTCTTGGGACTAAGAGGGACCAGACATCAACCCATGTTCTCCAAATCTTTCTGAACAAGTCTCTTATATTTCAAACTTGTAAGTAACAGCCAGGCAAGGCGTATTAGTTTATCTTTGTTTTCTCAATTTGTGAATTTTACCTTTGCTAGAGAGAAGTTTATCCCTGTTTTGTTGTAACTTTCAAACTTAGGCTAGAGGGCTTCCTCTGGGCTCTTTGAATCTGATTACCCTGTAAAGTTATTTTCCATCCTGATTTTACAGAGATGATTTTTACATTTTCTTTTTAATAAAATCCTTCTTTTAAGAACCTGACTGATTTTTTTCCATTGTCCAAAGACCCAGAGGTTTGGGTCTTTGATCACTTTGTAACCAATTGATTAGGATATTATTCTCAAGCCTCCCCAGGAAAGGGGGTGTAAGGGCTTGGGGGGATATTTTGGGGGAAGAGGAACTCCAAGTGGTCCTTTCCCTGTTTCTTGTTAAATCACTTGGTGGTGGCAGCGTACCAGGTTTTAACCTAAGCTGGTAGAAATAAGCTTAGGGGGCTTTCATGCGGGTCCCCACATCTGTACCCTAGAGTACAGAGTGCGGAAGGAACCCTGACTGAGACCGTATCAAAAGCTTTGCTAAAGTCAAGGAATAACACGGCCACTGCTTTCCCCTCATGCACAGAGCCAGTTATCTCGTCATAGAAGGCAATTAGATTAGTCAGGCATGACTTCCCCTTGGTGAATCCATGCTGACTGTTCCTGATCACTTTCCTCTCCTCTAAGTGCTTCAGAATTGATTCCTTGAGAACCTGCTCCATGATTTTTCCAGGGACTGAGGTGAGGCTGACTGGCCTGTAGTTCCCCGGATCCTCCTCCTTCCCTTTTTTAAAGACGGGCACTACATTAGCCTTTTTCCAGTGATCCAGGAGCTTGCCCGATCGCCATGAGTTTTCAAAGATAATGGCCAATGGCTCTGCAATCACATCCGCCAACTCCTTTAGCACCCTTGGATGCAGCGCATCCGGCCCCATGGACTTGTGTTCGTCCAGCTTTTCTAAATAGTCCTGAACCACTTCTTTCTCCACAGAGGGCTGGTCACCTCCTCCCCATGCTGTGCTGCCCAGTGCAGTAGTCTGGGAGCTGACCTTGTTCGTGAAGACAGAGGGAAAAAAAGCACCGAGTACATTAGCTTTTTCCACATCCTCTGTCACTAGGTTGCCTCCCTCATTCAGTAAGGGGCCCACACTTTCCCTGACTTTCTTCTTGTTGCTAACATACCTGAAGAAACCCTTCTTGTTACTCTTAACATCTCTTGCTAGCTGCAACTCCAAGTGTGATTTGGCCTTCCTGATTTCAGACCTGCATGCCTGAGCAATATTTTTATACTCCTCCCTGGTCATTTGTCCAATCATCCACTTGTAAGCTTCTTTTTTGTGTTTAAGATCAGCAAGGATTTCACTGTTAAGCCAAGCTGGTCATCTGCCATATTTATTATTCTTTCTACACATCGGGATGGTTTGTTCCTGCAACCTCAATAAAGATTCTTTAAAATACAGCCAGCTCTCCTGGACTCCTTTCCCCCTCATATTATTTTCCCAGGGGATCCTGCCCATCAGTTTTCCAACGGAGTCAAAATCTGCTTTTCTGAAGTTCAGGGTCTGTAATCTGCTGCTCTCCTTTCTTCCTTGTGTCAGGATCCTGGACTCGACCATCTCATGGTCACTGCCTCCCAGGTTCCCATCCACTTTTGCTTCCCCTACTAATTCTTCCCTGTTTGTGAGCAGCAAGTCAAGAAGAGCTCTGCCCCTAGTTGGTTTCTCCAGCTCTTGCACCAGGAAATTGTCCCCTACACTTTCCAAAAATGTTTCATGCCTGCTGTTTGCATGTTTATGCCAAATGGTTTCCAGGCCAGTTGGTAGGCCAGCACAGGCAGGTCTCGTTGCCCTGCAATTTCCAGTCCAATCTGTGGGCTGGTAGTTGCTTCAGCTGGCTGGGCTGGGCTCCAGCCCTTGGATGTGAGGGCTAACAGGGGCAGCAGCTGCTGCCTCATGGTTCTGTATTAGCAGTGGTAGTAGCAGAGGTATTCCCCAAAATCTGGGATCCCAATGGGAGCCCCATTGTGTTGGGTGCTTTATAAACACACACACACGAGACAATGACTACCCTGGTGAGTTTACATAAGAACAGCCATACTGGGTTAGACAACTGGTCCATTTAGCCCAGTATCCTGTATTCCAACAGTGGCTGGTGCCAGTTGCTTCAAAGGGAATGAACAAAACAGGGCAGTTATCAAGTGATCCACTCCCTGTAGTTCAGTCAGAGCTTTAGGAACACCCAGAGCATGGTGTTGCATCCCTGAAAATCTTGGCTAATAGTCATTGATGGACCTATCCTACCGGAACTTATCTACCAGTAATTCGTTCTTGAATTCAGTTATATTTTTTGGATTCACAACATCCCCTGGCAACAAGTTGACTGTGCATTGTGTGAAAAAGTACTTCCTTATGTTTGTTTTAAACCTGATGCCTATTCATTTCATTGGATGACCCCTGGTTCTTGTGTTATGAGAAAAGGTAAATAACACTTCTGTATTCACTTTCTCCACACCAGTCATTGTATAGTCCTTTATCATATCCCCCCTCTCTCTTCCAAACTGAGGTCATGTGGAAGCTGTTCCATGCCCCTAATCATTTTTGTTGCCCTTACTATTTCCAATTCTAATCTATCTTTTCTGAGATGGGGTGACCAGAACCGCACACAATATTAAAGGTGTGGGCATATCATGGGTTTATATAGTGGCATTATGATATTTTCTGTCTTAGTTATCTATCCCTTTCCTAATCATTCCAAATATTGTTTGCTTTTTTGAACTGCTGCTGCACATTGACTGGATGTTTTCAGAGAACTATCCACAATGGCTCCAAGATCTTTTTCTTGAGTGGTAAAAGCTAACTTAGACCACATCATTTTGTATGTATAGTTGGGTTTATGTTTCCCAACGTGCATTATTTTGCATTTATCAACACTGTATTTCGTCTCCCATTTTCTTGCCCAGTCACCCAGTTTTGTGAGATCCCTTTGTAACTCTTCCCAGTCTGCTGTAGATTTAACTGTCTCGTCAACTCTCAATTGTGCAGAATTCTCATGAGTAAAGGCCATCTCCCTTGTGGAAACTCCTGCATCTGTCTGATGCAGCAAAACCCAGAGAAATCTCCCCTGCAGGAGAGCCTCAATGGTGAAACTTTGGATTAATGCGAGTTAGTCTGTCTGGTGCACGTGGCCTGGATGGAAGTGAGGTGGAGGCAGGGGAAAGCCAAGCCAATGGTGATCACAGCCTGGATGCTGTCTAGACAGGGCCACCATAGAACTGACCTTGCTGGGGCCTTGCTGGAAAGGAGGCTTGTGCTTGCTCCATGGCTGAGCTCTGAAAAGCCAGCTGAGCGAGCCCTTGAGAGAAGGCTGAGCTCACTGCAGCTGGTGCAGATCTGAGGCCCAACATTTTCCCTGTAGAGGATTTGGAAGGAAGGTTCTCAGGGACAGCAGAGGAGCGGAGGCACTCGCTGGCCAAAAGCAATGCACTGGGGCTGATGGTCCAGTACATCGCAGTGGTCAGCAGAGGGAGTCTGGAGCCAAAGGGAAACAGAAGTTGGCAGCAGAGCTGCCTCCAGAGCTGAACAGATGGAGTTACCCTGCAGTGCAGGACATGGCGGCAGCTAGCCGGCCTCTGGGAAGGCCTGGAGCCATCCTATCACTCCCTACGTATGGTATGCAGCAATTGAGTGGCCTGTGGGTGTCTAATTCTTCCTCTGCCCAGGGTAGAATGGGTCACACAGGTTCAACAATGCCACTTCCAGCTCCAGCCCCACTACCCCAGATCCATAACACTGATTCCAAAAGGGTGGAAGGAAAGGACCTCCTCAGAAGCCCCCATTTGTTTATATATCTCATTGCAGGTGCAGGAGCAGCTCAGCCTTCAGCCAACACTCCTCTAGCTCCTGCAGAAACATGGGAACCATCCCTGCTCTGGGCAGGGGCAGTTGGGAGAACTTCATGGGGCAGGGAAGACCAACAACAAGGTTGGTTTGGGGACTTGCCCCAGTGCATGTGTTGCGGCCATGGAGAAAGCTCTCTAGGCATGGCCCCAGGCCACACCTGCCTGGGGAGCAGGATGCAGAGCTGGAGGGCCCCCCCAGCACACACGGCAGTGCGAGGAAGACTCACTAGCATAGGCACCGACTTCCCCTCTTTCGTGTGAGTGCTCGACCCCACCTTCTGTCCCCAGCCCTGCCCCCACTCCACCCCTTCCATGAGTCCCCACCTCTTCCCCACCCCCACTCCACCCTTTCCATGAGGCCCCCACGCCCATTCCAACCCCTTCCCCAAAGTCCCTGCCCCAACTTCCCCCCTCCCTGCCAATATTCTAACTCCTTCCCAAAATCCCTGCCCCAGCCCCACCTCCTCCCCTGAGCATGCCACATTCCTGCTCCTCACCCCCCCCCCCAGCATGCTAATGCTGCCAAAGAGCTGTTTGGCAGCAGCTGGGCAGGAAATGCTGGGAGGTAGGCAGAGGAGCGGGAACGCTGCACGCTCGTGGGGGAGGAGGGGTCAGGGGGAGCTGAGCTTGACTGCTCCCCGTGGGTGCTCCAGCCCCGGAGCACTCACGGAGTCGGCACCTATGCTCGCTAGTAACCCTGTAAGAGGAACGAGATTCCAGAAAACAAACAATAGGTAATGCAGCCAACCCAGGCACTAGCCCAATCACAGCCCTTCACAGGATGACACCAGCCCTGCTACCCCCCTCCCCCCCAGTCACAGTCTAGTGTCCTGTGCCTGCTATAACATTAGCTCTCATGGGAGTCTCCAGCACCTGCACAACAACCCTACTTGGTCCCATGGATTCTGCTATGGTTCCAGTGCCCAGCCCTATCAGGAGTTCTTGTCACTGAGCTGAGGCAGGTGCTCTTGAAGGAGGAACCAGAGGTTCCTAAAGTGCCAGGGGGTGGGAAGCCTGGGTGCAAACCTGGAACAGAAGGATTTCCAGCAGAAACCCACTGAAAACTAGTTTGGGCAGAGCTCTGCGAAATATCCTGCAGGGAACAATGCTGTAGTGGCTGGGAGGTTGCTGGTTAGAGGTGAGGTGTTGTAATCTCTCTTCCCTCTCTAGCTAATCCCTGCACGGGGCAATACTTGTTTTTAAAGACAAAATGGGATTAAGCAAGGTTTGAGAACAAGCTCCCAAGTGGCTTTAGACAAAATCAAAAGCCGAGATCAGCATAGAAGAGATGACATTTGTGCACTGGCATTGTAAATGTGATGGATTAAAGCAATACTTTCTCCTGGCTGTGGTTGGTGATTTACCCCTTTGCTTTCTGGCCCTTATGGGTGAATTCACAGATGCAGGCTCCTAGGTGCCTATTCACTTCCCTTGCTTACAGCAGACTGCTTGCAGCTGTTATGCTTGGGACTCCTCAAAACTGAGGAATTGTTCCTTCAATATGCATCTCCTTGCACTTGTCTTCATGGAGGGGTCTGGGCAATTGCCCTTTAATAAATGCTCCCCTAAGAGATGTCTGATTGAACTCTGTGCTCCTCCACACCGGTCAGCTTTTCCCCAGCCCTTAGTGTAAAAACTTCTCTACAGCCCTTTTAGTTTTACATGCTGGCAATCTGGTTCTGTTCTGGTTTAGGTGGAACCCATCCTTCTGTATATGCTCCTCCTCTTCCAAAAGATTCCTGTTCCTAATTAACCTAAATCCCACCCTCCCAATACCATTGTCTCATCCACACAGTGAGACTCTGCAGTTCTGCCTAACTGTGCAAGAAACTGGAAGCATTTCAGACTACTGCCATGGAGGTCCAGGACTTGAATCCCTTTTTTGGCAGCCTAATTTTAGCCTCCAGGACCTCTCTCGCTGCTAGCATAAGTGTAGGTGTACAAGTGGCACTTGGGCTTGTGCCAGCAGCGCTTGCCTCTTTTATTTTCAAAAGGAAAACTGCTCCTAGCAGTGAACTGAGACAGGAATATAGTGAGCCACGCCTAAGGTGCTGTTTTATAGAGCTACTGCATTACCCTTGCCCACTTACCTTCATTCTGGAGAAGTTATAGGGAAAGTAAATGGAATAAGATAAAATCTAAAAGCAACAGCCAGCTTTGCATCTTTCACTCTTCTAGGGGACTAGTTTAGGAATTTGGGGGGGGGGGGAAATCCTCTACAAAAATTGAGCATTGGGTTTTAATTGCAGACTTTAAGAGACCAAAGGGTAATGTGCACAGGTAAGTGAACATAACTTCTCTCAGTGCAGTGGCATTTGCAAGACTCTTCCTGTACTCTCCCTGTACTGAAAACAGGACCACTCCCAATTTCAATCTGACAGGCAGTGCTGTGTGATCAACAACCTCAGCCCCCAACGCAGAATCCAGATGAGTAAGAGGCAGCTATTGAGTACGTTAGGAAGTGGCAGTGAAGCCGTCTCTGAACTCTCAGCAGAAGAGTAAGTGCAACCAAAGGGCATGAAGGCAGATGTGCATGCAGGGGAAACCTAATTTGAACTGGAAAACATGGGCTATATCCATATTTGCAACAGTGGGAATCAATAACAAAAGGTCCTTCAGGCACTAGAATTATTTGAGAAGAATGTGTCAAGATACAATAGATAAACTTTGAGAAAACCAGTACAGGACTGAGGCTGCAGGTGACCAACTCCATTCCCAGCTTTCCTTACAGCCCCTCTGGAGGTAATGCCTACCTTCTCCCACAACAGTACGAGGAGGCTGCAGTCAGTCTGTAAGGCAGTGAGACACCTCACCTATGACACGCTGTGGAAGTACTAATTGTGGTGAGACTGCATTACATAGGATTAGATCAGATTCAGCAAGTTGGTTGTTATACTCATGATGTTTGGAAGATCACCTCGGTCTGTATTAAAGTGCACAGTGCCACGGTCTGGTTTAGACTAGGACACTTTGCAAATACGAACTAGACCTCTGGTATTGTAAAGACAGGCCCTCTAGGCACCATTCATACATTACACAGCACTGAAATAGGAAACATAACAAAACAAAATAGACTTTATTAAAATTAGGCATGTTAGCACCTCAGTGTAACCTGGAGAAATGGAACAGTCCAGCAGTTAACCAGTCCAGCACTCCAAATAGCTGAACGTCCTGAAGCGCATTACAATGGTAGAAAAGTACCATGACTATTACAACACGCACATTCTAAACACTCTCAGGCAGCTAGGAGGCACAAATAGTCTCATTTACAATATGCGAGAAAGAGACATTGTGCTGCCTATTGTCTTGATGGAAGTATAGCTATCAAAGTGAGATTGATTGACCATGTTACATGAGTTAAATCCAACACAGTGTTGCAAACATGTTTGCCAGTCCTTCCCCCATGAAAACTTGACGCAGTTGTGACTTGCACTGAAGTCTGCACATTAGGTAGCTACAGTCTGAGCCAGGTATCAGATTGGAAAAATAATTTCATTTTAATTTATACATATTTTTAGTACAGGAATAGATGTCTATCACCTTCCTGGTCAACCAGCTGAGTCAATACGCAAGTTAAGAGAACTGACCCACTCATCATAGTATCAACTGCACCTACTGAAGTCTAGCTTAGCTGTCTGGATACTGAATGGCAGCTGGGCATATTACACTCCTGTAAATCCCCCATGCACCCTTCAGGTTTAGTAATGCCAGCTACGGGGACAGAATGAACTGGACAGTTGGCCAGCTAAAAGTTAGCCAGTGTTACAAAGATTTCAGTATTTCCCAACTAAAGATGATTTTTACATTTAGAAAAGGTGTATAAAATCTAGTAAAATCTGCAGCCCAATCCACTCTGGAGTGTAATATACTCTAATTACAAGAGAACGATCTTAAAATCTCAAACCTGTAGTTAGTCCATTTAACTCCCTTCTCCCCCCTCCCCCCCCCCCAACTTGGCTGAAACACAGAGTCTGGGCATTTTCTGATGTAATTATAGGGCACGCTTTTGGTGAATTGTTCTTTCCTAAAGCGTATCACTGTTCAAATGCAAAGCATTAAATAGAAGCATCAAGGTGGAGCCATTCAGGTGTATCAGACCCTACCAGGAGCACTGGGTTACCAGTTTCACTGGCTTTCTAATAATTATTTAAAAGTTACTGGAAGCAGATGCTCAGTCCAAACTGTGATAGTGTCACCTCTCCCCCCCCCGCCACAATTTTTCTGGAGAGGTTTGTTTTATTATCCATGAAAAGTGGGGGATTAACACTGGCTAGTTCCAAAGACAGTGTAAGCATCCCATGCTGATGGGTTATAATGCTCCTCAATCCTGGAGCAATGCCAGGATATTCCAGTTGGAGGTCTCTCCTAATCCAAAACTAGTCATGCCAAGTAGATTACAAGCAAGCAACAAGGATTTGCAGAGTCACTGGAGATTAAACTCATTTTACTTGTGATTTAAGCCAAAATTTCAACCCAGGTCTTTGTGAAAAAGCTAGGGTTTTAAAGACCAACATGCCTGTCAGTTACATTTGAGGAGTCAAATGTTTAAGCCAATGAGACAAGCTGTAGCCACTGAATGTGAACAAGGTATGAAGCCATTATACCAGATCAGAATAATCCTTGTCAGTGTCGAGAGCTTCAAGGCATCTGTAAAAACTACATGTGTAATGCAAAGAGAGCAATGACTACACCATACAGTAGCACTCTTTAATTTGAAGGGATTATTTCGCAGGTGAAATGGCAGTCTCTAAAGGCATCAGTAATTTACTGAAGAAGCATCACGCTGACAGGGCTTCTAAAGTTTTCTCATGTCTTTGCTTAAGGAGGCCAAACAGAACACTGTTTTTCACTTCTACGGCGGACACTGCACCAGTCATGGATTTCAACATGCTTTGGCAGGGAGTAGCACGACTGCTACCCAAGTTAACATTGTACCAAGTTTTGTTCAGTTGCTGATGCTCATCACCCTACATCCACTTAGTGGTAACATGGGTCCTGTCTAGAAAAGTTTTGCAAATGCCGTCACAACACAGGGACAGCTCCTCCTGAACCAGCAGCACTGGGAGCCCTCGCACCAAGCGGGCAATGGCTGCCACCTATATTCGAAGCACAGTGTCATGGGGCTGGAAATGCAGTGGGCAGCCAGCGTCCCCTCCCCACTCCGGCACCCAGCAGTGCTCAGGCGGGTGGGGCTGGCGCAGCCAGGAGGGAGAGGACAGCGCCCTGGTAAGGGCTCCCATTAAGAGGTTGGCAGTCAATGAGTTTATCCCTATGTGACCCTGCCCAGGCTGCGGGGGCTGGTCCCTGGGCGGGCGCCGGGGCTGTGAGCAGCAGGCCGGGCTGCCAGGACCTCACAGGCCGGGGATCTCGGGCTCTCAGAGGCCGGGCCGCTTGCGGGCCCCGGCGCTGGCGGCGTGCAGCAGCCGGTCCTTCTCGCGGATCTCCTCGCGGAGCTGGGCCTCGGCCAGGCGCAGGCGGCGGATGCTGCCCTTCATCTCCTTCATCTTCACCTGCAGCAGGGCGATGATGTCCCGCTGCTCGTTCAGCTTGCGCAGCAGCTCCTCGGCCGTGGTGCCCGACGACAGCGAGTACGAGTGGTCCGCGGAGCCGCCCTCGGCCGCGCCCTCCTCGCCCGCCAGCCGCGCCGGCGCCTCGGGCCCGCCGAGCTCCACCTGCACCGTCAGGTCGATGGGCTTCACGTCCTCGGGGCCGGGCGGGGCGGGGGCGGGGCCGGGCTGCGGCTCGGCGCCGGCGGGCAGGGCCAGCAGCAGCGCGGGCGCGGCGGGCGCCGGGGCGGGGCGGGCGCGGCGGGCGCGGGCCCCCTTGCGCTCGTTGACGCCGCGCAGCGGGAAGATGGTGGGCACGCGCACCAGGTAGGACTTGCGGCCGCCCGGGAAGTGCTCGCTGCACACGCGGTGGCCCGTGGTGGGCTGGAAGGTGCTGAAGCAGCCGCTGACGCCGGCGCGCGAGACGTTCTTCAGCCAGAGGCGCCGCAGCTCGGCGTCCTTGGGGAAGGTGTAGAAGTGCAGCGCCTTGTCGCGGTGCGAGTTGTTGTAGCAGCCCGGCACGCAGCACGTGAAGCCCGGCATGGCCCCGCCGGCCGGCCGCGGCCGAGAGCGCCCCGGGAGGAACTACAGCTCCCACAAGGCCGCCGCGCCCGCCGCCCCAGCGCCGCCCGCCGCCGCGGAACCGGAACTACCCGCCCCACAGTGCAGCGCGCCGGGACCGCGCCGGACTGCCCGCCCCACAATGCAGCGCGCCGAGCCTGCGCCGGACTGCCCGCCCCACAATGCAGCGCGCCGGGACCGCGCCGGACTGCCCGCCCCACAATGCACTGCGCCGGACTGCCCGCCCCACAATGCAGCGCGCCGGGACCGCGCCGGACTGCCTGCCCCACAGTGCACCGCGACGAGCCTGCGCCGGACTGCCCGCCCCACAATGCCTCGCGCCCGAGCCTGCGCCGGACTGCCCGCCCCACAATACAGCGCGCCGGGACTGCGCCGGACTGCCCGCCCCACAATGCCTCGCGCCCGAGCCTGCGCCGGACTGCCCGCCCCACAATGCAGCGCGCCAGTCTGGCCGCCCCACAGTTCAGGACTGCCCGCCCCACAATGCAGCGCGCCGGGACCGCGCCGGACTGCCCGCCCCACAGTGCAGCGCGCCGGGACCGCGCCGGACTGCCCGCCCCACGGTCCACTGTGAGGGGTCCGGCCGGGACTGCCCGATCCACAATGCCCCGGGCCCCCACAGACCAGAAACTCCCTGCCCCACAGTGCACTGCGGCCATCCTGTGTCGCGCCCGCTGAGGTGAGACCTGTGGAAGTACAGGAGATAAATGCCGGTGTCGCGGGGGCATATGTGCTAGAGAGAAAGGCAGGCCCAGTAGTTGGGGCACCAGCCTGGAACTTAGGAGCCCTGAGTTCAGGTCCCTGCTCTGCTGAGAGTCCCTGTGTGACGCCATGCCAGCCAAGCGCTCCGTGCCTCAGTTTCCCATTGGTAAAACGGAGATGATGTTGCACCCGCTGTGAATGCTAAATAAACGTTGTGAGCCACTCAGATACTGCAGTATAGGATAGATTATTCCTGGGCCGTAAACATTCCAGAACAAATTGGACGTACAGCACTCACAACACACCAGACTTCTATGCAACTTGTACTTGCTGTACTGCATCGAAGGACTTCTGTTCGTAACCCACAATGCACTGCAGCTCTGACCCTTCCTGGGCGGGAGCTAGGCAGGCAGCTGAACTACACAACCCACAATGCACCTGTTCTTCATGCCCCAGCCAATCTAGCTCACGGTAGCACTACAAACCCCCTCACCTTCAGCCAAGCATCCTGCTCCCAGGGATGGGGCAGCATTCCCCAGAGCTCAACAGGGATAAAGACAGTGGGCAACCCAGTCCCACAATATACCTTGTCCGTTCAGATCTATGCCTCCCACCACACCCATGTATACGATTCAGAGGGATGGCCGTGTTAGTCTGGATCTGTGAAAGCAGCAAAGAGTCCTGTGGCACCTTATAGACTAACAGACGTATTGGAGCATGAGCTTTCGTGGGTGAATACCCACTTCGTCGGATGCATGTCGAAGTGGGTATTCACCCACGAAAGCTCATGCTCCAATACGTCTGTTAGTCTATAAGGTGCCACAGGACTCTTTGCTGCATGTATAAAATTGTTTCCCAGAAAGTGCACCTTGCCCAAACAGAACTACATTTCTCTGGAAGTACCATGCTTCTTGGATCTGTTGGCAAGTGGAATATATCTCTGACAAAGCAACACAGAAGTTATACAAACTACTAAGTGTTTCATAGTCTCAGCATAAAGCATAGGAAAATGCAAAGAAGCCTGTGCTCTTCAAAATAGTTCTTTATCATTTGCACCCATTATTCCCATTCTGTCGTTTCTAAACAGACCTGTGCTCTGTTTGCTGAGTTACATCTGCTTACTTTAGTAACATAAGTGAACCTTGCAGAGCTAGCACAACTATGGAAAAGAGTTGCACTCTTTTGTGGCTCACAGTTTGTGAACAACAATATTAAATAACATCATTGCAAGACAACCTGTGCCCAGTTTGCAAGCATAGTAGTATAAGATATAACTGCAGGCAGAATTTTAATACCGTGGGATTAGATAGCTGTCATTAATGCAGAATTTGGCCAGCAGAATCTTTACTGTGCAATGATGATGCACAAGCCACAAATAAACTTACTTGACTTCATGACTTCAGAGTAAGTTTGTCTGGATGGCCATTAGAAAAAAAATCTATTTTCTTATAAATTGAATATGTTTTATCCGGGAGAGAGAATACATCTCATGCCATTTTTACAAGTAAACTTTGAAAAGTAGAGCCAAAAATTATGGGAAAATCAATGGGAACAGAGGGAGGGATATTAGTGTACACATGAGAAATTGCAAAAAAAAGCTGAAGAACATCCATTGTTACTACTATGTAAAAGGAAGGAGAAGAGAATGGTGCTGGACTGAGGAGGACAAAGACAGACACATTCCATAAGGCTGGCAGGGGCAAGTCCATAAGACATTGTAATAAACAAAATGGCCAATTGTGTAATGAATATTGAAGTGAGTGAGGAAGCAGTGAAGGTGTCTGAGGGGTTGATTCAGTTCAAAGAGTACTAACTCAGATGCCAAGGAATGTGCTTTAAATGTCTCTTTTTTAAACAATTGCACTGCTTTATTTCACTGTTATATAAAGCATGTTACAAAAGACAGGAAATGTCATATTATGAAGATTCACACTGGCATTATCTAAAGTGGAGCAAATGAAGGACTAGGTGGGGAAGATATATACATTAAACTGTGTAGACCTTTAACAACACACGGTGGAGTTCCAGAGGAGGAGTACAAAGGAGTCGGTTTAATTTTTTTAAATAAGGCTCAGCTTCCAAAACTTTGAGAAACTCTGGACCTAGGATGATCCCCATGTTCTAACATAAGATGCCTGGACTGAGATGTATGGTGACCTCTGTGGATTAATTTCCCTTCCTCTTCCTCAATGATTTCCCATACCTTTTGTTTCTACTCTTCAAAGTGAACTTGTAAAAATGGCATGAGTGTGATTGTCTCTCCCAGATCAAATATATTATATTTACAAGAAAACAAATTTGTTTTCTAAGCGCCACCCATGCAAACTTACTGACATAGGAGATCCGTGTGGGGACAGTCTGAAAGTCAGTGTAGACAGGTGTAAAGTGCAGAAGTAGGACTCAGAGCCCCTGAGATGTCAGCACTTTCAGTAGTGGTGCCAGGGCCGGCTTTAGGAAGTGCGGGGCCCGATTCGAATACCTGGCGGTGGTCCGGGTCTTCAGCGGCACTTCGGCAGCAGGTCTTTCACTCGCTCCGGGTCTTCCACGGCACTGAAGGACCCGCTGCCGAAGTGCTGCCGAAGACCTGGACCGCTGCCGGGTGAGTAAAAATTAAAAAGGCGCCTAAATTAGGCGCTCTTCTGTAGGGCGTGGGGCCCTCTTAGGTGCGGGCGCGGGGCCAGATTCGGGGGAATCGGCCTAAAGCTGGCCCTAAGTGGTGCTGTTGTGGGTCCCCCAAACACAAATGGAGAGATCCAAACTACGGACGCGAACTCCAGAAGAACAGCAGGAGAGGCTAGGCCAAAGAAGGCTGGGTCCCCCCAAAGCAGGTGGGTGATTCCACTGCTTTGCCTAATCACTCAGCTTGGAGGGGGCAGGTGTCCATGCTTGAAGCAGCTTGCACCCATCTCCCCAGTCACATTGTGGCAGGAGGGCAGGCTAAAAGCTAGACGGAGCCTGCCCTACTGCAGGGCTAGAACTACCACTCCCAGCATGCACCGCGTGGCGGCAGGAACTACCACGCCCAGCAGGCATCGCGCGGTGGGCCTGGTCGGAGTTCTCGCGAGGTTTCCCTTGAATCGGTAGGCGGGAGGGAGAGCTGCCCGGTGTCGTTGGGCAGGGCTGGGCTCGCGCGGACGGAACCGAATTCAGAGCTTCGCACCTCCCCTTGGGGTGTGAGGAACCCGGCAAGTAGGTATCGGGGCCGCCATCCCCAGGGAGGTGGGGCCAGCCATGGGGGTGTCCGGAGGGGACCACCAGTGCCCCCCGGGGGTGTGTGGGTGTTCGGAGAGGAACACCAGTGGCCTGGCGAGCGGGGGGTGTTCGGAGGGGACCACCAGTGCCCCCCGGGGGGGGGTGTTCGGAGGGGACCACCAGTGCCCCCCGGGGGGGGGGGTGTTCGGAGGGGACCACCAGTGACCCGGGGGAGGGGTGTTCGGAGGGGACCACCAGTGACCCGGGGGAGGGGTGTTCGGAGGGGACCACCAGTACCCCCGGGGGAGGGGTGTTCGGGGGGGACTACTTGCCCCGACGTGGGGGCTCTGAGGGAATCACTAGTGCCCACGAGGGGGGCTCTGTCCCCAGGCTCAGCTGGGTGGGGGGGCGGAGGGTACCACTAGTGCTTATGAGGGGAGCTCTGCCCCCAAACCCAGCCATGGGGGTGGGAGGAGGCGTTCTGAGGGGGCACCTGGGCCCGGTGACAAAGACCCCGCTGCTGTGTAAGGCTCTGTCCAGCTTTTTCCTCCCCTTGTCTATTGCAGCTTGTAGAGCCAGCATCAGTCTCCCCTTCCCCCTCCCCACCCCCCGAGTCCCTTTGGGGCAGCGCTTCCATGATACCACCCCGTCGTGGGTCTGTCCCCCCCCGTAACTGAACCCAGTGTGCTTGGCTTTGTGTTTTTGCAGCATGCCTGACACCAGGGCTTCCCCCAGGACCAGGAGCTCTACCGGAGTCAGTCAGGACTCCAGGGCAGCATCTCCCTCCATGACCCTGCGCCATAAAATGAAAGAGAGGGTCCGGCAGTCTGTGGGGAGAAAGGTACCATTGGCTCCTCTGATGTTTTGATATCACCTTGGATTGTCTGGACTCTGAACCTATGAGCACCTACATAGAAATAAAAAATGTGGTGATAAAGCAATCTTCAGTCTCCCAGACAAAGATATAACAAAAGACAATGTCTGGAAGAAGTTAGACAAATTCAGACTTGAAATAAAGTGCAGATTTTTAACTGTGAGGGTAATTAATTATTGGAACAACTTACCAAGGATAGTGGTGGATTCTCCACTATTGGAAACTTTTTAAATTGAGATTTGATCTCTTTCTACAGGATTTACTCTAGTTCAAGCAGGAATTAATTCTGGGAAGTTCTATCCCTGTGTTAAACAGGAGGTCAGACTAGCTGATCATAATGCTCCCTTGTAGCCTTAGAAGCTGTGCAATGGAGCATAACTGAGTTCACACACTGGAGCTGTAAGACATCAGTCTGTTTGCCTGCCTGAGGCAGCATTCAGGTGGTGGACTGTCTGGTTTTTAATACAAGTTGTTAAAGGGTTTAAATGAGTACAGGTGATTTGAAACAGGGTTTTCAGCTCTCTTCTGTTTTTTTCAGTAGGAGACTGATCAGTCACACCAGCTAAGCAGTTTTTCTCTTTCCAAGATACATTATCTGATAGAAGCACAGTTCTGATTGTGCAATATTCTTTCCAGCAATAAAAACTCAACTACTTGATAATGCTGCTGCTGCATCACTTTCTTTGGTAAGAGCAGAGTTCTTCAGTCTCTGCTCTGCAGATCTGCTCTCAAATATTCTGCCCTTCTTATTAATAATGTGATTTCCACTGTGCTAGCACATTGAAATCAGGGTCCCACTGTGGTAGGCCCTGTACAAACGTAAAGAGATGATCCCTGCCCTGAACAGTTTACAGTGTCTAAGGCAAGAGACAACAGCTGAGTACTGCATACAGATGGGAGAGCAGAAGGAAACAATGGTTTTAGTAAATTATTAACTAGTAAATTCTGGAGAGGCAGGAACTCAACAAAAAAAAGTAAGTTCTATGTGCCTGGATCTTCCCAATTTCACACAGCTAAGGAGAACAAAATACTTGAATCCATCATGTGGATCGGAGAGCAACATTTTTGGTCTCATTTAGCTGTTCAGCTTGGTTGTGCTTTTTTATTTTTCAGATATGGCTTTTGGGGGGATGGGGATGGGGGGGGAGGTGGCTCATGAAACGGGGACGCCCATTCATAATTAGAGCCGTGCATAATGTCTGTTTATGTCTCTTAAGTGATTTACCATGATGATGGACTGTCTTCAGTCCTAAAGTGAAATGCAAATGCTGCTAACGAGCAAATGGAGGACAGTATTTTTTGGGAACCAAAGAGATAGATACTAGGATCTCTGATCTGAGGAAAATACTCCATACAACTATGTGGTTGGAGGCTTTACCTAGATCAGTGATCTCCAAACTTTCTTTTGATCGCGCACCCTATCAGTAAAAAATTCTTGAGCACGCACCCCCTGCTGCGCCGGGTCTACCATTTTTGCCGAAGCAAAGGAAAAAAATAAATAAATAAAGCCGCTTGGACTCCCGCCCGAACTGACGAAGCGAAAAAAAAAAATGCTCCTTCTACTGCGCACCCCCAAGGATCCTCTTGTGCGCACCCCACTTTGGAGACCGCTGACCTAGATTAACTGTCACCAGACGATATGTCCTTAACACTTTTGCTTCTAAGGTTCAGGTTTGTTGGTGAAAATGAGAGCTTGAATTGGCCGTCTTTGATTTCTCCTCTAGCACTTATCTGATCCAAGGAGGCAAAGCATTTCTGACAAAACCTCCCTGCCAAAGAAGACACCAACTATTCTCCCTGATCTTGATAATGATACGCCAAGGGTGGTGCTCAGAAGAATCATCCAGACCCGTAAGTGGAAAATCCTTCTCCAGGAAGGCAGACAGCAGTGAAACAATTCTTTAAAGGATCTGGGGAGTGGGAGTTAGTTTGTAATCTTTGATTACTCTGTTGTGCAGAGGAGGAATTCAGACTATTTTGTGATTCCCTTATACAAAAAGGTAGGTATCAGTGTGTTGCAGCTGGAAGTGTCATGCCAGAAGTGTTCACTTTCAAGATAGTCTATGTTTCGCCTTTGCAAACGTGGCAGAGAATTTCTGCCATTCTATCATCTAGTATTAGAACCGCTGGACATGCATAGAAGTGTTGCCTTAGCCTTTACGGCTACACTAGAATTTTCTAAAAAACAATTAAGGCTGTCAAGCAATTAACATAATTAATCGTGATGAATCACCCAATTAAACAATAATAGTATACCCTTTATTTAAATATTTTGGATGTTTTCTACATTTTCAAATATATTGATTTCAATTACAACACAAAATACAAAGTGTACAGTGCTCACTTTGTATTTTTATTACAAAAATTTGCACTGTAAAAAAGAAACAGTATTTTTCAATTCACCTAATACAAGTACTGTAGTGCAATCTCTTTATTATGAAAGTTGAACTTACAAACGTAGAATTACGTACACAAAAAAACTGCATTCAAAAATAAAACAATGTAAAACTTTAGAGCCTACAAGTTAACTCAATCTTTCTTCTTGTTCAGCCAATCACTCAGACAAACAAGTTTGTTTACGTTTACAGGAGATAATGCTGCCTGCTTCTTGTTTACAATGTCACCTGAAAGTGAAAACAGGTGTTTGCATGGCACTCTTGTAGCCGGTGTTGCAAGGTATTTACGTATCTGATGTGCTAAAGATTCATATGTCCCTTCATGCTTTGCCCACCATTCCAGAGAACACGCGTCCATGCTGATGATAGGTTCTGCGTGATAACAATCCAAAGCAGTGCGGATAGACGCATGTTCATTTTCATCATCTGAGTCAGATGCCACCAGCAGACGGTTGATTTTCTTTTTTGGTGGTTCGGGTTCTGTAGTTTTCACATTGGACTGTGCTCTTTTAAGACTTCTGAAAACATGCTCCACACCTCGTCCCTCTCAGATTTTGGAAGGCACTTCAGATTCTTAAACCTTGGATCGAGTGCTGTATCTATCCTCAGAAATCTCACATTGGTACCTTCTTTGCATTTTGTCAAATCTGCAGTGAAAGTGTTCTGAAATCGAACAATGTGTGCTGTGTTGTCATCTGAGACTGCCATAATACGAAATATATGGCAGAATGCAGGTAAAACTGAGCAGGAGACATACAATTCTCCCCCAAGGAGTTCAGTCACAAATTTAATTAACGCATTATTTTTTTAATGAGTGTCATCAGCATGCAAGCATGTCCTCTGGAATGGTGGCTGATGCATGAAGGGGCATACGAATGTTTAACATACCTGGCATGTAAATACCTAGCAATGTCGGCTACAAGTGTGCCATGTGAACACCTGTTCTCATTTTCAGGTGACGTTGTAAATAAGAAGCAGGCAGCGTTATCTCCTGTAAATGTAAACAGACTTGTTTGTCTTAGCGATTGGCTGAACAAGAAGCAGGACTGAGTGGACTTGTAGGCTCTAAAGTTTTACATTGTTTTGTTTTTGAGTGCAGTTATGTAACACACAAAAATCTACATTTGTAAGTTGCACTTTACTTCAGTACTTGTATTAGGTGAATTGAAAAATACTATTTGTTTATCATTTTTACAGTGGAAATATTAGTAATAAAAATAATAGTATAAAGTGAGCACTGTACACTTTGTATTCTGTGTTGGAAATTGAAATCAAATATTTGAAAATGTAGAAAAACATCCAAAATATGTAATAAACGTCCATTGGTATTCTAGTGTTTAACTGTGATTCATTTTTTAATCGCGTGAGTGAACCGCAATTAATCGACAGCCCGACAAATTTTCCACTACTGTCAACTTTGGATCAGGTGCACTAGACTATGGGTTGTCAGCTGCTGCCTGCATGTTCGTTTGTTTGTTTTAACGCTACTAATCCTAATGAAACCTAGCCAGTAGAAAGCCTTGCTGCAAAATTAATTGTGAGCTTGCCATGGAGTATGCAGGTCTTGCTTGGGGAGAACCGATTGGCAGCTACTATCTTGCCTCCACTGTGGCATCCTAGGCAGTGAATAAATATTTCATCCTAGTTTAGAAATAGGAAGAAGTTAACCCGACGAAGCAGTGGGGTACCCGTCATTGCACTGCCATATTAACTTCCTTACTAGTTTAATTTGTGGAAACAAAGTACTCTCTGTTGACAGAGCCACAAGTTTCCCCTCTGGTTCCTAAAATGAGTGAGACCAAAGAACCTGAAGAGCCTGGATCACAGCCTCCATCTGAGAGAATTTCCAGTGGGTAAGTAGTTTCCTGTCAACTTGTTAAGTATGGACAGAGTTCCAGCTTCCGTTGGTGGTGGTGGTGGGGGGAACTGGGGTTTCTTGACCTGATCTGATTTAAATGGCCAGAGTTTCAATGTACTGCACAAACGCTTCAAAAATATTGGTGTAAATGTCTTTAATACATTAGCCTTAAATCCCTGGAGATGTGATTCTTTAGAATAAAGGTAGAAAAGATATGGGAGAAAAGGGGCTGTCCCATCCCAGTCCAGTATAACTAATTGACATGCTTTATTTCTTCATTTCCTTATTACTTAGTTGGTTTGTGTCTGGGAATTTGCCTAGAACATGTCAGTAGTGATCATGAAGGTTTCACACAGATTGGCCAAAAAAAAAATAAAAAAATATCTCCTTGCAAGTTTCCCTTTGGGCCAGATTGGCTCAGGAGGTGCTCATCCTGCAAAGGGCAGGGAGCTCTAAAAGACCACCTCGTTCCTGGCAATGGCATGCGGTAGATGAAGGTTTTAAATGCAGATGACTACTTGAAAGAGAATCAGGAGACCTAAACCACCTCTTTTTATTGTTTTGTTTGTGTTTTCTCCTTGGTTAGCTGGTATGAGGTCAAAACATGGTCAGACTATTAGCTGTCTGCTTATCCAGATGCCTCATCTTAACATTAGGTGTAATTTTATACTTCTAACTTAGACATTCATTTATTCACCAAAAAAAATTATTTACATATACAAAAAAATGCCTTTTTCAGCTCTAGATACTCCTCTTAACAAATAAAAAATACCCAACCATCATCCAATCTGTTAAAACTGTTCCTGTTGAGAATGAAAAGGATACAATCATCTTACAAATTTCACTTCTGTCTGAAAACTTTTTACATACTATTGTTACAGGAAACAGCTAAGATCACTGCAACTGGTTGATAAGGGAGAAAATTCATTTTTCAGCATTTTGTGTTTAATCACTTTCATTGTTTCCCTTGTATATTCATTTCCCCCTGTTTGTGTGGGTTATTCACAAAACAGGGAAAGAAACTGTTTAAAAAATGAAAATGTGATTGCAAAACCACAAAAATTGGCAGGGGAGTTGGGCAGGTGCAGCTCTAGGAACTACTAACTAGTCTCCTAAAATAAACATATTTAGGCTTGTGATTGCAGGATGCAGGCTGAAATGAACTCTTCAATAAGTAACTGCTAGACACTGCATTGCTTCTGACATTGTAACTATATAGTAACAAGACCATTGTATCTGGGCACTGATGCAAAATGCTATCTGAGAAGATTACTTACTGTGCTGATTAAGCAAATCATGACTTCTAGGGTGTTTTCCCCCCACAATCAGTCATGGTCTTGAATCTACTTAGCAAAGTTCCTCCATCTACTTTTGTAAACTTGACTGTATGCCCAGTGTAGTGGAAAATGGAGGAGTGACTTAAGGTTTTTAAAGAGACTTGGTGGGGGAGGTAATTTTTTTGTTTGTTTTTTATTGGACCAACTTCTGTTGGTGAGATAGACCAGCTTTTGAGCTTACACAGAGCTGTCATTAATTGTTACTGCAGAGTAAAGAATATTTTGCTCAAAATAATGACCCAGTAACTGTTTCCATTTTTTCTATAAATCTGAATTTTCTTGCAATGACAAATAACCTACCTTAAAGGTGACCTGCAGAGTATTTTTGAGCAAGTGGGTCTGTGCACCTTTTTCTTTCTTTATGATGGAGAAAGAAACCATGAGAAGGCTTTTCTTTCCCTGGTTTTGATGGTGGAGTTCTTGGAAGTCTCAGACAATGTCTATTGTCAGCTCTTGTATCTTAACCAAAGGGAAGGAGTTGTTGGATCTTTGAGAGACTTCGTTTGTCAAAATATTAACTTTCGTTGAGATTAAATAGTTGTAAACAAAGTTTTAAGTTGTCTGGCTAAAAAATCCCTTCTGTCCATTGCTCACCTTTCGTTTTCTTGGCACTTGTTACTGTTTTTTCAGTTGCCCTACAGCCTTCCAGAGCAGTTGTGAAAAACAAGCAGACACTTCTTTTCTAACCAGTCTTTCGGGTTTTTTCCTGTCATAAAGAAGCAAAAAAGGACATCAGCCCATTTTTTCTCCTTTGCAGGTGTCCTTTAATAATAATAATAATTAATACTTAATAATGATAATAATTAATGCTTGCCTTAAACTTGTAACAAAAGCAGTGAAAAACAGATGCACTTCTGACCTTCCCCAGCAGATGTCACTGTGGGGGGGGAACAACACATGGAAATGTTAATAAATTACAACTGAATGGTGTGTAGGCACTTTTCTTCCCTCAGGGGATGCCAAACTACACATGTCCGGCAAGCCTGCTGTTCCCATTGCGGAGTAACCTACTGACTGATCTGCTCCAGTCCCACTGGCCTAGGTGCAGAGGGCTGAGAAGGGGGTGCAGCAGGGCCGAAAGGAGCGTTCTATTGTCCTGTAGCTATGGAGCTGTGCGGATCCAACACACTGTAACATAGTGGGGATGGGCAATGGACTGGAATAAGATTGCTGAAGATCTTGCTGCCTCAGCAGTGTTGGGATTTGAACGGTTTCCATCCCCTGAGATCCTCTCCACCATCACTGCATTGCCCCTCCCCCAGCTCAGCTTCACCTTGCTCCCTTTCCCACTCTAACATCTCCCTTCAAGCTTCTGTGCCCCTTTGCAGGTTCGAGTCAAGCTTTGCTCTCACATGAGAAGGCTCTTGCCAGCATGGAGGGTAAAATAGGACAATTTTTTTACATCTTCTTTCCTGCTAGCTTTCTGCTCCTGGCCCAAATCCCTGACTAGAGAAGCATCTTTCTCCTGTTCTCCTATATTCAAGCATCCTTTATGATGTTTCTTGATGACGCCTTCCTATTTACCAAGCTGTACAGCGATAAATGTTCATTGCCATCTCTTGTTCTTATGGGGGGAGAATTCTGAAACCGGGTTGAGTCTGATCTGATCCTTCATTTTTTGCCTCAAGTTCACAGAACCCTTAATTGAAAACGTGTTTGGATCTCTTTTGCTCTCCTCCTTGAAATCTGCTTTGGCTGGTAAGACAAATGAGTGGCACCTTCTTGTATTTGCTGAGCCCATCTTTGCTTAGTTCCTCATTTCTGCTGCTCCAAAAGGTAGGAAACAGAAATAAATGTTACTGCTGCTACAGCCCAGGGGCAAGTCTTGGGGAGCTGAGCGTACCTGGATGATAACACTAGAATGTTGGCCTGCACTAAAACCTTGACTTGTTTGTTTTGGTAGCCTGGAAATGCATCTGCCAGACTTTGTTCCTGAGGGCACAGTTATCACTGCATTACACATGAGTAGGAAGAAAAAGAAATTCAGCATTTCTGACTTTGAGAGAGGAGCAGATGAGCGACTTCCTCGAAACCTTGGTAAGGCAGAATCGGTGAACTCCTTTCTTGACTCTTTACTCCAAGGTTTTCAGGGAGCTTCAAAAGAGCTTTCTTGAACTCCACAGCTGCAGTAGGTCAGCTCTGAGCAGCTTCTCTGTTCAGCAGTTCTGCACCAGGAAGCAGTGTGTGTTGCAAGTACAAAAGGGGCGCTCTGGAGGTGGGCCAAAGGTCATCTCTTTAGATTAAAAATAAACATTGTTGAGCTACTAAAACCACCCAAGTTAAAAGTAACTGGCTCCTCCCTGAGCAGCTCCTCCATTTGTGACTCTCAGGATGGCTTTCCAAGTTGGTATTCTTCCACTTTGAATTCTAAATTTTAGCTTAACAAAGAGAAGGTTAAGAGGCAACTTGATTACAGTCTATAAGTACCTACGTGGGGAACAGCAGTTTGATAATAGAGGGCTCTTCACTCTACTAGACAATGGCTGGAAGTTGAAGCTAGACAAATTCACACTTGAAATAAGATGTAAATTTTTAACAGTGAGGGTAATTAATCATTGGAACAACTTATCAAAGGTTGTGGTGGATTCTCCATCACTGGAAATCTTTAAATCAAGATTTGATGTCTTTCTATAAAATATGCTCTAGTTCAAACAGGAATCCATTCAGGGAAGTCCTATGGTATGTGTTATACAGGAGGTCAGACTAGATGATCACAGTGATGTCTTGTGGCCTTAGAATATTAGAATCTATAAAAGTTCACACTTTGCAGCTCTACCAAAAGCCAAATTGGCCTTCTTTCTCCTGGGGCTGCATGGACAAGGGGCAGCTTTTAGTAACTACTTTACTTGGGACTGTGGTGTATTTAGATTTCAAATATGCTCCCAAAGTCTCCAGACGCCTCTTTATTACCTGGGAGAGACAGGATCACAGAAGGGCGGTTGTGATGAGCCTAAAATTCTAATATAGTGTGACTAATAACATAAATGGGGTTAATATTACTGAATGAGGTAGCTTCTCTTGCATTAAGCTGTCTTTTGTATCAACAGTCTATTGCCCTTTCAGAGAACTAGCCACTAACCTGTTAATAAGTAGCATTGCAATTCAGAATAGGAATCGTGAAGCTGTCATTTTATTTTCCTAAAACAAACTGAAAATTAGTGAAATACAGGAAAACCACTGAATATTTTTCTGTGTTATTTCTGCCCGACTCATGGTGCCTTTAATATGAGGCAGTGGATGTAACATACTAGCTTTGCTCTTGGGGAATCGTAGTGTAACCAGCCCTGGAAGGTGGAGAATGGATAAGATTGTTCCCTCGAACTAGTAATATCTGTACAGGTTGTGCCATACTCAGCTAATATATGCCTCAAACTTTTTTCAGCCCAGCCAGCGTTGGACAACTCTTCTCTGACAAGGTGAGTTAAACCACAAAGGCCTTTGCTTTTGACTAGCATGACTACAACTGCTCTGATTCATCAAACCTTCTCTAGCTGGGAGGAGCAGGCAGGATGGGCCAGTACATGGTCTTCAGAAGAGCTCTCTTGAACTCCACAGCCGCAGTAAGTCAGCTCTGAGCAGTCTCTCTGTTGGGCAGTTCTGCACCAGGAAGCAGAACTACCTATATCCACCCCCCCACACCCACTTTTTTCCCTGTCACAGCAACATACAATAGGACCCTGTAGGTTGAACAGTAATGATAAAACAGTTCCCTAGTTTGATACCGGGTGTTGGTGATAGTTGATTGCATACCCTCTGATATCCTGGGGTTGTGGATGAAAGGCGGTCTTTTAAATCAGTTCTGGTTTGAGTCCTCCCTCTTCATTGCCCCACACATTCAGGCTGGATCCAAATCCTGTTGGTCTTCCATTACATTTCTATGATGTGGCCTCCTCTGTCCCTACAGCTAAGCCTCATCTAGGATCCTCATCAGTTCCCATATTGATGTGGTGTCTTCTTCCCTGGCCCCTCTTGCCTTCTGCTCCAATGTTGTCATCCGTGCACAATGTAGCTATGGTCATCTTTGTCCATTACTTGGCGCACATCAGATCTTCAATCAGTTCCCTCTTTTCCACTGCATGTAGTTCAAGCTGCTTGTCCTCACCTTCGAGACTCTCCACAATGCTGCTGCCCCTACCTAGCCACTCTTATCGCATTGCCCAGTGCTCCGCCAGGGATGCCATCCATGACTGCCCTTTTCTTTGCTTCTCCCACAACCTCTGCGTTTTCTTCCATGCTGCTTATGCCTTTGCTCCCTCCCCTTTGAGCCGAGCCTGTCCTTCTTGCCTTCAGATCTCTCCTTAAGACACGCTTTAGCTGTGATACCTGATGGAAAGGTTGCGCGACAGTCGGGTATATCTGGCCTTTATTTGTATTTATTTTAGCATTCATAATGTGTACCTCTCCTCTGCTTTGTATGTTGCTTGTCTTAGCCATTGCCCTGAAGAGTTTACAACCTGTTTCCTTGTGTGTGGACAGCCCACAGCACTGTGGACACTAACAGAAAGTCAATATTAAATGCTTTCCCAGATGTGTTCTGAAGCCTTTTTCTTCTTGTATCTTGCAGGAGGGAATCTATAAGTTTCTTTACTTTTTAAGGCTTCCCTCCTAGGTTTAAGGCTTCTTAAGTGTTAGTCTTTTTTCGGGTACATAACAGTACAGCTCTCTGTAGACTGGAAGCCGTAAAACATGTCACAATCATGCTGATTCACCTGAAATATGTAGCTTAATGTTAGATAATCTATTGTATGTTAAACTATTTTGCTAAAGCAGACTGGTGTCAGATTATTTAAATTGCCCAAATGTGTTTCCACTATTTTTATGCAGTTAAGGGGAAGAGGTGAGTTGTGTGCTGGAGATCACAGTTAAAATGGTTCTTAATTCTTGTTCTGCACCAGCTGTGGAAGGCACAAATAATTTAAAATATTAAACCTCAGGGAATTTCCTACACTCCCCTCTGTCCACTAAGGGTTCATGTCAACTTTGGTTTTAGAATGCATCCCATACCTTCCTGGTGGAGCCCTTTTCTGAAGGTGCTTGTTGCTGGCTAACCCTTGTGACATTGGACAGTATGGCACATACTAGCTGGAGGCATAGAGAAAGACCTCAAACTACTGAATCCCCTCTTGAGGGATCTCCAGTACCAAAAGGAATTAGGAGGAGAGGAGTAGGGAACTCGGTTGCTCAGCAAGCAAAGTCACAACTGTGACAGAAATGGAGCTGATACATAATGTTGTGAATACTGCAGGAGCTGCCAGATGAGACTCTAGGAATATTGATGTGTAACCTAGTTATCGAGAGAGACGGTACAACTTACATTGCGATAATTATAAGACTTTCCTGCATGACTGTGTTGATCTAATTGAATAAAGCTGTGAGAAGAACAAGCAGGGAAACAAAACATTGGCTTCCCAGATAAGAGTATCTAGATATGTGCTGGAAAGATGATTATGGGGGGGTTGCAGCTGTTAGCTTATAAGAGCCTCTGTCTTGTCTCCTGTTTACAAATCTTGTTCTGCAGTGCTGAGAACTAGAGAGCAAATGACTAAAGAGTTAAAAAGCCTTTTGGGGGTGGGGAGGGGTTCACTTGCATGCAGCTGTCTAAGCTGACAAGCTGGTATGGACAGGCTCTGTGGAGGAGTCTGAAGGAACTGAGCCCCACAGATCCAGGGAATTCAGCCTTAGGGAAGAACTAGATATACATGCAATCTGCTTTGTTTTCAAGATACATCTTCTCTGAACTATTATTCTAAAACGATACTTTAGTACAAGAAGGTAGTTAGGTTACTCAATACCATTGTCATTGTTCTGCAGGGACTAGAACTGCAGGGTATGAGCCTACAAAATTATGTTGACCTAACTTGTGTTGGCATACAGCCACCGCACTTATATCACATGTGTGTGTGTGTGCACATACGTACGTACATGTACACTTGGCTCCTTGGATCAGCAGTGTGTCTCCTCACTAGTAGCACTTTATCGATTGTATTACCATTATAGGGCATTGTGGGACGGTTCCTGAAAGCCAATAACAGTCAACATAAGCAACGCAGTGTCTAAACTCATGCTGGGTTGATCTAATTACATCGACTGTGACTCTACCCTGCTCAGGGAGGTGGTGTTATTAAATTGGCATAGAGGCACTTACATTGGTGGGATCCAAATTTAAGTGAAGACACTTGCACGGCGAGGTCAACGCAAGGCCGCTTATGTTGACCTAACCCTGTAGAGAATCTCCTCAAGTTAACACAATGTTTAAAGTCCCATTCTTTGGCTAGTGGCAAAAGTGATCTGGGATGGGAGTGGGAAACGGTAGGTCTGGAGCGGTGTTACACTCTTTCTCCCTTTTCAGGTCTCTTCAGATCTCTCTTGCTACCCCGGTACCACCAGAGTCTGTTGAAAAAAGAGGCTTAATCCGCAGGCCAAAGAATCGCAAAACTGTCAATGTGGAGGCTTTCGAAGGAGGCGTGGAGCAGAATTTGTTGCAGATAAAAGGCAGTGGGTGTTGACTGTTGTTTCTCCTGTTTTGGGTGGGGAGGGTGTTGTGTGGAGAAGCAGATGGCTAGGGTTTTAGGATTTACAGTGACATGGAAGTGATCCTAAACATGAAGTTGAGAGGGGCACAAACCTCCTTCTAGCTATTCTGGTGACTCAACCTGTCCTTGGTGCCTGAGCCTCCTTCTCTCAGTATCACTGGTCTGAGTCTACTTACATCCTGCTAATTAGCAGCCGTCACTGCCTAAACAGGAGTCAGGAGCCTGAGGTGGTTCTGAATCCATGCTTCCTGTTTGGCATCTCCTTAGTGAGACTGGGCCTTAGGAGACCTGGGACTGAGGGAGGAGGTGGTGAGAACTAAAGTGTAGTGACTGACTGATTTCAGTCACATCTAGCCATCGCTACAGAGCCGCTCTGTACTGAGCCTGCGGTCATTGTGTCTCCATGGTGTTCCCTCGCTGCTGGGAAGTGCTGCCTACCACCTATCGTTTCACCTCCTTTCTGCTCACGACGAAACTATACAGGTAAAATGCAGCTGCTGGAACTGAGGTCTCTGGGAGCACAGGCCCTTGTAGTCCTCTACCCCAGCAGCTGGGATCTTCCAGAGTAATGGGGTAGGGTGGGAAGTGCGCAGGAGAACTCACATGGCAATTTGAAGATCTTGTAGCCAATTTGAGACAATAATTTCGCTGTGTTTCAAATTAAAGATCTCTGTTGTCAGTGTGTCAACCCTTTAGTCAACTTAACTGTCACCTGCACAGGGTTTTAAGAAATAAACAGGGCTCGTGCTCCCTCTCTGCCGCTTCATGCTGGAGAAAGAAGGCCTGGAAGGGTTTTCAGTAAACATTTTCCTGCTTGTTTTTTACTTTTAGAAATTTCAGGACTGTCAGCTCACCCCCTCCCCTAGCTTTGTCAGAGGGACTTTTAGGGCTCTCAGAGCTCTGGTACTGGAGCTGCCCACCCTTTAGGATGTCAAATCTTTAGCAAAGATGTTGTTTTCCGTAATGTGTACTAGTCATTGAAGTTCAATAGGTGTTGACAAAGCCAGAGTTTTAAACAGTCTTGAGTAAACATCTTTCTCTCTTGGGACATTGTTGTTCCATTAGTTCTCCATCTTCCATCAAAAAGAAACAGAAAAAGGGCACAAGGCTAATGTTCCTTTTCTATAAAGGTATAAAAAATAAAGATCTCACTAGGTGGATATACATCATTTGAAAAAGCCCAAGTAAAGAAAAGGACACTCTGCAAGTAGGCTCATCACTAAACTCGCTCCCCGCAATCAGGCAGTCGTCATTATACGTGAGTCTGGTGCAGCACTCATGAGGTAATACGTGCATATGTTAGAGTATTTTAATGTCAGTGTGAATTTTGTCTGAGCTGCCTGGAACGCCCAAGTTATTTCACTGCACCCCGTCCCTGTACCGACTGGGGCTCTGTTAAAGAGGTCAGAGCCAGGTGTGCTCTAGACAGACTCAGCAGCACTGCGGCTTGTGAAAGTGATGTGTGTTGGGGATCCTAAGTTTAATCAACTCCAGTTTTAAAACCATCCCTGCTCTGGGAGTGTAACACTTGCATTGTGCTCCAGGTGCTCTGGCTCTGTCAGACCAGTGGAGGAAGGAAATCCCATAATTTGGGGGCTCTCCACTGAGCAGGACCTGTCTCCAGCCCAGGAATGTTCAAATCTAGGGATTGTTGGGAAGGGTGCCCCAGCTGCCTTCATGATCTATCTGATAAAATGCTAGTCGCCACAGGCTGTCTACATTTGAAGCTAGGGGTGTGATTTGCAGCTTGAGTAGATGTTACTCGCATTAGGTTTTCTTGTGCTCGCACACTAGAAATAGCAGTATAGCTGTGGGAGCACAGGCAGTGGCATAGGATAGCCACCCTATGTAGGTACCCATGGGGTCCAGCTGGGTTTGTAGTTGGGGTGGCTAGCTCATGCTGTCGCAGCCCAAACTATTGTGGCTATACTGGTAGTTTTAGCTGAGCTAGCGCAAGTATGTCTACTTGAGCGGGAAATCACACCTCCAACTCCAAGGGTAGACATCGCCTTAGTGTGCTTTTGTGGAACGAAAGAGGTGGCCAGAATCCAAAGTATTTCAGAGCTTTATAAATAGCCACCCCTTGAGTGGCACCCAGAAGCTAGCACAGTCCTTGGCAAAGTGGTGTTACGTGCTCTTGATGGCTAGTACTATCAAATGAGTGGGCAGCCCCACTGTTCCACAGCAGACAGTTAGCCAGGGCTCAGGACAGACTGAGGAATGCAGACCTGGCAAAGACCCCAGAATGCAGAGACTGCCTGACTTTTATTGACAACAGAACTGAGCAGATCTCTACACTTGTATCATTCTGCAGAAGATGCCTTGTTGAGCTACTATTGAATTCTCTTGTCCTTCCAAACATCTCTCTCTCACTGAGCTTTTTTATCTCCTGGCTCTCCCTGGGGATTTCTGCTTTAATGGATGTCTTCCTGGTCAGAGTTCCCAATAGGAACCATTACTGCACTGAAGTCTCTGGCAATGCCACAACAGCTCTGCACATCCATTGTGTTGTCCTCAAAGCCCCCATGAGGGTGGAACCAACAATTCTCCCCTCTCTAGGCTAGAGATTGTTATAACTCTGATCTGATTTGTTCTACTTGCAGATTGGTTTTGCAAGTCTCCTTTCTGTCCTATAATTGCTCTTGGCCCTAAGCAATTCAAGTGCATGAAGGACCTGTTCATATGGGCCCGCGGCAGATGGGGAACTCCATGAGAACTTTTCAGTAGCTACTGGCAGAATGAAGTCTCCCAGTAATTCTTTGGGTGCCCTGGGGTTTGGAGAGCGATGTCTGCATTGTTCTGCTGTTCTTATCCAGAATGCTATGGGTTGGTGTAGAAAGCACATGTCCTTGTGACTGGCATTAAACTGCTATAAAGGCTTATGAATTGACATCAAGGGCAGGGCAAGAGTTTTGAGTTAATGACTCTGTATGCATGTCCTGCTAATGTCTTTACTTTCCTAGGGCCCTGAATGATTCTGCAGATTAAACTTATTTTAAAAATTTCTAACCAGCACAAAATTATCTGGCGGAGTCGCAAGCAACATCCATGATTGGAATGACCATGGGGACGAGTGATACTGAAATCATCCTCAGCAACACGGAGCTCTTTGCTCAGCCGCAGCTCGGTGAACAAAGCCAAGCAGGGTTTTCTGCTCCTGAACAAAAGCTCTTGAAAGGAAAAATTCCAGTGCAAGGGAGAAAGGCTTCTAATGCAGCTACTGAGGAGGGCATGCTGTCTGACGTGGATGCCGAGGAGGGCATGACACAGAGACTTCAGAAGAAGGACTTGGCCCGGGATCCTGAACACACTGACCAGATGACCACTGAGTCTCGGGGACGGGCCGTGAGCCTGAGCTCAGAGCAGCGAGAACGTACCCGAGGGAGCAGTTATGCAGAGCAACTTCCTGGAGCAGAAGAGCGGGTGGCTGGTGTTGAACACCGTAGGAGTCAAAGAGAGTTGAGCTGGGACCTGCTGTGTAAGCTGCTTCCCCTATAATCAAAGAGTGGCCATTGCAAACTAGCTTGCTGGATACATTAATCACACCTGAGCCTGGCACTTTGCCAGGTCCACCCTGTGGCCTAAAGCCCTCCAGGGGAAGAGAGTCCCCTGTCCTCCCCATTGTTATGTCTACACAACAACTAGATGGCCGGGGCCGGCCTGTTCCAGCCAACTTGGACTCGTGGGGCTTGGGCTGCGGGGCTGTTTCATTGCTGTGTAGACGTTTTGGCTTGGGCTGTAACCTGGGCTCTAGGACCCTGCGAGATGGGACAGTCAGACAGCAACGAAACCGCCCCGGAGCCCAAGCCCTGCAAGGCTGAGTCAGCTGACCCAGGTTTTTCTTGGCTGTGTAGACAAACCCTTCGTTGTCACCATCTCCCCTCCCCTTCCCTGCCTAGCCCAAGTTCTCCCACCATTGGGAGACCACTGCTGGCATGGGCTTTGCTCCCACTTTCTTGTGCAGGCACTGCCAGGGGATCCCTGCCCCCACTGAGCAGAAGTTTCTTTAGGACCAACTCTGGTTGGTGAGTTTTGTTTCTGCCGTGGGGTCCCCCCCCATCACAGGGGGAGGAAGACCTCCTCCCTGGTCATTTGGCGAGAAAGCAATGCCCTGCTTGACCCCATCTTTATCCCTGGCCAGTCTCCAGAAGCGTGCAGGAATTGGGGTCTCCCTGGCAAGTGGGTCTCCCCACCAAAATACAGCAAAGGAGAATTATGGAGGCAAGCTGGAGTTGGAGGGGTGTCTGGGGCTACAGGCTGGGCCTGGGACAGGAGAACAAACAAGATTGGATGTTTTTCTAAAAGATCTGCTCTAGGAATTATTTTGGGGGGTGTTCTATGGCCTCTGCTGTACAGAAGGTCAGACCAGATGATCACAATGATCCCTTCTGGCCTTGGAATTGATGAATGTATGAAAAAAGTCTTCTCTCCTCTCCTCACCTGGAAGTTAGGGGTCTTCCCCGCCCAGGATTTTATCTACTGCTTTTGTTTCTAGTTCATGGTAGGAAAGCCCTGTTCTAGACCAGCTCTGTATCGAGGGTCTAGTTTGAAATTGGTCTGAGCATAGACCATTGTTCAAGTCCACGCTTAGATTTGCGACATTCATTGTGCTGGTCTGATCTCTTCCATTTTCATCCCAGTTACACGTTCTATGAATTGTTTATTTAAACCTGGCCCTGACTCTGGGATATTTACAGGTGGGCACAGTTTCATTCATAGAATCATAGACTATCAGGGCTGGAAGGGACCTCAGGAAGTCATCTAGTCCCACCCCTTGCTCAAAGCAGGACCAATCCCCAACTAAATCATCCCAGCTGTCAAGGACCTAGAGAGCTGCCAGCTTAACACCTGGGCTTTATGGGAGGCTGAGTAGGAACTCCATTCTGGGCAGGAACTAACACTGATGGCTGACATGTCTGTGAGTGCACCTGCTGCCTTGACAGAGATTGAGGCAGGGTTGCAGTGCTAAGGAGGGGCCGGCAGCATCCTTTTCCTGCTTACCTTCCTGCCTTGCTGCATCAGGGTCACCATCTGAAATGGTCAATAGCTTTGCACAGCTCTTCCTGCAAACCACACAGGATTGTGATTAAAAGACAGAGCCCTGGGACTATCCTGGCATTTTTTACACTCACTTCCCATCTTACGACTTTTGTCAGGAGGCCAGATGTGACATTTCCTCGAGGTTCGATCAGTATTTAAGCACAGCCAGTACACGGTGCTGTACCGAACAGCTGTGGAGAGAGTTCCCTGTCCTGTGAAGCTTCCAATTTCCCTATAGCACAGCATCCTGGAGAAACAGGCCAATAATGTTCCAACTCTGGAGGGTTCTCACTCGTGAGCTTGGGGGAAGAAATTAGTTTGGGGGACGGATATGAATGAAGAGAGGGAGGGAACTTTGGGCCAAACTGGCAGCCTAGAGGAAGGTGTGAGAGAATCTAAGGGAAAGGTGTGTGAGGATTGGGTTGAGCAAAGGGAACGAGAGGAGGAGAAGAAAGGGAGCACGTCCTAAGGGCACTGGTGTTTGTGTTCCATTAATATCAAAGGCTGATGATGCAGTCTAGTTCTGCTGCTGCTAGAATATAGCTAATGCTGCTAATGCACCAGGTGGCTCTCTGAAGCAGGGGCTGAGAAAAGCCAGCTGTGAAGGTCTCTTTCAAACCCACTTCCTAATGCACAGTGCGAACTCTGAACTGTCCTGAGTCAAGTGAGGGCAACTCATGCAAACTCTTCCCTTGGCGTCTGGTTATGTTTCATACTTGCCACAAGTGCCACAATAAATGTTATAAAGATACATTTGGGACAGAGCTTCTGTGTTAACCTAACTGTATGAATGTCTAGCTTCTGACAGACCAAGCTCCTCACCGCCAGCTGCCTCCAGGAGTCTGAGCAGACGTTTGGATACCCTGCCTGCTCTACAGCCTGTGAACTCCAGCAGGCCATCAGTGAGAGAAACTGTCGCCAATATAATTGAGAAGCTGGATGACGCAGAGGAGAGCGAAGAGGTGGCTGATGTGGAGCAGGAAATGGAGGATGACAGTGCTGAGCAGGAAGGGGCCGCCGGTGAGGGTAAGAAGCGCTTTCAGGGCAGTGACAGAAGGCAACTGAGTGCACTGCTCTGGTGCAAACCAGTGGGCAGCAGGAGTCTTGGTTGGCAAAACATGACCTTGTCCCCCAGCAGGTTCTGGAGATAATCTCTTCCAAGTAACCTCCAAGGGATGGCTGGTCAGGCTCTCTAAAGGGAGGGTCAGGCTGGCTGCCATGCTCAATTGCCTGTTCTTGTTTCACACACACTGACTGACAGTGGAATACGTTTTCTGTTCACCTGCTCTTGGCAGGTCTGTACAACTACTGTATGTATATGAACAGACAGCCCCGGAGAGAGGTGGATAACTTCCTTCCTGGGCAAGCCATGTTCCGGCCAAACCCATTTCCTTTGTTTGGGTGTCCCAGATATCTAACTTCGCTTCACCTTGTTAGAGAGGACCAGCTGGCCAGGATTTTGTGTTGGGCACTCCTTTTACAACAGTTCTGCAGAATTGCAGTTATCCCATGGAATGGGGGCATCCTGTGGGGTCTCTTCTCTTGTTTTCATCTCGCTCCATTTTCACCCAGGGTGCCTCTGGCAAGCACATACCTGGAAACCGAAGCTGGTACAGAATGTGGCAGCTGAATGTTAAGCGGCGTGTCCTGTGCGAAGCACATAACCCCAACACTCTGGGTTTTGCATTGGCTGCGTGTTGGACTTCTGGGTGGTGCTTAAGGTGTTGGCTTTGACTGATAAAGCCCTACATGAAAAAAGAGATTCCAGGCCAAAGACCAGCTCTGTCGCTGGGCTACACTGCCGTACTTGAGATCAGCACAGGCCGTTGATAAACCAGAGGGGCAACAGGCAGGCTGTTCTCTAGAATGAACGCTTCTCTCCTGTTGGTCTGAAATAGGGGTTCCAAGAGAGATGCACTATCTTTTTGCCCAGGCTTTTGGGAAAGGAGCAGTGTGCATCAAAGGGCGGGGATTGATAATTGGGGTGGAGGACTGTTTTTATTTCGTGGGTTTGGGAAGATGGCTGGGTTTGCCGCTGTTAGTGCTGGTGTGATGCACAAATGTGCCAAGAGTCCAGGAAAGCTGCTTGTAATGTATTGTGAACATCTAACTACACCCCTCTCCCACCACCGCAGGTCAGATGTGTCTGTCTGTCTTGCTGTCTTGTTTATATAGAGTCTTTGTTTTGAGCTGAGGTCTCTTCTTTGCCTCTTCTTAGGTTAGTTAGCACTTTATTTAGCTTTAGGCAGAGATCTGTTCTGTGTATGTTTAGGGAGCACAACAGGGATGGCATTCTGGGTAGCCAACTTATTAGTTCAATATCCCTGAATTTGCTGCCTACCAAGCTCCTGCAGACCATGTGCCGCACAGTGGTTCCTTTAAACTTAGATTCTCTTCCTTTATGTAGCAGTATGGTAGGTCATGTTGGTCCTAGGATAATAGAGAGAGAAGGTGGGTGAGCTGGTATCTTTTATTGGACCAACTTCTGTTGGTGAGAGAGAGAAGCTTGCACAGAGCTCCTCTTCAGGTCTGGGCAACGGACTCAGTGTCACAGCTGAGTACAAAGTGGAAGGGATTGTGTAGCATAAGTAATTAACACATATTTCAAGGTGAAGTGGCCCAATAACACCCCTCCAGTAATAGGGAGGAAAAGAGGGAGTTGGGGGAAGGCAGCTGGGAGGCTGCTACTGGGTTATAGATTGTGGTAATAAGCCATAAATCTAGTGTCTCCGTTCAGTCCATGATTTTTAGTGTCTAGCAAAGTTATGAATTTAAGCTCCCAGGCTTGTCATTGAAGGTGCTGTGTAGATTTCCTTTGAGAATGCGGACTCAGAGGTCAGCTATAGAGTGATCATTTGGTGAGAAGTGTCCACCACCAGACAAAGCACTTCAAGGTATTGGGTTTGGGCCTCACTGCTTCATCTTGTGCCACAGGATTGTTTAATTGTTTGTATTTCAGTAGTGCCTAGAGGCCCAAGCTGAGATCGGGCCCTTTTGTGCTTGTTGCTGTACCTATAGATACATAGTAAGAGAGAGCTCCTGCCTCAAAGAGCTTGCACTGTAGATGGACAATGGAAAGGTCTCCAAACAGAGATGGAATGACTGGCCTAGTGTCACCCAGGGAGTTTGTGCCAGAGCCCCTGTCTCCCGAGTCCCAGTTTGGTGCCTTAACCACAGACCCTTCTTCCCCTCAAGTGTTTGTTAATTATTATATGGGGTAAACTGCAGGGTAATATGGAAATTAATTACAAGAGTGGTGTGATTAAAATCTTGAGTGCAGAGTTGCACTGAACCCGGAACGCAATGGAATGTAAGGAAAAAACCTTGGAAAGTCCTTGCTTTCCTAGGCATTCCAATGGCTCAACATTGTGTTGTCCTCTAATTATATTTCCCAGCAGGAGCTCCAAAATTAGATAAAAGAACTTTCTCCATTGACAAATTTCTAAACACGATTGACAATTCTTTTTAGCTATACTGTGTGTTCTTCCCTAAGTAGCTACTTTGCTTCAGAAAACTGATTGCAGCAACTTCTTTCAGATGTATGTCCTGTTTTGATTGGTTTTTTTATCCCTGGAGAAAATGCCCTTATGTCTCGCTGCTTGCTGTTCATCTGAGGAAAAATGCTTGTTACTTCTGTGTGTCTGATCCGTAGAAGCTATGTTGTCAGTCAGGTTAGATATGAGAGGGCCTGACTTCCATTCTAAGTGGGATTTCCTGTAGTTTGCTTTCTGGGCCAGCCTGCTGTTATAAATGATTTGTTTTGACTGGATTGTAGCTGGTCATGTAAAGGTTGTTGACTTGGTGTTCTGATGTGGTGAATGTTCTTTTTGTTGCTGCTCTTTGGGAACTGACATCTCCACAAGTAGCGGATAAGGAGGAAATATCTCAGCCTCACTTAGGTTTAAAGAAATACTTGGAGCTGTCAGGCTTGGAGAGAGCTGCTCCTCTCAGCTCAGGTTCACAATAAGGATTGATCGCTTTTTGCCATGCACAAGCTGGCGTATATTTGACAATTCTCTTTAATTCCCATTGGCATTCCAGATCCCCTTCCTAAAATAACCCTTAACACCAGCATTATGGGCATCAGAAGTAAGAGATGTAAACCTGCTTCTCTCATGCTTTAGGATGCTTTAACATCTGAACTGGAATGAACATGGGACCAGCCTTTCCCTAGTTGCAAACAGCTCTTCTGATGTGAGGTATTGAAACAGGCTGGGAACTGATCTAGAAATCAACACTGAGATTCTCTCTGCCCTCTCGCTGCAGCTGTCCTGCTGGCGTCAGAATGGCCCTAGTAAGTGAGGCGGGCATTGATAGGCGGCTCAAATGCCAATCTGAACTAAAACCTCTAGTTTTATTTCTACTTCTCCATATTGGCAAGGGCTGTTCTGTGTCCTTCAGAAAGCTAGGCAGAGCAAAATGTAGCCCCTCTTCCTTCAGAATTCAACGGAGAGGAAGCCCAGTGGACTATGATGACTAAATTTTCAGTAGCGTTGTGAACTAGTTAGGGCAGTGAACTAGTTCTACTTCCAACCGTCTAACCTTGGTCAAGTAACTTAAACTCTGTGCCTCAGTTTACCTAGCAACTAAATTATTAAAAACCAGCACTATCGGCTTACACAGTGCTTTCCACACTAAAGACAGACATGTTCCTGGCGACTATTTGTCTGTCTCAAATGGGGGCTGAGGCTTAATGCGTGTGAGGACAAGCCTTGGCTGAAAGGCCTGTTAGAGTAAAGCTTGTTTATTATCTCTTACCTAGTTGTCGAGAGCCCCAGAAGTGCTAGAACCCGCAGCTCGAGCAGGCATTCTAGCGCCATGGCTGCTCAGTATCCGGCGCAATCTGGAAGGAAACTGATGAAGGAAGCTGTCGAACGAGAAGCTGAGCTGGGTGGTGGAGCTGTAATAGGAGACGTGGGGGACTCCGAGGAAGAGGAGATGACTGAGGAGGAAGCCGAAACTGAGGAGCCCGAGAGTGAAGGTAAGAACGCGCTCATGTTGGTGGTAGAAGTCAGTTGGAGGGGCTGCCCTGGGGGCCTGGCGATAGACGGTGGAAGGGTTTTGGTAATAATATTACCACCCATGTTGTCCACTAGATTCCACAGTAGAATAATGTCCAGCTAGATCTCGCTGCTGAAGAATATTCTTACTGTGATTTCTCTTGAATGAAAAGGGAATATTTCAGTGCTATTGCTATCTCCAGTAGCCTAAACCTAAGGACTTGTTAAAGGCTCAGTCCTGATCATTGGCCTGTCTCCTCCTAGTAACATCACTTATTCTTTAGGGTAGAGTTATTTGGTGTCAGATTAACCAGTGCTTTGAGTTGCCAAATCTCTTGGTTCTTGTCTAAGGCCTAAAAAATCTATCCCTGATAGTCTTAGCTGTAGGTCGCTCAGGACATATACTTTTGGTCCAGCTCCATCCAGTTACATGTGCTAGTCAAAAATGAAATGCTTCTAACATCCAACACCCTGGGTGAGCCAGGGAGCAAGAATTTGGGGCAGTAGCCAACTTGCACAAAGCTATGAAAATTCTCCTGTGTACAGAGACTGAAACTTGCATATAGGTAGACTGGTGCTGTAATGTCAGGGCAGGCTCCACAGAGATCAAAGTGGTTGGGGTTATTGAAAGGGCTGAGCCAGTCCAAGAGTATATGGGCAGAGATGGTGACCTGACGTTATCACTCTTGATTCTGCATTACACACAGCAAGAGGGGCATCTGCCTCACGACTCTCCTCTTCAGACAGCACGGACGGTTCCTCAGTCTCTCAGGAGCACTCCTGGCTGCTTTCTTGTTGAAGACGTAGTTCAGAGTGCTGGGTTCTCCACCCAACAAGTCTCTGCCTGAGACAAGCTTCAGTGTCCTGCTTGACTGGTACAAAAATCTCCCAGAATGGGGTGCACCATGGAGTGGGGGATTTGTGGGAAGGCATCCTAAAAAAAACCCTCCCCGATCTCGGCTCTCGTCACTGGCAGCTGAAGCAGTGTAGAGACGTCAGTCTGGCTGCACCAGAATGCCCACGCTAGCGCATGTTGTGCTGAGGGGCCAATGGGCTGCCACTGGTGTCAAAAGAAATGTTGTGGATGTACTTCACCATGCTACCAAGTGCACTGGCCCTTTGGGTGGCTCTGTCTGGAGTGCTGATTGGGCCAGCTCTCTAGAATGCTGTTCGCAAGAGGAGAACAGTTACGGGGGGAGGAGAGGGGTGTAACATTGGATAAAGGCGGGGACAGAAGTCGGACAAAGAGATCAAAGCCAAGCATCACCCTCCTAATCACCTGAAGACACTCTGAAGAGCCTAGCATAGTGCTGCAGTTTGCCACCCCAGGTACGGCACCCCACCCTCCAGACGCATAGGATTGCCTGCTCAGAAAGGGCTGACCCGAAGGACCTATGCCAGTCTGTGGCACTGCTCCATTCTCAGAGGGACTCTTAGCATTGCATTCAGTGTGTGGGGTGCTCAGTAGCTTTTCCCCTTCAGTAGATGACTACTGCTCAAGGCCTGTGGCAGTAGCACCCATTTTCTGCAACAGACTGTAGTATTCTAGCTGTTTGTAACCATCACTAGGTTAAATTAATACCACGTGGATCCTACAACTTCAGGCTTTCCCCAGACTGCAGAGGAAACCAGGAAGCAAGGAGTCCCACCCACTCCCCCATTCCCTCCTCAGACAGGAAGTCATGGAGTCATTGCCTCATTTCTCCACTTAACTTGCTTTTTCCTTCCTGCTCCCACTTGTGGGGGAGAAGCAGATGGAAGGTTCAAGAATGAAGCTGAAGAGGGTAGATGAGAGGGTCTGCCCCAGATGAAACTCACCTGGTGGCTGCTGCCCCTTCTGATAGAGGCAGGCTCGCAGCCCTCCAGAATCCTGGTTTGGTGTCTCACTCCCACTTCTATCGCCCTTCTATGACCTGGGCTTCAGCTGGCCGGCCCTTTCTGTGGACGTGGGTGATGCTGCTAAACTCTGCCCCTTCCAGTGGAAGGGAAGGAACTTACTCCGAGGCTTGTCCCTGGTGCAGGGAGAAGGGCGGGGTTTAACACAGAGGAACTGGAATAGTTCTGGGCTGTTGGGCGCCTCCTTGGGAACTGAGTGTAGCGGAGCCAGCTCCATATCCTGTGAAATCGCCTCTCTCCACGGCCCTGGAATACGAGTCTAGGTGTGCAGAGTTGGCCAGGCACACGGGGAGAGAGAAAGCAAGAGGAGACTGATGGATATCTCTCAGAAAGGAGAGAGGCCTTATCGCCCTAAAAGCAGGAGACTCGGCGTGGAACCACGGCTGTAGTTGCTGAGGACTCTTCTCATCCCTACTGAGAGGAAAAGAGGCTACAAGACACTTACAGTGTGGTCTGTACTGTGGAAAATGTGGCATCCCCACCCCCTTATGGGAGCATTTGCAGCAGGAACTCCAAACCTCTCAAATCCAGGGCTTAAGTATCTCGTGCTCTCTCTCCTCAGAGCTGTCCATGAAGACACCTGCATTCGTCCGTGCTAAAGCGTATAGACCATCTCCCTTGCTGTCAACCCCACGCACCCTGAAAACTGCTGCTTCCAAGTAAGTGTGAACCCACACTCCACAGTAGTCAGGCTGCCCCTGATTGTCCCCCCGCCTCTTGGAGACAGTGGCCACATGTCCATGCAATGCGCTTGGTCCCCCTCCCTGGCATCTGGGTGACTGCCTCTTCCCGGGGTGGAAGGGAAGAGGCAGTGGGGAAGAGGTAGTGGGGAAGGGGGAAGGGATAGGGCAGCAGGGGGGCTGGAGGGGACAGGGAAGCTCAAGCTATCAGGGGAAATTTCCTAGCAGTGCAATCTCTGGCTTGGGATGTGGCTGGAATAGTCTCCCAAGGGAAGGGCTAGTGTGTGACCCCTGGGTTACAACCTGGGCTGGAAGGTTTCAGAGTAGCAGCCGTGTTAGTCTGTATCCGCAAAAAGAACAGGAGTACTTGTGGCACCTTAGAGACTAACAAATTTATTAGAGCATAAGCTTTCGTGGGCTACAGCCCACTTCTTCAGATGCTCCTGTTTAGTCCATGTGCTCTGGAAAACACATGTCCAAGCATCATGTTGGGGGGAGGGGGGCATTACTGAGTCCCAGGGTTGAGTAATTCTCTGGTGATGGTCATTGAATTGCTAATTGCCATTCACTTGCTGCACAATGGCTGGTGATGGTTGTGTAACATCCACCCAGCCATTTGGTCAAGTGCCTTGTTGTTTCTGGGGAGTTTCCTTCTGGGCTACTCCCAAATTTGCAGCATATTTCAGTAACACCATACAGCACAATCTCTTAATTTCATACACTTTAATGATATACATATTTCGACAGAACAGTGGGTTTCAGCAAATCAGAACCTTTCCCATGATACCTTACCTGGCAGGCTTTATATGAACTATAAAGAATATATACAGATGATGAATAGGGGGCTTACAGAGCACAGCATGCCACTCCCCCGTGGTATAGAGCAGTGGCTCTCAAACTTTTGTCCTGGTGACCCCTTTCACATAGCCAGCCTCTGAGTGCGACCCCCCCCTTATAAATTAAAAACACTTTTTTTATATATTTAACACCATTATAAATGCTGGAGGCAAAGCGGGGTTTGGGGTGGAGGTTGAGGGCTCGCGACCCCCCATGTAATGACCTCACGACCCCCTGAGGGGTCCCAACCCCCAGTTTGAGAACCCCTGGTAGAGTGTCACAGCTAGAAACCCCAAGGCTTGGGACTTTGAAAAGGAGACTGGACAAAAATGCAGTAAGGATCATCCCTGCATTGGCAGGGAGATGGACTGAGCCAGGATGATCACAGAGGGCTTTTCCCCCTGTAACTTCTATCATTCCATCCCACTCTCCTGGGGAAAGATCTGGTGCCTGGATCCCATATTGCCTTGCACTGGAGTTGGGAATTAGTGCCCTGACGTGCAACTCCTCCTACTGGGCCAGTGTCGATTCTGCTGTTAGTACAGCTGTTTGCAGGTGCCCTTGTGTTTAGCTGAACCCTTGGACTCAGTCCCTGAGTGTATCCCGACTACACTGACACTACTCTCCTGCTGTGTGGATCCCAGTGGGCTTCTACTGTGAATTTTTGGCATGCGCACGTGGCTGCATTTATCTCAGTGTGCTGGTAGTGCTACTTCCTTGGTGTGATGATGACGTAATGCTAAGATGAATCCTGACAATAGTGCCCTGGGGTGATGGTCACTCTGTGCTGTTCATGTGGATCCTGCATTTGTGTACGCTGTGTTGTAGCCCTGTTGTTCCCAGGAAGTGAGAGACACGGTGGGTGAGGTCATAGCTTTTATTGGAGCAACTTTTGTTGGTGCGAGAGAGACACAAGCTTTGGAGCTTTCAGAGTTCTTCTTCCTGCAGAAGAGTTCTGTGAAAGCTCAGAAGCGTGTGTCTCACCAGCAGACGCTGGTCCAATAGAAGAGATGACCTCCCCCACCCTGTCTCTCTAATGTGAACAGCCTCACGCCAAAACTGGCAGAGATGCTTGGAGGAGGGGGTGGAGAGGAGCGAGCGGTGGGCAGGCGGGGGAAGGGGCGGAGTGGGAGGAGGGCAGAGCGGGGGTGGGGCCTTGGGAGGGGGTGGAGTGGGGTGGGGTCTCGGGAGGGCACCCACCAGCAAAACCAAAAGTCAGCACCTATGCTCGTGCTGGACGCTGCTCTGAACTGGGAGGGCCATGATCTGCAGGATTGGGGGCAAAGTGCCTTTCACAGAATCATAGAACTGTAGGACTGGAAAGGACCTCGAGAGGTCATCATGTCCAGCCCCTTACACTGAGGCAGGACCAAGTAAACCTAGACCGTCCCTGACGGTTTTGTCCAATCTGTTCTTAAACCTCCAGTGTTGGGATTCCACAACCTCCCTGGGAAGCCTATTGCAGAGTTTAACTCCCCTGAGAGTTAAAGCTTTCCCCAACTCTCCCTTGCTACAGATGACTCTTTGTCCTACCTTCCGTGGATCAATTGATCACTGTCCTCTTTATAACAGCCCTAAATAGCATTGAAGACTGTTATTGGGTCCCCCTCGGTGTTCTTTTCTCAAGACTACACATGCCCGCCAAGAGGAGGACCTATGCTTTCTTTTGCTCCTAATGTATTCAAATAACCGTTTCTTACAGCCTTCCGTGTCTCTTGCTAGGTGTGACTCATTTTGTGCCTTGGCCTTTCTGATTTTGTCCCCACAGGCTTGTGCTATTCTTTGTACTCCACCATAGCAACTTGTCCATGTTTCCACTTACTGTGGGATTCCTTTTTGATTTTCATTAAAGAGCTCCTGTTGGAGCCATATTGGCCTCTTACTATTCTTCTTCTTTCCTTCACATCAGGATAGTTCAGGGGTAGACAACCTATGGCACGGGTGCCGAAGGCGGCACACGAGCTGATTTTCAGTGGCACTCACACTGCCCGGGTCCTGGCCACCGGTCCGGGGGGCTCTGCATTTTAATTTAATTTTAAATGAAGCTTCTTAAACATTTAAAAAACCTTATTTACTTTACATACAACAACAGTTTAGTTCTATATTATAGACTTAGAGAGACCTTCTAAAAACGTTAAAAGTATTACTGGCACGTGAAACCTTAAATTAGAGCAGGGGTCGGCAACCTTTCAGAAGTGGTGTGCCGAGTCTTCATTTATTCACTTTAATTTAAGGTTTCACGTGCCGGTAATACATGTTAACGTTTTTTAGAAGGGGTCTCTCTCTAAGTGTATATTATATAACTAAACTATTGTTGTATGTAAAGTAAACAAGGTTTTCAAAATGTTTAAGAAGCTTCATTTCAAATTAAATTAAAATGCTGATCTCACGCCGCCAGCCTGCTCAGCCCGCTGGGTGGGGGGTTCAGGGCAGAGGGCTGGGTGTGGGGGGGGGGACTCGAGGTCAGGGCAGAGGGCTGGGGTGTGTGTGGAGGTGCAGGGCAGAAGGCTGGGTGTTGGGGGGAGGGACTCGAGGTCAGGGCAGAGGGCTGGGGTGTGTGTGGAGGTGCAGGGCACAAGGCTGGGTGTTGGGGGGAGGGACTCGAGGTCAGGGCAGAGGGTTGGGGGGTGTGGAGGTGCAGGGCACAAGGCTGGGTGTGTGTGGAGGTGCAGGGCACAAGGCTGGGTGTTGGGGGGAGGGACTCGAGGTCAGGGCAGAGGGCTGGGGGGTGTGGAGGTGCAGGGCAGAAGGTTGCGGGGCTTTCAGGGCAGAGGGGTGGGGGGTTCAGGGCAGAGGGATGGGTGTGTGTTGGGGTGGGGGGGTTCAGGGCAGAGGGGTGGGGGGTGCAGGGCAGAAGGCTGGGGTGCTCGGCTCGTGGGGGTTCTCCCAGCCCCTTGCCCTGAGCGGCTCATGGCAGGGGGCTGGGAGGGATATGCCCTGTTCCACCCCCTTCCCCCAGGCCCGTCCCTACCTCTCTCTGCCCCCTCTACGGAGCACGAGGAGGGGCTGGAACGCACCACGTTGTGCGAAGAAAGGGGGGAAGGGGGAAGCTTGGCTGACGCAGGACCAAGCTTCTGCCTCCTGCCCCCGCAGGGGACAGCGGTGGGGGCGGGGCTGAGTGGGGCGGGGGGCTGGGACCCCCCCCCCGCTCTTCCCTGCGGGGGCAGGAGGTAGAAGCTTGATCCTGCGGCAGCCAAGCTTCCCCCCTCCCACTTCTTCGCACAACATGGTGCATTCCGGCCCCTCTGCCCCCTCCTCTCACCGGGCAGGCAGCGTGCCACTCAGAATCTGCTCGCGTGCCGTGTTTGGCACACGTACCATAGGTTGCCGACCCCTGAATTAGAGTGACTAAATGAAGACTCGGCAAATCGCTTCTGAAAGGTTGCTGACCCCTGGGATAGTTTGTTGTGCCTTTAATATTGTCTCTTTGAGAAACTGCCAGCTCCCCTGGTCTTTCCCCTTAGATTTTGTTCCCATGGGACCTTACTACCAGGTCTCTGAGTTTGCTGAAATCTGCTTTTTTGAAGTCCATTGTCCTTACCCTGCTGCTCTCACTCCTTCCTTTCTTTAGAAACATGAAATTGATCATTTTGATCATAAGCCTAGCCCTGCACGGTCATTTTCATTCAAACTGCCTTCCACCTTCAGATTTGCAACCAGTTCCTCTCTTGGTCAGAATCACGTCTGAGAGGGCTGTCCCCTGGTTACTTCCTCCACCTTCTGAAACAAGTTGTCCCCAATACATTCCAAGAACTTGTGTTTTGTTATATTACTTTTCTAGCAGATATCTGGGAAGTTAAAGTCCCCCATTACTACCAGGTCTTATGTTTTGCATATTTCTGTTTGTTTTAGAAATACTTCATCCATTTCTTCCTCCTGATTTGCTGGTCTGTAGTAGACCCCTATCGTGATGTCACTCCATTTTCCCTCTTCTCCCCACCCCACCCCACCCCACCTTTATTGCCACCAGAGGCTTTCAGCTGGTCTGCTTCTCACCTCCTTCTGGACCTCAGAACAAGTGTCTATATTCTTGATGTATAATGCAACACCTCTGCCCTTTTTTCCCTGCCTCTCGTTCCTGAACAAGCTTTACCCCTCTAGACCAATATTCCAGTCATGAGATTTATCCCAAGTCAGTGATGCCAATTAAGTCATAACTTAGCTTGTGTACAGATCTCTAAGATGTTAGGCAGATTCCCTCAATGTTTCCCCTCTGACACCATTGTAATTTTCCATTCCCTCCCCTACATCTAGCCCTCTGTTAAGGTTGCCTTTTTTTATACATACCTGCCCCTTAGATCCTAGTTCAAAGCCCTCCCCACTAGGCTGGCAGTTGGTTTCCAAAGATGCTCTTCTCCGTCTTGGTCAGGTGGACCCCAACTCTTCCCAGCAGTCCTTCCCGAAACAGCATTCCATGGTCAAGGTAGCCAAAGCCCTCCCATCTACACCATGTGTGCAGCCATGCATTCATCTCCAGGATGCACGTGTCCCTACCTGGGCCCTTACCCTCAACCGAGGGGATGGACAAAAATATTGCCTGTCCCCCTGACTCCATCAACTTCACTTCCAGAGCCCAGTAGTCACTGCTGATCTGCTCAGGGTCAGACCTGGCAAGTATCATTCGTGCCCACATAGATGAGCGCATGTGGTAGTGGTCAAAGGGAATCCCAAAGCATTTCAAGCCCTGACCTTCCCCACGAGTCAGGCATCCATATCCCCATTTGACAGATGGGTATACTGAGGCACAGAGGGGCAGTAACTTGCCAAGATCACATACGATAGAACCAAGGCATCCCTTTTCCATCCTCCTACTCCAGCAGCTGCACATACTTCATTCATCTCGGGGCTGATCTGTTTCTAGCTGCCTATAGTCTCCTTTCGCACAGTCCTGCTAGAGCTCTGACCAGAGAACATGCAGATGGGAGGAAGGGCAAGGCAGATAGACATTGTGTGCAGGGTCTCTGGGAGACTGGACTGAGACTCCAGAGTCCTGGATTCTACCCTCTGCTCTGTCACTGCTGGGTGACCCTGGCCACTCACTTCCCCCCTCGATGTCTCCTTTTCCCCTTTGTAAAACGGGAGTGATGATACCGGCTAACTCTGTAACGTGCTTTGGGCTCTACAGGTGAGAAGGGCAGTAAAAGAGCTAGGTGGTAGTTTTAATAACACACACTTGGATTGGGGCGTCTGTTCCACGGTGGAAGGTTACAGTTGAGGCTCCTTCTGCAAAGCAGTACAGGACAATGTCTCAGTGTAAGAGCATCACGATACTTAAAATAAGCATCTTATGAACTGTGCTGGGGGTGGAATATCTAGGAGAAAAATGCCCCGTTTGTCATTACTGAAGATGGTCAAACTACTCCAAAGGCAATCGTGTAAGATCTAGGATTCCCTTTGGGTCTTGGTCTTCCTGCTTCCTCCATCCACTCCCCACCTGTTAACTTTTGTCAATTGGCAGAAATGTGGCTGAGTGAACCCTGAGAGGCTCTCACCTGAGTCTGCAGAGCTGGCCTACGGAGCTCCCAGCTTCACACGCTGCTGTGGAATTGGAGGCACAAATGGTGACTTGGCCCCAGAACAGTTTCTCCACATTTGTAGTCCCCCCCCCCCCCCCCCCATTGCATAGTTCTGCTGACTGTGCCTGCAAACCAGCCCCACGGATGTACATACCCAGCCCTGAAATCCTGGCCCTAGCAGTGACTCTCCCAAAGGTGCTGTAATACTGCAGGAGAGTCTCGCAAAGGGGGCGAGTTCTCTGGCTCTTCCAGCGTGCCGAGGGAGCAGAGAGAACTGTGCCTAGACCTGCCCTTCTTTGTGTCCAGGTGTGTCCTCTGCCAGAACTCTTTGTGCTCTCACTGCTCCTCTGCCCACTCTGCCTGCATGTTTGGTTTGCTTAGTGCTTTCTGATTCCCTGGCAGGTTTCCCCCAAAGCCTCCCCGGGCTCAACAGGCTGCAAAGAGAACAGCAATGGCTCCCAGGAGAAAGCGAGAGCCTGCACTACCCAGCAGCTTGGTGAAGAAGATCTTTAGCCATTATGTGAAAGTGCCAGTGGCCAGAGATGCATTTAAGGTTGTTGAGAAGTGGTGAGTAGCAGCAAACTCCTCTCCTCCCAGCCCCCGGTACCTGCCCACAGACCTGCTGTCCTGTAGCCCTTTCCAACTAAGTAGAGGAAGGCGTGGGAGGGAAGGGGCTGCCATGCAGAGACTGGGGGGGCAAACTACATTCTCCACACAGACCCGGCCTGTCCATAAGCGCTCTTGGGGCTGGTGCAGGGCTCAGCACCCCATGCTGCTGGGCAGGAGCCTTTGGTTTGGGGCCTGAGGTCTCCCTGCAAAGCAGCCATATTTGTGTTACTGGGGTGTCTTTCCTGCTAGTAGTGGTGCGGAGGGGCTGGCAGGAACCTGGCTGTGGAACATGTCCGTGAGTGTGGTGAAGGGCAGGGCTTTGGTGGTGCACAACACCCAGGAGAGCTGTTCTAACTCAGTGCAGCGGTACAGTCTACCATCTACCAATCCCCACAGCTCCGGAGCTTTCTGACCGTCCTTGGGGTGGGCCCCTCACACCTCTCTGCTCCTGGAAGGCAGTGACCTGTGCTGGGATTAGTTGCAGCGGAGATAGCCCTGCTTTGCCGACTGACTCCTCTCCTCTCCTCTCCTCTCCTCTAGCGTGGAGGTGTACTTCAGGCAGCTCAGTAACGACTTGGAGGCTTACACCATGCATGCTAGGAGGAAGACTGTGGAGGAAGCTGACCTGGAGCTCCTCATGAGAAGGTAGGGTGGAGTTTGTTCTATTATGTTGCTCACATGAAAGAGAAGTGCAAATAAGTTTGCTGGTGGGAGCATTTCAAAAGCTCCCAAGGGGTGAAGCGTCTCTCACGGACAAGTGGTTAGGGAGAGAGGGTGGGTGAAGAGGATACAACCACAACTGGCATCTTGGAGCCCCAGGCTGGGGTGGGAGCCCATTGTCAGACTAGAAACTAGTTCCCAACAGGCTTGAACATGGATCTAACCCTTTGACCAGCAAGGTGCTGATCCCCTCTCCTGCTTTTAGTCCCCTGTGGCATCCCTTGGTGTATGCTCCTGGCTGTAACGCCTTCTGGAGCTGGAGGAGAGTTTCCAGTGTTCCCTGCATCTGACACTGCCTGGGATCCTCAGAGTTAAGTCCGAATTTAGGGCAGTTCACTTGTAATATCCGTGTTCTCTGTAAATATTGGTATCCAAGGAGTGTCCAGATTCTGCCCCTGCAAGCCCAGGCCCTGCAGGAAAGGAAGAAGCTAGTTCATCCATTGTAGCTAGCCAAGGATTGCAACACTCAGCCTTGTTGTGTCTCTGTTCCTAACACAGCGCTTCGGTGGTGGCTCATGTTAAAATAACAGTTACATACAGTCTATTGCTCCGCTCAGAAGCTGCCTGAGTAGAATTTGTGAAGCGCTCAGTTTGTTCTTCAGGTTTGCACAGTTCTGTAGCTTCTTGACAAGGGTGTTTGACATCGCTTTGGGAAATGGCTAAAATCGCTGCTTACCCACGGCTCAGACAGCCCCCCGCCAATGACTGCTGCTTGGCGATTCACTTTAATCCTCGCAGCCTGTGAATACTGGGCCAAGGAGCACGCTTGCTGGCTGTTGACAGTTTGAGCATTCACTGGCTGCTGAAGCTGTTGGCAATGTCCTTGCCATGCCCAAAGCCTAGGAGAACCTTGACAAACCCTTCCTATGTTCGGAGGCTGTTGTCTAGCTAAAAAGCTGGGGTAGCTCTGAAGCCACCCAAGTCATTGTCCCTTTGTCTCTTTGAAAAGCCCCATGCTCACTCCATTCCAGTTCATTCACGGCTACAATTGCATGTGTGTCTAAAACGGGACTAACATTGGTTCTTCCGAGCTTATCGGTCAGACTCCTAGATCGGCCATTCCTGTCCCCCTGGCTGAGAAGTGTGCTCGAATTAGTGTGAACTGGCTGAGGGCCCATCAGGTGTCCCTGGCCAGTGGTGGGAACTCTGCATGTGGAGTCCTGTGTTTGCATTTCAGAATAGTTTGATGTCTGATGTACGCCGCCTCCGCTCCAGTTCAGGAATTGTTCTGGGCTCATAACTGAGAGAACAAAATGTCATCCCCCTCCCCTGGACTGGGGGAGTTGACAGCCACTTGCTGCCCTCTACAAGTAGGACACTGTGCCCAGGCCAGGTCTGTAAACAGCCTTCCTCGCATAGCCTGTTGGTCACACTAGCTAGTAGATCTGATACTCCCAAGTATTTCTGAGCATGTACAGAGCAGGTTGGGTAAGAACTCTGCTCGCTGGGACACACCCATGCTGGGTGGAAGTGTGACAGTGTCTGGCCTTCCCACAGCGCCTGTGCGGTGCTAACTGTATTTCCGATAGTAACAGTGTAAAATGTCCTCTTTTGAGCAACGCCCCAAGGGGTTTTGGGTACAAATCTTGTCAGGGTAGAAACAGTCTTATTAAATGGACCACACTGTTTTTTCTCTTTCCCCTCTCCTCTCCAATTGAAGACAAGGGCTGGTGACAGACAAGATGCCTCTACATGTGCTGATAGAGCGCCACCTTCCTCTGGAGCATAGGAAGCTACTGATTCCAGTTGCCACGAGTGGAAATAAAGTGATCCCTCACAAATAGATGTGTGCTGCCTGCGGCGTGCCTCAGGTGCCTGGGAACTTCACAACGCAGCAGAGACTGGCTTTAAGCTGCTTCGCGGTACCTGTCTGATTTCCAGTGGCGGTTGTCCATTAGAAACCTGAGTCGGTCTAAGGGTGTTGAATAGCCAGCGGAGGTTATTCTCTTGAATTGACCCTCTGAGTTCTGCCTCCTGTCACTGACGCTCACTGGATCTCCTAAATGAAGAGTGGAGCCCTCCGGCTCCCTGTGCTGTGTCCACATCACACGCCCGTGCAGACGAGCTGCTTTGTCTCCGAATGTGTAAATGTCAATAAAAGGTGGGTGTTCTGCAGCTGTGTGTTCCAAGGAACTGCTAGTCCCTTACATGGTCACCCCTTCGCTGTGCTCCTGCTCTTCATAGGAACTGGCTGGCTGCTATAAGAAGGCGTTTTCGGTGGAATCTTCATTTGATCTTGAACCCTTGCTGTACTGACAAGCAGATCTCTTGGCAGATACACTGGGGTATCCATCTAGAGCAGTGGTTTTCAAACTTTTTTCCTGGGGACCCAGTTGAAGATAATAGTTGATGCCCGCAACCCAACAGAACTGGGGATGAGGGTTTTGGGGTGTGGAAGGGGCTCAGGGCTGGGGCAGGGGGTTGGGGTGCAGGGAGGGGGTTAGGGCTCTTGGCTGGGGCCAGGGGGTTGGGGTGCAAGAGGGGCTCTGGGTTTGGGGGGGCTCAGGGCTGGGGCAGGGAGTTGGGATGCGGGAGGGGGTCAGGGCTCTGGGCTGGGGCCAGGGATGATGGGTTTGGGGTGCAGGAGGGGGCTGGGGCAGGGCATTGGGGTGCAGGAGGAGGGCAGGGCTTTTCTGGGGGTGCAGGCTCTGGGCTGGGGCCAGGGATGAGGTGTTTGGGGTGCAGGAGGGGACTCGGTTTAGGGAGGGATGGGTGTTGGGATGCGGGAAGGGGTCAGGGCTTGCCTGGGGGTGCAGGCTCTGGGGTGGGGCTGAGGATGAGGGGTTTGGGTGCAGGAAGGGGTTCCAGGTTTGGGGGGGGCTCAGGGCTAGTGCAGGGGATTGGAGTGTGGACTTACCTCTGACAGCTCCTGGTCGGGGGCGCAGCAGGGGTGCTAAGGCAGGCTTCCCGCCCGGCCTGGCACCACGGACTGCGCTGCGCCGGAAGCAGCCAGCAGCAGGTGCAGCTCCTAAGCGGAGGCGCGCAAGTGGCTCCGCGTGGCTTTCACCTGCAGGCTCCGCACCTCCACCCCCGGCCAATGGGAGTGCAGAGCCGGTGCTCGGGGTGGGGGCAGCGCGCAGAGCCCCGTGGCCCCCCTGCATAGAAGCCTGACCCGCTGCTGGCTGCTTCTGGGGCGCAGGGTGGTGTTGGAACAGGTACCTGGGCAGCACTGCGACAGGACTTTTAACGTCCCGGTCGGCGGCGCTGACTAGAGCGACCCAGTACTGGGTCACGACCCCCACTTTGAAAAACGCTGATCTACAGCACTGAGTAACTGGTGTTTCCAGCTTCTCCTAAACACAAGCAGAACCTTCATTTCCCAAGACCATTCGTAGATAGAGATGTTGCACCTGAGTAGTCACCAGGCCTTAGGACTGCTGCCCCTGGCTCCTCCCTCAGCGGTGCTGCCAGCGAGTGTGTGGGCTCTTCCGCAGCCAGCCCAACTCTTGCAGGTTCCTGGACAAGCAGGGCTTCTGGCACTGGCATGCGGGATGAGGAACGGGTCTCGTCCCATGGGGAGAGGGTGAGCCAGGGCTAAGTCCCAGCCAAGAATCTCTGTTGCTCTGTCAATGTCCTGAAGGTTAAATAAACTCCAGATTTTAGGCACAGAATGACCTTTAAAGTTATCCGATGGTAATTGGAGAGAAGAGAGAGGAAATCTACATTCGGAATATCCAGAAGCTATTTTAAACCTAGAATTATTAACATTACAAATGAATATGAAACGATCTCGTCCATTGCACTGCATGGGGTGTTAATGTCGGACTGCTCTGGACCAGGTGTGCCCCCATGTCTTCCCTAGCCCAGTACTAGGCGCTCACACCATAGCTGGGAGAGACTGATTACAATTCAGTGAAATGCTCCTGGATAGTCACTGAATTCCACCCGCTCACACCACACTCCCCATTATTCTCCTGTCAGGGGGTTTCCGGACGTCTGTGCACCCACTTCAGTAGTTTGGTTTCGAGCTACACTATGCTGTCTTGTTGCTTTCCCTGCTCGGTGTAGACTTCCTGGTGTGGAGGTGCACAGACACAATGCAGTATTCCAGGTGTAAGAGCTTGGCAGACGCATACAGCTGACCCACTACCCTAGTGCAGCTGGGCTATGGGGCCTCTGCACCCCAGATGTTTTGGGGCTGTTCTTGCTGACATTCTGCTTCATGCTTGCACCCAAGTGGTGTTTGTTACCTCAGCTAGAGCTCTCCTGCCCTTTCGGCTTTCCCCATCCCTCCCATCCAATCTGGGGTAGGGGGAAGGGAGCAGGCCAGATGTTTACATTCTGGCAGGGGGACTCTGAGCTTGTTTAGGCCACCACCACCTAGCAACTTAGAGCTGCTTCCTGACCCTCATCCCTGACACTGGGCCCATCGCAGCAGAAGGCTAAGGGACTTCTGAGAGGAACAGCCCTGAGTGGGCAAACACTGGTAAGGATTAGTGAATGGCTGTGCAAAGTTACCAATACCACTGTGGCCCTTTCCCCTGGGGCAGGAGTCTTTGGGCTTGTCCACAGGGCCACTTCTCCAGTGAGAGTTAGACTGGTGTAAGTCCCCGGGGGACACTTAATTTGGGACGAGAGGGACTTTTTTGGGTTTAGCTTAAACCACTTCCAAACTGCCAGAACCTAATTGAAAAAGGCACTCTCCCACTGGAATAAGTGTCCCCACCGAGTTACCGCTGTATTACTGGAGCATTTAAATTCACACCCTCCCTTATAGCAGCATCACCTCCCCATGTAGCCACGCCCTTCTTTAGCAATCTTGCTCTTTAGTTTTCCAGCCGGTTGAGTACCTGCACCCCACCATGGCCTTTAAGGAGGGCTTGCAGGTCTCGGCAGCTGTGCCGAAGCGAGTAGTGGCGTGTTTGTGAAAACTGACATTGACATCCCTAGAGCCCAGCAGTCCCCGGCCTCCAGCTTGCTTTGGAGGGATGAGCTGCCTCTGCTGGGACTGTGTCCCCTGCTCCCAGAGAGAGCGGAAATTAAACGCTTTACATGGGGCACTGAGCTGCAGGAACTCTTGTCTGCTTGAACTGGCTGCATTGCTGCTGATACAAACCAACTAACCTCTCTGGTGTTAAGGATCAGTCAGCCTGTAAAAAACTCAGTGCAGTCCCCTTATGAGTAGCCTTTTGTAAAGCTAGATACAAGTATTTCGCTGAGTACGTGAGGGGTGAGAGGAGCCATTTAACTAAGCATAGGCCCCTGCCTCTCCCCGTTCTGAGAGGGAGTGGCTTGTGTAGATCTCTTCAGGAAGGGCGCCTATTCGTTTTGTGTCTCCAGCCAGCAGCCTCTCAACCACTGTGTCCACAGGCAGAGATCCAGTCTGATCCCACTGTTCTTTTGAGGCCTGGAATGCCAGGCAAACGTAGGCGTCCAGCGTGAGGTCATCAATAGCAGGATCAATGGCACAGAAGGCTGTCTTCAGATCATCCACTTTCACCTCCCTGTGTACAAAAGCAAGCCAAACAATACTGTGATATCTGACCCAGGAAATCCTTGTAGATGAATGCAGAATTGGGTATCTATGCCCAGGTTCTGGGGACCAAGGATTCCCCCTCTGCCCACTCCAGCAGCCTATGTTCTGTATTACTGTGTGGCAAAGTCAAGCTCTCAAACATTAGGAATTGCCAGAATTATGGCTGACTGCATAACCTTAATCCAGCCGCCTTGTGTGGCTACAGCGTGACGTCTAACTACTCCTAGCTCACGCTATGTCCTGTCATTTTGTGCACAGGACGGCCGGTGCTCAGGGGATGAGCAGCTATTCAATATTTTGTTTTCTCCCCATTGTTCAGTGTGTGGCCCCTGCTCTGGTGTGTGGACTGCCACTCTTCAACCCTGCTCCGACGACACAGCCGTTACTTTTCTCACGGGATTTCTGTGGTGCTCATTTCTACAGTGGCAGAGCCTCAGAGTCACTGATTTTCAGAACGAGCTGAGAGGTGAGGGTGGCATTCGCCCCCTTGTCAGAGGGGGAGCTGGGGCACAGAGATGAAGGTCAAATGTCCACTAATTTTAGGTGCCCAATTTGAGACACTTAAGACCTACTTTTTCAAAGTACTTGGCCTTCTATGGCACTTGCTATGTTCAGCACACAGCTCCCATCGATGTCAGTCGCATCGGCGGGCTCAGCTCTTCTGGAAATCAGACCCAGCAGCACACAGGAACTCCTCTGGGGCAGAGACAGGGCTGGACTTCAGTTCTCCAGGGCAACATTCAACTGCCTTCACCAGGAGCCCATCCTGTCTCTTCCTGCAGTCCCCTGCCTCATTCACTGCACACCTGCCAGCTTCTGCAACAAACGAACCTGGGGTCCCATAGCCAACAGCCTCTTTTTCTACACAGCCCTGATTCGTCCCCAGAGCAGGTCCATCCTCTGCACTGAATCAAGCAAGGTCACGGGGAGAAAACAGCATGTGATCATGTAATGAGTCTGTATCATCATGTAGACGCAGAAGTGGGTATTGAACGAAGGTTGCACGGTACCTTTAATTCTGACATTGCCTAACTCTTGAGTGCTCGCTTGACTTTGCAACCTTAATAACGGCCTTCCAATGGCGTTTGTGTAATTTCTAGGTACTACAAAAAGCAAAGAAATCCCACCATGTGTCGACATATTGACACCATGTGGGTCATCAGCAGGGTTGGAACCTTTAGAGCCATGGCCCAGATCTCTGCCACTTCAGCTGAGTAACTGACAGCAGTAGTCGATTGTTAACCTCTACGGAGAGCAGCACTAGAGAGGGATGGGATGGGATGCGATGCTTTGCCTGCTGATTTCACAGCTCCTTGCTGACAGCAGAGGAATAGTGAGACTCAGGCATCTTGGGTCCCATTCCAGGCTCAAGGGGAGTGCTCTCTAGTGGGCACAGACTATTCTGCCTACTCTCGCCCCTAGCTTGACCTTTCTGCTCTGCCCCCTCCACCTGGTCTCTTCCCCACCCCTTGCTCATTGTCCCACTGCATTCTCCTCACCAAGCCAGTCCCACTCTCCACTTCTCACTCTTTTCTCATCCCAGTTCCTCTCCAGCCTCCTAGTCCCAGTACCCCCTCTACCCTCCAGCTCCTTCTCTGCCACCTCTTTGCTCAGACAGGCCAAGGTCTGCCCCTCTGGCTCCTCATCCAATCTCTGTCTCCTGCACCCTAGCCTCCAGTCACTCCCCACCCCTCGTTTCATGGCCCCACTGGCTCCCAGTTTTCTCCTTCAGGCTCTTCTAGTCTTTCCTCCCGCCCGCAGGTTCCTTGCTCAGCCTCTCCCAGTTCTCCCCCTGCACCTCGGCTTCTCATCAAATCAGTCTCACCTCTTCCCCACAAGTTATCAGGTGGGGTGGAAATCTGAGACCGACTCCTCATCCGATCTCTGTCTTCCCCCCCACCCAAGTTTCCATCCCAGTCTCCTCTGACTCAATTCTCAGTCCCAGTTTCCCTTTCCCCATCCCCCAGTCTCCCCCGCCCTTCCTGCTAGTGCCTTGTCCTGATCAACTCACCCTGCCCCCTCCACACATCCAGCTCCTGTCCCCTCTACATTCAAATCGTGCAGCTTCCTCCTTTCTACTGGCGTGGTGCTGGCGGAGGAGTCAGGCTCCCTGCTCTCAGTTCAGGTACCTGGACTCAATCAGGGCCACTGCTGCCCAGAGCTGCCCCTGCAGGGAAAGTCCTGCTCCGCCCTGGGCTGGAGGATGGTCAGCGTGGACAGACTCGTCAGGGAATTTAGCTGCTAGAATCTAAGGCTGTACTGAGCATGTGCACACTGCAATTGTACAGAGCTTCTATCTTGGCCAAATCTCAGCAGGTTTTCACGAGGCTGGTGAAAGGCCTCGCCCTGACACAAGTCCCCCACCTGCCAAGTTTCAAGTCCCTGTTCCAAAGCACTAGAGCATCTCAAGGACGAGGTGGATGGAATTTTTTCACACGAGCGAAACAAGGTCTTGTCCTCTAGCCTCGTTCTCGGCAATGGCTGAAACTTTCCAAAACAATTCAGCCCGAGGCAGACGCTCAGCAAGGAAAATTTCAATCCACCTGGTTCAAGTTACAAGCAATTGACAACAGGGTCTTCTACTGGGATGTGTCAGGGAGCCTTACTAACAGGTGGTGCTACCCGCCCCGCCTGGACTAATCAATGTGGGGCCTGAGTGAAATGTGTGTGGATTGTGGTAGTAGCCATCAGGCCCCTGGTGCTGAGTGCTGTACTAGCCCTCAGAAGCCCTGCTCCCTGGGCTGAGGCACGGGCAGTCTATAAGGGCGGTGCTGCGCGGGGCGGGTGAAGTGCATCTGGCCATAAGCTGAAAGCCACCCAGCTTTCAGTGCTATTCGCTCCTCTCAGAGGTAATTACAGGGGGAAGGCTGCCTTTAGGAGGCGCTCTCCCGAAAGGTGGCCCATTCCCTTTGGCAGCACTAAGCTGAGGGTTGCTCTGAGCACTGGCTGAACGGCTGCTAGGTGAGGAAGAGGGTTGAATTTTTAACGATCCCGCGGCTCGGCTGGTGGCATGATGATCGCTGCTGCTGGCCAGCTAGACGTTGCACACGCCCTCTTCGATCTGTGGCCCGCCCCAGTACACTGGTTTGCCTTGTCCACCTCGTCTGTTGGGCTGCGTACGCCCTTTGGAGCAGGGGCTGCCCGTTCTGTCTGTACCGTGGGGTCTGCCCCAGTGGTGACCACACACTACACAGCCAATGCCTTTGGAGCAGGGGCTGCCCGTTCTGTCTGTACCGTGGGGTCTGCCCCAGTGGTGACCACATGCTACACAGCCAATGCCTTTGGAGAGCTCCCAAAAGCATCTGGCCGTGTTCCGGCTGGCTTGCCCCTGTTACGTACTGTCCACACTGCCCGCTGTTCCCCATTCACCTGCCTGTCTCAGCACCCCGAGCTCACTACCAGGCAGCTGCACCAGAGGATTTCTTGGCAATCCACGAGGGGAACAGAAAACATGGGATCTGAACAGCCAGCTACTCACGGCGCATGGCTTAGCTCGTTCCTCAGTTCTCTCAGATACTCCTGCTTCTCGCTAGCATGTTGGCTCCTGATCTTCGCAATGAAGGGCTCAGCGTTGCCCTCCTCGTCCTGAAAGAGACGGCAGGGCCCTTAGCAGCAGAGCCTAGTTCTTGTGCACTGCTCCACCGCAAGCCCGAGGCAGCCACCCCCCCGGGGGTAAAGACGTGGATCTGGGGGCTCTTAATGCACGGAAGCAGCATCTTTTGTTGCCAGCAGGACTGGGGTGTAACCAGTGCTCCGGCGGCTGACAGCTGGTGCACCCACCTCTGCCAGCCGCCTGGCGCTGCTTTCGGAGAGAGCGAAGATTTTGGGTGCAGTGCCCAGAATCCCACTCCCTGCTGGTTTCCTACGCAAGGCCAGCCAGAGCGCTGGTGTGCTCCTCTGGCCAGCTAGCAGCACGCGGGGATGGCAACCTCTAGCGCTCCGGGACGGAGTGGAGCTGAGCACTGGGGACATGAAGCAGGGCATGTGGAATGGAGGGTTACATGCTGACCAAGCGTAAGGAGACTGGCAGGGGACTCCCAGTGCATAGGCAGTGAGTGAGAAATGAGCAGAAAATACAGGCTTTAGGGACTGGGGGATAGCATTGGAGGACCATCAAAACCTGTGCTCTTCTACCTGGGCTTCAGCTGCATCCTCACTGCAAAGTAGGCAGGTCAGAGCCCACCTGGATTGTAGTCTCTACCCCCGGCCAGGAGGGGTTGGGGTAAGCCTGCAGTGGCACCAAGCACTTAATACACACAGCTGTTGGCAGCCGAGGCTCCTCCAGCACTTTACACATGCTACGGGGTGGAGCCTCCCCACCCCCTGGAGAAGCAGAGGTTAGCCCCACTGCCCAGAGACTGGGGTAGAGAGAGGGGAGACTGGCACAGGCGGGAGCTGACCTCCTGCTGCTCCGTCACCCGAACTTCATCACTCTCTCGCAGAGGTGGAGTTGTTACGTTGGTGTTACAGCGCTGGGAGCTGTTTTTGTCTAGCCGCTTACAGAGTTAGGGCGACATAAGCTGCCTTATGTCGCCCTAACTCCAGTGTAGACCAGGCCTAAGTCAAGTCACGAAGGGCTGGGATTTAAGAGCTGTGTCTGTTAGAGGCTGTGGCTTCAGCCTTGGCTTTTGTTAGCCATGGTGCACGATACCTGCAAACCATGTTCCTGAACACTGGGCTCATGCCCGTTTTCGCTTCCTTCTGATGTCATGTGACAGGGTGGCCAGAGACCTGGGATCCGTCCATCCTGCTCAGTTGTCAGAGCCGGCCGAGAAGGGAGGAAGTGATTATCAAAGCCAGCAAGCGGCTCCATTGAGGGGGGACTGCAGGGAGAAGCTGCAGGAAGGGGCTGTTTCCCTGGGGAAGGGAGAAGCCAGCTGGGAAACCCCAGGAGGGGGTGGCTGGTGAAGCCCCAGCTGGAAGTTTTGGTTTGCTTTTGTGGGTTTGTCGTGACTGGGACAAAAGATGGAGCCCAGAACCAAGGGCTGAAGAGTAATTGGTTGTGGCTGGCTGATAATATCCCCGGCAAGTGAGGAAACCAGCAGCTTACATGGAGACAGAAGAGCTGTGAGGGGTTTGTTACAACAAATACTTTTCTAACCTCAGAAACATAAGGCAGGTGAAGTCTGCTCCTCACTGGGTTTTGCATATTGCAGTGAAGCCTAAAACCAGGACTTAGGCACCTAAGTGTGGGGTTAAGGCATCTAAGTCCCTTTGTGGATCCCACCCCCAGTCACCAGAGTCCTCCAGAGCAGGCAAGACCTATCTTTCCAATGGAAAAAACAAAGGTGAAGAAGCTTTGAGGCCCCCATCACCTGCAAGGCTAGCAAATGCACCCAATTAGTCCTGCTGTGCACTGGGGGGTGAATAGCTAATCGGCTCCTGGCTGGAGGGGGCAGAACTAAGCCATAATAAGTAGACTGAAGGAGCTCAGATGAGCAAGAGATGGCAGAGGAGACAGGTCCCTCTGGCTGAGAGAAGCCCAGGGTTAGGGTGCATATACAGAGACAACAGGGACAGTGTAGGCTCCCGCCAGGGAAGTAGAGAGGAAAAGACTTCAGTAGCCCAAGAGGACAGGAGAACTGTTCAGTTTGGGTTGGATTAGTTTATGAGATCCTGGAAGGAGTCTGAACGTAGGTGACTTGGCGGAGGGCAGAGCACAGACAACTTGGGGCTAGAGACAAGTGGCCAGCAGGAGGTGCTGGAGCTGGAGGCAATGCCCCACACCAGAGCAAGGCTGAGTGAGCCGTGCCGCAGGCCTCCTTTACTCATCCTGAGGTGCATTTTCATCCTCTGCAGGCTGCTTTCAGGATGTAGATTCTACAGTGGGGACTGCGGTTCCATTAGCATGTGGATTCAAACCTAAACCCGAAGAAAGAGTCAGGAAGCTGCAGCCTACCTCCATGAATAAGGATCTGTAGTCAATGAGGTCCTCTGTGCTTTCTGCCTTGTACCTGCTCGCATCGATTAGTTCTTGGATCTGATCACTACTTTTCAAGGGAAAAGCCGCCCTCAGTGCCAGGCTGTATGGAGAAAGAGAGGAACACACAAACACAGGGATGTGTGGCACAATTGGGTGTGCGTGGACCCACACTTGGAGTGTGATTACGCCCTCCAATCAAGGGGTGCATGGCTGTGCATCACGCTGTTAGCTGTGTAGCACCCCAGAGGCCAGCACTCCAGGAGCAGGTTTTCAGGAGCTCAGCATTTGCAATCAGAGCAGGGTCTTCAGACGAGTTCAGCTCCTGTGCAGGCATCAAAACACGGGCCACGTTTACACTAGAGCTCAGCGTGTGTGTGCTGGGTGCTGAGCTCTTGGGAAAAGGTGGCCCCAACTTGAATGGCATCTCCCAGGGAGCCACTGTAATCTGGCACTTGCCAGTTGCTACAACGGTTGCTTAACTGGGCAAGAATCAGCAAAAATGATCCCTAGAGCAGAATGTTCAGATGTGCTTTGTCCTTGTAGGCAGTGCCAGATTTCCCAAGCACCTAGGCTCCCCTCTGGGCACCAAAATACATGGCCAGACTCCAGCAGAGCTTTGCAGGGTGGGTGCCGAATGCTTTTGGAAATCTGCTCCAGACCGTGGGTGCTGAGCACCTGGTAACCTGGCCCTGAGCACTTCAGAAAATCTGACCCCAAACCGGGACCCATTTCGCCAGTGCCGAGTGTTACAGGGTGTCTCAGCCTGAGTCTTGTAATACAGCTGTTAGCAGAGTGGCGACACTCTGCCCTCTGATGGACTCAGCTTCTGCTGAGGCCTCTGGCCTGTGCAGGGTTATCGGAGGGCAGAATGTAGCCCAGGACGGAGATGCAGATGGTGCCCATGGAACGGGTGTTCTCTGCTGGCACGTGCACAGCTCTGGCAGATCACTCTGCAGGGGAGAGAACCGGTGAAACCTGCTGATGAAACTGGCATTGCAACGCAACTCGGCTTCTGACTAGTCCATTCCCTGCCATCACAGGGGCGTGGGGCACCGGGGCACCTGTCTCTCCTGTTCTCTGCCTGTGGCACACAACAGTGAGTCTCCTGGGGACTACAATACTACGGCATAACTGAGTCATTGGGCTCAATATAGGGGTAACGGGGTGAAATGTAATGACGGGTGAGATACAGGAGGTCACAGTGGGTGATCGAATGGAGCTGGCTGGCCTTAAACACCATGAAGCTCTAAGCTCTTCTCCCCTGGATGGCAGGGCTCGGACAGCCGCAGCGCCTCTTACTTGAACTGTTCCGGCGTGAGCGTTCCGCTGTTTGAGCTGTCGCTGGCCATCAGCTCCTTCAGCAGGTTGGCGATGAGCTGGTTCTGACCATGGTATAGTCCTTCATCCACCTGTGAAACAGGAAGGGTCCACAGGTCACTGACAGCACCTCCGAGGGGCTAGACTCCCGGAGTAGAAGGAAAGTCAGGGCAGTAATGGGGAAGATGGCACCACCCAGAGGCAGCACCTCATTTCCAGTGATTTACAAATAATTAAGCAAGCCAAAAGCCTCCCCCTCCCCAAGGCTGGTATTCTAATCGCTTATTATAGAACACCCATCCTTCCAAAGCAGTTCCTGTGCAATGACATACTGGACCAGTGAAGAGCAGCCCTCTCTGGGGTGGAGCGCAGCAGCCAGAAAACCAGCTTGTTGTACGACACAGCGAGGCAGGGTGCTGAGGCAATCCCTCACCTTATTGGGCAGCAGACAGGATCTCTGCTGTGAAAGCCCCACGCGCAATGAAGAGCTGCATGCAAGTCAGCTTCTTAGCCGGAGGATGGAGACTTTCATTGCCCTCATGGTTGACGGTATCCATGCCTCTCACCCACTCTTGGGCAGGACGGATGCAACTCCTGAGCTGCCGTTTCTATGCGGTATCCAGAGCAGGGTGTGTGCAGGGTAACTCTATAATGTTGCGGGGCACTGGCGGCGTAGGAGGAGTACAGGCAGAGGCACGAGGAAACACAGGAGATTCTTCCATCTCCGTAGACCAGGGAGGGTGGGAATGAGCCTTGTTTGGCTGCCCAGCCCATGGGAGCACTGCAGCTGGGAGCCATGCCGTTTTGTGCATTGTACAGGGAGTGTAAAGGACTAGATGTCAGGGGAGCGAAGGGGGTTGTAAGTATGTAGCTGAGCAAACTGTGGCCCTCTGACATCAGTGGGAGGGTGTGATGTGATCAGTGCTCCCGAAAGAGCAGGGGACTTCCAGTAGGTACCTGAGAGTGTCCACAAGGTGCTGAGCACCCTCACTCCCATTGTGAGCGGTGGGATGTGCGGGTGCTCAGCTCCCCACAGGGCTGTCCCCCATTTCCCTCGCTCTCACACTCACGGAAGCAGGGGTAGGACACCAGGTTCCTGGGCCACTCACCTTCCCACTCAGTATGTCATAGAACAAGCTCATGGCTTCGTTTGATCGGTACAGCTTGATGTTTTCATAGATGGTGTACGCCCATTCGAAGGCAGAGGAGTCTCCATACCTCTTCTGGAGGTAGCTAAGGAAGAACTCTGGAAGGCTGGATTGCTTCCCTTTCTGCAAAAAACAAGACAGCTGCTCCAGAAAATAGGCTGAGGCTGGAGAGGGCTGAGCTCCAAACACCAGAGAAGACCCAGGCCACCTTCCTTCTCCTGAGGGTGTTCACAGCTGGATGAAGCATAGTAACTGGATCTGAGCACTGCATATCACTCCCTGTCCCTAAACAGGAGATATTCCCAACTGAAGAGTGGCCACTGGGCTGAGCACTACATCTCCTCCTCCCACCCCATATTTGTAGGGCCCTCCATGCCCTGGGCTGGAACCCCACATTTGCACATCCTGCCCTCTGCCAGCACATCTGGACAATGCCATTCTGGCCAGGGAGGGGTGGGCAGGTTTTCCCCAAGCCCACCAGTGTCACACCGGGAGCGGAGCACCCCCTGCCCTGCTGGCTAAGGAAGGGGCCTGATCTCTGCTCTGTAGAACCCTGCAGAGCACTGTTATCAGTGTCATGCTAGACGCTTCCCTGCCTCTTCCTGCTGACCACAGTGACACTCGTAGCTGCCTTAAGGTCCCCTGGTGCTCAGCTTAGTAAGTAGGCTGCACGGTACTTTGGGTGTGTGGTTTATGTCTGTTAGGACCTTGTGCCAGGATGGCTGGCATAACAGCAAGGCACTGCCTAGCCATGCTGGAGTCCTGGTCACAGGAGCACCATCACTCCTCAGGACAGCAGCAGGCAGGTACATCCCAGAAGTGACACTGGGGAAGGGGGGCTGGAAGACCGCAGAATGACTTGCTCCTACAGCATCCTCTGTTGACAGGGTCAGAGAGTGACACGAACTGGGGCTTGGGTGCAGCTCTGGCTTCCAACCCCTTCCAGCCAGCAGGACGGTCCCAGTAGCTGACCGCAAGGAATCAAGTGGGTTTTAGTTATGGGGAAAAATCGGCTAAAGAGAACCTGCAGATCTGCTGAAACTTTCTCTTTCCAGATCTCCTTCAGGATGTTCACCACATCCTTTTTGTTCAGCTTCTTGTTCTTCACCTGGCCTTCGTACCTCAGGTACACAGGGACCTTGTCCCCTTTGCCCTAGAAAGATAATACAGGAGACCACGGAATTCACCTCAGGTAGCAAAGAAGCTATTTCCATAGAATATGGAGCCATGGAAAAGGTTTGTGTCTCTGGGTAAGCTCACAAGGTGGGAGCCATCTGGGGCAGGTTCCTTCATCCCCAGTGTTTCACAGGTAGATCTGGTGCCACAATGAAGCCACAAGCGTGGACATGAGTCAGTTGGAGTCTGCACTAGGTGCGTCTCCTCTTCCCCCTTGCAGTGGGCTAGATCAAACCCTTGCTACACGCGTGACTCCCATTGCACCCACGCAGCTGTGAACACAACTTCTGTGCACACCTCACAGTACAGAGCGATGTTCCCCAGACACAGATGGTGAATGTGTCATACAGGTGACACACACAGGCTGGGTAACCCTCCAGCCCATATTAGTGAATGGCTATTTCCCAGGGAGGAGTAACATTTCCCTGATCTCTGACATGCAGTTTGATGGGAGCGCCTGGCATCACTGGTCCATGTTCTGGGGGCAGTTTAGCAAGTGCACTGAGTAGCTGCTTAAGAAAGAGTCCCTTCTGATCTACCTTAGCCACAACGAGGGGGAGGGACAAGGGCTTCAACGTAACAAAAATGGGGGGAAATACTCCAGCAGTGATGCAGAGAACTCCCTAGGAGAGGATAAAACCATTCAAGCTCCTGGAGAAAACTAAGGAGGAAGAGACATGTTGTGAGCAGGAGTCACCAACTTATGAGGGCAGGTGAAAGGAAATCTGAATCCACATGTGACAGATCAACTGCTTGTAAACAGTCACAACACCTGGGGTTTACTGAGCTGCCTGTTAGGGAGGCATCAGCAAGAAGATCTTTCTATAATGCAGCATTTGTCACCTGTATGTTTGTGGGCTAGGGAAGACACAGAGGCAAAGTGTGGCTATGGCAGGTCACAAGCAATAGGCACTGTCTGGCAAGGGAGGGAACACCCCTCGCCCAGTAACTCCTGGGCAACAATTCCTTAGCTAATACTTCACACTTTCAGTAGCTGCTGGTAAATCTCAACTTGGAGATTTGTTCTCCTCTAGCAAGAGGGCAACTGGTTGTCCTTGGCCTAAGGTTTCCAGCAAACAATTAACAATCTCATCTTTATGTATCAATATTGCAGCTATGAAAACAGCTGTGTAATTCCAAATGGAAAAGGCTCTTCCCTACTTTGCCAACGGTCAGATATGTATTACCAAGTCCTCTCACCAGAGCAAAGCAACCAAGAATGAAACACAAATACCAGCCCGGGGAAGGAGTCCTTCTCCTTCAGCACTCCTGTTCCTATTTCCTCCAGAAGGACATCCACCAGCTGGTCACTGGTCTTCCCCTCTTCCAGATAGCTCCACCGCTCAGGCCCACCAGAAATCACCTCTGTAAGAGCAGAAACAAACTGAGCTGTTGAAGGAGGGAGAGCACTCCCAGGAGGTCCTCCAGCTGGGTGCGATGTTGGTGGGAGTTTTAGATTTGTACAGATCTCTATCGGTGCTCAGCCCGTACGTTAAACACACAATACAAAACAAGAGTCACTGAGCCCCTCCAGCTGCCAGCCCCACCTCCTCCATAAAAGCCTGCATGGAGGAAATGGGGTTTTGCACTGTGCCCAAAGGTTAACAAACTCACAGCACTTTGAGATGGGATGTCCAAAGCAAATCATCATCAATGAGAGCCTGGTACCTGCACATTTTGCCCAGTCAGGCCGGGGGGTGGAGCTGCGCTGAACTTGCTGGAGTTCGTTGTAGAACCGGTCTCGCTCTTCCACGGTCTCTTGGTGGATTTCCAGCAGAGTGTCGTACTCCTTTTGAAGGTCATCAAAATCCTTCTGCAGAACTTGCATCTAACATAAGGGAAAGGGGGGCAGAGATAAACCAGTGCTGATGGCTCTGGACTTCTCGCAGTTATTCAATCCCTTTTCAGACTGAATTTTAGACCAGAGGTGGCCAAAGAGCAGCATAGGTGAGCGTGGGGTAGTCCACAGCTTTCTAGAGTATGGCTGCTCATCTTTAGAATGGAGGTGGAGCCCCAGGATGCAATATTCCACTTGGCCACCCAGCTCAAGCAGAGCATCTTTTGCTGGGACTTGTAGCCTCTGAAAGCTGCCACACTGATGGGAAATTGCTGCTTTTTAAAGGTGAACTGCAAAGAATTTTTGTAAAGGTTTTTTTTTGTCTTATGGTGTAAAAAGCACTTGAATGGTACTTTTGTTGTTGTTGTTGTTGTTCTTTAAGAAAAAGGTCTTGGGGGGCACTGTGCTGCAGGCAGACCAGATGCCAGCTCATGCCAAAGTCCCCATGCCTCAGCTGAACACTGACAAATATCTAACTGGGATCAGTCTGGCTCCCCTGTGTTAAAATAGGTATTAGAATTATAAAAGTGAGTTTAGTGTTTAGCCGTTACTGAATGCTTGTGGTTGCTGTCTGCGTTCATCTCACCTTATAACATCTGAATCACATATGATAAGGTAATGGTTGAGTGTTTGTGTTGTAAGCCTGTGTAAATCACCAGACAGAGAGACATTAACTACTAGAGAGGAACATTAAAGAAGGTATAAGACTTTGTTGTTTGCTCTCCTCCCACTGCGGGAAGAGGAGTCTTGCAAGTGAATTCCTCCCATCAATTGAGTTTGCATCTCAAAGCTGAAATGGGGAAGGGAATAAAAAGCCCTAAGAACGAGGAACTGTATCTTTATGACACTTGGATCTGGGGAACCAGGATTACTAGGCATAAGCAAAAGTTCCCCAGCTGCTTAGCCTGGGTTAGCCCTAAAGAACTTGCTTATCACAGAAGCTTCTGTTACTTTGGAAGCTTAAGATTGTAACTCATTTGTATGTATCTATGTTTAGGTGCTGTAACCATGTAAATAAATCTTATTTCCTTTTCCTGTTAATAAATCAGTAGATAGTTTATTATAGAATAGGCTACCAGTCTTGTCTTTGGTGTGAGATCTCAGGTGCAACTGACCTGGGGCAAGACAGATCGGAGCACCCCAGGGGGACTGTCTGTGACTCCATGGTAAGGCTGTTACAGTGCCTGAGGAGTTCACACTTCATAATTGGTTGGTGAAATCTAAGTATAGAACTCACAGCCAGGGTGGGGTTTGTGTCCTGATTCTTACCAGTCTGCTCTGAGGTTGGTACCCGCGCTCTTGAGCCAATGCAAGATAGCTTGACGTGCATCTGTTTGTTACTTGAGAAATACCTGGTCTGAAGTGACCTGTTTTTGCTGCCAGTCCTTCTGCAGGATGAAGCACTAGCAAGATTATGACTGAAACCCAACCTCTGAGAGGGAGGGAAAGGGAGTTTTATTCACACCTTCATTGTGCATGACTCTGTTTCTGTTATCTAGAACTCAAACTCCGGGGATTCAAAGATTCAACACCTGCTTCCCTGTAACTGAAGGCTGAGAGCCTTTGCTCCAGCAAAAACAGATACATAAGGCCTAGTATTTCTAATGTAACAACCAGGCAGAAAAGATCGGAAACCTGCCAGGCCCCCTTAACCCGTCAGAGGGAAGCAAAAAAGGTGCACACACTATATATATACGCTTTTTGCAGTTCACCTTTAATGCAAATTTGGGCAGCGCTCAAAAAGCAAATTTGGGCACCCCCAAACTAGACCCTTGAGAATACATCAACTTTTTTCCAGTCTATCAGGGAGCTCTTTGTTTCTTTCAGAGGAGAGGAGTTACTCTGAGTCAACCCCCCTCCATGCCCCCATCTCTCCTTTGCACCCTGACCAATGGCAGGAATGATCCTGAAACAACCAGTGGGCTTGCTACAGATTGACATGAGTGATTCCTTGCTCTGGGGCCTAGCCCAGCTAGGAGCTGGACTCAATGACCTCTTCTAGCCCATGACAGCTCAGGAGCAGGGCTAAGCCTTGGACTTTGCTCATTTTTGTTCATTTTATCCTTTGCTGAACTGTAGGAGCGCAGGCGCTGCTCCTGCGTGTGTGCACTGCAAGCCGAGGGCTCACACTATTTGCTCTGAAAAGGAGGCAGGCAAGCAAACAAAGCGAGCCACCTACAACAGAGGCTATTCCAGCCCTCAGTCCAGCTTGGGGAAATGTCTTCAGTCAGCCAGCAGCATGGTGACCCTGGAGACACAGAAGGCTAAGGACCCCATTGCATAGCAGTGGGAAATGCAGCAGCACCACCAGGCAGACACAGAAACTGCCAGCGGAGTGCTTCTTTCAGTAAGCAGAGCTATGGAGAGGGCTATGGTGTAAGATATACCTAACTTCATTACCTGATTTCTACAGGGTTCTACAGCACTACATGCAGCTAAAATTGACTCTCCTATTACCAGTAAGAGAGCAGGCTACACAGTAGGATATTTATGCTAACCAACACCTCTCCACCTACCAGGGCTGGCTTTAGCAAGAGCGGGGCCCGATTACTGGGGGCGTGGCTTGTCGCAAGCCCCGCCCCCAGGAATCGGGCTGCGCTCCGGCCAGAGCTCCAGCCGGGGTCGTGGGGCTTGGGTCCGGCCTGGAGCCGCTCAGCCGGGGCCGGGCTGGAGCTGAGCTGGGGGGCCGGGCCCGAGCCGGACCGGACCCGAGCCGGGCCGGGGGACCTGACACGGGCGGACCTGAGCCGGGCCGGGGGGCCGAGCCGGGGGGCCGGGCCCGAGCTGAGCCGCGGGGCCTGGGCCAGACCTGAGCCAAGCCGCGGGGGCCGGGACGGAGCCGAGTCAAGCGGGCCGGGCTGGCACGCTCGGCCAGAACCTGGACCGGCGCCCCGGGGACGGAGCTGCTGGGGCCAGAGGTGCTCGGCCGGGGCCGGACTGGGCCGCGCCTCCCCGGAACGCTTCTCACGTCCCCCTCCCACACCCCTGACTCAGCTTACCAGGTGCTGCCTGCCCGCCCCTGCTTCTTTTCAGACTTCCCGCGAACCTCTGATTCGCGGGAAGCAGGGGTGGGGGAGGAGCAGGGGGCGGAGTGTTCAGGAGAGGGGAGGAGGGAGAAGTGAGCTGGGGGGCGGGGTGGAGAGCTGCGGCGCGGGGCCCTCTTAGCGCGGGGCCCAATTCAGCCGAATCGGCTGAATCGGCCTAAAGCCGGCCCTGCCACCTACTGTATATTACTGTTAATACACCACAGCAAAACCAGCAGTGCTTTGAATCCAGAGGTTACAGCTGTCCAGATGTGGCTCTTTAATTGTTCTATGGGAAGCCCCAATCAAGGGGATGTGACATTTATTTGCAGGGAGGAATTAAACAATGTATTGAAATATTGCTAAGGCTGAGATCCAAACTGTCAACTGGCAGGCATTTCTGCGTTACCATTTCCTCCCCCGTATCTCCTTGGGCCTACAGACAAGAGCCAGGTGCAATGGGACAAGTTAGGGTTGGAGTGAGCACCACCTGGATTTGCTGAGTCTATACTTCAGCCTGCACCCCAAGATACAGGATGGTATTTGTGTGGTAGACACAGCCTTATGATCACCTTTTCAAACAGATCAGAATATTTTTTCTCCTGCGATTCGAAGTCTCTCCTGGGTACGACGTCTCCGTAATCTGCTTTCATCGTGTTCAGCTCCACCTGGGCTTTTGTGAGGTCCTGCCGAGCTATCTTCAATGCCAGTGTTACCTTGACCAAGTCTTCACCCTTGACCTCTTTAAACAACAATTGTCAATGCACAGTCAGACTGCGAGCCCGGCTCTCTGGAGCCACGTCCTCAGGTGAGTGTTATTAAAGCCCCCAGAGGTTCTGATGTGCTGTCGCTATTAAGGCCGTGCAGCAGTCCCGGTGTTCCCAGCTTTTGACAGTTTAAGAGTCACCTGAGTCTGGCTGGGGCTGGAGCCCATCTGCTCACGGCATGAAAATCGCCAGTCCTCTTGTGAATGTCAGCCCTGCCTCGGGGGGGAACCCCATCTGACTGGCTGCCTTCCCCACTGCCCCACCTCCTGGGGAAGAGCAGCCAATCAGGGCTTCTGCAGGGGGCAGGCAGAACTCTCTCCCCAGGAGCTGACACTCCACTTGCGGGATGGCGCTGGGGGGGAAGAGGGAACTAAAGAGCACAGCAGCTCAGGGTGGCTCCATCCCCCCTCCCCTCCTGTGAGCAACAGGGGCAGGATGGTGCCTCTGCCCCTCCTGGAACCCCCTGCCTGGGAGCGGGAAGGTGGGGTGAAGAACCCAGGAGCTATCGGAGACGCAAACGTGGGACTGGGAGGACAGATCTGCTGTGGGGCTGAGGAGGAGCACAGTTAATTGCTGGGCTGAAGGAGGAGCAGATGTGGAGCTGCTCCTCCAGAATGAAGGAGGAGGAGGAAGGGGATTGGAGAGTAGCTGGAAGCTTCGCACAGCAGGGCCAGAATTTGGGAGACTCGGCAGTGCTGTAATGACCATATACACAAGGGTAGGGGTGGGACCCCACTCGATCTGCCCTTCCAGCCCTGATAACTACTCTCTGGGAATGGTTTTCCAACCAGTTATGCACCCACTTTATAGCAGCTCCATCTAGGTTATATTTCCCTAGTTTGTTTATGAGAAGCTCATATGTATATATTTATGCAAATATGTATTTGCATAGCGCTTCAATCCCCATTGGCGACTCTGGCTGCTATTGTAATGCAAACATTCAATACTAAAATCAGTTCTAATAAAGAACAAGGAGAAAGCCACTTACCAGGAACTGTAGTTCTTGGAGTAAATGATCTTTGCGGACCCACATTCCCTGCCCGCCCTCCTTACCCATGTTCAAAGTCCCAGGCTGGATTTCGGGTTGGCAGGAAGGGACAGAGCAGAAGCAGGGATGTGCTCTCTTTGGGTCTGAACATTCAAATCCAGATATGGGGCGCTCATGTGGACACCAAGCGACTACTTTCTAGCAAGTTCCTAACCAGCAGCTCTGGGGGTGCAAGCGTCCCAGAGCGTGATGCTGCAGGGGCCACCTACTCAAAGAACCACTATCACTGGCAAGTTACCTGACGGGCACAAACTCAGAGCAGTTTTGTAAACACAAATACTCAAGATCCTGAACTCCCAGAAGGTTCGCTTGTTCCGAGGGCTCGACCTTGCAGCCTGCCTGTCACAAGATCCTTGAGCACCAGCAACTTCCACTGAAGTCAAAAGGCACTAAGGGCTCTCAGCACCTTGCAGGATCTGGCCCTGGAATACCTGTTACGCTAAGTAGCGGGTGAGTGCTGAGACTTCCATGCAATGCTGGTTATGTGGCTCTGGGTTTGGGGCTTGCTGCAGGATAAGCTCTTACAAAAATTGCTTTCTCTACCTTGGACTTGGCGAAGCGACATTTCCAACTGCTGGTTGCGCATTTCATTCAGGTCTGCTAGCAGCAGCTTGCGTGCGTCACACTCGTTAATGTAGCGCATGTATTCCTTGGCCACATTCTTCCGCAGCTTGTTCACCTGCAGGGGACAGGATGCTGGGCTGAACTCAAGTTCTCAGATACTGTAGAGATGAGCATCGTTGAAAAGCCCAGGAGAAAACTAATCGTTCTGTCTTTGCAACCTTAATAGCATTCTTTTACATTGTTTTGGTTGTAATATTGTACATATACAATAAACCACCTTTGTCCCGTGCCCCCCCGCACCATTCCCCCCATAATCTGAACCTCTGAGAGGCTTGCAGAGAATCTGGCCCCAGCTTCCATTCCCAGATCTGCCAGAAGTGACGTGCAACCTCTCCGTTACCCCAGCTGTACAATGCAGGGGCATGAGGCTCTGCTCATCAAGGAGGGCTGTGAAGTGCACAGAACCATTAGCACCAGTCAGTGAGGAGCTGAGACTGGAACTCATGGTCTGCCCCTGTCTGGTGCCCAGAACTCCTTCCCCGAGTGGTTAAAATAGACTGAAATAGGAGTGAGTTTTCACTGCACAAGCCAAGGAGCAGTGGATGGGGTGGCGAGCTGCACCTTCAATAGGGTTACCATACGTCCGGATTTTACCAGACATGTCTGGCTTTTTGGGCCTCAAATCCCCGTCCGGGAGGAAATCCCAAAAAGCCGGACATGTCCGGGAAAATAGGGAGGGAGGGGTCGCGGGGCTTGGGTCCGGGCCGGAGCCTGGGGCCGGCGGTGCTCGGCCGGGGGCCGGGGCCACTGGGGTTGGCGGTGCTCAGCCGGGGCCGCCAGGGCAGGGCAGGTCGGAGCCGCTTGGCCGAAACCAGGGCCGGCGCCCCAGGGCCCGAGCCAAGCCAGGCGGGAGACAACGGGGCCAGAGCCTCTTGGCCTGGGCCAGCCGGCCGCCGTAGGGAGCCGCTTGGCCAGGGGGGCCGGACTGGGCCGCGCCGCGCCCCGCCCCAGCCCCGGCTTACCTGCTGCCTCCCTGTTTCAGGCTTCCCGCGAACATTTGATTTGCAGGAAGCAGGGGAGGTGGAGGAGCAGGGGGGCGGAGGCGGGGGAAGGGGCGGAGTTGAGGCGGGGCCGGAGTGTCCTCCTTTTTTTTAATTAAAATATGGTAACCCTACCTTCAAGCCAAGAAGAGGAGGGGGAGCTTAACCTTTGCATTTAGAGGGAACTGTGCTTCCCACACTCACCTTTACTTGCCTAACCCCTGCCTTCCCCGAGGCCAATGCGGTGACAGCAGCTGCTGCTGCTCCCCAGTCAGGAGTTCTAGCTCTGTGGCCGCAAGAAGTATGCTTAGTGTGGACAGACAGCATGTTAGGAAGCATTGTGTGGCTGGAGCATGCTCAGTGTGGATGGAATGGTTGGAGATTTTAGCTAAGTAGGTGCAAATGGTGATGCTCAGTAGTTATAGGTCAGCTAAATCTGCGTGGATTTTCATGAGGCCAGCAAAAGGCACTTCCTCAACCCCTGCCCCATTTCAAGTTCCCGCTTCAAAGCCTGGAAGTGCCAGAGCTCCTTAAAGAAACAACTGAATACATCTTTTGACAGCGTCAAAACTATATCCATTTTCTCCTAACTTCTTTTTTAGAAACAGCTGTCACGGAGTCCCCGGGCGATGCTCTGGGACTGCTCCAGACGAAGCCAGCCAGGACTCTGGGGGATCCTCCTCTCTGTGAGCAGACTGTCGCCAGGGCAAGAAGCTTCCACAGCTTCGACCTTCCTGGGTCTGACCTTGGAGCATTCAGCATCCCCTGCCCCACCGTGCGCTTCCCAGAGTGAGTCCGCCCGGGCAGAGCTCCTGGGGAAGCCAGAGGGCCATGCCCCCCAACTCTGCAGTCAGACGTGACTCTCAGCCAGTGGGTAAAACAGAAGGTTTATTAGTCGACAGGAACACAGCGTAGGACAGAACTTGTTAGCACAGAAATCAGTGACTTTCAGCCAACTCCATCTTGGGGGGAGGGGAGCCCAGAGCCAGGGCTCTGATCCTTCCCCTGCGTCACAAGCCAGCGGAGACTGACGCGCTGCCAGCCGCCTGGCCCCTGCCCTGCCCGTTGCTCCTCCTCTGGCCTTTGTCTCGCTTCCCAGGCCAAGAGTCACCTGGTCGCATCCCCCTCCTGGGTCTCAGGTTCCGAAGGGGCGGCCACAGCATCCGTGCAGGCAGCTGGAGCAGCCGCCGCAAAAGTCACACCCCCTTATTCTCAACACCTAGACATTAGTGCAATACACAGGGAAACTGAGGCACCAACAGCATTCAAGCAAAACAGTAAGACTCACATACAACATAACAAGGGAAAATCCCCACTTTGTCACAACAGCTTCACTCAGTTCTTGCTGAAACTTAAAACAAAACCCACATGAGGCAGTGTGATGGGCCATGGGGTGTCCACCCCACAGAAGGCTGAAGGGGTTAAGGTAGCTACATGGGCCAATTCACCTCCTTGGCTGCACCTGGAGGAGGAGCCCGGGAGCAGTATAGTAACACCCATTGTTTCATGTTCTCTGGGTATATCTATATCTTCCTACTGTATTTTCCATTACATGCATCCGATGAAGTGGGCTGTAGCCCACGAAAGCTTATGCCCAAATAAATGTGTTAGTCTCTAAGGTGCCACAAGGACTCCTGTTCTTTTTGCTGCTACAGACTAACACGGCTGCTACTCTGAAATCAGACTAATTAGAGACAAGACTCTGCTGGACAGGGACAGGAACAGGAGGGGCCTGTATAAAGTTCAGTAGCTGAGAACAGCTGGAGGTGGCAGAGTGAGAACGCTGCAGTCACTCTTGAGGTGAGAGAAGGCAAGGTAGGAAACAGCCCAGGGATAAGACTGTGCTGACTTTCACTGCTTGTTGTAAGGTCCCTGGGCTGGAATCCCGTGTAGAGGGCATGCCTGGATCCCCCTACCAGCCCCTGGAGAAGTGGCATCATTAAGGGGGAAGTGAAAGGGAAGACTGCCTAGGACAGTGGGTCCTGAGAGATGTTGATACAGTGGGAGGGGAGGACTATAGGGACTTGGTCAGAGGACCAAGCCAAAAAGTGGGCGCAGATGAATCCTGAGGGATAAGAGTGCTGGAGTACAACTGCTGGAAGTGGCACTGACCTTGCAGAGCAAATCCCAGCTGTGGCCAGAAGGAGGTGCTCTAGCAGTGAGTAGACCACCCCTGTGACAGACAGACACCTCAGATTCTAGCCTGAGCAGTTTGTTTGACAAAGTTATAAGCAACTGAAAACTTATCAATGGAAAATGTTAGGCAGACTTCGCTGTAAGTGTCACTACCATAAAATGAATGATAGATACAATATGGACAGGTAGATACAGGTACACCCACACACACAAATGGAAATGGGAGTCATGTGACACACTTTGGAGCCATGAGCTCAATTGCATTTCCCATGCACTGCTGACTGGCTCTCTGCCCACTAACTCTCCTCCTCCGGGACTCATCTAGTATTCCACGGTTCTTAGGGCTTGTCTATACTTACCGCGCTGGTTCGGCGGCAGGCAATCGAACTTCTGGGTTCGATTTATCGCGTCTTGTCTGGACGCGATAAATCGAACTCAGAAGTGCTCCCCGTCGACTCCGGTAATCCTGCTCGCCGCGAGGAGTACGCGGAGTCGACGGGGGAGCCTGCCTGCCGGGTGTGGACTAAGTTCGAACTAAGGTACGTCGACTTCAGCTACGTTATTCACGTCATTTACTGACCCCTCTTTCATTACAAATTAAGCACCAGGGAAGACAAACCTACATCCACAACGCAGAAGAGTTTTGACAGCCTAGCACAGTGGAACGTGCCATCTGCAGGGAACGTTGGGCTGGAGACCTCTGCATTAGCACGGAATCAGGCTGAGCATGCCAAATCATCAGCACCTTACGAAGCCTGGGGCTGCTCTCAGTGGGAGCAGGATCGGGCTGTCTGGGACCAGATGCATAAGGCTGGGGTGGGAAACATCTGGTTGATCATTATCCCACTTTACCTGAGTCTGCAGGGAGCCCTTCTCCTCCTTCATCTTGTCAATAAGCTTTAACAAATACAGTTTCTCTTTCTTCAGCATCGTTATTTCAGCTTTCTCCTCCTCCTGGAGTGCCACGATCTGCCGGGTGCACTCATCGGACACAGACACCAGCATTGCCTTCAAGGGCTCTAGGGAGCGGATCTTCTCCCTCAGGTGAGCTAGAGGAGGAAAGGGTGGGCTCTCATAATTAAGGATTCAATAGGCAGACGAGTCAAATTCCATAGCCCTATCTGAGACCTACTGTTCAAGACTGGAACCTGGGACAAAACCAGCAAGTTTTTCCTCCACCTGCTATGGTGAGCAGCTGAGGGCCGGCTTTCTTTGGAATTCTAGCTTTTGGGACTGTATTCTGCTGATCTCTCTTCCTATAGGTATAAGCTCCATGTGGGCTGCTGATCTTAATTCACTGCTCTTTATATTGGTTCCAAACACTAAATGCAAAAAGGATCTCTGGCTTTTTTTGAGCACCCATGATTTTCTTCAGATGTGGCCAGCTCCCCCCAGGTTTCACTTTAACAGATCTCCCAGAGTGGAATGGCAGATGGGTGGGGTAGAGTCAGCGGGTAGCTCATTACCCATCCACTACCAGAAAGAGACAGCTTGAATCCTCCATTCTTCTCCTGGTGGAGATATCTGCCTCTAGATCCACGGCCGCATGCATGCTGCTCCCCTAGGAGTGATTGTCAGGAACACCTGGTCACTCCCAACCATGATTTCTCTTCCCTTTTGAGGATGCTCCTCCCTCTTACCAGGCTCTCTTCCCTTTGGCTCCTCCAGAAGATTGCCCATGATGACTCACATGCCTTTCCCACCCTGCTCTCTGACTCCTCTGGCAGAACCCAAGGGCTCTGCTCTAATTTGGACCTTCCACTGAAATATTTTTTTTCTTAAACTCACCTATGGGAGCACTTATTCTATTGCTGATACTCCAGCTACAAATACACAATAAGATGCCGTGGGTTTTGATTGCTTGTCTTTCCTATTTTTATGAGACCAAATGCTCCCAGGATTAAAGGAGTTGCTCAAAGATGCCATGTGCACTGAGCTCAAATGATAGCACAGCAAGGGCTCTGCCATAACTGCTATGCCGAGCCAGCAAGCATCCGTTTTGGAGAGAGGAGTGAATGGAAGGAAAGAATTGCTGGTGAGGTCCAGAGAGCCCGACTTGCTCTCTTCCACCAAAAACCGTCCTGGCATTGTATTTATGCACAGACGTTGTAGGATGGTCTGCATTTTACAACTTAAAGTGCATGCAGTCCTAGAATAGGAGGCACTATTTCTCATCCCACTTTTCTATCAATAAAAACGATGCACAGGCGATTTCACTCCAGGGCTGTGACTACTCTGAGGTGTCTTTCTTTTTGGTCAAGTTTTCCCACTGTTGCACGTACACTGGGGCAGCTCCCCTCATAGTAGCACTGTGGGGAGCACCAGAGTATACCAGCCACCAGGACTTTCACCACCTGCTCAGGGCAGGTCTAGAGAAGGTGCTGTTAAAATCGCCCACAGCAAGTCTACACTGCTGCTCTCACCATTACTGCCACTTGTGGAGCTGTGCTAGTGCAAGCGAGGCAGACTGTGGTGAAAAGCCCTGTGTAGGGAGGGTCCTAGGATATGCTGAGTCCAGCCAATGCCAGTTCTCATCAGATGAGCTCAAATAACAGACTGTTGGAAAGGAAAAGCGAAAGGTCCAGTTTCTGTAGTAAGCCAAAGGAATACATTTACTCCTGTTACCAGCACACTAGAGATACAACACAACATCCCTCACAACATCCTAAGTCATGACATTATGGTGACACGTGCTATTTTACTCACATTTTCCAACGCAGGTAGTGGAAGTCACCCAGCTATGTTCTGGCTTTGAAAAAATCTCTGTAACCAGGGAGCTTACTAGGAGATTGCATCTGCTGTTTCTAACCTTCATAATTCCCTGTGGAATCTAGACACTTCAGCACAAGTAGTCACTTTCCAGAGACAAGTAGTCACTCTTGGGAAAGTATTGTCCTTTCAAAAGATTGTGAGCTTGCCTTCACTGCAAAATTAACTCAATTTATAACTTGAGTGTTGCCCTTCACTTGTGTCTTGTCCACACACAAAACCCCGAGTAGGGTGGTGATGGTTTTAAATCGAGTGAGCTGGCCCACCAGGGGTATAAGGTAAAACTCAAGTGAGCCCAACTTGTCAGCCGCTAAGATGATCACTCTGCTGTGTGGCTGCAGGCTAAAGCCACTCAAGTGCTCCTCCTTCCTCCAACTCTCCCCATGTGTCCAGAAAAAACAGACAATTCACTGTGAAAGGATCCACAGAGCGGCTCAGCTTAAACCAATGGTCACCAACCGGTCGATCGTGATCGACTGGTCGATCCTAGAGGATTTCCTAGTCAATCGTGATCTCCAGTGGCACAGCGGGGCTGCCGCTAAGACAGGCTCCCTGCCTGCCATGTTCCCACACTGATCCCGGAAGCAGCTAGCGTGGCCCCATGGGCAGGGGTCTCCCTCCATGCACTGCTCCAGCCTGCAAGAACCGCCCCCGCAGCTCCCATTGGCTGGGAATGGGAAGCTGTGGCCAATGGGAGCTTGCGGGGGCAGTTCTTGCAGAGAGGGGCAGCACGTGAAGCCATGTGCCACCCGCCCCCCCCAGGGGCCACAAGAGTGCATTGGCCCCTTCCAGGAGCGGCGTGGGGCCAGGGTAGGGAGGGAGCCTGCCTTAGCGGTAAGTGCTGCCCGGCGGGAGGCCGCAGCCCAAACCCCAGCGCTGAGCCCCTTCCAGGAGCCAGCACCCTGTACCCCCTCCTGCACCCCAACCCTGTATCCTGACCCCTCTCCCAGAACCAGCACCCTGTACCCCTTCCTGCACCCCCAACACTCTGCCCCAACCCAGAGTCCTGTCCTGCACCTCAGCCCAGAGCCCCCTCCCACACTGTGAACCCCTCAGCTCCAGCCCAGAGCCCGCACCCCCTCCTGAACCCCAATCCCCTACCCCAACCCGGTGAAAATAAGTGAGGGTGGGGGAGAGCGAGTGACGGGGGTGGGGGAGGATGGAATGAGTGGGGTGGGGCTTTGGGGAAGGGGCAGGGCCTCGTGGAAGGGGCGGGGTAGATCCTGGGTTGCCCTTAAATTCAAAAGTGATCTTGGGTGTAAAAAGGTTGGCGAGCACTGGCTTAAACCATGGTATGTGGCCCCAGAAAGCCCAGTGCTACACACCGGTGAGTGCGGCACCAATGTCGGGACACAACAGCTCGAGTGCTGTTTTACAGTGTGGCCACTTTCAATTGAGCGAGGCTAACTTGAGAGTAGTACCTGGAGTGTAGATAACTCAAGTTTACTCTGCAGTGAAGACAGACCCTCTCATTGAGCTCTTGTCTTTATGGAGTCAAGTATCAGAGGGGTAGCCGTGTTAGTCTGAATCTGTAAAAAGCAACAGAGGGTCCTGTGGCACCTTTAAGACTAACAGAAGTATTGGGAGCATAAGCTTTCATGGGTAAGAACCTCACTTCTTCAGATGCAAGAAGCGAGGTTCTCACCCACAAAAGCTTATGCACCCAATACTTCTGTTAGTCTTAAAGGTGCCACAGGACCCTCTGTTGTCTTTATGGAGTTTCCAGCAACGCTAAATGTTTCTAAGAATTGTATAAATAGCTGTGGGGGTCTGTGAAGCCTCGTTCCCACAGCTTTATTTTCTGGCTTGTGCTTAATGTCTTTGTGTTCACAAGGAGATTTTATTTCAGAAAGTTGTTTTCTAGGAGACAGAGCACCAACTAGCACAAGCCCAGTGTGCTCTGGTTACTCACAAGAGCTAATAGGGAATGAGACAGCGGCCGAGTCACTCACACTAGCAAGATAAGGCCCGACTGGCTATGATGTAAAATGTGGCACACACAGTCAAAGTATGTTGCCATACTGGAGGCTTGGTTTCAGTTTCAATAGGAGATGAAGTGCTGTAGAGATAGCATGCTCATCCCTAGGGATTGGGAAGTGTCTCTTTTTGTTCAGTCCATACAAACCATCAAGCAATTGAAGAGTGATTCTGACTTGCTGCAGCCAAATTCCTGTGATCAAGAGTCAGACTTCAGGTACAGAGCTATTCTACTGACTCACTCTGACAGCAGACTGGTGCTGACTCATTAGCTCCGATTCAGGAGCATAAGACTACAAGTCCTTCTGCAGCAAGAGAGAATGTGGAGAAGGGACAGGAAGTTCTGCAGGGAGAAACCCAGCTCAGATGGGCTCACGCTAAGGTTTATATCTATATGTGCAGTATTGCATAAATGAAGAATAAAGACAAATCCTAGGAATGGAATGAGTCATAACCCATTGTGTGTGCTGCACAGAGTGAGGTGGCGAACTCACTTGATTATAGTCCCTCCAGCTCTCTCTAGTTGAAAGGATGGTGGCTCTGTGAGGCTCATAGATGGGGGAAAACTTTAATAGGGAAAAATGGGTAGCTCCTCACAACAGAGAGAGATGGCAGGATCCCCACCCTAAACTTAAAAAACAACATATCCCTCTTCATTTTTATTTTTATTCTTAAAGCTTCCAAATCCATTTGTTACCATGGCAGCTAGATTCTCCAGGCAGGCCAGTGTATTCACTTGGCTTCCAAAAATAGTTGTATTATAAACACATGTTGTTGGGTTCCCCTAGACTCTATGGGGAACGTTGCACCCTAACTTACATGGAAGGGTAAAATAAACATCTAAATTTACATGTTTAAGAAGCAACACAGTTTGGCCTGAGTGGGGAATGGAAACCAGACCATGGAGGGAACTCATGGAGACAAATCACCACTAGATTGAGGTGGTCAAACTGCTCAAGGGGAAATTGTCTTAATGTTTTAAATTCATAGTTAAAACTGACTTCTTTCCCCAGTTAAGAGCCTGCTGCCACCATCCAGGATACTGCTGCACAAAGAAAGGTTTCGGGACTAGCTGGTTCGGTGGAATGGTAATGGGACATAGAATATTTCACCTCCAGGACACTGCTTCAATGGAGATGGAACTTCTACCATCTGACAGCTGGTCAGTGGCCTGTGTGAGATGAGTGGATGGTTAGTCTATTTCTATCCATCTGTAGTGTTTATAAAGCATCCATTGCTGTGACCTCTGAGCACTGGACAAGTTTGATGTACACTAGGAGCTACCTGGAAGCAGTCAGTTCAGTCTTTGCCTGCCCTGCTATAAGTGTTATCCCAACCCTAGTTTCCAATGCAATTGGATTCACATCATTAAAAACATCGGCCCACTCCACCATGAGAGTGGTCCTTCCGGGGCAGAGTTGAGGCACTGCTCCTGCCTGGCTTGGGTCCATTCTGGAGACTGATGGGCGGAAATTCTCTATCAGTGAGGCAGAACCAACCGATCATTAGACAGACAGACTCTCCGGTTCACAATAAGTACAAGAGGTAGTTAACAAGAGCCCATTTATTATTATTTTGGCATTGAAGCCTGCCTCTACTGCTCATCCTGTAACTATCCGATACAGCTAATCTACTGTGTAAAGCCACCTGTCTAGAATGACTGTTACTCCCAGCAGAACAGAATCCAAGGTCTTACCCAATGTAACTTCATACTCATTCTTTATGGCAGACAGCAGGGGCTTGTAGGTTTTGAAGTCCTCTATGAAGAACTCAAAGATCTCTCTATAAGGCTAACAGAAGACAGAGAGAGAGAGGGAGCATTATCAAGGACTCTGTTCATTTTCCTTATCCAGAACTTTGGGCTACCTGTTGAGGCAATCACTGTTGCTGTCTTAATGACTGCACAGATTATGATGTAGTTGTCAACATCCTTTTAAAAATACTGTAAAGTCTTAATAAAACAAACACTATTACATTAGCGGCATATTGAGAATTGGATCCCAAAGGAAGTCACAAAAAATATACTTCCGGCTTTGCCATTGAAATGCAACGACTTCTGAGGGGGAGGATGACAGACAGGAATGGGAAATATTGACAGTGGGGCAATGGGAAAGTTTGGCCAAGTATCCTAAGGCAAATCCCCAATCATATGAAAAATGCCATGGGATCTTTAGTGTCTGAGCAGAGCTGATAGGACCTCAGATTTTGGGGTGAGCAAATTTTGTTCTGTGTGGTAGCTAAATTATTTGCAGAATATGAGCCAGTTGTGACTGATCAGGGTTTGCCCTTAGAGTTCAAGATAATTATAACATGATGTTTATTGCCAATATCTCCAAAATCCCTTACATTTGGTGCCAGTGCTTGATATTCATTGAAAGCCTGGAACAGGAGCCATCTAGTGACACCAAATTCCATCGAAAATTCCAAGCCACTATAGAGCTAGACCTGGACATGAAACTAAGTAATCTGGTCTTTTCTATATATGCATCCGAAGAAGTGGGCTGTAGTCCACGAAAGCTTATGCTCTAATAAATTTGTTAGTCTCTAAGGTGCCACAAGTACTCCTGTTCTTCTTTTTGCGGATACAGACTAACACGGCTGCTACTCTGAAACCTGGTCTTTTCTATAACTTTTCCCTTGTTTAATACAGACATTTACTGCCAAGCAGAACAGCCTACAGCAGTAACAGGTAACTGTAAAGGGACTATATTCCTGTAGACATATCTGTAATGAACCACTTCTATTTTCTTCTATTCATTTCATTTTAACTAAGAAAGGCATTCCTGGCAGTGCCTCAGAGTTCCTCACATCCCCACTGCATGCTGAACTCTCTAATCACCATGGGGTGTGCCTCCGTACTAAAGATAAGTGAAAAGAGACATTGCTTTGCCCCTTTGTCAGTGTTGTCTATTTAGATACTAAGGGAGGCTGGTAAGGGATTGTCTCTCCCTACCTCTATGGTCGGGAGGATCAAACTCGTTTGGGAGGGAGTGGAAATTAGTACCTTTTAGTCGGTGTCCCTGGGCTGGAGTACCAGTCACCAGGAAGGGCTTCCCAGTCTCACTGACTGCAGAGTGGACTCCTTTACTGAAGCAGTTGGGGGGTTCACTTAAAGAAATTTCTCATTTATGAAACCTCCTTCCCTCTGTCCAGTTACCTCTCTTTATTCCCCTCCACCCAACCCTTTCCCCTCACCCCCACTGGGGTTCTTTCCCCTCTTTTGTGGCCCCTTTGGGGATTTGACTCTGTCTCCACACCCCCAAACTGGGTGAGTGGGGAGAGTAGAGCAAGAGCTGCTTCCCTGAACCTGGGGTGATCTGATCTGCAGAAGGGGAGGCAGGGAGAAGCAGGGGCAGGGAAGAGAGAAGGAAGAAGTCTCTCCACTGTGCGCATTTGTCAGCAAGGCTCTACAAAGGGGCTCAGCAGGAGGAGGGGGACTCAGTGTCCCATGCCCAATCTCGCATGAGGCTGGAGAAATGGGTCTTGGGGTCAGATCTGGCCCGTGAGCTGTATGCTTGGAACCCTGGCCTGGGAGAATGGGGTCCTGGTCAAGTGTGGGCCCTGTTTATTTGTATCATAGTAGTGCAAGGCAATGCGTGAAGGCCATAGTCTGGAACTTCAGCAATTGCATTTGGCCCACGAGTTGCATTCTGGGGCCCATTCACATTTCCAAAAACCAATGGAGAAATGAGGTAGTGGCTGCTCAAGAAAACCTGAAGTGTTCTAGGAGGTGCTAAGTGTTATCAGTGTTATCATCAAAGCGCAGTTACACTGCTTTGTGCACATTGCTTCCAAGTGCCAAGCAAAGCCAGTTCTCATTCAGCACTGGCCACAGGGTCTTCTCTTTCCATCTGCTTTTCTTTTAAGGAACCTATGAATGGCCAGTTTAAAAAAAATAAAAATCCATCCCACTTTGCACTGATGTTTGAATTCACCAGTGTCTCCCTTCCATCAGACCTGGAGCTTAAGTTCCTGAGCGTTCTCTTTAGTCAGGTCCAGAGACTGCAGCTCTTTCCTTAGGTAGCATTCCAGCTCTTCCAGGTATCGTGGTTTTGCAATGGTAAGAGAAGCCTGTTTCTTGCTGCAGACAGACAGAAAATGACAGGCAAAATTCTACTACATCTATGGTTCACAATCAATGACTCTAGGGTTCTCTCCTCTCACCCCCCATAGCTTTAGAGTGGATCGCTTTACTGTAGCGGTACATCTTTCCAATATGAGAGAGACTCTGTGTCCTGAGTGGCTGAAAGGAACAGAGGCAGATTCGATTGCCACCCAGCCAGACTTGCCTGCACAACTCAGGTTCAACAGGGCTGTGCCTCATATATAGGTTACACTACAAAGAGACTCACAATTTTCCCTGCTGAATATCTGTGAAAAGAAGTATTGGAGTCCATCTCTATTTGTGTCAGTCTGGAGTACAGTGTGTATTTGAGGCAGAGAGCAGGTCTTCCTCCCATTACATTTTCTGTCCTCCCATCTAGGCCCAAAACTAGAGGAGATCTGGCAATCTGGCATTGGAGTTCTCATCAAGGTGTGTGTGAGAGGGAGAGAGAGTGTGTGCATGTGTGAGAGAGTTTGTCTGTCTGCTCCTCTGTGTGTATGCGGTGCCTCCCTTTGCACCAACCCACTTCCCATTACTAACCTCGCAACCAGGGCTGGCTAGCCTCCAGTGTCCTGGCTGGCTGGCCAAGCTGCTGGCCTGTAGGGAGGTGACAACTCCCAGTCACCATCAATACAGGGTTCAGACCCAGCCAAATTTACTTGAATGCTTATTTACATCAATCAAATTTGTTCTAGTTGGAGCCTGCCCTGTTGGCTGACAGGAGTTGTAGTCAACTCTGTCCTGGAATGCGCCTGACTGCCTAGGCGGGATACCCAGGGAAAGGCCTGAAAGGTCTGGAAATGGGGGGTGGGGTAAAGGCATTCCCCTTGGGGGTAGGGCTATTCCTGGCATGCTGACATTAGGATTCTTCAGCCACCTACAGTATGTCTCCCCCACCGGGATACCTTTTTGGTATAGAAAGCCAGGCTGGGGGTGCTGTATCAGGAGATAATAAATGCCAACTGATTAGTTTCAGATGACTCAGAGAAAATCCAAGTTCTTTGCACAGGAAACCGAGAGCTCTCTAGGACAAAGATGCCTTTTTCCTATCCCCTCATCCATACTTGCTACATTTTGCTAATTAACAACAGTTACATTTAAAATCCCCCAGACCTCTTAATTATCATACCATCAAAGCTTCTTAGTTTCTGCAAAAACAACGAGGAGTCCTTGTGGCACCTTAGAGACTAACAAATTTATTTGGGTATAAGCTTTCGTGGGCTAAAACCCACTTCATCAGATGCATGGAGTGAAAAATTCAGTAGGCAGGTATAAATATACAGCACATGAAAAGATGGGAGTTGCCTTACCAAGTGGGGGGTCAGTGCTAATGAGGCCAATTCAATTAGGGTGGATGTGGCCCATTCCCAACAGTTGACAAGAAGGGGTGAATATCAACAGAGGGAAAATTATTTTTTGTAGAGACCCAGCCACTCCCAGTCTTTATTCAGGCCTAATTTCATGGTGTCAAGCTTGCAAATTAATTCCAGTTCTGCAGTTTCTCATTTAAGTCTGGTTTTGAATTTTTGTTGTTGAAGAATGGCCACTTTTAAGTCTGTTATTGAGTGTCCAGGGAGATTGAAGTGCTCTCCTACACAAGATCCATTGTCTACAGCCAAGCCCTAGGATACAATTGCATGTGCTCCAATCCCTCAGACAGAGACAAACACCTACAGGATTTCTATCAAGCATTCTTAAAATGACAATACCCACCTGGGGAAGTGAAGAAACAGACTGACAGAGCCAGAAGAGTACCCAGAAGGACAGGCCCAACAAAGAAAGTAACAGAATGCCACTAGCTGTCACCTACAGCCCCCAACTAAAACCTCTCCAGCGCATCATCAAGGATCTACAACCTATCCTGAAAGATGATCCCTCACTCTCACACACCATGGGAGACAGGCCAGTCCTCGCTTACAGACAGCCCCCCAACCTGAAGCAAATACTCACCAGCAACTACACACCAAACCACAGAAATACTAACCCAGGAACCAACCCCTGCAACAAACCCCGCTGCCAACTTTGTCTGCATATCTATTCAAGGGACACCATCGTAGGACCTAACCACATCAACCACACCATCAGGGGCTCGTTCACCTGCACATCTACCAATGTGATATATGCCATCATGTGCCAGCAATGCCCCTCTGCCATTTACATTGGCCAAACTGGACAGTACCTACACAAAAGAATAAATGGACACAAATCAGACCTCAAGAATTGTAACATTCAAAAACCAGTAGAAGAACACTTAAGACTTCCTGAACACTCAATAACAGACTTAAAGGTGGCCATTCTTCAACAAAAAAACTTCAAAAACAGACTTCAATGAGAAACTGCAGAACTGGAATTAATTTGCAAAAATTTGCAAAAATTTGCAAAAAAAACTTGACACCATCAAATTAGGCCTGAATAAAGACTGGGTCACTATAAAAAATAATTTTCCCTCTGTTGATACTCACCCTTTCTTATCAACTGTTGGGAATGGGCCACATCCACCCTAATTGAATTGGCCTCGTTAGCACTGACCCCCCACTTGGTAAGGCAACTCCCATCTTTTCATGTGCTGTATATTTATACCTGCCTACTGAATTTTTCACTCCATGCATCTGATGAAGTGGGTTATAGCCCACGAAAGCTTATGCCCAAATAAATTTGTTAGTCTCTAAGGGCCTGGCTACACTTGTGAGTTAGAGTGCATTAAAGCAGCCCCATGTGCTCTAACTCACGACGCATCCATACTGGCAAGGCACGTAGAGCGCCTGGACTCCACGGTTAGAGCGCTCCTGGTACTTCACCTCGGCGAGTGGAATAATGTTTGATGCACCCCCGCTGGAGCGCCGCAGCGCCAGTGTGGATGCCCTGGTCTATTAAATGCGCTCTGATCGGCCTCCAGAAGTGTCCCACTATGCCTGTTCTAGCCACTCTGGTCATCACTTTGAACTCTACTGCCCTGCCCTCAGGTGACCAACCATCAGATCTGCCTTTTAAATTCTCTGGGAATTTTGAAAATCCCCTTCCGGTTTGCTCAGCCAGGCATGGAGTGCTCTCAGCGAATCTTTCCAGGTGACCAGGCGATCCCCAGTATGGAGCAATGGCGAGGTGCTGGAGCTCATCAGTGATTGGGGGGAGGAAGCTGTGCAGTCCCAGCTGCGCTCCAGCCGTAGGAATTATGATACTTTTGGGCAGATATCAAGGGACATGATGGAAAGGGGCCACGACCAGGACGCACTGCAGTGGAGGTTTAAAGTGAAGGAGCTGCGGAACGCCTACTGCAAAACCCATGAGGCAAACAGCTGCTCCGGTGGTGCCCCCGCGACCTGCCGTTTCTACAAAGAGCTGGACGCGATACTTGAGGGCGACCCCACCTCCACTCCGAGGACCACCATGGACACTTCAGAGCCCAGTTCAACAAGGGAGGAGGAAGAGGAGGAGGAGGAAAGTGGGAGCGAGGGTGCTGAGGAGGAGGAGGAAGACACCCCGTCATCCCTAGATGCATGCAGCCAGGAGCTGTCCTCAAGACAGGAGGAAGGTAGCCAGTCGCGGCGTCCGGTGCTTGGGGAAGGACAAACACCAGAGGAGGTTCCCGGTAAGCGGCTTTTATTTTAGGAAGGAAGTTATTCAGTGCGGGCTCTTGGGGCGAGGAGGGTTAGGGCTGCATGCAGGCCTACATGCAGAATAGGGCATTGATGTGCTCTCTCACATCACGGTAATCGGCCTCAGTGATCTCTTCAAAGGTCTCATGCAGAAGCTGGGCAATGCGCTTGCGCGGGTTTCTTGGGAGAGCCACTGTGGTTCTTGTCCCAGCCAGGCTAACATGTCTGCACTACTGTCCTGTGAGGGGCGGGGGGACCATTGCTGCACACAGGCAAGCTGCATATGGGCCAGGGCAGAAGCCGCATTGCAGTAGAAGACCCTCCATTGCTTCCCAGGTCACCCTCAGCAGCGTGATATCTTCCAGGACGAACTCATCCTGTGGAAAATGCGGGGACAGTGTTCAGTATAGGGGCCCCCTGCAGCTGTTGGCTCTCCCCAAGGCACAGAAACCCAGAGCACAGTACAGCCATGAAACAATCAGTCCCCCTTGACCCTGTGCTTACTCACCATTTTGGGGTTCCTGTGGGTTATGTGCGCTCGCTTTGGGACGGGCAAATTATGCTATTGTGTAAACTGTGCTTGCCCTTAAGTAAGGGAGAATCATTGCTCTGTCTGGTGTGAACAATGCTGCCTCTGTTAAATGTTGCATTTTGCCTCTACAGATGCAACCTTGAGATCTCAGCCATCTGTGTTATCACTGGCTGAAAGACTCCAAAGAATTAGGAAGAAGCCATGTAGAAGCAAAGACGACATGCTGCATGAAGTAATGCAGCAGTCCCTTAATGAGAATCTAAAAGCGCCCGAGTGGAGGGAGAGTGAAAGAAGGATCCGCTAGCAGAATGAGGAGCGCTGGCACCAGGGCCAGCTCCAGGGTTTTTGCTGCCCCAAGTGGCAGGGAAAAAAAAAAAAAGCCGCGATCAGCAGCATTTCGGCGGTAGCTCCACCACGCCGCTTTCTTCTTTGGCGGCAGGTCCTTCCCTCCGAGAGGGACCCGCTGCTGAATTGCTGCCGAAGAGCCTGACGTGCCGCCCCTTCCCCTTGGCCACCCCAAGCACCTGCTTGCTGAGCTGGTGCCTGGAGCCAGCCCTGGCTGGCACAAAAGCGCGGAGCTCTGGCAGCAAAGCATGGATCAGCTGATAAGCATCATGGAGCGCCAAGCAGACTCAATCTAGGCGCTCGTAGCCATGCAGGCGGAGCACTACCGTGCCTGCCCCCACCTGAAGCCCTTGTCCCAAAACTCTTTCCCTTGTGCCCCCATGTCACCTCCAACCCACTTTCCCCAACATCCGGGTTCTTATCCCCACCAGCTGCCTCCAACACCTGTAGCTTCACCACCCAGCCCTGCAAACTACGACCCTTACCCTCTGCACTCAACCCCCATCCCCATGCAGTATAGCCAGCCTGAAGTGCCGCACTCATTGCACAGCACTCCAGACAGGAAGGCTGAGTATGATAACAGGACATACACAAATCTGTGATTGTACCATTTCCCACCCCACCCCCTTGCCCTTTCTGTTTCCCAAGCAGTTGTTTCTTTTCAATAAATGGATTTTTTGGCTTTGAAAACATTCTTTATTATTGCATAAAGTAAAAGATACCTTAGCCCAGGCACTGCAAATCAGCGTAGCAAACACAGATTCCTACTAGCATTGGAACCACTGCACTTCACTCCTGTGCAGGGCACCAGACATTACTGGTTGCATTCAGCCTCAAATTGCTCCCTCAAGGCATCCTTAACCCTTGCAGCCCCGCGCTGGGCCCCTCTAATAGCCCTGGTCTCTGGTTGTTCAAATTCAGCCTCTAGGTGTTGAACCTCCGAGTTCCACGCCTGAGTGAATCTTTCACCCTTCCCTTCACAAATGTTATGGAGGGTACAGCACGCGGATATAACCGCAGGGATGTTGTCATCGGCCAGGTCCAGCTTCCCACACAGAGAGCACCAGCAGCCCTTTAAACGGCCCAAAGCACACTCCACAGTCATTCTGCACCCGCTCAGCCTGCTGTTGAACTGCTCCTTGCTGCTGTCAAGGCTCCCTGTGTAGGGTTTCATGAGCCACGGCATTAAGGGGTAGGCAGGGTCTCCAAGGATCACAATGGCATTTCGACTTCCCCTACGGTGATCTTCTCATCTGGGAAAAAAGTCCCAGTTTGCAGCTTCCTGAACAGCCAAGTGTTCTGAAAGATGTGTGTGTCATGCACCTTTCCGGGCCAGCCTGTGTTAATGTCAATGAAACGCCCACGGTGATCCACAAGCGCCTGGAGAACCATAGAGAAATACCCCTTCCGATTAACGTACTCGGAGGCTAGGTGGTCTGGTGCCAGAATAGGAATGTGCGTCCCATCTATCGCCCCTCCGCAGTTAGGGAACCCCATTTGTGCAAAGCCAGCCACAATGTCATGCACGTTACCCAGAGTCACAGTTCTTCTGAGCAGGATGCGATTAATGGCCCTGCAAACTTGCATCAACATGATTCCAACGGTCGACTTTCCCACTCCAAACTGGTTAGCGACCGATCGATAGCTGTCTGGAGTTGCCAGCTTCCAGATTGCAATACCCACCCGCTTCTCCACTGGCAGGGCAGCTCTCAATCTCGTGCCCTTGCCCTGCAGGATGGGAATGAGCTCCTCACACTGTCCCATGAAAGTGGCTTTTCTCATCCGAAAGTTCTGCAGCCACTGCTCGTCATCCCAGACTTGCAGGATGATGTGATCCTACTACTCAGTGCTTGTTTCCTGAGCCCAAAAGCGGCGTTCCACGGTGGTGTCCATGAATGCCACAAGCAATCTCGTGTTGTATGCGTTACTTGAGTAAATAGCATCATCGGAGTCCTCACTGTCACTTTGGATCTTAAGGAGTAACTCCTTAACGTGATGTGCTGGAGAGATTCGTCAGCATATTTCTCAGTAGTTCGGGCTCCATTCCTGCAGACCGAAAGGGAAGACAGAGCGCGCAGTACAGAAAATGTTGAGAGATGGCGCCAAATGTGGACAGAAGCACAGGGATCGCTGGGATGCGAACTGCTGCATCACAGGGCGTTGGGACAGGACCCAGAATGCCCCACACCCCTCACCCCCTTCCCACAAGCCACAGCGCCAGAATGGGAAGAGGCGCTCTGTGGGATAGCTGCTCATAATGCACCGCTCCCAATGCCGCTGCAAGTGCCATGCCAGTGTCCATACCAGTGCGCTTGCAAGCTGTCAGTGTGGACAGACTACAGCGCTTTCCCTACTGCGCTCTACGAAGGCCGGTTTAACTCACAGCGCTCTACATCTGCAAGTGTAGCCACGCCCTAAGGTGCCACAAAGACTCCTCGTTGTTTTTGCTGATGCAGACTAACCTGTCTTAATTTCTGGTAGACCCAATGTAATGCGAAGCAATGCATCGACACTGAAGGACATTTTCAGCTTAAGAACCAGTTTTAGTTTTGGATTAAGCACAGCCCACAATGACTATTAAACAAACCCTTGGAGTTTCCCACACAGCTGCAGCTCAGAACTTGCCCCGCTTTGTCTGTTACCTAAAGCCCCTAGGGATGCTGCCAGCACCACACACTAGAGTTCCCACTGATGCAGCTGAGTAGCACGGTGGTGATTTTGTTCTATAATTCCTGGGGTAGACAAGCCCACTTTCTGCTACCCTGGAACGTCCTGGGCCTATTTCCCAGACTCAGTGCTGTATGCTGCAGTTTTTCCTAGCACTTTTAATAAAGTGCTAGTCTTACCTTCTCCCCTCTGGACTACAACAGGGTTTCCGACTCTGTAGGATAGCCTGCCCAGATGCATATGCAGGCCATGTGGACAAACGACCTCCAACAGAAAACCGATAGGCCTGAAAGAAAAGCAGAAATCACACCTGTGAATCCGTCTGTGCCCAGGGTTTTTAATTGGGGTTAGAATAATCAGGTGCCTTTCTAGAACAAGCACAGATGGACCAGTGAAGGATCTTAAGGGACAGTTAAACTCAGGAAAGAGAAGGTGCCAGAAAATCCCTTTCTCTCAGCTGGGGTTAGCCACATCCGAAGACTAGTTGAACTATTGTCTCTCTCTCGCTCGCTCTCTCTCTCTTTTTTTTTTTTTAAAGAAAATGACCTGCACTGAGTGGTTTAGTTAATTAAACTAGCGCAAGTTGGTGTGTAAAGAAGCCCCTGGTGGCTGTGGGCCATGCTTCTTAGACTGAATGTTCCTCGTGGCAAGGGCCATGTGTTTCCAGGGATGTCTGGAGGCGCCAGCACAGACTAACACAATGGTCCCCTGATCCTGACTGCGGACTCTGTGTGCTATTGCAAAATAAATATCATGTCAACAAAGCAGCATTCTGGTTTAACTTCCAAATCTGTATGGAAACCAGAATTTGATGCTTCACTTGGGCCTTGTCTCCATCAGGGATTTATGTACTGGGGGAGCTGCCCCATGCAACCCCTCAGTGGAGCTGTATTGTGCTGATGGAAAGCCAAGCGCGTATTGGGGTTGCTTACCCATTTGGAACCAGAGCATGTCACATCCATGCAAGCCCCAGTTGACATTATGCAGCACATCATCACTGGGGGTTTGCAGGGATGTAGCACCATGGATGCAGATCTGCCTAACTGAGGCGAGCCCTAAAGAAAATAATCAATTGCCAATAAAATTGAATTTCCTTTCAAAAAACTGAATTGCCTCTGAAAAAAGAAGCAGACCCCTGTGGTGAATTCTGAAAGCCTCCCAGCCATTTCAGAACTTTCCCACTGCTGCATCTTGCAGGGTTTCTCAGTGACACACTGACTTCCATAAATCATTATTTCCTTGGAGAAAAGTGTTGAAGGAATTGACTTGCCACTCTTTATGTTCACTATTATCACGGGATAGGTGAGGTTCTGATTGTCTAAGACAAATTCCTTGTGTCTGGAAACTTTATAAAGAGTTAACTCTGGGGGGAGTTTTAATCTCAGGATGCCAAACATGATCCTGTGATGGTTTAAATGTCCCTCTGACCTCAGTAAAAGTGGGGAAATTGTACTGGTGGAGCATTGTGACTCCAATTTAAAAAATATATTGTATTGTGAGACAAGTGCTGAAATGACTTCCCAATTCTAGGAACAAAGCAGTGCAGTTTGCACTGAGAGTTACTGTGCTATGAGTAGGATATACAGCTCACTCCAGGAGCTGATGCATTCCCAGAGTGCCACTAAACTCTCACAATGGTATTGGGTTTTTTAAGAAACAATGTGTGACTTGTCCATCTCCTCCTGCCCTCCCAAGTTATCTACAATAATATGGTGTTTCTGGAGTTTGCTCTCTGTTAATGGGACACACTTCTACAAGCAGGTTAAGGTTTTATTTTACTCAGTATGACTGCCACTTTTGAAGGAATTGATGTTCTTTTAAGTAGCTTTTAGCTCATGATTACACAGCATGTGATGTCAGGTCTAATTTTGTTTACTGCATCAGCCAAATTCTGGCTTTGGTTGTCTGCCATATCGTGGTTATACTCAAAAAAACTGCAGCCAAGAGGAGAAGAGAATTGAAGCACAAAAATCTGCCATTGATTATTCGAAGTCTCCAGCCTGCAATACTGTTTCTTGATCTGAAAAGCCAGGGATTGCAGCATTGCATGCTGAGACTTGTAGCCTCTATGGCTTGCACAGAGATGAGCGCAGCTGCAATTTGCTTCATTTTATAAGTGTCTGGCATGGCCCTTGGGCTTCTGGCAAGTTGCCAAAGCATCCCCAGGTTGACAAAGATTAGGTGCTCAGTGGGTATATTTCCACTCACCAGAGTCTTTCGTTTCTTCGGAAGGATGCGTTTCAGACTACCAATCTGTATTTGGTCATTTGGAGTCTCAGGTGAAGGTAGACTAGGTGCCCTGTGTAATGGCAGGAAAAGAAACATACATTTCAAAAAATGTGTAACAACATCCAAAATACTATTCTGAATGCCACTGGGCAACAAAAGATACGTAATTCCATCATCACTAGCTGGAACCCAATATGCTACAGAAACCAGTGGTTTAGTGAGCTCTCCTAATAGTGATAACAATGGAAAAGGGCAGAATCTAGGGGCAAGGTTACTTATCATTATGCCTGTGAAAGTCTGCATCTTTTTCACATCACATCTCCCCATTTGTTGCTACCAATGATACTCAGCACTTATAATTTCAGAGCTCCATGTGGCTGGAGTAGGTTAGTATTGTTGTCCCCATCTTCTAGACACAGTAAATTAGAAATACAATCCTGTTGACCATCTCTGCTTCACTTGACAGGAAGTTTTTGGAAAGTGTAGGGGACAATTTCCTGGTGCAAGTGCTGGAGGAACCAACTAGGGGACCTGCTGCTGACAAACACGGAAGAATTAGTAGGGAAAGCAAAAGTGGATAGGAACCTGGGAGGCAGTGATCATGAGATGGTCGAGTTCAGGATCCTGACACAAGGAAGAAAGGAGAGCAGCAGAATATGGACCCTGGACTTCAGAAAAGCAGACTTTGACTCCTTCAGGGAACTGATGGGCAGGATCCCCTGGGAGAATAACATGAAGGGGAAAGGAGTCCAGGAGAGCTGGCTGTATTTTAAAGAATCCTTATTGAGGTTGCAGGAACAAACCATCCCGATGTGTAGAAAGAATAGTAAATATGGCAGGCGACCAGCTTGGCTTAACAGTGAAATCCTTGCTGATCTTAAACACAAAAAAGAAGCTTACAAGAAGTGGAAGCTTGGACAAATGACTAGGAAGGAGTATAAAAATATTGCTCAGGCATGCAGGAGTGAAATCAGGAAGGCCAAATCACACTTGGAGTTGCAGCTAGCAAGGGATGTTAAGAGTAACAAGAAGGGTTTCTTCAGGTATGTTAGCAACAAGAAGAAGCTCAAGGAAAGTGTGGGTCCCTTACTGAATGGGGGAGGCAACCTAGTGACAGAGAATGTGGAAAAAGCTAATGTACTCAATGCTTTTTTTGCCTCTGTCTTCACGAACAAGGTCCCAGACTACTGCACTGGGCAGCACGGAGTGGGGAGGAGGTGACCAGCCCTCTGTGGAGAAAGAAGTGGTTCAGGACTATTTAGAAAAGCTGGACAAGCATAAGTCCATGGGGCCGGATGCGCTGCCTCTAAGGGTGCTAAAGGAGTTGGCAGATGTGATTGCAGAGCTATTGGCCATTATCTTTGAAAACTCACGGTGACTGGGGGAGGTCCCAGATGACTGGAAAAAGGCTAATGTAGTGCCCATCTTTAAAAAAGGGAAGAAGGAGGATCCGGAGAGCTACAGGCCAGTCAGCCTCACCTCAGTCCCTGGAAAAAGCATGGAGCAGGTCCTCAAGGAATCCATTTTGAAGCACTTAGAGGAGAGGAAAGTGATCAGGAACAGTCAGCATGGATTCACCAAGGGCAAGTCATGCCTGACTAACCTAATTGCCTTCTATGATGAGATAACTGGCTCTGTGGATGAGGGGGAAAGCAGTGGATGTGTTATTCCTTGACTTTAGCAAAGCTTTTGATAGGGTCTCCCACAGTATTCTTGCCAGCAAGTTACAGAAGTACGGGCTGATGAATGGACTATAAGGTGGATAGAAAGCTGGCTAGATCGTCGGGCTCAACGGGTAGTGATCAATGGCTCCATGTCTAGTTGCCGGTATCAAGCGGAGTGCCCCAAGGGTCGGTCCTGGGGCCGTTTTTGTTCAATATCTTCATTAATGATGCGAAGGATGGCATGAATTACACCCTCAGCAAGTTTGCAGATGACACTAAACTGGGAGGAATGGTAGACACGCTGGAGGGTAGGGATAGGATACAGAGGGACCTAGACAAATTAGAGGATTGGGCCAAAAGAAATCTGATGAGGTTCAACAAGGACAAGTGCAGAGTCCTGCACTTAGAGCGGAAGAATCCCATGCACTGCTACAGAATAGGGACCGAGTGGCTAGGCAGCAGTTCTGCAGAAAAGGACCTAGGGGTTACAGTGGACGAGAAGCTGGATATGAGTCAACAGTGTGCCCTTGTTGCCCAGAAGGCTAATGGCATTTTGGGCTGTATAAGTAGGGGCACTGCCAGGAGATCGAGGGACGTGATCATTTCCCCCTATTCAGCATTGGTGAGGCCTCATCTGGAGTACTGTGTCCAGTTTTGGGCCCCACACTACAAAAAGGATGTGGAAAAATTGGAAAGAGTCCAGTGGAGGGCAACAAAAATGATTAGGAGGCTGGAGCACATGATTTATAAGGAGAGGCTGAGGGAACTGGGATTATTTAGTTTGCAGAAGAGAAGAATGAGGGGTAGCAGCGGCAGGGCTCCGGTGGCGATTTAAAGGGCCTGGAGCTCCGCTGCGGTAGTGGCGGCCAGAGCCCCGGTCCCTTTAAATCGTCCCTGAGCCCCGGGGCTCCCAGCCGCCTCTGCAGCTGGTAGCTCTGGGGGTGATTTAAAGGCCCCGGGGCGCCCAGTCACAGGCGAAGCCCTGGGACCTTTAAATCTTAATTTAAAAGGCCTGGGTATTTAAAGGCCCTGCCTCTTCTAGTTGAGGCCATGCCCCCTGCTCAGGACTCCTGCGTACTGGTAAATCCTTTAAGTTACTTTCACCCCTGGGTACCAGATGACAGAACAAGGAGTAATGGTCTCAAGTTGCAATGGGGGAGGTTTAGGTTGGATATTAGGGGAAAAAAATTCACTAGGAGGGTGGTGAGGCACTGGAATGGGTTACCTAGGGAGGTGGTGGAATCTCCTTCCTTAGAGGTTTTTAAGGTCAGGCTTGACAAACCCCTGGCTGGGATGATTTAGTTGGGGTTGGTCCTGCTTTGAGCAGGGGGTTGGACTAGATGACCTCCTGAGGTCCCTTCCAACCCTGATATTCTATGATTCTATGACAGAGAAGATTCAATGAATTCAAGCCCACTGCTGACCAAATACCCACTCATCTCTCAGAGTTGGCATCCTGCTACCTTTGGTTGTAATGTGTAATTTTCTTTGGCAGCTTTGATTTTATGCCCTTTTAATCACTTTTTGGATTCACTAGTAAAGATTTCTGGGTTGGATATGCAGAGGGTGTAACCAGGAGCACTCCTTCCAAGACCAGCTGCTTACAAATGCAGAGTTTATGAGGGGTAAAAATATGGCTGCACTCACATCTTTTGGGGAAATAGGGTTGCCGCCTATTTGACTCCATGATACAGCAAAACTATGGTTATTTCTGGATGTTTCAATGAAGTTGCATTGTCACTTTGTCACACACTGGCACAACACTGATCTGTCACTCAGGTCTGCAACCTGGGAGTCATCTTGAACTCATCTCTCTCTCTAGGTCCTTACGTCCAGATTATGCCGAAATCATACAGATTCTTTCTGCATAACATCTCTAAGATACGGTCTTTCCTATCTATCCATACAGCTAAAACTTTCATCATTACTGCAGCCACCTTTTCTCTGGCCTTGACAAATGCTATGCAATCCTTCAGAATGCTGTTGCAAGGGTCACTTTCCTAGCCTGTCACTATGTGTCACCCCTCTCTTTGAATCCCTCCACTGGCTCCCCCTTCTCAACTGCATCAAAAGTAAGCTACTTATCTTAACTTTCATCTTGCCCTTCATGACCTACCCCCATTCTACCTATCATCTTTCACTACTGAGATGTCGACTCCCATTGATCAGGATGCCAGCCTCCATCCTCTCACTCTTTACATTTTCAAACAAGAACCCTTGTGCTTTCTCTCATGCTACCCCTCACACTTGGGAGGAGCGCCGATGTACATTTGCAAAGCTACCTCATTATCCTCCTTCTAAACCCCTTTTCAAACTCTCCTTTGCCACAATGCCAACAAAAAACTTGAAAATGGCCAGGCTGCTGGCTTGCTAAGGGCTGGTCTACACTGGCGGGTGTGTGTGTGGGGGGGATCAATCTAAGATACGCAACTTCAGCTACAAAAGAATAGCGTAGCTGAAGTTGAAGTATCTTAGATTGATTTACCTTGGGTCCTCACGGTACGGGATCGATGGCCACAGCTCCCCTGTCGACTCCACTACCGCCGCTCGCTCAGATGGAGTTCCGGAGTCAACAGGGAGCACGTTCGGGGATTGATATATCGTGTCTTAATGAGACACGATATATCGATCCCCGATAAATCGATCGCAACCCGCCGATACGGCAGGTAGTCTGGACATACCCTAAGATAACTGCCCATCATGCTAGTGTGTGTTGTTCATAAATGTACAAGCAGCCTAAGACTTTTAACTGGGAACACTTTAGAAACCTAAGAGTCTAGTAAATAAATTGCTTCAGAAAATCTGTTCCCAACACTTTTGTAGGTGCCAAGAAGAAAAGAGGTCTCCAATATTTTGAAATCCTACGTTATTGTTAAAGTGGTGAGATACTGTTGGCAGATAGACACAGGCTGCAGCTATGTGCTACTGGAAACATTTCTGAATATCTCCAGTACATCACAGGCTGTAAAACATGAAATAACTTGCATCTTTAAGGATCTGTAGCAATCAGATAATGGAACTGCAATTTTAATGCATTTACTGCTTCATTTAATCAAAATGGATCCTAACTATCCAGAGATGTAAAATCATAAAATCACACCTGTAGCTAACCATGAGCCTGAACCATGCACTTGAGTGCCCTCAATCCCCAGTGACTTCAACAGAAATTAAGTGAATTTAGCATTCTGGAGAACATGCTCAGATTTTTGCAGGGTTGGGCCTTCACATTGGATTGCTGCTATCACCTAGCTGCCACAAGTGTCAGGAAGGCATTTTTCTCTCAGATGCACCACTGGACTATTGGCCAGGTGCATGCTGGGTTTTCTTCTTCTTACTGACAGAAGCAGGATCTCAGACTAGATTGCCCATGGTTTGGTATGGAAAATCCCATGCTCCATACCATGTGAAATGTAAATATATTTAAAGAAACCCACAAGTGAAAAAGCTGTGTCTAGATCCTCTCCACACGTGATAACAATTGTATCCTGGACTACAGTGCAGAAGGTTAGATCCAAAAAGTAGAATCTGCTCGTTATAATGTCAGCACAGCAATGTTTAGCAAAACGGGAGCTACAAGAAAGACTAGTTGATTTGAGACAGGGCTTTTCTGCCACTGTCCGATAGACAGAGTGATCCTGTAGAGGCAAGAGGTCAATACCCACAATTTTCACTTAATGAAGGCTGCTTTTACTACATGTAAAAGTCTAGTTTTCTCATATCATCCACTACAGCTGAAGTTCTGTAAATTGACACTAGTAAACAATCACACATTGATTTGGGATGTAAATAAAACTAAATACCAAAGAAAATGCAAGTGAACAGAAAGAGCAGGTCAGCATAAGAGTTACATAAATCAATACAGGGCATTTGCAAACTTGGTCACACATCTAGCATTTCTTACTGCGAGCAAAAATAACAAGTCACTTCTAGGGTGCATGTAAGATACTCCACATGTAACTTAATATCAATATTTTGTAAATACAAATAGATAAGAATATATGGTGGAAGAGAGAAGCAAATATATGAACTCAAAAAATTCCTGTTATGTTAAAATGTAAATGTTCCAGCAAAAGTATAGGTTTCAAGTTATAAACTGTTATGAGTTCTATAATTCGGAACTTACTGTCTTGTGTGCATTTAAAACTTACTTCCTAATACACCTCTACCTCGATATAATGCTACCCAATATAACACGAATTTGGATATAAAGCGGTAAAGCAGCGCTCCAGGGGGACGGGGCTGTGCACTCTGGCGGATAAAAGCAAGTTCGATATACGCGGTTTCACCTATAACGCGGTAAGATTTTTTTGGCTCCCGAGGACAGCGTTGTATCAGAGTAATAGTGTATTGCATTAAACATTTTTTTACATTTAATTTATACTTCATCTTTCTTAGGCATCACTTGGAAGTCTTTGATATTGATCCCCAGGATACCTTGACAGGTAGATAATGGACAGCTGCTAGAATCCCTTGTGGCCTTTTGCTTCAGGTCTGGTTTCATCTTGCTTTTGTAATCTGGTTGGGTTTTGCCTTCTTTTGATTGGGGTGGTCTGGATTCAGGATTGCATCTTAAATCTACCACGCTAAGCAAGATTGGCTTCTGAGGTCACTCTACAAATCCAATACATCTGTTAGTCTTAAAGGTGCCACAGGACTCTCTGTTGCTTTCTACAAATCCTGTCATCTCCACTGGGTGCCATTATAATCTCCCTTAATTCAGCAGAACTCTGTCCCTGAAATATCTGATAACTAACTTTTCAATAAACTATTAGAATAAGATATTTAGTTAATTGTAGGGAAGCCATAAAGGATGTTGTTGAAGAATGTATGATGCATTGATTCATGGGTCAGGAGCGCTTTGTAGTCTAGTGATCCACCCTGATTTCCTAATCTTAAAGACTGTTTCTGTTTATAGCTGTTATCTAAGGCTGTTTATAACAAGTCTTCTCACTCTCAGTGATAGTGGTGTTACCAGATGATAATTGCAGTTACTTGCATCCTGGGTCTCTCAACCACTCTTGACAGATTTTTCATGAGTTTACTAATAAGAAGTATCTGCAAAATCCTGGTATAATTAGAGTTGGTTGATATCCCTCTAATTATCTCGTTGCAATGAAGAATGAAAATAGGGAGGTAAATGGCCTTGGTTCTCATACTCATGGGATTTTTTATGAGTTTTTTTTCTAGGATCATTTACCAAAATACTGATTAAAACTTGCAGCTGTTTCCTATCTGTTTCACTCTCAATCGTGTTTTTCAGGAAATTTAGAAAATATTAATACTCATGTTTTTTCAAGCCCAGGGTAATGATTCCTACAATAGCTTTATAAACACACTTGCAGCTATAAATGTACAGTAAATTAAAGCAATCAAATAGTGCATAAATAGCTCATGAATCAATCAACTCCTTCTCCTGTGACCCTGGAGCTTAATTCAAAGCTTATTACCTTGTTTGTGTAGTATAATCCCTAGAATAAAAAGTGGAAAATCAGGTCATTTTATGACTGCAAAATCTTTGCTGTAACGTAAGTAGAAGTAGTTCGCCAGGGTTGCAAGTTTTATGGAACCATAAGGTGGATCATGGAAGCCATTTAAAAACCCATGAAACCTAAGATAGCCTGTTCAGTCTAATTCTTTTCCTAATTATAGTTAAATATGAAAAACTATTGTAAAGCAACATTAAGGATGGTGACGACTACACTCATAAGAACATAAGAATGGCCCTACTGGGTCAGACCAAGGGTCCATCTAGCCCAGTATCCTGTCTTCTGACAGTGCCCAGTGTCCCAGAGGGAATGAACAGAACAGGTAATCATCAAGTGATCCATCCCCTGTTGCTCATTCCCAGCTTCTGGCAAACAGAGGTTAGGGACACCATTCCTGCCCATCCTGGCTAATAGCCATTGATGGACCTATCCTCCATGACTTTATCTAGTTCTTTTTTGAACCTTGTTATGGTCTTGGCCTTCACAACATCCTTCTCACTCAGCCTTAGGAAACTGCACTGAGAATGTGCATATCTATGGGATTTAGGGGAGTTTCCAGCAATGAGGAGGTTAAATGAGTCGAAACTCATTCCACTCCTGACCCAACCACCTTCAAGAAACCCTTTTCATTCCCAGAACATCGCACCCCATTAGTCCACGTCCCAAACTGCACAGATTAGGTAGCATCCACTCTTTATTATATTATTATTTATTTGCATTGTGGTGATGTCTAGAATAGTGGTTCTCAACCGGTGGCCCATGGGCTGCTTGCGGTCCAATCAGCACACAGCTGCAGCCCACGTGACATCCTCAGGGCCATACAGGTAGTATATATACTGTGCATATGCAGCCCACAATGGTAAAGAGATTGAGAACCACTGGTCTAGAGGCTCCAATCAGTGGTCAAAGCCCCTTTGTACTAGACATAACAAAGAGATGAACCCTGCCCTGAAAGGTTTTTAATCTAAGTATAAAGAAGCCAGGTGGCCAAATGACCAAAGTCATCTACTCAGAACTGGCCAGTTTTCCAAGGGTTATCACATCCTGTTTTTCCTATGTATTGAAGCACACCTGATGCAAGCATTAAGCACTGCTCTGAAATCCTGCCAATACCTACACCAGAAGGGAGAGTTAAGTCCCAAGTGGCATTTTTAATCATTCCACTAAAAATGGGGCTACAACATTATTTATTAAAGGAAAAATCTAGCAGCAGCACAGCACAGACTGAGGGCTTGTCTACACTACCACGTAAGTCAATGTAAGTTATGTTGCTCAGGGGTGTGAAAAAAACACCCCTCTGAGATACATAACTAACATCGACTTAAAGTGGCATCTACACTGTGCTATGTCAGTGGAAGAGGCGGAGTAATTACGTTGACAGGAGAGCGCTCTCCCGTCGACGTAATGCATCTTCACCAGACATGCTACATCAGTGCCGCAGCACCGATTTAGTGCAGTAATGAAGACAAGTCCTGAGATCCTACACTAACAAATCAGAGCAAAGCCTTGGTCATAGATAGTATGTAAAAGGTCACACCCACATTGCAGAATAAAGAACAGAAAGGGTCTCTTTGATAGTGTCTCTAAAGTGAGCCCTTATCTTAAACATAGAACTTGTGTCTTGAAATGGTAATATTCAAAAACATTCACCATCAAAGCACTCAGCATACCATCATCATATTGGACATTGGGGTACTCTAGATTAGATGGATTATAGGTTTATTCCAAAACTGCATTTCCTACCTCCATTGATTCATGTGAAATAAACGAAATTTCAGGGTGAAGGAACAACCCTATAGGAACTTTAAAACATTTAAAAATATTTTGTTTATGCAGGCCACTGCAATAACCTCCTAGGACTGTCCCCCATAGGCATTCAACAGAACATAGAGGGTGCCCACCCAAATGTTTCCCAAAGCAAACAAAGTACTATACAGAATGGAGAAGAATAACGCACACTATGCCATTACTGAACTGAGGCCTCGTCTATACTGGGGAGGGGAGGGCGAGCTAAGTCGGTCTAAGTTACGCAACCTCAGCTACGAAAATAGCAGAGCTGAAGTCGACGTACTTAGAGCTACTTACCGCGGTGTCTTCACTGCGGTAGGTCGACTGCTGCCACTCCTCCATCGACTCCACCTACGCTTCTTGCTCTGGTGGAGTACCAGAGTTGACCGGAGAGCACTTGGCAGTTGATTGATCACATCCTCACTAGACATGATAAATCAACCCCCAGTGGATCGATCGCTCCGCCGTAAGTGTAGACATGCCCTAAGAGTGGTCCCTGTGACACCTGTTATGGAAATGATGGGCACATCCATGGATAGATCTAAAGAGGCTAAGTGAAGCAGTAAAAGGGGAAAGGTATATTCTCTCCACTGTAGGGACTATAATCTCCAGATTATCTTGTGCAACAAAATGTTCACTAATGTTGATGTCTGGGTAGTGGAACAGAATCCAAGCTGAAAACTTTTATAATGCAGTTCAAAAGGTATCATTTTTGTAACCTCTTGTTTGGCATCACAAGCATCCCGGCAATTTTCCTGCGGGAAAATGAATGAGATTCTCCAAGGCTGGGAGCGAATGGAAGTTCATATGGATGACATTCTAGTTGATGGGGGAGTCAGAGAAAGAGCATCATAAACCAATAGCACAATATGCACCAGGGATGTAGTAGTAGATGACAGTGGGGTAAGTCCAGATCATCTGCTTATGGGTGAAGAGATCAGAACAAAACTGCCAACCTTCATCCCAAGTGGCTCTGCTTGAAGGATCTGAGGTAGAGATGCCAAATGTAAAATCTCAGGCTTTATCCTTTAAACATTAGAATGCACCTAACACTTACCCAATCTTAAACAAGGAGACCCAGTCCAAATAAAATGGAATTAGGAAAGATATTGGACAACTCCAGTCGTCAATGGACGAAGCTGCACCCTAAGACCCTGCATGGTTCAGGCTAACAGAGGTACAAAGAAGCTTGAAGAACCACCGGCCGATAACCAACACAGCTGATTCCAAATACAGATGAATGTTTCCCTTATAGCAATAGCACTCTCAGCACAGCTGGAGCCTGGAGTGAATGGGTAGGATTCTACTCAGAAGAATCCTAAATCTACTGAACCAGAGTCTACATCTTTGGGATTTGATAATCCAGATCAATCAACTGGACAAAACTGTTCTCAGTCATAAAGCTGTGAAGCTAGTGACTCATCTGGGTAATTTGTTGTTAAAGATTATTTCTTGTTACAGGTTGTTTATACAAACAAAAAACAAAACCCAACAACACCTATTTTCTTAATTTTAATAAAGTTCCTTGTTCAGTATTAGAAGAAAGCAACTCTTTCTGAGGTCCTTTACTAATGTCATATAACAGTACATGCCCAAAATGTGAATAGAATCTGGTTGGGCAATGTCCTCGGGGTTCTAAGTACCTATATTGTTTTTAACTGATCACTTTGTTTCAAAATGAAATTAAGAGAGCAGAGATTACTGTTCATGCAAGGCTGAAACAAAATCAAAATGCTTCCTCTATTTACAGCCCCATTTAACTATTAAAACGATTGCTGAACTAGGCTGACAATAAGGCTTATTCCAAACTAGGAAGCAAACAAAAAAAGCCAGGCTCACGGAAAGCAAAAGCAATGCTTACCACATGGAAAAGATTGGTAGAGAGAAAAATGTTATCTTCAGACTTTGTAAAGGTAATTAATTATAAACAGTGGAAATGTTAAATAAAAATATTAAAGAATGTACTTTTTTACTGTAAATGTGTATAATTGTGGCTAACATAATGTTATACATTGAAAGGACAAAACCTATCACCTATGGCATAAGAGTGAGATATTCTGAAGTATTGCAATAGGAATATGTCTGCATACCAACTGTCCTTCATTAGGAGCCTACGGCCAGCATGATCTGTGATAATATCAGATCTCACAAATTAAACAGGGCCAGGCGTGGTCAGTATATGGGACGAAAGACCTCCCAAGGTGGTGTTAATATTAAATTTACTCCTGGGGGAATTCTGCACCACTGTGCACGTGCAGAATTCATGTCCCCCTGCAGATGTTTTTCTCCACAGAATATAGATTCTACTGGAGAGGTGCTGCAGTTACACCTTTTGCCCACCAAGGGCTGCTGTGGCACCAGAAGAGAGGGCAGCCAGCCAGCCAGAAGCTGTGTTCCTCACAGCTGGGCCAAGTGAGGAGGCATGGGAGAGACAGAGTGGGGCACGTCACAGACTGGGGTTCAGAACCGCTAGTGGGGGGGACAGACAGGGGTGCAGGCTCAGGAGCTAGTGATATGACAGCATTGAGCCAGGGGCTGAAGGGGACAGGGGTTGCAGGGCCACATGGAGTTGGGGGGAGGGGGGTGCAGGGCAAATGTGCCTGATTGAATGGGAGAGGCTAGGGGTCAGCCAGAGTCTGCATGGGGGAGGCTCCCCAACTCCCAAACAATCCCTCCCCCCCCTGAAAAAAACCCCATTCCATATTTCTCCCACCCACACCCAACAACCCTCCAGGCTCCTTCCCTCTCTCTCAGCTCCTCTGTTACCCCTTACCCCCCAAGCCTTTGCACCGTCTCTGGGAGGGTTGGGAAATACGTTTCTGTACTGTAGTTTGAATGAATTATTACCCAAAGTTCTGGACTAATATGCCTAATAAGGAATCTGTTTGTCAAAAAACATGTCCTGAGTCTTGTTTTGTGTGTCTCTGTATTGTTACAGACATTCTCGCTGCCCGGTATTTTGAAATACAGCATGCAAATAACTGAAACTGAGGTGATTATCTTGTGTTACGCTGACAACTAAAATATGCCGAATGTTAAAATACGGTGCACACCATTTTTACTTTGGGGGCGCAGCCTTCCCCTAGGCGGGACCGTCCAACGGTGCCCATCGTGCTGTGGGGCTGGAAGGGCTCCTCCAAGTGCCAGCAGCAATTCCCGCAGGCCTGGCCTGGCCTGGCCTTACTCCCGCCCCGTCACTGCCCGGCTCACGGGCCGCTCCGAGCGGCGCCTCCTCGGCCGCGGCTGGCGCGCCCTACTTGAACCAAGCCCCCGAGGAACTGTGGCTCCCTAACCCCGCGCGGGAGCTGCCCTCAGGCCGACAGCGGCCGGCCCACAGCACGGCTCGCCGCCCCCGCGGCGCAGGCTCGGGCCCTCCCCGGCCCCCCGGCGCTGACCCCGGCTCCCACCGCCCCACGACCTTACCCAAGCGAAGGGGCCAGGGCCAGGGCCATGGCCGGGCGCAGACACGGCGCGGGGGTTGTTGACACGGTCACCATGGAGACAAGCCCCGCCCGCCTCCCAGGACCCCGCCTCTGCCATAGCTGGCCGGCGGCCGCCTGACCGAGGGCTGCGCGCCCGCCCGAGCTAGTGGGGGCCGGGGCCCGTGTGGTGACAGAGCCCAGCTTGGGGGGCGGGGTGTCGGTAGGGACGAGGTGTCCCCGCCGAGCTGACCTAGCCCGCCAGCGTGCGCCCCGGGCAAGGCGACGAGTAGCGCTGAGCCGGATACCTGTAGGGGGATAGCCTGGTGAAGGCGGAGGGCAGGCTGTAGGGGAGTATTGGGGGGAAGCGGGGGTGGAGAGGCCGCAGGGGATTCCCTGGGAGAGGCTGGGGGCAGTGTAGGGGAGTACTTGGGGGGAGGGGTTCAGCCCGCAGGGAGTACCCGGGGGAAGGCGGGGGGCGGGGTAGGATGCAGGGCGGGTACGTTAGGCAAGGCAGGGAGGAGGATGCGGGGGGTACCCTAAGGAAGGCGGAGGGCGGGCTGTAGGGGAGTACTTGGGGGAGGGGTTCAGCCCGCAGGGGGTACTCGGGGGAAGGCGGGGGTAGGGTGCAGGGCGGGTACCTTAGGCAAGGTATGTGTGGGGAAGGGTGCAGGGCGGGTACGTTAGGCAAGGCGGGGAGGAGGATGCGGGGGGTACCCTAAGGAGGGCGGGCTATAGGGGAGAACGCAGGGGGTAGTTACCCTGCGGGACCAGGGTTGGTGTGTGCGGCGGGGTTTAGCCCTGGGGGAGGGTGTTTCCCGGGACGGAGGTTATGGGGGTCCCCACACCGGTATGCCCGGGGCACAGTTCTGAACACGGCGCCGTGCCTGGCTCTCCGGCGGCGTTCTGGGGCTTGTAGTGTCTTGCGCCGCCTTGCCAATGTGGACAGCAGCTATAGCGCACTCTCTTTCCCAGCGTGCAATGCGCCACAGCGCAGGGGCGGGGCCCTTGGCGCGGTGCCTCTCGGGAGCTGTAGTCCAGGCGTGCGGGAAGCGGCTTGTGAGGGGTGGGGAGCGGACTCGGATTCCCGTCGGGGCCGCGGCCCCATTGTGGCCGGGCCCGCAGCCCATTGGCTGGCGGAGGGAGCTGGGCCTCGCTCCCCGTCCGGTGACACAATAGTGAATCCAAGATGGCGGATCCGGGCGCAGGGAGCTTGCACGGGGGGGACGCGGGGCTGCCGTGCCCGCCCGAGGAGCAGGAGCTGAGCCAGCGCCTCCGCCGCCTCTACCCGGCCGTGAACCAGGCCGAGACGCCGCTGCCCCGCTCCTGGAGCCCCAAGGACAAGTACAACTACATCGGCCTCTCGCAGGGCAACCTGCGCGTCCACTACAAAGGTGCCGGCAGCCGCGCCGGGAGCCCCGGGCCGGGAGTCCGGCCGCCCTCGGGGCAGCCCGAGGTGCTGGGGCCGGGGGGAGCCGGCACCGGGCTGGTCTAGGGCAGCCGGGGCGCGGCGGGGGCCTGGGCGCAGCCCGCGCCGCCCTGGGAAGAGGGGTTGGGGGGGCAGACCTGGAGTCGGGCTTCTCCCTGCCCGGGCGGCCCCCCGCTGAGGGGGAGCGGAACCGGGCCGGGCAGAGGGGCGGTAGTTCGGGGATCGTGTGTCCACCCCCCCCCAATCTCAGTCGTCACCACAAACCCCGCCGAACTGCCCCTCTGACTTTTTGGGGGGGGAGGTTTGGGGTTTGAGCCGTCCCTCGGGTTTCCCCGGGCGAGGGAGAGCTAAAGCGGCGCTGAGCCCAACCCCCTTGTTCCTGCCTTATATAACACTTTGCGGTGTCATTTAGCTGGGGGCCTGGCTTCTCCTCTGTAAGGCTCTGCCTCCGTAGGGTCTCCTGTTGTCTCTGCCAGCCCCTCACAATGCTGGCTAAAGGGGCTCCCGCCTGGGTACCTCCACCACTTGAGTTCATAGGAAACCACTCAAGTTCAGAGCTCTAAGACCCACGATTTCGTGTTTCTTCCCTCCCCACTGTGATGGAGGCTGCCTTTCCAGAATAGCTAGAGAGAGCTGAGCATACCATCGCCCCTCAGCCTAATAAACACTGATGTCATCTTCATCTTGCACAATTGGTTTGTTTTGGGTGCTGAGATTTCAAAACCGGGGGTAGCATTATGCTTTTTTCTCAGCACCTTGAGAGGGTGGGCAAAGGGAAAGCTGCAGGAGCACATATTGTAGGTTATTTACGTGGTGGCAGTGCAGGCTTGTGTCTTTTTTAACTGACTGAGGAGTCATCTTCTAATTTCTCAGATGCAGAATGAATTTTGCTGTTGCTCTGTTCATGTGGTGTTATTTTGAAATGAAGGGCCTAGGACCTTGCGCCCATGAAGTACTCATTATTCAACTCTTTCCTAGGTCATGGGAAAAATCACAAAGATGCTGCATCAGTCAGGGCTACACACCCCATCCCTGCAGCTTGTGGCATTTATTACTTTGAAGTGAAGATTGTCAGTAAAGGTAGAGATGGGTAAGTGCACTGCTCTAATTTGATTCCAGTGTTTTATATGTGTTTACTAGCTCTGTTTTGCTCAGTCTCCCTTGTTGGAAGGGTTAGAGGTCACTCAGATGACATTTATAATAGGCAGATATGTGGTGAGTTGTTATGTTTGTGTAGTCAACAGGTGGCAAGCCAATAATACATATAGGAATGTAGCTGCTCCCTATGCTGTTTTGTATGGGTAATTATGACAACTTGAGAAGTACTAAGACTCTAATGCAGTTTGAAATTCCGTAGTGTTCCCTTTGTTTCAGTAATGTCTGAATAACTAATAGACAGCTGGAACTGAATAAACAGATATTGCAACATCCTTGATAGCTGGACTGGTTTTCTGTATCACTTACCTTCAGGGGAAATGGAAAATTGTCTCTGTTTCTTAAGTCTGGGAGGGGACAGCCCATAAACTGAAGTATTTCCCTTCAAGGATTCACTCATGTCAAAATATGTGGAAGCTTTGCTAAACAGTTAGGGGAATGTGAGTGAATGAGGGAGTGACATGGGTCATTAATCACTGAGAATTGCTACTTTGTAGAGCCTGGTCTACACTAGAGTGCGGTTGACCCAGCTACATTGCTCATAGGTGTGAAAAATCCACACCCCTGAGCAACGTAGTTAAACCGACTTAATCCCTGCACTAGGTCGACCGAACAATTCTCCTGTTGACCTGTGTGATAAACGAGAGGGAGGGGAGCTCCCTTTTGTGGACACCCAGCCAGCCAGTTAGCTATAAAATCCCTCTTGGAAGCTGTTCTCTACTTACTTTACCTGTAAAGGGTTAAAAAAGCCCATAGGTAAAAAGAAGGAAGTGGGCACCTGACTAAAAGAGCCAATGGGAGGGCTAGAACTTTTTAAAATTGGGAGGAAAAACTTTCCCTTTGTCGGCCTGTTGTTCTCCGGAGAGAGGAGAGGAGATGCAGAGCAGGAACAGGGCTGAACTATGATGTAGGAAACTTTAAGCCAGGTATGAAAAACCATCAGTTCATACCTAGAGATTGCTTATCTGAAACCCCAGATATGTAAGTAAATCAGGGAAGGTCTAGGAAGACATGATTAGGGTTGTTTCTTTTATTTCTTATTGGCTTGTGGACTCCTCTGTGCTAACCCCAGTTGCTTTTGTTTTGCTTGTAACCTTTAAGCTGAACCTCAAGAGAGCTATTTTGATGCTTAATTTTTGTAATAGTTTTTTTTGATCTAGCAAAAAGCCTAAGTTCCAGATGTATTTTTTTTCTTTTTGTTTTTAATAAAATTTACCTTGAGGATACCACACAGGAAGGAATTCCCAAGTGTGCCTTTCTCGGTTCTCAGAAGGTTTTTTTGTTTTTTGTTTTTTTGCATTTGGGTGGTGGCAGCATCTACCCATCCAAGGTTAGAGAGAAGCTGTAAATTTGGGAGTTTACAAGCCTGGAGTGGCCAGTATTAATTTTTAGAATCCTTGCGGGCCCCCACCTTCTACACTTGAAGTGCCAGAGTGCGGAATAAGCCTTGACAACCTGTCTACTGCCTTTCTGGATAGTGGGAGAACTCCTCCCATCACTGTAGGGATGTTTACACCGAAGTGCTAAAGTAGTGCAGGTGCTGGACTGCTTCTGTGCTGCTGTTCTGTTTCAAGTGTAGACGCTCCCTAGCTTTATTCACACAAGCCAGCCAGCTTCCTGAAAGGCCCAACTGAGAAATCAGGACACTTCAGGGCTGGCTTAGTGACTAATATTCTGATACAAATCCTACTTCTAATGCTGGCTTTAGCCCTCAATGTTTGGAAGTGTAGCAAAGGGCAGTGCTGTCCAAATCCGAGCTCTGGAAGAGCTTGAACCTTATGTTTCAACTATTACGGTTGCTGGATGAAAAGGAGTAGCAGTAATTGAGCTCTGGGAAGAGGTCAGTCATCTTGTCCAGAAGCTATCCGTGTGCAGTGAGAAGAGCAGCTATCTAAAGGGAAGAAAACAAGGCCTTTGTGAATGTAGGTTGGATCTGTGTATCTTCTACCATCAGTCCGGGCCCTGGATTTCCACTTGATTAGGTTGTTTTCTGAAGGCTGATTACACCATCGGGGTTAGTGACAGGCAACAGCTGTGGGATTGGGAAATCCTAATGCTGGAGGCAGAATGCCAAGATCAGACTATTCTTCCCATTAAATCTAGCCATTGAAATAACATAGGTTCCTATGGGCTGACTTTGGATTGATTTTCCAATCCAACGTCATGCTCCATAGCGCAGGAACGGCTGGAAGCACAGCAGAGGTGGTACATTGTGTCCATGGTATTAGAAGCAGAACGTGAATGTTGTCACTTTTCAATATTCTCCAAGAGGAAGTTCAGTGAGTAGTGTTGAGTACTTAGTTTGAATCCCATCCAGCCCTCTGTTGTACGTTTATCACTACATTAAGCATTTTTCTGGGAGCAAAATTAAAGGGTGTATTGGGGGACATGGGATTCTGCTAGGGATGTTAGGAGGAGAGGGGAAAAACTAATGTAGTGTTGTGTCGTTAGCAAGCATGGTGACTGTTACATCTGGTTCTTATCACCTGGCTTGTGTAGATGAGCTAGCCCGGAGGACATTGATGCCCACCTGCTGTACAAGTATTTTCTGTTGGCTGAAGTGTGAACACAAGTGTAGCTATCCAGAGGGGAGAACGATATAGGGTGAAATTGGTATAATACAGGACCCCTGTGCAGGTGTGAGGACACATTAGATACAAGGCAGTGTAGGGGATTGTGGGAAGGAGAGTGAGGAACCTAATCAAAATTAAATAATGGGCATGGTTTCTCATTTAGGAAGGGTGCTGCTTTCACCAGTGAGGACTGAAATCAGGAGATGAGACTGTTTATCAAAAGAGCTTCATAGGGGCCTTCTGCCAGCTTGGATCGTAGGGGCTAGGGATGGCATGGTATTTACCAGAGGTGTGTTTTATCACCCAGTGAAAAACTAGTTAATCCCAGTTCAAGGCATTTTCTATTTTAAAAACTGTTCCATTAATGCACACCATGTTACACTTAGTTTTAGTTACATATTCAAATTGTGGTTGCATAAGATAGTAGATTTGTAGATTAATTTATGATTGTACAAACAAAAAGTAAAATGCATAAGGATTAATACTAATATGTACTGAATATTGAAATGTCTATATATTTTGATTTGGCATTTTCTCAAAGAAGTTATGCATGTTATGACTCGTATTTCAGTTTTCAATATTGTGTATACAGGAGTCGAAAACATTTGATTACATGAAAACACCATTAATGCAGAATTGTAGGCTTGATGCTTTAAGCAATCAGAAGCATGTAGAGTTGCAAACTTCCAGTCCAGGTCCATTTGGCCATGCAGCATTCTGTAGTGGATAGACCAAGCCTAGTCCTCCGTTTTGACTGGATGTATCCAAAGTTTGAAAAGATTCATTCTATGCTTGCTGAATTTGCTGGACACTGATGCAGTTATTTTTCCAAGTTTCCCAGTTTAACCCACCCTGTCCTAAACTGTTTTTCCCCCCCAGGAAATTGCCAACCATGGTAGGGATTCCAATTTGGACTGCATTAGTAGTAGTAGTAAATATTTATATTATGATAGCACCCTAAGGCACAGTTAGTTTGTCCTTAAGGTGGACTAGGTCCATCTCATGTGGAGACGGCAGAATCATGTAAACTTGCTGGTTGACTCCCGAGAGCAGAGCTCTTGATCTTGACAAGCCATTTCTCTGCTGCACACCATAATGGTCATTATTTCCCATCATAAGGTTATGAAGTACACAGCCATGTCTACCAACACCGTAGTGGTGTAAAAATCAAATGTCACACTAAGCCTATGGGGATGACATGACCACACCATACCAAAACAATGTGCTGGAGAATTTGCCAAGGCCTCGTTTTGATGTCGAAGGCATGTCTGTGCTTGTTTCCCTGTTGCTGGAGGAGGGAGAAAATAGATGCACAGCTGCATTGAGAGTGCTCAGGCCGAGACCTAAAGCCACAAAAGCATGTAGGTTCTGTGTTGTGGCTGCCACAGCACCCATAAAGATTGCTTGTCCTAGGCATTGCAGTACCGGATCCTGTATCAGTGCTGCACAGCCTCCATGCATACTGCGCTGACTTTTCAAAGACCTCCCAGGGTATGTAACATCTCTCAGGTCTGGGACCCTTTGCTAAATTGTGCTGTGGTACCCGGAAACAATAGGGCTGCTACAACCCCACTAACTCAGAACATCCTTTTGTGGGTTTTGTCTCATCCTTAATGTTTTACTTTTCAGACTATTGGTTTGAGACCTAGAGTATCGGTCCGGTGTATGTGTCTATACTGCTACTGAGCTTGTCAGTGCTTGGTACATTTGTGATGCTAATGACTTCAGTTTAACGAAGTGGAATACCAGAATTGAATAAGGAGGAGAGAAGAAGTGTGTTCCAACAATATCTGAAATCCCTTAGAAAGCAGGTCAAGAGGACTCTTGAAGCTTGTTTCCAAGCTCCGTACTTCAAATCCATAATTTCAGCTTTGTAGCTTGTAGGTTTTTAAACGTACTGTTTCTTGCTGTATTGACAACCATTTAGTTTGATGATGGGATGAGGGATATGTAGTGCTGCTCACTGGGTTAGGATGCTGGGAGAACCAGTTTCAGTAAGTGTGGTTGTGGTTTTGGATGGGGATGTCTGAATATGATTTTGCTTAGCATGAACGAGGTTACTTTGTTTTATTAACTGCATTGGAGACGTGACTTTTCTGATCCGTAGGCTGTAGTGCAGGGGTCCCCAACGCGGTGCCTGCGGGCACCATGGCGTCTAAATGCACCCGCGTACTGGCCAGCGGACAAGCATCCGCCAAAATGCTGCCAACAAGCAGCGTCATCCAGAGGCATTGCTGCCGAAAAGCCACCAGTTTTCGGCGGCGACGCGGCATTTCGGCGGCGATGCCTATTGACATGGCCGCTTGTCTGCGGCATTTTGGCGGATGCTTGTCCGCCGCCATAGTCCTCCGTGTCTTGTTGTCTGGCACCAGCCAGGCGAAAAAGGTTGGGGACCACTGCTGTAGTGAGTGGCATTATGGCAAGACTCCATGGCCAGGCCTAAGTAAAGTGGTGGCACTTGCCAACATATGTGGCTAGGCAATGGGGTAGAGGCCGCTCTGGAGCATTCCACTGTATAAAAGGAGCATTCTGAGGGAGTCAGATTACTAGCTTTTATTTTACCACATGGCACCAAATTTTGCTTTACTACAATAACTTTTTAGATAAAGGGGAGTTTATGAACTGGCGCCAGAGACTGATGTGCCTTGGGCTAGTGCTGCCATCATGCTAGGGTTATCTGATGGTGATAAGGTGATACTGATGGGAGGCAGGGCTAACAAACTTTCACAACACTTGTTCTCATTCAATAAGCTCTTTGGACCCTAGACAGAGCTGAATTCTTGGAGACTCTGGAGGTGGCAAGAACTGAAAACTTGTTGGTAGCTCTTGACCAAGATGCAGAACAGCACTGTTCTCCGTCCACTAACAGAGCAGCTTCCCTCCATGTTGTCTTTCCGTACTCTTTAATACAGCTGTCTTCTAAAGGTGCTCTGCTGGGGGACTGCATGTGCACAGAGAAGCCACATAGACGTGTTTCCTTGCCCTTCCCCATCCCTAGGCTGCTCTGTTGTCTAAGCATTGGTAAACATTGGCATGGGTCCCAGGTGGATGTTACAAAACAAAGTGCAATATTCAAAGAGCACTGCCTGGTGCCCCCTAAGGAACCCTTGCGCATTTTAGAGCCTGTCGGGTTCACCCACTCTCCTCAGCTTTACTCCCTCCACATTCCAGTTGTGACCGCCACCCTTCTGGCTAAGGAAGACTGACTGACTGCGGCTCACTCTGGAGCCTGGCTGCATTCACTGTTCCTCAGTTTGTCAAATAGATGTGATGTCCGGGGAGGGCTGTGCTGCAACCCCTGCTGGCCTAGGGGCAAGAGCTCAGGACTTGAAGGCACACCTGGATGCCTCTTTGTGGCAATTCAGAGCTTCCATTGAGCTATTTTACATATTCATCATGGCTGGAAGCACAAGCTCTCTCCCAGGGACTGTGTCCCATCTGTATATTACTGCAGTATGTCCTTTCACTCTCCTATGGGTTGGAGCTGATTTAGGGCACCAGGAAACTTATAAAACCTCAATCTCAGATCTAGGAGGAGTGGACAGGACATGTTGTTTGCTGACACTGTTGCCTCTTTAGGGAGGTACCATGCTCGTCATCTCTTGGAGACTGGAGAGGAGGAACTGAATAAGCTGGCCTGGTACACTGGAGATCCCAGCAGTCTGCTGCAATTGGTTCCAAGCTCCCCTAAGACTTGCTGGCCTTTGAACTTCCTGTGTCGTCCTAGCGTGCTCTTGAGCATCAGCAGTTAGCATGGCTTGATTCCTGACGTGTCCGGTGGCTTACCTTATTTAGCAGAGCTGTTTGTGGTGACTCTTCTGTTCATGACCTGTCCACAAACAGATCACGATTTTATCAGTGTCACATTCATAACTGTTTAGCCTGTGGGCTTTGCAAACAACTTTGAGGTTTTTGTGAACTATTTGTGTCTTTGCTCCTGTGTGTATCTATTTGAGCAGTTTGATTGGTCACAGAGTCTCAATGCATTTGCTCCCTGGATTGGCTGAACTACACCTGTAAACAGGAACCTTGTCTGAAGAGCTCCTTGGAGTGTGGAATTTTTCAGGGACAGGGTGGGGAACAGTTTACAGAGAAGCTTAGGAGCTAAGCTGGTTTTGTCAATTTTGGGACATTTAAGATATTTTCCTGTCCTCTGTTGCACAGAATAATTATCATATTTGGCTAAGTATGTTATACCCCAGATTTAAAAATAGCTGGGTTTCTTCATGACTAAAGGAGAGAGAAATATAAAGGCCAGATTTATTGGCTGTCTAGCAGACTTCTACCAAGTCATCTCTGCTTCCTTCCCCCTTTTCCATCACTTGCAGTGCTGCTTTGCCAACTTTGTTTCTTTTTAGCTTGTGATGGGTCTGATGGCTCTCCCCGTCAGCTGCCTTTAGACAGTATTCTGATGGCTCCCGGACGCCAGCAGATCCATCTCTCTGGCCTCTGCTTTCAGTAGTGGGGGTTTTACAGCATGGTTGTCCCTAGGTGTCGATCCATTGCCTGGCCATACTAGTTCTGTGTTTTTGCAGATGGACAGGTTCACGATTCTTTGTCCGGTGCCTAATGATTCCCTGCAGCTGCTTGTGCTGAATGATCCCTCGCTTTTATTTAATGTTTCCATGTTTTCAAATTACTGGCTTTCCCCCTCTTTTTAGTCTTGTCTCTGACATCCTTATTCCCAAGCAGCCAGCACATACAGGGGTGGCTGTGGGAGCATTTTGAGAGGGAATGTTCATTTGCATGCTAATACTGACGTTTGCCTGAATAGAAGCTGCTCCTCAGACATTTAAGCAAATCGCAAAAAACTTGAATGTTCATGGTAAAACGACCAAAAAGGAATGAGTGTGGCTAGAATGGAGTCACAGTTCAGATTGTGAATATGTTCGCAAACAATCTTGCCTAGGTCTGCTGCTGACTGTGGCTGAATTCACTACTCTGTGCTAATCCTTCGCTGCTCTGAAGTGTGCACAGGCTTTAGGTTTCTTTGTCACCCTCACTTCAACTGATAATACGTGGCATTGAACGCTCTTTTGTGCCCTGCAGTATTGCTTTGCTAAGATTTTATCAACTGGAGCACTACTGAAAGCAGAGCTTGAATTTAATAGTGGTCTGGTGTTCTGGGGGCTGGGATCTCTGGAATGTGTTTGGGAAGAAAAGCTTGTGGTGAGCACTGACAATGCAAGTTTTGAGGGTGATGGAGACCCCATTGGAAGCAGATTAAGCAAGGGTGTCTTATCTTTACCCTTTCTCAATTGCAAGACCTTTCTAACCTCAGCCTTGTACCTGGCTTCCTCCTGTTACCTCACTTGGCTTTGGTGCAGTTGTGATTAATGTCCTACGGTGCACATGGAGTGAGGGATGTCTTTCAGGTTTTGTGCTGGACTGGTTTCTCTTGTCCTACTGAAGATTGGTTTACCTGGTTAGGCGCTTATTTATTTGGCATATGCAATCTGGTCAAGCAAAGCCACAGCGTTCTTATCAACGATGTTCAAGGCACAAAGACCTTCAGGAAGTTGCCATTTTGAAGTCCTCAACAATATGTGTCATGGTTTGTGGCTGGCCGCATTGACATAGTGGACGGTCTCCAAAACACCACCGAAATTCTGCTGCAGCACAAATTCCGTGTCTGGTATGAAACCAGTTCAGAAGGCTCCATTGCCTTTGCGGTAAATTGCATTGAGTGGGTCCAATTATTTGTCACTTTCTCTGCGGACCATGAAACTCGCCATGCATCCTCTACTGTAAATCCCTTTCCTGGTCAACTTATCCACAACAGGTGACAGGGAGGGCAGATGACCTGCGGTGGATTAAACATGTCTTTAATTAACAGTAGATGTGGCATATCACGCAATTTCATCACTAGCTTGGCTATGCTTTCCTCTCTGTGAACACTGAACGGAGCAATATTGTAGAGAACCGGTAACCATGGTAGAGGAGTAGTTGAAATAATATGCGTGGTGGATTAAGTTGTACGTGGATCATCTTTGTGTGAGATGAGCGAGCCTATACTGAGCGCTATATCCGCCGCTGAATGAAAGTGCCAAGGCTGAAGTGCAGAATGTTTGGGCATTGGTGCCCCATTTCATTCCGGCCAGTTTTCTGAGCAGATCGTTGTGTGTTTTGACCTTAGTCGCTGTATTTGTAAGATGGTCACAATATGTGAGAGTTCAACCCAACGTGAAGCCTAGATAGTCCTGTTGTGAATCATGCTTTAGTCTCTCACCATTGAGAACTGCCTTATAGAGACAGAAGCAAAGGTTTCCTTCCTCTTCAGAGCACCAGCTCTCCAAATAAGCCATGATGACAGTAGCACAGTATACTCCTTTGAACTTGAGATCATTTTTTCGGTGTTAATCATCCAGTCTCAGGGTTTGAATTCACATTGTCTCTGCTAGGCTGTGCTGAAACATCAAGAGGGCAATGCTGTCAGTTTCACGAGCAGGCTGACAGTCGCCAGTATGGAACATGTCTCCTTTTCATTTGCAAGCCCTCTCCTGTACACTGGTTTTGGCCTTGCATCCTTGATAGAATGGTTTGTTTTTATTTAGCAGCCTTCAGACTCCCATCTGCACTAGAAAAATGGCCTGTTGCTGAGCATCCCAGCTTCTCGTTAGCCGATGAAACCGGTTGAAACACTGATGCACACAGGGTAAACAGTTTTTAGCAATGTTAGTGTGATTGGGAACATGCTTTGTTAGTCTACAGGACAAATAGGATAACAATTGCACTCATCTAGTCTACAATCAAAATGAATAAGCAGTGAATGAATGTGGTTTGCAGTCACCAATTGCTGGGGTACTTAATCATAGAAATGTAGGACTGGAAAGGTACCTCAATAGATCTAGTCCAGTCCCCTACGTTGAGGCAGGACTAAGTATTATCTAGACCATGTCTGACCAGTGTTTTTAAAGAAAGGGTTAGACAACCTCTGAAGACGGAGATTCCACCAGCTCCCTAGGTAACTTGTTTCAGTGCTTAACTACCCTACAGTGGGGTCCCTCTCCTCTCCAAACCTTGGTTCACTTGCAGTCATTCTTGATGGGATATTGTGAATTCCCACCATTTCCCTACCTATCTCGTCTTCTCCTCACCCCGGGACCTGGCATTATGGCAGTGTTTAATTGTTATCTGTGGTGAACTAAATTGGGATTCTCCTTCGAGCCAGGCAACGGTGAGTCTAAAGTACTGGTTATAGAACAGTGCAGTTTTTATTCCGCGGTGTCACGTTGCTCTGAGACTCCCTATATTCAGCTATAGACGAGTGCCGAGTGTTTTCAAGGCCATTATCTCATGAGCCATTGGTGCCCAAAACATTTTATACAGCTGGGAAGCTGAAGTTCCCTATTTTTTAACGGGATAAGGCATGCCTCAAGCATGGAAAGGATGATTGGGTTCAGGTCTTAAAATAATGCCATTCTGATTGCCATCTTTTTCCTTACTTAAGTCTGACCTGATTTTAGCATCTAACTCAAATGGCAAGAACTAGAACCCAAAGCCGTATGCCCTACGAACAGCATGAGGTCCCATCATTCTAGTGATATGAAACATTAATCTCTGATTCTAGCTATTTGTGATCTGGAGCTAAAATCATATTAGGACTCAGTTGGTGTTGAGAAAGCAAGTTAATTGGAAGGACAGGATTTTAGGGTCTAGTAATTTATTTGTGAAGGAGTATAAATGCTTTCAGAACCCAGTAAGCTTTCCATACACTAGTCTAGTTCAGACTTGGAACAATTTACCAAAGATTGTGGTGGATTCTTTCAAGATTGGATGTTTTTTTTTTTTAAAAGATCTGCTCTAGTTCAAACAGGAATTATTATGGAGAAGTTCTCTGGCCTGCATTATAGAGGCGGTCAGACTAAAGGGTCCCAGTGGTCCCTTCTGGCCTAGGAATCTATGAATAAGAAAAGGAACCCTTGTGTAACTTAATTTTTATTGCTCGGGGGCCAGTTCTATGCATTCACCTGCTTCTCTGGTCTTCAGTGGCCTATATAATAAAATGTGAAACCAAGGAATTATTGTTGCATGACAGCGCTACCATTAGTCCACCACACAATCGGAGCACGCCATTGCCTTACTGCAGGTAGTGGCTTGCAAAACTAGCTAATCCATGGCGAATGCAGTCTGTGTTCTGATTCCTCTTTACTTGTGTGTAAGTGTTCTCATTCTAGGAATACAGCCTGATGTTCAGGCCTGTAACTTTGCCTCTTGAAATTGATGTGATTTGTAATCAATGTCCAGTGTGTTGGTGTGACACTCTCAAAAAGAAATGGGTGCCCCATTGCCTGCGACAAGTAGACAATTGACATGTGCTCGCAACATGCATTTTCTGCCTCCATTTCCCTCTTTAAAATGGGGCTGAGCCTTGTCTACCTCATCGGGGTTGAGGCTTTTTTAGTATTTGTAAAGCACCTTGGGGAGGAAGGTGCTAAATTATCATTTATCAAGGTGCAAATCTCATTTTCAAGCTTCTCAGAGAATTTCAAACACAAAGGGGCAGAGATTATTTGTAACTTGTAGTATCTGGAGTTGTCTGAGAACCAGGGGGAAAGCACATGTTCCTTTGTGACTGAATTAATCTGCGCTCCCCTATTGTTTTATTTACTAATGGTAGCACCCAGTGTGTGCTGAGCGCTTTCCAATCACACAAGGTGCATGGTCTCTTCTCCAAGGAGCTCAGAATCTAAGAATACCAGAAGTCATGCCTTTTGCCAGTGAGGGTGTAAATACATTCCCGCCAGCCTGGGTGTACTTCCTGTGTGTGTTCAACTGTGACAGCAGACTGAAATTAGTGGAACTTCAGGATGTACTAGGTACACTTAGCATTACAGGGCAGGTTTGTTTTTCCCAGCTGCCTTCCTGTGCTCACACAAAGCTCTCTGAGTAGCTTACCCTGAATGAATGCTATAGCTAGTCTGTGAAAGTCATTAGGCTGTAGGTGGTGGGGGAGCTATTAATACAATAATACACAACATGGACTGGGATTTGTGTAGCTTTCACAGTAACTTAATATCCATATATATAGCATGTGTTATTTGTAATGCACTTAGAAGCCTGCAAATGAAAATGACTGAATCTTGTAACATCCCCAGCAGTGTCACTTCTAAAAGGATCTGAATCGTCAGTCTTTCCTCTCCTGTACCTGTGAGGGGGGTCTCTGCCAACTGGCAGATGAGGGCCTCTCTGATGTCGTGATAGAGAAGCTGTTTGTACTGGAATCTTGGTCTTTGGCAGGTTCCCCAGGGACTCATGCTGGCACTACAGGAAAGCCTTTCAGCTGCTGGGGTTGCCTGTCCCATGGATAGACTTCTCCCTTCTCCTGGGGACCATTTTGCTTTGACTCACCTAGAAGACCTAAAAATTGGTTGCTTGTGGGGGTTGGAGACTGAAATCTATAAGGCGTGTTTTAGAGGTTTAAATAGTGCTTTGGGTGTTGGGACTCCAAAATCCTATTCTGGCTCTACCCCGGACTCATTAGTTTTGGATGAGCACTTCAGAGGACAGGTCTGAGTGGGGGAACGGTATCATCTCCAAAGGGCATATAACTTTACCTTTTAGGGGTTTGTTAGGCTTAATAAATGTAGAACACCTGGAATCCTGGCGGAAAGGTGCTATAGAAGAGCAAGTTATCTTCTATGAAGTCTTCGAGCCTTTCATAAGGCACATTTGCATCTAGTTAGCAGGAACAGATAGGCTACATGACCCACTATGGAGCTCTTCCCACGCAAATGGTTCTACGCCATTAAAATGTGCAGTGGTATTGAGGTGGGAGGGTCATTGAGGAGATGTTCGAATGCTATGGTGATAGCACCTGTATGTTAAATTGAGTTAATGTGTTGTCTTAAGCTACAACTGAGAATATATCTTTAGTCTCTGTCTGTTCCCTTAGTGAGCATTTATTCGTATCAGGAAGATGTCACGTTCAATCTGACTGGCAGACTGAGAGGCTGAGGACTATGCTGCAGGTCAGGATTGAAGTCCAGCAGCAGAATTGTAGGGTTGGCGGTGGCTGTGCCAGTCCTCGAAGAAGAAGAAGAGGTGCTGTGGGCCTGGATGTAGGTGCATTGACAGAGCCGTGTGCACATTCCCTTCTGACACTTTACAGTGACTGAAGCACTGAGTAACTTAATCTAATACTTTTCATAAACTCAGTCACAATTTCCTTCCTTAAAAAGCATTGATTGGGAGCTCCTTGGGGTTAGAAGCCTGATTTGCTAGTATAGGCACCTGCATGATGGTGTCTCGGTCCTAGTTGGTGGTCTTTGGGCGCTTCTGTAAAACAAATCAAAATTCTTAGGCAGAGGTGTGGTGAGGAGTGAGGGGTCGCTGTGGTATCTGCTAGGTTATAGATAACGGAGGCGACAGTCACGTCTTCATCTGTTCTTTTGATTAAATCATTGGCTTATTCCTTTGTGTGTGTTTCTGGGTTTTCTTCTTCTTTAGAGGATGGCTTATCGATGAGGTGAGTGGCAGCATGAGCTGAAGCTTGTGAGGGTAGGACTCTTCCTAATCTCTCTTGTGCCTCTTGTTGAGATGGCCCTTGAGTCCTAAGCCTGGCCTCTTAGGGCATGCCTATGCTGCAGTTAGGCACTCGTGGCTGTCACATGCCAGCTGGCTCGGGCTAAGGGGCTGTTTAATTATGGTGTAGACATTTGGGCTTGGGCTATAGCCTGGGTTCTAGGACCCTACAAGGTGGGAGGGTCCCAGAGCTCAGGCTACAGTCCAAGCCTGAATGTCTGCACTGCAATTAAACAGTCCCTTAGCCCGAGTCAGCTGGCAGCCCTTGGTATCTAATTGCAGTGTAGACATACCCTTAGTCATAATTAAGGGGCATGTCTTCTGTGGCTGGGATGGTAGCTTTAAACAGTGCAGACCTCCCCTTACTATCTCTCCAGCCCATGGCCAGTTTAAGCATCTAAAGACTTCTTTGTTGAGCTCTGAAAGTGTGATTCTCTGTATCCCTCCCAACCCTCCTGCTAGCCACAGGTCCCCCTCTGATGGTCTTCCAAGGACCCCAGGAGGGGAAACCAGTCCATGAGCAGAGTGCCCTGTGTGCTCTGGCTAGCTGGACCAGAAATCTGCAACATGCCCTTCGTTTTGGAGCTCTCAGCTATGGTGAACTAAAAGTTCTGTGGCAGATACAAGTACTCCAGCAGTAGTGTTTTTAGTGAATTACATATGAAATTTAATACAAGCTGTACAGTATCCCCGTTCTAATGGAATATCTGGACAACAAAGTTTTCTTTGTTTCAGATTTTTGGATGGCTGGAGGTTTGGGATTTTTGGCACTCAGGAAGTCAAGCAGTTCTGGTTTTTTGGCACTGGGAGACAGATTGAGGCTTGGAGTTGGCATTTTCTTTACCTCTTCATTTTGAGTATGGCACAGGCAACATTAAACATTAGAGAAGATAGGTCTTTAAGTTGGTTTTCCCCGCCTGGTATCTGTCGTCTTACCCAGCAGTGATAGATCAGCAGGTTAGCTGTCTTCTGCTGAAATGATCAGCAGTGAAATAGGTGACAAGGTTAACATTTTGAGTGTAACTCTTAGGCTGCAGGGTTAATCTCCATAGAGATGAAAAGAGGCAGTTTGCACCTCTTAGACCTGTTGTTTCAGGTTGTGTGCAAACTCAAGCGGCTTTGTATTGGTTATATTTAGTTTTTTATTTTGTCTCTTATCTTTGCAACTATAAGGTCTAGAACAGGGGTAGGCAACCTATGGCATGCGTGCAGAAGGCGGCACGCGAGCTGATTTTCAATGGCACTCACACTGCCTGGGTCCTGGCCACCGGTCCAGGAGGCTCTGCATTTTAATTTAATTTTAAATGAAGCTTCTTACACATTTTAAAAACCTTATTTACTTTATACACAACAATAGTTTAGTTATATATTATAGACTTATAGAAAGAAACCTTCTAAAAACGTTAAAATGTATTACTGGCACACGAAACCTTAAATTAAAGTGAATAAATGAAGACTCGGCACACCAGGTCTGAAAGGTTGCCGACCCTGGTCTAGAAGCTTAAACTTTTATTAGAATTTAGATTCTGGAACACAGTTATGTAAAGAAAACGATACCAGAACGTCTTCCTTGTTCAAGCCATTTATGTGAGTGCAAAGTCAATAGGTGCAATGCATCAGGGATCAGCATTGAGTCCTTTCTTGTTTGTTCTTGTCCTGCAACCCCACAAGGAACATACAGAAGGAGACATCTTGGTGTGTATTGTCTGCAGATGATATCATTCTATGCAGTGAGGAGAAAGATCACCTAGAAATGGATATTGATAAATGGAGAGATGTGTTGGAGAAACCTAGGCAGAGGAAAAAGAATAGATGGTATGTAATTTCAATAATGTGAACACTAAAGAAATATCCTTGAAACTAGATGAGTAGAGAGTACTGAAAACAAAGGTTGAAGTATCCGGGTTCCAGAATCTGGGGAAACGGAGGATGAAATTAGAGCTAGGATAATAAATGCCTGGCTCAAATGGAAAGAGGTGAGTCATGTAATATGTGATAGGAAGATACCAGTAAGATTAAAAAGGAAGTCTATGAAATGATGGTTCATCTACTTTTAATATATGGTACTGAGTGTTGGGCAATAAAGAAGAAACGTGAACAAACGATCTGTTCCACAGAAATGCGAACGTTCAGACGGAAGAGTGGCTTAAACAAGAAAGACCAGATGAGGAATATGTGTGTTAGAAACCTGCTCAACATACATAAATGAAAAAATAAGGGAACACGGGCTCATATGGTTTGGTCATGTAAAGCGCAGTCTTGGCAACGATGTGGTTAAGAGTCCAAGAGATCTAGACTGAAGGAAAAAGACCGAGGCCAACCCAAGAAGAAGTGGCCGGATGTCCTAAAGGAAGACATGTTAGCATGTGAAGTGATAGAGACTATGGCATTGAATAGAGAACTTTAGTAGGAGAGGACTCATAGAGTGGACCCCATTTGATGGAATTAATGTGTGGAGGAGGAGGAATCAGCATTCAGTTATGTGACAGTTTAAACAAAACGGATAATTAAGTGGCCATTTACCCTAGGGGTTCTCAACCTTTTTCTTTGCGGCCCCCCAACATAAAAACTCCACTGCCCTGCATGTGCATGGTTTTCTGCATATAAAAGCCAGGGCCGGCGTTGGGGGGTAGCAAGCAGGGCAGTTGCCTGGGGCCCCCGCAATGGTAAATTGCTCAAGCTCTGGCTTCAGCCCCTGGTGGCCCGGCTCAGGGCCCCAGGCTTCAGCCCCATGCGGTGGGACTTTGGCTTTCTGCCCTGAGCCCAAGCAAGTCCAACACTGGTCCTGCTTGGAGGACCCCCTGAAACCTGCTCGTGGCCCCCCAGGGGGCCCCAGGCCTCTGGTTGAGAACCACTGATGTAAAAGCTGGGAACATATTAAAACTGGAATGATTTTAAAAGGTTTCTGACTAAGTTTTTACAGAAAGTTAAATCTGGATCCCTTCTGTAAGTGTTTTCTGGGAAGGCAATAGCTGGATTTTCTTATAAATGAAATAAGTCCCCAGTTAAGGCTACAGTTTAAAAATAAAGTTAAACTGTGATGTTGTGACCAGTGCCTGGATTTTTATATAAGTGATTAAAATCTCTAGGGCTTCTATAGCATAGTAGTGATGTGTTCTTACGCCACACTTGCCTGCCCTTCAGTGTTGCAATGAAAAGAGTTTGACGAGAAAGATAAGTGAATAGTAGGAAAGGCAACAAAGGAGTGGCTGCTTAAGATCTTCCCCTAATGTAATTGGGGCACTGACATAATTAGCCCCAATTGAGCTGCTTCTATTTTGTTTGAAACCTTCCCAGGTTTCTTAATGCTCCTGTAAAAATTATAGTTTAGCCACTGTATTGCACTAGTTCAACATACAATGCCACTTCCCCTATGCATAGACACCCGCCCTTAGCTGTGGGTGGGTTTGGAGTCTGCCGTCTGCCTGCTGAAGCAAGACAGTGTTTTTGAATTTGACAGACTTTTACAAAATCCTTAGAAGGCAACGATTAGTTGCATTTAATCCACTATTTGGGATGCTACAGAATTGGGCATTCAGGAATTCAATAATCTTTGTAAATGATCAGACTCCTTTTGGTGCTCAGTGTTCTCTCCCCACCCAGGCCACTGCAGGACAAATGTCTGCTTAACTCAACTTTCATTTTGGTTTCCTCTGTAAAATAAACTCTCGGTTCTAGGTGCACTTCCCTTTTGCTGTCCATTCCATCTCAGACTGCGTTCCATCCTCATAGTCTAAACGGGCATCGACAATGGAATGTACTCATTCTTACAAAAAATATACTCCATAGGAAATATACCCAGTTAGGGCTCTGATTAATAATCAACAAAACACTACCCAGTGTATTGGGTGAATAATCTTATGTAGTCACAGTACTAGTATGGAAATGTTTAGACTGGCGGTGGCTTAGGAGCAGATACTATTTCAGTCTGTATCCTACCAGACTTTGTAGCCATAATATGCACTGGTACAGCTCCAACAGATAGCAGTGGTGGTACACATAGTGTAGATGGGGCTTGGGCATAGCTGCTGTTGTCACCTAACCCTGATCAGTAATACTTAAAATACTGCTGCTGATGTTGAAGTATGTTGTTGCTGTTAATCTGTGATAGTGCTCGCTATGTGCTAGGAGCTTTCCAAGCACTTGAGGACTGTCCCTTCTCCAAGGAGCTCTCGCAGTCGGAGCTCTCGCTCTTCAACTTGCTCAGAGCAGGGGCGGATGTTGAAATGTGCACATCTCTTCTGTATAATAATACACCTAACTTCTGCCCCTTCCTTAAATGAGTTCCATTTGGAAGAACTGTCTCTCTTCCTTGGTTAATATTTGCCCAACCCCATGGCATTTAAGCCAAATGTATCTGTTCTGCAATACAGCGTTATGTGGCTTTGAGGACTTTGTAATTGATGTCAACATTTGGAATTCATGAGCCAGCCCTGTGTCCTTTCCTCTGTATTATTCTTTGTTGTCATTCGTGCCATGCCAGGCACTAGGTAATATTTAGTGAAATAATGGAACTGTAATCATCCAGCATTGTGAGGTGCCTGTTATGCTAGTGCTGATCTTGGCTTTTTACCATCCCACGGGAATGATTGCATGATGTTGGTTCTCTCGGAGGCAGTGAATAAACACTGAATTCATAATTAATATATGGCACAGCTACAGTTTAATTTGTGTGTTGCCCCACAGGGCTGCAATTTGCTCCCTGTAACTAGGTTAAATTAAATTTTGGCTATTAGTGGATATATGTTAATCTGACTTGCAAGTCTCTGTTAAGCAGGATACCCAAGTATTTCATCTTATAGAAGCCAATGCAAAGCCTTGTTCTTTGGATGCCCTTTCCAGTGAATGATCTGGTAGGAGGACATGGGTATGTCCAACCGAGGTAGGGAAATGCATTAGGTGGCAGGCTCTCTTTGGGTACTGTGGTCAGCAGTGAAATAGGTATGATTGCAGGAATGTCAGTAGTATTTAGGAAGGAACAATCAGTTTCACACATACAAAATGGGAAATGACTCCCTAGGAAGGAGTACTGCAGAAAGGAATCTGGGGGTCATAGTGGACCACAAGCTAAATATGAGTCAACAGTGTAACGCTGTTGCAAAAAAAGCAAACATCATTCTGGGATGTATTAGCAGGAGTGTTGTTAGCAAGACACAAGAAGTAATTCTTCTGCTCTACTACGCACTGATTAGGCCTCAACTGGAGTAATGTGTCCAGTTCTGGGCACCACATTTCAGGAAGGATGTGGACAAATAAAGTCCAGAGAAGAGCAACAAAAATGATTAAAGGTCTAGAAAACAAGACCTGTGAGGGAAGATGAAAAAAATTGGGTTTGTTTAGTCTAGAAAAGAGAAGACTGAGAGGGGACATAACCTTTTACATACTTGAAAACTGTTGTTACAAGGAGGAGGGAGGAAACATTGTTTTTCTTAACCTCTGAGGATAGGACAAGAAGCAATGGGTTTAAATTGCAGCAAGGGAGGTTTAAGTTGGACATTAGTAAAAACTTCCTAACTGTCAGGATGGTTAAGTATTGTAATAAATTGCCCACTGAGGTTGTGGAATCTCCATCATTGGAGATTTTTAGGAGCAGGTTAGACAAACACCTGTCAGAAATGGTCTAGATAATACTTAGTCCTGCCATGAGTGCAGGGAACTGGACTAGATGACCTCTCGAGGTCCCTTCCAGTTCTGTGATTCTATGTTTGGAGTAGCAAACACCTTCCCCTGAATTAAAGCTCTCAGGAGAAGTTGAGGTGGCCCTTGGTACTATTGTTTTTCACTGCAGATTCGCCAGGATAAGTCACTACATTGTTGAATCTGTTTGAAGCCAGAAGGGCTAGAAACTCCACCATTTAAAATGAAAGCTTATGTTCTGCAGGCTTCTGTAAAAACGTGTGGGAGACACTTGAACCCCTGTATTTCTGATGTCCTGTGCCAGGGAATGCCCATGAGTTGTGAACAGCGGAAACGTAATAAAATCTTATTGCCCTTTCTCTCACCCCAGGGGCGCATAAAGTGCTTAGAGTATGTCAGTGGATATACTGTGGATGCACATGCACGCAAGATGGGATTTTGTTTGAATAACAGCGTGTGTTGGGGGCATGCACCCTGTGCTGTCTCATGCTCCCTAGAGAGGACGTGGTTGCGGCCATCCATCAGTTCCCTCGTACTGTCTGATAAAGACGCTAGCAAGCGTCCAATCCGTGTCTCTTTTCAGGGACCCTAAATTGAGCCTTTTTCAGCTAGCGCAGTGAAGAAATCTTATCTTTACACTTCAATCTAAAGGGCATTCCTGAAAAGAAAAATCAGTTGACTTCCCCCTGTACGCTTTGTGCCAACCTCCAGCCCTCATGGCAGAATCTATACCCCAGAGTGTAAAGCCTTCCTGTCCTGTGACAGGCTTATCCTCAGCAAGGATAGACACGGCTAATGCCTCTCTCGCTAAGGGAGAGCCATATCCCTATACGTGTTCTGAGGCAAGTCCTTTCTCTCCAGCATCTGCAGGTCCAAGAACACTTGGCTCAAGCTAACTCTGCGTGAGCAATCTGTGTCACTTTTAACCGTCACCTCTGATTTCTAACCAGTGTGAGGTCGCATATAAACCAACATCTTCCCTCACTCCCTTGAGCACACATCACACTCCAGGATCAGGCAGTGGAAAGAAGGTGAAGAGGATGCCCACAGAGTTGGCACAGACCGCATTGACACTGACCACCTTACCGTTAGTGAAGTCCCTGGTGCCCAAGACCTTGCTGTTGACCACCCCAGTACCTGTTTCAGCTGCCTCGATGATGGCACCTCAGGCTGTGTCACTTCCCAAATGAAAGAGGTTCTTTGTGGACAGCCCAGCATGGGTGAACCCACTCTGAAGATCCTCAACTACTTATTACACTTAAAGCAGACCAGCCACTTGTTCAGCTCTGTTTTAAGGCCCATCTCACAGTGATCCCAGCTTGCCATCCACCTGTACTGTTATGCTCAGACTCTTCTTACCCCATGGTATCAGAGTTTCTCAAAGGGTTATTACAGGTTATCCACCATCCAGAGAATCAACTCCTGCCTGAGACCTCAATACAGTCCTCTTGAGGCTCCAGGAGCCTCCATTCAAACCTCTCTCAGTCTGCTCCTTACACCACCTCACTCTGCAGTTTGGCCTTCCTAGTGGCTATCACTTCAGCCCACAGAGCGTGAGCTTCAGGCACTTGCGACCAAACGCCCTATACAATATTCCATAGGGACAAGATGGTGCAACCAAAGCTCATTCCTAAGGTAGTTTCAGAACTTCATCTGAACCACCCAATCAATCTGCCTGTCTGCTTCCTGAGGCCACATTCAGCACTGAGAGAAACACTGCACCCCCCTAGGTGTATCCAGAACTTTATTATATTGACGGGATCAAACCATTCGGACTGTTGCCCTATCTATTTCTCGCCACAGCCGTGCGTCTAAAGGTTATCTCATCACAAAGGATATGGAAATAGATAGTGTGTGTCTCACGGTTACCAGCTGGCTGGTGGACAGGCCCACCAACATCCCTGCTCAGTCCCCCAGAACGCAAGCAACATTTTCCTCCTGCTTCAGGAGCGTGCCAGTATCAGATCTGTAAGGTGGCAACCTGGTGTGTCAAACTTTTGTCAAACACGTGACTGGATTTAGCTGCGAAGGCAGATGTCAAGTTGAAGAGAGCAGTACCACAATGACTGTTCAGCTCATGTAGCTGAAACTCCTCATTCCTACCATCCAGGGATACTGCTTGCCAGCCCTCTACAGTGGGGTCCACACTGGTGTGTACTCAAAGAAGAGAGAATGGTTACTTGCCTTATGGTAACTGTGGTTCAAGATGTAGTGAATGTGGATCCTACAACCTGCCCTCCATCCCTGCTTTTCAGAGTCCCCAGCTACCTTGGGCTTTGAATTGCAGCTGCTCTGCTCTTGAAGCCCTCACAAAGGAGCATGAGGGGGCACAGGCTTGTGCTGCCCTCACAGACACGTCTGTTAAGTCCAATCTCCCATACATGAGGCATATGTGGCCCTACAGTGGGATCCACACTGACAACACCTCAGAGAACCACAATGAGGCCAGGTCTACACTAAAATGTTAGGTCAACTCAGCCACATCACTCAAGGTTGTGAAAAAGCCCCACCCCTTGGCATGTAGTTAAATCCACCTATCCCCGGTGTAGACAGTGCTAGGTCAACAGAAGAATTCTTCCATCAATATAGCTACCACCTCTTAGGGAGGTGGATTAACTATACCAAAAGGAGAACCCCTCATGTCAGTATAGGTAGGGTCTACACGGAAGCTCTATGGTGGTTCAGCTGTGCTGCTGTTGCGTTTCAAGTGTAGACAAGCCCTAACTGTAGGGCAAGTAACTGTTCTTTTCTGGGCCCCAGCTTAGAGCTGGGAATTAACTGGAGTTCGCAGGGCTCATTGAGATGCAGCTTTAAACAACTTTTACTATGGAGTCCAGACAAGGGTGGAGGCTGTCAGCACGCCTTCAGTTTGGAGAGCCATTAAGGGCAGAGGCCTAATTCTGGTAATCACTGACATTTTATTAGAAGGGAAGCGTATTTGTACTGCTCTGTTTTCTTGGGGGGGAAAGTGTGTTAACCCATTGGGAAGCCTGCCAACTACTCTGAGCAGCCAGGCTGAGACTGCCAGTGCCGCTGTGCACTTGGAATAAAAGAATTGGCATGGACCGTTCCATTAGCTGCTTCTACCACAAGCTCAGTCGCTTGGTAGTGTGTGCAAGTTCATTCTCCAGAAATGGTCGCCAACTTTGTGACAGTGGGATAAAAATGTGCCGATACCCTACTAGAAGCAGTTGAGACTGGAAGTTCTTTGGGGCTGGGGCTCTTTCATTCACATATTGTGCGGCACTGACCACATCATCAGTGCTAAACATCAGTTTCCTTGAAGGTTCAAACCTCTCTGCATGTAACTAGTCCTGAGCCCTCAACTTTCCCTGCAGAATGAACTGTCTGTCTGATATTTATTTACGTAACACAGGCAGTTATTTCCTTAATACCTTTAGTGGTCAACTGCTGTTTGGGCTAAGCATGGTTAAATTGTGACTAAAATCCAAATGCATCACTCAGATAAAATCCTCTTTCTCTGAGTTGCAGTGCCACTATTCTGTAGCACCTTTGTTGAATTTGGAAGCACCTGAAGCCAGTGGCCCTGGGGACGGGGCCTAGCAAAAGTGGGGTGGGCAGCATCTTGTTTCCTTTGCCTGAAGTTCTTAGAGGGGGCTGAGTACCTCTGTTCTGTGGCCACGCTAGCAACTTGCCAGGAGCCGGTTAGCAACCTTTGCTTTTGAGCAGTTTTATTTCTGTAAAAGAATCTGATTTTTATTTTTCTCTGACCTTTTGACTCTTACCCTTAAGTTGGTATGTTTCATTGTTTAGCTGTAACTTCCTAGGAGTCACTTTCATTTACTAAACATTGACACTTTCCCAGGGCTTGTCTATACAGGAAGTTAAGCTGAATCAATTAAGGCCTGGTCTGCATTGCCACTTTACAGCGCTGCAACTGTCTCGCCCCCCTGAGTGCTGCAAGTTTCAGTGCTGTAAAGTGGCAGTGTAGACAGGGCACCAGCACTGGGAGCTACTCCCCTCTTGATGCCGTGACTACACAGCCGCGTTAAACCACTGCCACGGCAGCACTTCAATGTTGCTAGTGAAAACATACCCTAAGTGTGAATTTAAAAGTGTACTTTATTTTGGAATTGAATTAAGCTAAAGCCACTTCACTTCTCAATGAAAGTGTCCACACAGGGGTTTAATGTGTGTTTAACAAATGCACTTTGAATTCAGACCTCTAGTTAATCCAGCTTAATTTCCCTTGTATACAAGACCCCAATGTTTCTATTGAAGTGGAAACCTACAAGGCTTCTTTTTTGCTGGCTTTTTAAAACTTGCATCTCAGGGAAGGAGAGTGAACAATTACTTCAGCCTCAGCACATGAGCTATATATCTCAATACAATGAAGGACTATTCTAGGCACCTTCTAACATGCAAGAGGATAGGAGGGGAGAGTAAATCTAAAACATGGAACCAGACTCTTAGAAATCCACATGCAATTTCATATGTAAAAATGTGTATGCACAACTGTTGTCTACATGGAATCATAGACTCTGTTTTTTTTTTTAAAGCTAGCTTACACTGCAAGCAGTTTTAACTTTTAAAAAAGAGTTGTACATAATGTGTATTTGCAACAGCTTCATGGATGATGTAATCGTGGACATAAGTATGCATGTAGATCTGGGAAGAGACTATAACTGCTTGCCGTGGACATGTTAGGGAGCTTATATGTCTGGGGCGACACTGAGTTCTTTAAAAACTATCTTAAATTTTTGAGTTTTTCCTACTTGAAGGTCTGGATGTCTAACTGAAAAAACTGAGTCCATTTGGGTTACTTAATACATATACGTTTCCCTTCTAATAAACACCATTATAAACCAGTGACTTTAAAAATGGAAACAACTCTTCCATCCTTATGTGGAAGGATGCCACTCATGCACTTTGGGATACACTGATGGAAAAAGTTCCAAAGCCCGAGGTCCTCAAGACCTACTTTAGGTATTAGCTCCTCCTGATTTCTCATACTCTAGTGCAGTGTTTCCCAAACTGGGGACGCTGCTTGTGTAGGGAAAGCTCCTGGCGGGCCGAGCTGGTTTGTTTACCTGCCACGTCCGCAGGGTTCGGCCGATCGCGGCTCCCACTGGCCGCAGTTCGCTGCTCCAGGCCAATGGGAGCTGCTGGAAGCGGCGCGGACCGAGGGACGTACTGGCCGCCATTTCCAGCAGCTCCCATTGGCCTGGAGCAGCAAACTGCGGCCAGAGGGAGCCGCGATCGGCCGAACCTGCAGACGAGGCAGGTAAACAAACCGGCCTGGCCCGCCAGGGGCTTTCCCTACACAAGCGGCGACCTCAGTTTGGGAAACACTGGTGGGAAGGAGGGTAGTGGATGGTCCTTTAGGGTATGCTAGGCCTAGACTGAGGCCTCACTAAAAGTAACCTCTTGAAGCACAGTTGTAGCGTAATATTCAGCCAGTGCAGTTTTTGGCGTGCAGTTGTTGCAGACAGCCTTCCAGTGACCATGCTGCTGTGTGATAAAATCCTAGAAAGTGTTTAGTCATGTTTATGTGCCTATCCAGCATTCTAGAGGCTGTACAGTCATTAAACTCAGTAAGTTAAAATGACCAATGACCTCCTGAGCTGCCACGCTAGACTGTCGGGAACAACTCCGCAGTTGCAGGGGAACAGACTAGAAAGATTGCGTAATGAATCTTTTCCACCTCAGTATTGCAGAATGCAGCCATAGCTGCAATTAAGGGCTTTTCACGGGTAGTCTCAAGGAGCCTATTGCGGCTGTCACCTAGCTCTAGATGGCAAACAACAAAGGGATGTTCAAATGGAGAGGAGTCCCATATATTTTTCCAAAGGAGAGTCATTGCCCAGGCATTGCGCTTCCACATTCCGCTTATGGCGAGGGATGAACGAACAAAATAATTGCATTTCGAAATCCCTCCGATAAAACTTAAGGTGCATGAGGGAGTTCCCACCTCAGTTTTTTCCAGGGTGAGGTATCCGATAGCTCTGCTGCAGTCTTAGCTAGCCACTGTGATAGCACCAATACAGTAATAGACATCTGAGTGTCTTCAGTGCACTGACGGGCTTTACGCAGTGCCACTGTTTCAGTTCATCAGAACATAAGAATAGCCAGACTGGGTCAGCCCAATGGTCCGTCCAGCCTAGTCTCCTGTCTTCCAACAGTGGCCAATGCCAGGTGCGTCAGAGGGAATGAACAGAACAGGGCAATTATCAAGTGATCCATCCCCTGTCGTCCAGTCCCAGCATCTGGCAGTTTGCGGCTTAGCGGCACTCAGAGCATGGGCTTGCATCCCTGACCATCTTGGCTAATAGCCAATGATGGACCTGTCCTCCATGAACTTACCATAAAATCTAAACTGAGAGAGAGATTTGGAGTTGGATGTTTAGTTGTCTTAGCTACAACTGATTAATCACACTTGTACTCTGAGATCCTGATTTAGATTTAGCAGTTTTTCCTCCCTTCCTCTTCAAATTCCAGTTCTGTAGTGAAGATGTAACTACTCCTGTTCAAGGCAGTCTATTAAGTGGTGCATGCTAGATAAAGGTGGAAAGACTTACGTGATAAGTACTCCGTTACCAGCCTTATGTATGTGTGATTACACTGCTCTCAAGTGATATTTGGTCCCTCCAACCTACATGGGGTAGGAGAATAGCTGAGGTCATGTCTATATTCGGAAACTTGTACTAGTGCAATCAAACAGATTTAAAATGGCTCTAATTGAATTGGTGCATACCTTCAAGGTACACTCATTTGAACTGAGTAAAACTTCCTTTAAATCAGTTTAGCTTAACTTGGTAAGTGTCCAAAGCAAACAAGGTTTAAACTGATTTGAGTGAGTCTACATTAGTAGTTTGCACTGGTATAACTAGATACAGTAGTGCAACTTTTCTAATATAGACCAGACCTAAGACTTTAGGAGGACACTGATAGCTCTGCTTCCCATTGTGGGGGGATTGGAGCAGGCAGCTCCAGAAGTGGAGCCCCTTGCAGGAATCCCTTTTGATTGTGATGTGGATTTACATTGGGTAAAGGTCAGTAGCCAATGTGTTGAGTTGCTTATAATGATCTGATGCTTAAACCTTGTTCGCTCTCTTAGAATAGAATATCAGGGTTGGAAGGGACCTCAGGAGGTCATCTAGTCCAACCCCCTGCTCAAAGCAGGACCAATTCCCAGACCGATTTTTGCCCCGATCCCTAAATGGCCCTCTCAAGGATTGAACTCACAACCCTGGGTTTAGCAGGCCGATGCTCAAACCACTGAACTATCCCTCCCCCTTTTGTCAGCTGCTTGTAAGTCATCACTTTATCTTGATGCATGAAAACCAAGAGGCTTGCAGCTGTGATTACTGTGAGGTTCTAGTTTTCATACCAATTAGGAGCTGCAGGAATGGAGCTGCAGTTGGAGAGCAGAGAGGCATCAATTCCCATGGCTGATTAAGGCATTTTCACTTTGATTCCAGAAACTAATCAAAATGCTAAGGGAAGTCTCCAGTGAAACACTGCGGTCTAATTTAAAATGGTTTCCTGTATTTCTGGAGGGGAGACTCTCATGTGACTTGACCATTCTGTGTTTAACTAACAGAATTTTGTTTGTTTGAAGGTACATGGGAATAGGACTCTCAGCCCAAGGAGTCAACATGAACAGACTTCCCGGTGAGTCATGTTAAGAATTGTTTGTATGCAGTGTATTAATCTTTGCAGTAAAATCATACGATTCTCAGAAAAACATGGTCTGTTTCCTCTTCAAGAGGTCGGAAGCAAGGATGCTGTTTGGAGACTGGTACATGTGAGCCATGGATGTGTTTGCATTTTTTAGGGCTGGTCTTCCCAGTCCATGACTGTAAAGCTCTTACTCATTGGTGTGGAATTCCTGGCTGTATGTGGGATACCTGCCTTAAAATGAGTTGGCACTGAATGTGCACATCAAGTTTGAACTCTTTTCTGCTGTCGTAAGGCTACTTCACAGAAAGCTTGCGTATTTTACACACACACACACACACACACACACACGCATGCGCGCTTGGGAGCCTTTGCTACTGAGCTGTTGCCAATTATTATATCGCCTCATTACTCTTCAGTATTACTTTTTAATGTAAGATCTTTGAGTTAGTGAGTTTTCTTTCTTTAGAAGATGTCAAAGTAACACAATATTGTAAATGATTCTCAATAAACAGGATGGCATTCACCTTTAGACCTTGGGTCCTGGTGACCCAGTTCTTTCAGCTGATCGTTGACATTAGAATGTTTCTGTTTTTAGCAGAAAAAAATGGGTGGGGGAGAAGGGAGGTGGAAGAATAGAAGGGAAGAGAATAGGTGATCAGAGGTGGAGGGAGAAGGATTTTTTTTTTTAAATGTTTGTTTTTGTTAGTGGGACAAATGGATTAGGATAACCAATTGGTTGATATGGCGGTCTATAGTGTTGAAGCACACATAGAAAAGGAGAGGCAAGAGATGCAGGTAAATTCCAGATTATCTGAATAGTTCAGGTGGGCAGTGGCTCTCAACCTTTCCAGACGACTGTATCCCTTTCAGGAGTCTGATTTGTCTTGCGTACCCCCAAGTTTCACCTCACTTAAAAACTACTTGCTCACAAAATCAGACCTAAAAATGCAAGTGTCACAGCTACTAGTACTGAATAATTGCTGACTTTCTCATTTTTACCAAATAATTATAAAATAAATCAATTGGAATATAAATATTGCACTTACATTTCAGTGTATCGTATATAGAGCAGTATAAACAAGTCATTGTATGAAATTTTAGTTTGTACTGACTTTGCTTTTTATGTAGCCTGTTCTAAAACGAGGCAAATATCTAGAAGATTTGATGTATCCCCTGGAAGATCTCTCTGTATCCCCAGGGGTACGTGTATCCCATAATGACAAGAGGGGCAAAACTCTGCCAAATCTCTGGAAAGTGCAATTCTCAATGATCTGAACTATGGACAGCTGCACTTGCCTGGACACTTACAGTCTATGAGGCCGACTTCTTTTTTGTTACTTGTTTGTGGTATTTTTTTTAGTTTGGTAGGGTCTTTATCAGAGGTTAGAAATAGCCAATTTTCTCCCACAAAAGGAAGTGGGAAATAAAGCAGTATAAAATTAAGTCCCAGCATAACAGCCAAAAAGCCTTTCAAGGGAAGGAAATCTTAATGTGTTCAAAGTCTAGGGGGAAACGTCTGTTGCAGTAACTGGAATGCACAAACTGAAACAAGTGTATCCAAAGCATACAAGAGAAGTCAGAATGATCAGTGCTGGTAAAATAAACCTTAACAAACGGTCTCATTCCCAGGTGGATAATGCCTGTGAATTGACTGCTTATAAAGGACTTTTCCCACCTTCTAGGAGAGCTACTGTGGGAAATCAGTGAAAATCTCCTGCAGCAGGGGGTGGGACATGTAAGGACTCTGGGCTGGAATGTGTCCTGATCCTTGACTCCTCTTTCTGCTGTCACAAGGTCATACTGATCTGTAGCATAGTGGTCAATCATCTCTCAACCAAACCCTCTGGATGGATGGGGTGCACATTTGAGGCCTTGGGATGGGAAATCTATATGCAGCCAGAGGCTGCTAAGGTGTGAAAGATATAGGCTGGTGGCAGAATAGAGCTGGGGAGAATCTGAATGGAGCATTGTGCAAGGTGTTGGGGAGAAGGAAGAATCAGCAGTTGGGACTGGGGGGAGAACTTGACTCTTTCTCCAGCATTGTAAGGGTTAAGCGTGAAGTCAAAAGCAAGAGAACATTTGTGTCTAATCTCAAGCTTAATATTTGCTCTGAGTATCATGTTTATTTTAGAGGTATCACAGGCCACTAGAACGGACTGTTTCTGTGTTTTACAGCCATACAAGTTAAGTTAGAAAAGCAGCTACTGAGGCTTGCCCGGCAGACCAGCGCTGCTGTGATCTGTATGTGCCAGCACTGGCAGAGTCCGCGGGGCCTTGGAGTGTGTGTGCGTACGCGTGCCTTCCAGTGACTCCTTTCAGCTAAGCAAAGAGTGGCATTGAGGGGCTACAGAGGTCTGAACCCTTCCTACGCCCCGTGGTCATTACGATGAGCAAAAGTTCAGAGTCACACATTGCCAAAAAGAAGCAGCTACTGGGTTTCTCTAGTAGCAATCCTTCTCCCAGGACTATCAAATCATACCTGTGTATTGGAAGGGCCTGGTGTTTGACGCATTGTAATGGTTCCTTTTTGGATTATATGTGGGACCCTGTGTAGTCTGGGGTTCTGGAATTTCCCGTAGATTCCCACCCCTTTCTCAGAACTGTTTCAGGCTTTCAATTAATTATTTTTCTCACCTGTTTGGTTGCAAAGAGAACCTAACAAACATGAACCAAGTGCAAAGTGAGGCAGTAACATCTGCCAACTTGCTGGAACGAAGCTCTGTGTTGTGAACTGGCCCATTCTCTCAGAGGATTAATGCTGAACCCTAATGATAATTGAAAAGTCAACAATTAACTCTTTCACTTCTGATATCTTCAGCAGAATCATCAAACTAATGTGTTTATCCCACAATCTGAAACTGCTTCCCATGACTTCCCAGGTGCAAAAAGGCCCAAGCACCCCCTTACCCTAATGCCAAAACCTCCAGGTTCTCCTTTTTAATTTCTACAAGGCAGTTGTATATTCAGTACAAAATTCTGCAGTGCACTTATAATTAAAAATGATGTAACCTTGTAAAATTAAAATGTAATATCTTAATAATCCAAGGCTAACCATGCTGCTGGAATTCACTTTCATGTTTAATTGAATACAAACTTTTTTTTAACTTCTGCAACTGCTGCAGAATTTCTAATTTGCTGCATGGGCGTGCTGCAGAATCCAGATGCCATGCTGAAAAATTTAGGTCAAGCTTACCATGCAGTACACAGGCTCTAAACCAGTTCATGAGTTGCAATTTAGGACAGCGTTGTGGTAGAAGGATTGCTCTTAAAGCCTCCAGGTCACCATGCTTCCTTGTTTGAACTTTCATGTGTTCCCTTCTCTGAGAGACCCCTCTCTCCTTTGAACTTGGGGCCAGTGAGAGGTGGGAGTTGAAATCTCAACAGTGAATGAGTGACGATAGGTAAGGCTACATTTATGTCATGGAAGTCATGAAACCCGTGTCTTTCAGAGACCTCTGTGACATTCTCTGCTTCAGCCCAGGGACTGCAGGACTCGAGCTGGGAGCCAGCGGGGCCCTGGCAGGGTTCCAGCAACAGGTGACAGACTCCAGAGGGAGCCCTCCTCAGAGTTCCGGGGATGGGCGACAGCCTCGCATGGGGGGAAAGGGGGATGCCTTGGGCAAGTGGCTGGGGGTGTCCTGTTTTTCTCTTTGTGAAATATGGTCACCCTGCAGTTCCCAGCCACCATGGGTGTAGGGGGCCCCCCCTGCAGCTCCCAGCTGCCCTGGGCAGAGGGGGAACCCCACTGCTCCCAGCCACCACGGTGGCAGGGGAAATCATGGAGCCGCAGCAGCAAAAGTCACAGACAGGTTACGGCTTCTGTGAATTTTTTTTATTGCCCATGACCTGTCCGTGCCTGTCTGACTTTTACTAAAAATAACTATGACAAAATCTTAGCCTTACTGGTAGGTAGACTGGGGATAGGCCATGAAGGACCTTGTAAGCGAAGACAATTAGTTTGTTTATTTGTGCTAAAGAAGGGGGAGCCAGTGGAAGGATGACCTGGTTAAAGCGATGGGGTAGGAAAATGATCTTTGCTGCAGCATTGTGAATGGAGGTGAGTGAGGACAATATTGCATTTGTCAACACCAGAGAAAGGGATGTTGTGGTAATTGGGATGTGAGATGAGAGCCTGGATGAGGGTTTTAGCTCTGTGGCTGAAGAGGAAAAGCCATCTCTCAGAAATGACACACAGAAAGAACCTGCAAGAGGACCTAGAGAGAGATCTGGGTCAAAGATGACACCCAGGTTATGGTCCTTAGTGACTGGCAGGATGGTGGTGATGTCTGCAGAGGTGGAGGAAAGATGCAGTGGGAAGAGCAGGAGCTCTGTTTGGCCATGTTGAGCTTGAGCTGCTGGCTAGAATTCCATAAGGAGATGTCAGAGAGAGAGAGGCCAAGATTTTAGCTTGGACAGCAGATGGATCTGGTGTAGAAGTAGAGCTATGACTCCTATGCATACAGGAGTGCCCGCTGGGGTCAAGTGGTGCAATTTGCCTTGGGCCCTGCAGGGGTCCCGCGAGCCCTCGCCTGGCGGTGGTTCGGGTCTTCGGTGGCATTTTGGTGGCGGGGGGCCCTTCAGTCGCTCCGGGTCTTCGGCAGCATTTCGGCGGCGGGTCCTTCAGTGCTGCCGAAGACGCAGAGCGACTGAAGGGCCCCCCGCTGCCGAAGACCTGGACTGCCGTCGGGTGAGTACAAGCGCCGCAGCTCCCCCACTTTGCCCCAGGCCCCCTGAATCCTCTGGGTGGTCCTGTATGCATAGAGAGGGTGGTTGAATTTGTGTTTGTGGATGAGATGACCCGGGGATAAGGTGTAGAGGGAGAAGAGAAGGGGACCAAGGATAGAGCCCTGTGGAACCCACATAGAAAATTGGATGGGATGAGGAGGATCTCTGAAAGATACGCTGAAGGAGCAGTTAGAGAGGTTGGAGGATCAGGGATATGGCTACATAGCAGTTGAGTGTGCTTCCCAGCATGGGTAGTGGGATGCACTTGCTCTGCTCGAGCTACTGTGCTGAAAATAGCAGCATGGCTCCAGCAGCCCAGGCTAGCCACCTGTATATGTACCCAGGTTTTTTTTGGGGGGGGTGTGTGTGTGTATGTACTCGGGTGGCTAGCTTGGGCCACGGCGGCCTCATGGCTATTTTTAGCATGCTAGCTTGACCAGAGCATGCATGTGTCTGTTTGCCCACATTGGGAAGCACATTCCCAGCTGCTTTGTAGACATATACCCCAGAAGAAGACAGTCATGGACGCTGAGAGAGGACAAATTTTCAAAACAAGAGCATGGTCAATGGTGTCAAAGGTGGCTGCCCGGTCAAGGAGAATGAGGACGGAGTAGTGGTTCTGAGCTTTGGCTAGGAAGAGGCCATTAGACCTTGAGAGCTGTTTCAGTGGAGTGCCAGGGGTGGATACTGGATTGGAGAGGGTCTAGGATGGAACTGGAGGAGAGGAACTCCAGACAGTGGTTTGTAGACAGCACATTCCTCCACTGGGTGGATCTGGGTTGGGGGAGACATGTGGGGAAGAAGAGGCACCCTATATTTGCAGCAATTCCCACTGCCAGGCAGGTCTAATTTTAAGTTAGAATTGCCTGGTTTCTCCTCTTAACAGCCAGTCTGAAGCCTTTGAGTGGACCTGCCTGTTCAGGTTTAAGGTGGACTCTTAACATTTGAAATGTAGTTCTTTGTAGGTAAGTTGTTCACCAGTAAAGGACCAGTTGGTAGCAGTCTGCACTAATCCCTATGACAAAGAGCTCAGAGGCAAACAGTGGACTTTGCTGAGGGTTCCCTGCTGTGTATTTGTGTAGGCTGTCTTTGCAAGAGGATTCATTTGTATAGCTGGTGTCTTCCAAGCCCCATGCATGTAATTTGTAGAGTTAATTTTCTGGAAATTTTTAATTAGTTCTTGGTCTTTATCTGTTTTAATTGTGTAGCATGCTCCTTTCCATGCATCTCAGTCCATCTGGTCTGCCCAGTCGGTTGTAGGAGAAATGTAATTTTGAAGGAAAAGGGAATAAACGGCTGGAACTGCAAAAGAAACTATCCACATCAACTTGCCATATTAAACTGAAACGATGAATGCAATTCATTATAGTTCTCCACAACTTCTTGGCACAATATTAATTCAGCTTGTCCATTCACTCATAAGGGCTTTCAGTGTATGTGACTCCTCCCTGTTAGAGGATGTCAATGATGATGTTGTCTTTTGAACCACTACATTCCAGTGATTATAGTGAGAGTTATCTGTTCTCAGGTTAACTGAGCTTCACACTGACTGACCACCTTGTTGATAAGTGCTCAGAAAGGTGTATTGTAGCATAATGTAAGTACTTCCATGAATTTCTAGGAGACTCCTGCTTCTCCTAATGAAGTGTTTAAAAGCCATATCCTCCAGTCAATATTCAGACAGAATTCCATATACCTCAGTGATGGTTTTGAGAACTGCCAAAATTAACCCCAAGTCTGGAATAGGCCGAGGCAGTAGAATTTCTTTGTTTTGCTGGGGTAGTTGCACCGCAACCAGATTCTTTCCCTTAAACTTGCTTATTAAAAATTGGTCCATTTTCTCTTCACCTGACAGCCATCTATCAGGGCAAGCTGTGACCGGAAATCACATCTAAATACCACAACCCGTTTTCCTTGCTGGCCAGACAAAACAAAATAAGCCCCTCAAACCAAAATAAGAGTGCTGTCTACATGGGTTTGCACTGTTCTAATTAAATCAGTTTTAAAATCGAATTTAAATTTAAGTGGTGCAACTTTTGCATGTAGACTAGGCTTTAGGTTTGAACTAGTATAGCTAATTCAGTTCGGGATGATCTTTTTTTAACCAAAAGAGTTGATTCTGGTATAAGTCCCCTGTGTGACTGCAGTTATGCTGGTATAAAGGCGCTTTATATTGGTATAGTTTATTCCCCCTTCCCATACAGGAATAGCTGTATTGTGTATAAACACCTTTATAACTAGAACTGTGTCCACACTGAGGGATGTACCTCTTTAATTATACTTGTATACTTAAAGCAGTACAGCCTCTTGTACAGACAAGGCCTTAGTTTTTCATTTCCTTCTGTAGTTTCTTAACCTATGACACTTATTTAGTTTTTTTAAAACCCTGTAGGTTCTGCTGAAAAGCACAGTTTCATATAAGTGAGAGAATACGTACAACCTGCTTTCATTCCTTTAACAGTGGGCACCGTGAAATTTCATTCTTTAGAGTATGTCTAGGGAATACTGTACTGGTTTCTGAACAGATTTCTCTGTATCTCTTTGAATTTTATTTTATCCTTCTGGCTACTATGTCATTATACTTCAAATCTGTTTCCAGCTACATGGGAAACTTTCATCCAAACTGAAAACTTTAAAAAAAGTTTTTATTGAAAAAGTTGTTCTATTAGGATCTTATCAAATATGCAAATGTCTTGTTAGCTTTTTAGATAATTGTTCTCAGTGAAGATACTTTGCAGGGTGTTTAAATCGTAACTAGTGATATTTTGCACTTACATAGCCTTTCATCTGAGGATACAAAATAACTTCACAAACACTAAGCGGCACAACTGCCCTGTGAAGTAAGTAGTAATTATCTGTTTTATGGATATATAAACTGAGTTTATGAATGTTTAGTAACTTGATTAAGATGACATCAGTAAGTCGCTCTAAAACGTTTGTTATCCCTAGCTCATTACCCAGACTAATGACATATTTAAATACTTTCCTCAGATGAGATGCACTGGCTGTCTGTGGGGAGGGAGGTAGAACCCAGTCTTGAAGGTCATTTACCTAGTACAGAACAGCTTTTTCTTTCTGCGGTTGAGAGTTAACTGATTGCAAATGGAACTAGAACCCACAGACTGCATGGAAACTATTGTCTGATGAGCTTTAGGCACAAAATGTGGCCGTCTGCTGTTTGAATGTCTTTGTACTGTTTATATGCAGTGTTATAGCTGTGTCAGTCCCAGGATATTCGAGAGACAAGGTGGGTGAGGTGAGGTAATATTTGTACTGTTACGTTAATTCTGGAATCTGCTTGCTGAATGACGGTGGGCCCTCTTTCTGAGGGTGAAACGTGCAGTGAGGAGTTAGTGAATGTTCAAGACCTTCGGTTAGCATTTAACTGCTGGGTTTGAGCCCGTGAACCTGTTTATGAAGTCACGTGCAGATCAGCCTTTCAGGAGAGATCTGTGGACATTATTAGAGCGAGCTCATGTGATCTATGCTATACTCATTGAATAGCAATGCATTAGAGCTTAGTTTGTTGTTTAACCTTTTCAGGGCTGATAAGAAATATATCTGAGACACGAGGTGGGTGAGGTAATATTTTTTTATTGGACTAACTTCTGTTGGCGAGAGAAACAAGCTTTCAAGCTTACACAGCTCGAAAGCTTGTCTCTTCCACCAACAGTTGGTCCGATAAAAGATATTAATTACCTCACCCACCTTGTGTCTCTAGTATTCTAGGACAGGGGAGGGCAAACTACAGCCTGTGGGCCGGATCTGGCCTGTCAGGGCTTTCAATCCGGCATGCAGGACTGGCAGCCCCATGGCACGGTGCGGCTAAGGCAGGCTCCCTGCCTGCCCTAGCCCCGCGCCACTCCTGGAAGTGGCCAGCACCACGTTCCTGTGGCCCCTGGTTGTGGGGGCAGAGGGCTCTGTGCACTGCCCTTGCCTGCAGGCACCGCCCCCCGCAGCTCCCATTGGCCAGGAACCGTGGCAATGGGAGCTTCGGGGGTGGTACCCACAGGTTAGGGTGGCGCATGGCAAAACCGCCTGCCCTGCCCCACCCCACCCCCAGGAGCAAAACCGCCTGCCCCACTGCCGGGTATGCTGGCCACTTCCGGGAGCGGTGCAGGGCCAGGGCAGGCAGGGAGCCTGCCTTAGCCCAACTGCGCACCGCTGCCACCCCAGAGCTGCTCGTGGTAAGCAGCACTGGGCCGGAGTCTGCACCCCGAATCCCTCCTGCCCCCTAATCCCCTGCCTTGAGCTCCCTGCTGCACCCCTCCTGCACCCCAACCCCTTGCCCTGAGCCCCTTCCCACACCCCAACCACCTGCCCCAGCCCTACATTCATGGCCCTGCATACAATTTCCTCACCCAGCCCTGTCCTAGGACCAACATGCCTACAACAGCACTGCATACAGCAAATATATCTGGTAGTAATTTTCAAAAGAATGTTGAGTCAAGTGACTTGAGTATCAGGAAATGTGCCAGGTTTAGTCCACAACCAGGTCTTTCCCAGCAAAGACACTGACAGGGCTCACTGAGAAATGCTAGGTTCGGTGCTAAAGGCTTCAGGCCTCTGATGCTGCTTTTTTCCAAGATGGGCTTTTTGGCCTCTAGTGGGTGACAATGGCTGCCAAGTTTGGCTTGTCCAGATCCTTCCTATGTTGCTTGTGCTGTCCTAATGTTACTTTAGAAGACTAGACTTCTTCGCTAAGCGCTCTGACAAGACCGCTCTCTAGTCATGGCCATGATAGGCCGGCCACACCAGTGCCAGAACTTTCTCACTGGCGGTAGCAGGGAGCCTCTCTGCAGAGCGTCCCTCCCGCATTAAGCCAAGAGGCACTTTGCCTTCAGGATTCCATGTCAACGACTGCTTTCCCTGTGGAGGAACACTTTGGCACTCGCGGTTCTAGGGCAGGACATCTGCTTCATCCTGAATTTGCTTTGGCTGAATGCGGGCCGGGTGGAGTACTTGGGAAATGGATCTGAGCCGATGGATGTATGGTTTGGAAGCAAGCTGAGCACTTTCCAAAACAACCGAACATAAGAATGGCCTTAATGGCCTATCGAACCCAGTGTCCTGTCTTCTATCAGTGGCCACTGCCAGGTGCTTCAGAGGGAATGAACAGAACAGGGCAATTATCAAGTGAGAAATCTTCTGTCATCCAGTCCCAGCATCTGGGAGTCAGACTTGGGAACACCCAGAGCATGGGGTTGTATCCCTGACCATCTTGGCTAATAGCCATTAACGGACCTATCCTCCATGAATTTAGCTAATTCTTTTTCAGTCTAGTTATAATTTTGGCTTTCAACATCCCCTGGCAGTGAGTTGTACAGGTTGACTGTGTGTTGTGTGAAGAAGTGCTTCCTTTTGTTTGCTTTCAACATGTTGCCTTGTAATTTGATTGGATGAATCCCTAGTTTGTATGTTATGTGAAGGCGTAAATAACACTTCCTTATTCACTTTCTCCTCCCCATTCATGATTTTATAGACCTCTATCATATCCCCTTTAGTCATCTCTTCCAACCTGAACAGTCCCAGTCTTTTTAATCTCTCCTCATATGGAAGCTGTTCCATATCCATAATCATTTCTGTTGCTCTTCTCTGTACCTTTACTATATCTAATGTATCTTTTTGGTGATGGGGTGACTAGAACTGCACACAATGTTCAAGGTGTCTGTATACTCCGGGTTGATACATGATGATATTTACTGTCTTATTGTCTATCCCTTTCCTAATGGTTCCCAACATTCTGTTTGCTTTTTTGACTGCCGCTTCACATTGCGTGGATGTTTTCCGGGAGCTATCCACAATGACTCCAAGATCACTTTTTTGAGTGATAACAGCTAATTTAGACCCCATCATTTTGTATGTTGGGATTACGTTTTCCAACGTGCATTACTTTGCATTTATCAACATTGAATTTCATCTGCCGTTTTGTTGCCCAGTCACCCAGTTTTGTGAGCTCCCTTTGTAACTCTTTGCAGTCTGCTTTGGACTTAACTATCCTGAATAATTTTATATCATCTGCAAACTTTGCCACCTCACTGTTTACCCCTTTTTCTAGAACATTTATGAATTTGTTGAATAGGACTGGTCCCTGTACAGATCCATGGGGGATACCACTATTTCTCCCTCTCCATTCTGAAAAATGGCCATTTTTTTCTACCCTTTGTTTCCTGTCTTTTAACCAGTTACTGATCCATGAGAGGACATTCCCTCTGATCCCATTACTGCTTGGCTTACTTAAGGGCCTTTGGATGAGGGACCTTATCAAAGGCTTTCTGAAAGTCTAAGTACATAATATCCACTGGATCACCCTTGTCCACATGTTTGTTGGCCCCCACAAATAATTCTAATACACCTCTACCTCGATATAACGCTGTCCTCAGGAGCCAAAAAATCTTACCGCATTATAGGTGAAACCGTGTTATATTGAACTTGCTTTGATCCACCGGAGTGCGCAGCCCCCACCTCACCCCACCCCGGAGCACTGCTTTACCGCGTTATATCTGAATTCGTGTTATATCGGGTTGCGTTATATCGAGGTTGAGGTGTGTATTGGTGAGGCATGATTTTCCTTTACAAAAGCTGTGTTGACTGTTCCTCAACAAATCGTGTTCATATATGTGTCTGGTAGTTCTGTTTTTTTACTATAGTTTCGACCAATTTGCTTGGTACTGAAGTTAGACTTACCAGCATGTAATTGCCAGGATTGCCTCTGGAATCTTTTTTAAAAATTAGTGTCATATTATCTACTCTCCAGTCACCTGGTGCATACCACAGTTAGTAGTTCTGCAATTTCATACGAGAGTTCCTTCAGAACGCTTGGGTGAATACCATCTGGTCCTGGTGACTTATTCCTGTTTAATTTATCAGTTTGTTCCAAAACCTCTTCAGTCTGGGACAGTTCATCAGATTTGTCACCAAGAAAGAATGGCTGAGGTGTGGGAATCTCCCTCACATCCTCTGCAGTGAAGACCAATGAAAAGAATTCATTAGCTTCTCTGCAACGGCCTTGTCTTCCTTGAGTGCTCCTTTAGCACCTCGATCATCCAGTGGCCCTGCTGAGTGTTTGCCGTTCTTTCTGCTTCTGATGTACTTTAAAAAAAAATTGCTGTTAGTTTTTGTGTCTTTGTCTAGTTGCTCTTCAAATTCTTTTTTGGCCTGTCTAATTATACTTGATTTGCCACAGTTTATGCTCGTGTCTATTTTGTAGTCTAGTGAGAGGCTTGCATTGAAGACGGGGTGTGGTGTGCAATGCAGTTGGCAAACCTGGAAATAGTTTGGGTTCCTCGAGCCACACTGTCATCTCTGGGTGATTGTTAAAGCAGACCTTGCATGGCATTTGGTAGACATTTGCCTAGAGCTGGCCCGAGCGTTCTCAGCTCTTACCTCTAAGTTTTGACAGCTATGCTGACTCATCTAATTTTTGTCTCCTTTTCTGTTCTACAGTAGAACACTTATGTTAGCATCCAGGATCATAACTAATACATGGGAGATGCTTGGAAATTGTATAACACTTTTCCCCATTTTGGAGTGGATCAGGATTTGAACCTGGATCTGCACATGGAAACTGACTGCCACTTTTGCATCCTGATCATGAGATTCCTTGAGGTTGGATAAGCGATCCTATTCCAGAGTGGGATCTTAACACAACCTACTGAAAACAGCCTGTAACAGATCTGTATTGGTCAAACTGAGATGTAGGTGTTTCCTTGCCCTTTACTGGATTGTGTCAAATTCTCTTAAGGGAGACGAGGTACATGAGGTAATATCTTTTATTGGACAAACTTTTGTTGATGAAAGACGCAAGCTTTCGAGCTTACATAAAATCAGTTGAAACGTAAAGGTCAATGGGGACATGTGTTGTAGAACAGTTCATGGTGCACGAACCTGCAAGCACAATTGCTGGGATGCCCAGTGCTGAGTACCTGTGTCTATTTGAGGAAGGTACAAACTTTCATCACCTGGTTTGATAACTGGTTACTGTTTCTCATCAACATGTTATGTTGATTTTTTTATTTTGAAACCTGTTATTCCTATGTCTAATTCCTCTATGGTAAAGCTAAACCCTTTTAGTACTTCCTTCCTGTATCCTGTTAAAACTCCAACCAGTGTGTGTCTGTTTTCTGGGGAAACATTTTTAAAAAGTGAGTACTGTAATGACCAGAAGGAGGTGAGAAGAGTAGCTGTCCAATTCTGCACTCTGTTAATATTGAAGCCAAGCTGTGAGCTACGCTGTGTTACACAAATCCTTTTAGAACCGTTTAGTGTTGGGGTGCATCGTGCAAAACAATTTTTTGAAGCTTGAAGTGCTAGTTTAACTCTTCTGCACAAGGACTTCATCTCCTCTGCAGCTGGACTGTGCTTGTAATGATGAATGAATAAGATGGGCTTTAATCCAGCTGGAAGAGCTGTTTAAGGTTACCTGCTGTAACTTTATCCCATTGAGAAGATTTGGAAATTACAGGCTACCTTAATAGGCTTTTTTAAAAAAACCCAAACCTTTAAGATTACATAGAAAAATGATTGAGTTCTTTGGTCCCTATGTGTGCAGTAAGGAACTGCAGTCTTCCCGGCCACTCTGATGCTGCATTAACAAGTAAACATCAGTAGGATTCTTCTGTAGGCTGCCTTGTTCATTTACTCACCCTGTTTCTCTGCCAGCATCCCTTATAGCCCTAACTAGGACAACCAAACTAAGCCCAATGAGACTGTTGGCAGCTTGCCAGAAACTAAAGGGTTGTACCTAAGCTGCATAAAATGGAGGAGATTTGAATCATCCCCATCATTAATATGGAAATGAGATTCACAGATTCCAAGGCCAGAAGAGACCATTGTGATCATCTAGTCTGACCTGTAGAGCACAGGCCAGAGACCTGCCCCACAATGGTTCCTAGAGCAGATACTGTAGAAAAACTTCCAGTCTTGTTTTAAAAATTGTCAGTGACGGAGACTCCACCACGGCCCTTGGTAAATTGTCCCAATGATTAATTACTCTCACCGCTTAAAATTTCTGCCTTATTCCCAGTCTCAATTTACCTAGCTTCAACTTCCAGCGATTGGATCATGTTAGACCTTTCTCTGCTAGATTGTAGTACCATTATTAACTATTCCCCATGACATGGGCCATGGAGACAACAGCTTGCCACAGGGAATGCTCAGTCTTTAGCCAAGTGTCTGTACTACTCCCTTCGAGAGAGGATTTTCACAGCATTTCATCTGCAGTCCCCTGCAGCTCTGTGAAAGTAGCGATGGGCTTCATTGTTGGTGTTCGTGGGTGATGTTTGGTAACTGGCTCCTGCTGAAGATCTTGACCTCCTTCCTCGGATGCATTTACTCACGTCCCATACCTTATTCTTGGTATTGCAATACACCTTTCACAAGTCATCAGTGCAGCCCCCACAGTGTCCTGGGCACTTCAGACATAGGAAAGTGCTCCTTGCACCAGAGAGGTTAAAATCTAAATCAGGCAGCGTAGGAAGAGAAATACTGATGTAAAACTAAATACACCTCTACCCCAATATAACGCGACCCGATAGAACACGAATTCGGATATAACGCGGTAAAGCAGTGCTCCGGTGGATCAAAGCAAGTTCAATATAACGCGGTTTCACCTGTAACATGGTAAGATTTTTTGGCTCCCGAGGACAGCATTATATCGGGGTAGAGGTGTACCACCAATTAAACCTTTTGGCAACCCCAAGCACTGGTAAACAAACCCTAGATTGACATGGCTCTGACTGTGTAGGTCAGGGGTTCTCAAATTGGGGGTTGCAAAGGTATTATATGGGGGTCGCAAGTACATGCATAAAACAGAGCAACTGCTATAAAATATGTAATTTAATCTAGTGTTTTAGAAAATTACACACACACTATATTGTGAGGGAAAGGTATTTACTTCAAAAAGTATTGTAAACTTATAAAGCAGTAATTGTTGTTCCTAAACAAAATATATGTTTGTAGTATCACCACTTTAAGGAAATTGGCCTCTTGGGATTGTGGTATTGTGCACTCAGGTTTGTTGTCTTGAGACTAAAAGGGTGTGACTGAGTCAGCATTAGAGGGCTTGATTGTTCAACAGCTGAAGAGCTGCACTAAACTACAGACCAATCAGAACACTATCAGCAAAAAAAAAAATAACTTTTAATATAACAGTCAGACACCCAGGCAGGGTGGTGCTGGAGGAATGTGTGCTTGCAGGGGTTATAGCCACCTCAAAATTTGTCTTAGCCCCCTGTAAACCCCCTCCTAGTGCAAAGGTCAAATAAGGTCAGAAGTAACGGGGGAAGGGATAGCTCAGTGGTTTGAGCATTGGCCTGCTAAACCCAGGGTTGTGAGTTCAATCCTTGAGGGGGCCATTTAGGGAACTGGGGTAAAAATCTGTCTGGGGATTGGCCCTGCTTTGAGCAGGGGGTTGGACTAGATGACCTCGTGGGGTCCGTTCCAACCCTGGTATTCTATGAAGGAATGGCATTGCCACCTGCAATTCTGCGCTGCTGCTGGTGGCGGTGCTGCCTCCAGAGCTGGGCGTCTGGCCAGCAGCTACCACTCTCTGGCTGCCCAGCTTTGAAGGCAGCGCTGCTGCCAGCAGCAGCACAGAAGTAAGGGTGTCAATGGAGAGCTAAGTCTACTTTGAAAAGTGATATTGACAACATTTCTTTGCGCCCCTCCCCCAGTATTAAACAGTAACTGTTAAAAAAAAATTTTTCCTGCTTATAACTAATTTGAAAGTGGTGAGAAGGTAAATTCATTTTAAAAAATAGGGCTATACATTTAGGATTTAAATAGTGTTAAATATAAAAAATGTGCTTTTAATTTATTGGGGGGGGGGTCTCATTCAGAGGCTTGCTGTGTGAAAGGGGTCGCCAGTACAAAACGTTTGAGAACGCCTGGTGTAGGTGCTCTAAAAACATAGCAGGTTTGCCAGTACAGTAGGCAAACAGTAGTTCTGACAGCAGATGGAGGGTGTAAAATGACTTCCCTGTCCCCTTTGCAGTTGAACCCTGGGAGTTGGCTTAATTTTTCTATGGATCCTTGCTGCTCATCCTTCACCTGCTCTGCTCCTGTGAAACCCTAGCAGGCGTGTTTTTTCCAGCCCTTTCCCATTGATAGACCTGTTCCAGGCGCAGTGTGTGACAGTGTGCCAGCTCTTGTTCTAGTGGGAAGTCAGAAATGGTTCCTCAGGAATACATTGTAGTTAGGGATTCCCACATTTACCTGTCTGAAACAGTGGATAATGTGCCTAGTTTGTATTTATGAATCCCTCGCTCTTTAGTGTGCAAGCAGCAGTCAGTCAGTTGTAGACGAAGGTGGGAAACCCTCTCAGCAAGTCACTTGGCCTATTGTGCCGTGCTCTAAGATGCGGAGTGCCTTTCTGAGCCCACAAGCCATCAACTTGGTCCCTGAAGCATGAACTTTGAGTCTTTTCTCCTTGGGTTTTTACACCAGGAATTTGTTGTTTGATTCTGCCAATCCTGTGGCAGTGACTTCCATGGAGTGACTGTACACGCTGCATGAAGTGGCATGGCATTCCTGTCTCTGTTCTGAACTTGCATGTCAGTACCTTGTTCTCCGTTCATGGAACTGATTATAATTATAAGACCAGTGAGAATGAAGCAGTCCCCTTCAAGCTCTTCCTTCTTGTCTTAAAAAATCCTAGTTTTTGTGATATGACGCCTAGTTTTTTAAGTTGGTGAACAAGGCTGTTCTGTGCATGAACCCGCGTATTTAATTGGTGCAAAGGCTTTTCCGTCTCTCGGCCTGAGTTGTACTGGACAAAGGAATAGAAGCCACCACAAAAATACAGCTGATGTCTGACCTTACCCTCTCCTATTTTACCTTGCAAGCAGGTAAAACCCCAGCTGAGTTGTGCTGAAGGGAATGGTACGTTAATGTACCTGGAGTAAAGCTTTAGGAAAGGAAAATCCCTTAACTCCCCCGCCCTCTCCCCCCAAATGCTTCCATGTGTTGCTGCTTCTTGTGGAAGACCCTACCCGAAAGAACAGAATTGCTCCCAAAAGGCCTGTTGATGGCTGCATGGCTCATGATGGCAGCGAGTGCAGCCTATGTATAGTCCTTCCTGGGGGTGCTAAACTGAGGGAGTACATGAGAGGTATATTTTTAAATAGTGAGTACATCCATTCCCTCTCCCCCACACATTCCAAATGCTGTAACATACCAGATAAGCAAGTTATTCTAACCACTACAGCAACAGCATTCAGGAAGTCCTTACCCGGGGATCCAAAATGAATTCCTCACCAGTGATCACTGATTAATGGGAGCCCTATCTGACGCAGGGGGGCCAGTGGACCCAGCAAATCAGTTAGTGTGCCTGTGCTCAGCATGTGGATCTGTGCGCTTCAGTCAGCAAGTAGTAGCGTGCTAGGTACTGGAGATTCACCGTCATCTCCATGCCAGGGGACAGGAGTCAGTGATCACTGGCACACTGTGGGAGGGAAGGTCTCCCTTTTCCCTGACCCCAGTCAGCCTCATCAGAGGTGTCCTGGGTATCCCATTTTGGCCTTTCTTGGCAGGACCTCTGTTTTTGGTCTGCACCTCTTCCTAGAAGGTTCTGCTTACGTGATTTGGTTTAAGGAGTCCTTCCTTCCTGCCAGACCTGCATGGTCTCTAAACATCCGGAAGAGTGAGGATCCTACTCACAAAGGGCCCTGTCCACAGTGAGCATCAAAATGTCTCTTGTTTTCTCCCCCCACTTTGTCCAAGCTCCCAGGGGATTCCCCTCTCCTTCCAAAATGTTGCTTTTCTTGTATATTGAAAAACAGACAGACAGCAGCCTCCTACCTGCCCCTCCCCCAATCAGCCCTACAAGAACAAAGCAATGTGTTCAAATTTAAATAAAAATATTCATCAAGGAAAACAGATTTTTGTGCCATGCTCCTAGACTGTAGGTTATAAAACAGCATGGGAAGGAGTCCTTGTGAAAATGAATGGACACCTATTTAATGGCTGGTTCCAGTGTTGCATAGACTTCTCCTGATGATGCAATGAAACGGTGCATGTTACTGCAGAACTGCATCCCACCTCTCTGTGCTCTCTCCCCTTCCATTCCTGTAATACGGTCCAGGCGCTTCTTTGAGCGACTCCGCAGACTGTACGGGTGGGGTGGGAAAGAGAGCTATTGATAAAGCGGCTGCTGTCCCGTGACATCTGCACCAGAGAACGGGTTCATTGCCCGAGTGTCATTTTTTCCCCTTTCTTGACAGTTTTGCTAGTGCATTAATAGCCACCTTGATGCATGTGCCTCTTCTGTCCCTGATAAACGACATCCTTCCAGGGGATGCAGTAGGGAATGAGAGGCAGAGAAACTCATTTAGAATCCGCTTGCGTGCTTCACACTCGCCACTGCTAATTGCCTCCTTACAGACAGCTCACTATATACTTTCAGCATTCGAGCTACAGAACTCATCTACCCAGGAGGGAAATGTCAGATTTCAGGCCCGAGGTGCTTTGAATAATAATACAGCGGCAATCTGCACTTACTGTCCAGCTATGACATCAGCAGGAGGAACCTCAGCTCTGGAGCCAAGCAGACCGGGTTTGGGGTAGTGAAGATGTCAGTTCAATAATGCACTAGCTGGCCCTGCTGTCTGTTGTAGAGATACCTGTCTGCATTGCCCCTGAGAACTACGGCTCTTGCTTTTCTGTGAATGCTGGCAGAGCTGCAAACAGGTGCCGGCTGTCCTACAAGCCAGTAGAGTCCCAGTTTTCCCTCAGATTATTTTTCCTTAAATAAAATCTCCTCAGTAAATAAGTGTTGCTTTGGCTTGTTCAATGGCTGTTCTCATGGTACTTGCAGTATTTCTCTGGATGGTCTGGTGCCTGGATTGCCCGAGTGCGGCATAGCCCGACTCTAACTTCGGAAATCACTTGCTGCAGAGTGATTTTTGGGCACCCCTCTGAGCTGGCCTGAAGCTGCAGCATGGGTGGCGTACCATCAGCAGTGACAGGTAACCTAGCTGGTGACTAGAGGCTGCTAGCAGACTGCAGTATAGTACGCTGCTGAACACCGCAGTCCAGCCAGACCTTGCCAGCTGTTTTAAAAGGAATTGTGAGCAGCCAGTGAAATAGTCTAGAGCTAGTCAACTCACCTGACTGAAATACAAGTTTGTATTTGAGAAGGAAAAGTTACATAAAAAATGGAACCGTTTTGTGCTCTCGCACTTAACACAGCAAGAGGCTTAGTAACTCTAACAACCCTAGAGACTAACAAATTTATTAGAGGAACCCGGGAGCAGTATAGTAACACCCATTGTTTCATGTTCTCTGTGTATATATCTTCCTACTGTATTTTCCACTGCATGCATCCGAAGAAGTGGGCTGTAGTCCACGAAAGCTTACGCTTTAATAAATTTGTTAGTCTCTAAGGTGCCACAAGTACTCCTGTTCTTTTTGCGGATACAGACTAACACGGCTGCTACTCTGAAATCTAACAACCCTGATGACCACATGGAAATAATTGAGACCCATGTAATGGGCCGCACACAGCAACCATTGCCATGAGGGATTGTGACTTCTCAGCAGGGGCGGGGCGGGCAAAAGTCACATTTGCAACCCAGTGTTCTGTAAAATGATACACAAATGATGGCTGTTCAGTATGTCTTATTCAATTTGCTTGAAACGTTCAGCAGTACTTTGAGATCGTTAGTATTATGGCAGTGCCTGGAGGCCTTCCGTCAGCGTCAGTCCTGCAACCTGACCTGAACCTGATGGGACCCGACTACAAGTGTCAGGTCTGGGTCAGATGGGAAAACCTCCGGACCCTCTCTGTTGGGTTGGGTCAGATCTCCTCCTATTGCCCAGGGGGTAGGCGTGGCAGCAGTTGTGTGCCCTGTCTCTGCCGAACGCCATCACCCCACTGCTGTGCATGTTGCGGAGTGAGTGTGCCGAGAGTTGCAGTGGCTTTCACTGCACAGAGAGGGCTGTTGGATGGCAGGAGCAGGGCATCCAACCTGCCGCCATGCCAACCACGGTGGCTGCTGCGGGATGTCCCAGTACTTCAGGAATGGCATGTGCCCACCCCCAGGGTTGTGACCTCGCACACAGCATGCATGCAGTGCGTGACATGTTCTTCAAAGTGGTGTCTCTGCTCGATGTTACCTCACACGCATAGCGTGTATGACGTTGCACCCGCAGGTACGGAGCAACGTGCTCTTCAAAATGGCCCCCCTGTTAATATCGTGCAAAACCACATCCAGCTTTGGCTCCGTACCAGACAGAGACAAGCCACCCAAAACAGGACTGTCCGGTTAAAAAACGGACGCATGGCCTGTGTAGTGCCAACCTCATGGTGGCAATAATCCAGGTTCGGGCGGAAGGGTCGGGTTTGAAAATGACTCAGTCCTCTCGGGCTCAAGCTGGGCCTAAAAATTAGGCCCAAGAACACCTCTACAGAGCCCATTATGCTAGCGGCTGTATAAATACATACAGAGAACTGGTCCCTCCCCAAGAGCTCACAATCTGAAGCAGCGAAGGCAGGGGAAGTGGCTATGGCATACAAGCACAATGGTCAGGGTGATGGAACCAACTGCAACAAGCACCCATGTCTCTTATTGGCATTTCTTATTACTGTTACGTAAAGTCTAGATTTTAGGCTTCTTTGGGTCAGCGCAGAGGGCTGGAGATGGGGAAGTGGAGGAGTTGGTTGAAGTAAGAAGGGTAGTGGGTAATGAGAGGAGTCTGAAGAGGGAGGTAAGGAGGTTGAGAAGCCCACTAGGCACAGGGGAGAGTTGAGGTGGACAGCGGTGGGGGAAGGGGTGGGATGAAAACAGCGGTGATACTACAGCAATGAGACGGCAGAGCCCAGGTGCCACAGTCGAGTGAGCATCAGACTGTGAAGGCTCGTCCTGGCTGCAATTACTCTCCTTGTGGAGGAGGAAGGATGCTTCCAGTGGGTTCTTCTGGGTCTCTTGTAGGGGCACAAGGGGACTGGAAGGCCCTGATTTTTACCCTCTATATTCTGTGCCATAGTTGGTATTTGCTGCATTTGGGAAGGAGGTCTGCAGACCTACATAGCCTATAACTCCTCCTGTAGGTTCCTTCTAATTGTGACTTCTGGTCCCCATGGAGAAGCAGGCTTAGGGCCTCCCCTTCTCCAGATGAGCCCTTCTGGTCTGGAGGTGGGATGTGACAGAAGGAGGGCTGGGAATTGCCTGCTGTCGCTAGCTAGTACCGACTGCTTTGGAGAGGAAGGACCCAGGGGCCTGCCTTCACCTTGACGGCTCCTTTCTCCAGGTCTTCATCTATGTTTGGTCTCTTGAGATTGTAAGCTGCTTGGGACAGGCAGCGCCCAGCACAGTGGAGCTCCAGCCCAAGCCGTTTAGCGCTCCTGCGACACAAGTAAAGATTTAAGTCACTGTGGTCGATCTCAAGCCTAGCAAAATCTCTAATTTGTTCAGTCCTGTTTGATAGAACCCTGTGCGTGCGATATTTGAACTTTAAAATCTGCTCTTGGTTACCACATTCATTAATTGTTGGGTAAATGTGAGATGACAATACCTTCTACACTGGGTAATATCCTAGTGGAATTTCCCAAATGTAATTTGATTCTGATATGGCCCAGCTGTATTAAATCCCCTTCCCTTGCCAACTGGGAGGAGATTTGACTTTACTGGATTGTTTTATTTGTACAACCTTCAGTCTAAGTCCCAGGTTCCACATCGTCCAACCCTGCGCTCTCCCCATGCTGTTGATAGTGAGGTAGAAATAGTAAACATGGGTAGTTTATAAAAACATGCTACACTTAGGGCTGTGGACATAAGAGAGTGGAAATATTTTGTTTCCATCCTGGTGCATCTTCGCAGACATGTAAAAGCAGCAAAGAGTCCTGTGGCACCTTATAGACTAACAGACGTATAGGAGCATGAGCTTTCGTGGGTGACTATCCACTTCGGATGCAGACATGGAGTGTCACTGTTCTTTCCTATCCACGGCTTGTTCCTCCTTTAAGCCCTATGTATCATGTCCTGCCATCTAGTCAGTGGTCAGCCTCTAAGTTGAACTGTCCCTTGGCTGGAAATGTCTGGTTTAGGTAGAAATATGGAGAGAAGTAAGGGGGAATGTTGGCACTGATATATGTAAATATACTTGAATTGTCCCTCTGGATACATCTGGAAATTCCTAGGGAGCGTTGGAAAATGTTAATTAGAAACAAGCTGGGTCATGTTTAATTAGGGATTTAGTTCAGAATGGGCTGCCTAAGTCTTTGAACAACGTAAACAAGAATCTGGGATTTCAATACATGCAAGTAAGATGCTTTTATAAAAGAAATTTGATGTGATAAAAACAAAATGTGCTTCGTGAGACTGCGCTGCAGGAAAATGTGTTGACCTAAATCTTCATTGAATATTTATGCTATAATTGAGAGGAAGGTGGGGGGAGGAAAAAACAACTTAAATTTGTCATATGAGCTTGGAGAGAGGGCAGAAGACTGGTTTTCTGACAAAGGTTGTTGTAAGCTTGACCCCATGTATGCTATTCTAGGCCTGTATTGGGCACAAAGGTTAACAATGCTCAGCAAAAAAAAAAGTTGTCTTGCAGCGTAAAAAGGTGGAATTTCATGTCCATGGTATTGTATCCATATCTCATTTTATCCATTTTAAAATAAGAATAATACCCAACATACAGGGGTGCTAGGAGGCTTAACTGGTGATTGTGAAGGGCTGTAAGCCTGATGAAAGCTGTGCATTATACCTAGCTTTGGCACTATCCAAAATGTAGCTGCTCTCAGTGTCAAGCTGCAAAACATGAACCACAAATGTGCTGTGTTAGGGTCTTCCTGACCCAAACTGTGCCCCTCAGGCGGAGGCTACTTTTGCCAGATGTAAAGGCATTGTTTTACTTATTACCCTATTTGGTCAAGGACTTGATTGAAGGTTAGAAATTTCCTCCTTTATTCAAAAGTGTCCAACTGATCCAAAAGATTATGTGCTCCCGGCAGAGCCTCTCTCTGGCCTGACTCAGTTCTGTCCCCTAGCCACTGGCCTGCTTTCAGTCATGCTCTTGACCACAGTGCTGTTCCCAGCTCTTTCGCTGACTTGGCTGCGTCTGGGCAAGTTACTTCCTTTGCCACCTCTGTCTTCCCATCTGTAAATTGAGGATAATCATATTTGCCCATCTCACTTTAGCTTTTTGAAACCTATGGATGAAAAACCTGTTTAAGGGATTATTAGTAAAATAATCAACAAAATAACATTATTGACTTGATTAGAATTACTTCTGGATTTCATTTCAAATTGTGTCATGAATGCATGACTTAGAGGAAAGCAAATGACAACTACAATATATTTATTTGCTGTTGTTGCCTCTTGTACTTTTACATCTTATAATTAAAGTTAATGCTTATGAAACAGAGGGATGGGTTGATTATAATGGTTGAAACAAACCACTGTTTTGTACCCTTTACCACTCCCAGCCAGATCTTGGCCAGTGAGCCGTCTTCTCCCACCCTTGTGCCTCACACGTTGTCAATTGTGTATGATGTGGGCGCATTTTCACTTTGGACCTAGAAACTAGGATGTGACTGTATCAGAGGGGTAGCCGTGTTAGTCTGAATCTGTAAAAAGCAACAGAGGGTCCTGTGGCACCTTTGAGACTAACAGAAGTACTGGGAGCATAAGCTTTCGTGGGTAAGAACCTCACTTCTTCAGATGCAACTGTGATGCTCTGTACCTCAGGGGAATATCCAGCACCCCCATGTTCATCCTTATAATATGATTGTGTGGTATCCAATGCAAAGTTTGTCATGCCGGTGTCTTCGGAAGGCTCACGATGCACTGAGCATTGTTGTTACAGTGATGTCATAGTAATGTTACAGGTTGTAATTTCATGTATATAGTTGAAGCTGAGAATGTGTCCTCATGGCTTAAAACAAACCCAGGCAAAAGCTCTCCAGGAGCAGAGGGGCAGTTCACACTTCATCAGGGCATGTATGGGACAAACCCAGCCCAGCCTCACAGGAACAAAGGATACTGGCCTAGGTAGCAACAAAGGATCGGTTGGACTCTCAAGTGAGTCACACACCCCCCTTCCCTTGGTCAGTTTGGGACTGTGATGAGGTAATGCTCACCTGACCCGGGGGGGGGAGGGGGCAAAGCCAAGAGGGAGGAAAGAACATGATAAAAGGGAGAGACGTTTGCCATGCTCTTCCTCTCTTCCACCTCCATCTACAGACATCACCACCAAGTGACTGAAGCGCTGATCAAAGGGGAGAGCCTGGCTGAAGGGCAACCAGCCAGCCTGTGGTGAGAAGCATCTAAGTTTTGTAAGAGCTCTGAAAGTGTTAAGATCAACTTAGAATACATTTTGCTTTTATTTCATTTGAGCAAATCTGACTTGTTGTGCTTTGACTTATAATCACTTAAAATCTTTCTTTGTAGTTAATAAGTTAGTTTGTTTATTCTACCTGAAGCAGTGTGTTTGGTTTGAAGCATGTCAGAAACTCCCCTTGGGATAACAAGCCTGGTACATATCAATTTCTTTGTTAAATTGATGAACTCTCATAAGCTTGAAGCATAACTGGACACTGCAAGATGGAGGTTCCTAGAGTTGTGTCTGGGACCGGAGATATTGGCTAGTGTCATTTGGTTGCACAATCCAAGCATCTTACGTGCTAGAGGCTGTGCGTGAACAGCCCAGGAGTGGGGGTCTCGCAGCAGAGCAGGGTAAGGCTGGCTCCCAGAGTCAAGGATTGGAGTGACTTAGCAGATCACCGGTCCAGGTAACACCTGGGCAACGTCACAGTGACCTCACTATTAATTTCTGCCAGTGCCCAAGTACAGTTTGCACACCAAGATGAGCATAGTGCTATTAAACTGTGTGCCCAAGCTTCCAAATACGGGAGCGAATGCTGCCTGGTCACATGGAAGCTCATTTGGTTGGTTCTGTTCTAGATTTTGGTTTCATTGCTACACGCTAATTTGGCAGGCACCCAATGAAAGCTGTAATGGGTATTTTCTGCTGCATGCTATCTCTAACCCCTTGCGTAAAGACGGAGAGCCTGTAAGGTGAGAGAGTCAGGAACATTTGAGGGAGGGTGTGGTGGTGAGGACTCCTACAATGTTGGTCATTCCACTGTTCAATTAACTGTGGGCGATGGCTTTGAAAATTGGTTTGTAGCAAAAGTTGCTTTCGTCATCTTTCAATGAGATGTTTACAAGCTGGCGTTGTATTTGGAAATTATAGTGAGCTGTCTCCTGTAATGGGGGCAAGAGAGAAGTGGGTCGCTCTGTTCCTTAGGGCTTGTCTACACCAGGGGGGTTAATCTGCAGTTTTTCAAGTTAATCTGCTTTGAAAATGCTTGCGTACACATGGTGCAGTTCATTGCAGTGCTTTGACTCTGTGTTTATTGCAAACTCTGGAGCCTTCTTTGAAAATGAACTAACTTTGCTGTGAAGAATTTCATGCCTTGAGCACTGTAGTTAGGTTGACCTAACCCTGGTGTAGATGCAGCTAAGTAGATGGAAGGATTCTTCCGCTGACATAGCTACCGCCTCTGAGGTGGGTTACCTACGTTAACGGGAAAAACCCCACCTGTCAATGTAGGAAGCGTCATAGTGTAGACATACCCTTATTCTTCAGCATCCAAAGTAGTCTGGTAATGTCCAGTACCTGGACACACTTTAAATACAGCTGTGGGAAGTGCTAGCACTTCATGCTGCCTCCACCCTGTGAATCTCCAAATGCTGTGCAGTATCGACACTCCCCTTTGACAAGCCATGGAGGCTTGGAATTGGAGAAGGCCTGAAGAAGTTTAGTGCTTCCTCCTTCATGTTGAGCTTGTCCTCAACTTGCTGTCTCTGCCTGACCTCCTCTGCTCCATGCAACTCTGTGTCCCCTCTCAAAAGACTGCTCCCTTGCCAAGCTCTGCTCCCCATCTGGCCTCTGCAAACCTTATGCTGCTCCAGTATCCCCAGGAAGCCTGTTGTTCCTGACTCTGCTTTGCCCTACCTTGCCATACCCCTTTGCCCACCAAGCCCTGCTTGCCCACCGTTCTCCTCCTCCCCAACCCCACCCCCATCACCCTCACTTCCCATACGTGTGTCTCACACTATCCCACTACTTCCAAAACTCCAGGAAATTCCCACCCAAACTTCAGCCCAAGTATAAGTGTAGCTTAGCTGCCTTACTTGGGAAAACACTCTCTGACAGCAGCCCTAGCACCCACTGCATCCTCAGCCCTGATACTGCACTACCCAAATCCTCCACTCTGCTTCCTGTCACTTCAGCGCCAAGTCGCACTCTCGCATCTGGAAGCAGGGCCGTGGATTTTTAACATGGTAAGAAGAGACTTCTGAAGAAAAGGGGTGGGTGTGTATTGATAAATCTGAATCTTGCTGATGTCTTAGTTAAGGTGCCCTTGAATGCAATTAGAATCGGCTGACGGGGTGTTGTCAGTGGCTGTGTGATGTGAAAAGGGAGTGTGGTGTGGAGTGAGGACCCATGGGTATATGAATTGAGGTTGGTCTGTGTATTGATGTTTCCTTAACAGGCGGGACTGACAGTGGACAAGTGTGTTGATGTAGGATTGTCTAACTTGTGAAAGCAGCAGTGGCAGGGTATGCGCCTCAATCCTGAGGGTAGCTATAGGAATGAGCTTTCCTGCCAGACAGCCCGTGGGATGGGGGATGGTACGTGTGACTTCCCTCTTGGCAGGGGATTCCAGCCCATGTTACTTTCCTGGTGGCCGTGGGAGGAGAGTTTGACAGGTGCAGCACTCAGGATAAGGGTTGTAGGGACAACAAGGAGGAGCTCTGGTTTAATTGAGTCAGGCCCTCCTGAGTCTCCCCCCTGCCAAAGACCGCATGGATGTGGTTCCTGTTAGTTTCTCGGTGCTGCTCTGTATCATTCTGTGGGGGTCACTCAGGATCTGAAGAACTTATTCTCCCACAGCTCAAATGTGATGTCTCCACCGCACCGCCAGTCTCCAGTGGCTTGGGGAGCTTGTACTGGATAGGGGCAAACTGCCTGGCCCACTCTCAGACTGTGTGTACCTTCCCCAGAAAATGTAAAGAACTATCTGGATTGTATTTTGATGCGTCTAAAGTCCCCCCTTTCCTTAATAGTGTCTGGTGTTCCCCAGCATGTGAAGTTGAAATGGGGCTCTTCCCCATGCAGTGTGGTTTCTTGTATGGTTACGCAGCTTATTGCCAAAAAAAAAGGGGGGGGGGGCATTTAGTTTTGCTTCTATCCTGAACGTAAACCAGGCCCAGGCTCTAATCACTTCTCTTGTTGTTACTTGCACATTTTGGGGGTTTTTTTATTTTGAAGGTGCAGTTTTAAAATGTTTGGGCTTTTTGCAGAACTGGCAAAGTCGCACTTGAATTCACATCTGTGACGTGCTATTTACCCTGCTTCTCTAGGAAGCTGAAGTTCCCAGGAACCAGAACTTCCTCTCCCTCTGTGCTCCAGTGATCACATGCTCTTCCCCGTATCCGATCATTTTGTGAACAGCAAGGTTTAGCTTTGCTTAGGTGGGGCAGTTATTTGGAAGTGAGCCTTCTGCTGACAGCTGATATTGCACAAGTCTGCAGGGCATGGAAGGGACACACTGATATCTTAGATCAGCACGTGGCACTCCACTCGGTGCTGATCATCACTGACGTGTGGAGTCAGCTACGGTCACTGCACTTTGCTTGACCTGAGCTCAAATACGTTGGGGTTTGAGGGTAACAGAAGTAATGTGCAAACCCCAGAAAATAGGTTGTTTGAATTCAGTTAAATGCTATCTCATGGTTAGTATAGAGATATTTATTTCAAAATTACACTTGCACAGGGCTGCCCTTCCCCCTTCCAAATCTACCTCAGTGCAGTGTGGATGGAAAACTGGAGGGTGTCCCAGATGGGCCTTGGATATATTTGGCAGCTCTGTGGCATTGTGGGTTTTGTTCAGCCCTGTATTCTCTGCTACCATTTCTCTGTTGAGCCAAATCATTTTGTATTTGTTTTTTTATTTTGCATGCATAGCACCTATACCTACCCAATTTAAAATGCACAAAATAATTAAAACAGTGAGCCCAGCCTAAGAACCCCAGCAACCAACAGATCACCCAATAACTATCTACCCCCTTTTTCTTTCTGAGCTCCCCTCCCCCAACATGCTATAAAAACACCACGGCCCACCTGTGCCACTGCTGTTTTTCTCCATATAAAAGCCAGGGCCAGCGTTATGGGTTAGCAAGCAGGGCAGTTGCCCAGGGCCCCACACCAGAGGGGGCCCCACGAAACTAAATTGCTCAGGCTTTGGCTTCAGCCCCAGGTGGCAGGGCCCCAGGCTTTGGCTTTCTGCCCTGCGCCCCAGTGAGTCTAATACTGGTCCTGCTTGGGGGGGCCCCCTAAAACCTGCTTGCGGTCCCCCAGGGGCCCTGGACCCCTGGTTGGGAACTACTGATCCAGCCTACAGATCCCAGATCCCTACATCACCCAATTTCCCCCACTTTCTGGGAAAATAGACGGGTCTTAGAGCATGCCCTGAAAATCAATTAATTTAGCCTATTTTGGAGTAAATTCCAAAACCAAGGTCCTTTCACAGAAAATACCTTGCCACCGTCACTCTTCTTTCAATGGCTGATGGCTCAGATGCCTCTGTTGATTGAAGCGTTAGTGGTATGCTAGAGAGACTGCCTCAGGTAGGCAGGTACCGCTGTATATAGAGAGAAATCTAGTTTTAATGTTAGGTCCATGTAGACTGTATTGCATTAGTCTTGTCTTTAAGTGACAAAGGTATGGGTACCTGTAGCGAGGCCTGAATCCAAAACAGAGGTGAATGGGAAAAGTACTCTTGGTTACTACTTTTAGCTCCCCTAAACCCGCTGATGGTCTAGAATGGTTCTCCCAAATTGCAAACTCAAAAAATAATCTTCAGGGTGCCCCTCTGCTAAGGGGTTAATATAATCTCCCTCCCTGCCTGTTGCTTTCCCAATCTACCCGCCTCTCTTCAGGCTTGGCTTCATCCAGCTAGCTCTCGTTCATGCCCTAATCTCAGCCAGGTATTTGATGAGGAACTCAACTGCACCATCTGTGTCGAACAAGAAGGATGACTCAGTGGTTAGGGCTTAGCAGACCTGGGTTCAAGTCCCTGCTCTGCCACAAATTCTCTGAGGGACCTCAGGCAAGTCACTTAGTCTCTCTGCCTCAGTTCCCCACCTATACAATGGAGACAGCAATACTTCCCTGCGTCACAGGGTGTTGTGAGGATAAATATGTTAAAGATGCCCTGCTGAGGGGGGCCATAAGTACTTTAGATAGATGCGTAACATGGAGACAGAGAACTGGGTGCATGTCAGCATACCAAAAGCACCATAACAGAGCACTCCTAACAGCCTTCTCTACAAGTTGAATGAGAGAGACTGGCAAGGCGAACCCCTGTCCAACCCGTTTGAGAGCCCATGGGACACAGGAGTTGTCTGGGACTCTGGGGCCTAGAGGAACGGTGCAGCTTGAGTGACTTTGTTCAAGCCAGGTGAGGTTTGCGGGCAGGCCACCAGCACATCATGGTGTGAAGGGCAATCTGACGATCAGCCTACACGCCTGGTTTTCATCCATTGTCCTGAGGAGAAGTGCAGTTTCCATACCATACACTGGTCAGATCTCAGATTAACAAGGGTCAAGGGAATCTAACACAGCCAGATAAATTCACTACAGTCTTCTGAACAATCTTACTCAGTGGTAAGATATCAGGAAGGGTGATAACTGACCAGAGAGATAGTAATGGTGGTGTAGCAGGGTTGGTCCCAGGATATGAGACAAGGTGGGGGAGGTAATATCTTTTATTGGAACAACTTCTATTGGTGAGTGTGACAGGCTTTCCACTGACTCAAAACTGAAGAAGAGCTCTGTGTCGCTCAGAAGCATCTCTCTCACCAACAGAAGTTGGTCCAATAAAAGATATTACCTTCCCCACCTTGTCTTCTCTGATAGCATCAAGTAGAGGCTGCCCGTCGTAAAGGAGCTGTTGAAAATGTCCAAAAATGGCCCTGTTCAGGGCCTGCCTGCACTACAGCTTTTAACTGGGTCAGGGACAACTGAGTTGTGACTGGGTCACCAGACCTGGTTTAGCAACCCCGTAATTAATAGCCATGCTAGTGCTTAAAGTAACTCGTGGTTCAGAGCAAGGGGTCAGACTCAACTCAGTCCTGTGGTTTTGGGCAATATCCTCCCCGATAACTAGAAACTGAAGCTATTGGATATTTTATGTGATGTGATTAGTCAATGCAATATGCAGTTAATCCTGTATGACTACTTCTGTAATCCTGGCCAGACATTGGATACCATTTGAATATTTTGGTAACAAGCTGAACAAACTTGTTTGCTAGCAACTGAATGTACCAAGCTTTCTTACCTGAATCTAGCTCCCAGCCGCAGGAGTGGGCCCAACAGTCACATACATTAGCCTTCTGGGTGAAGAAAGTCGAGTCACGTCTCGCTGCAGTAGAAACATAGGGCAAGTTCAACTATTGCTAGAGAGGTTTCCTGCCCTCCTTTGCGCTTAGAACATTAGGACACTCCCTCCTTCACTGGCATCCTTCCCTTTGTCAAAGGAAGGATTTTCCTCATTGTTTCAAATGCAGCCAAAGCTAGTTTACTTCCTTGTTTTCTGCACCAGCAGCATTGATGAGGTCAACTCTTGGAATAGGGTGTAACCACTATTGCAGACCCAGCAGGGGGAGCCCTTCCGTTGTTTTATAGTAGGCCACATTTAACTCCTGCTCAATGAGAAGTGAGGATTTCGGATTTTAATTAGAAGTATAAAAGATGCCAGGCCCTCCCCATCAGATAAACCTTAAAAATTAATCAAATTCCCTCTAGCTCTGATGATACTACATTCCATGCATGTATGCCACCCTTGTATGTACTACACACAGCTTCTACAGTTTTAACTTTCACTATAATTGACTTAATGCACTCACTCACTCACTACACATTAGTGTAGGCACAAAGCATTAACTTCACTACACACCTGCAAACTAATGGGTAATGCCCATCTTTAGAGATGGCTAAATTGAGGCTACTCAAAACCAAACAAAACCCCATGATTTTACTTCAGGTCATGTAGCAAGTCATTGGCAGTGCAGGGTGTAGAATTTAGGTAGTTTGGTACCAGTCCTCTGGTCATATCACTAGACATGCTCCTTCTGGAATGCTTTGCTCCCAATAATGGCTTTATATTTGCATATACATTGTGTTTGTCAGCTGTTACCAACACACATTTCCTGAAGAGGTATAACAGAGGCTGGGAGCCAGGACTCCAGGGTTCTGTACTGAGCTTTGCCACTGACTTGTGTGACCAAAGGCAAGATGCCGTGTCTCAGTTTATCCTTCTGTAAACTGGGTGTTGTCTAGTACTGTGCGGGCTTGGTGTGACGCTCGCTTAATATTTGATAAAGTACTTTTAGATCTTCAGCTAAAAGACACCATGCAAGTGCAGAATGTAATTATTTATTTTGATGAGACTAGTACATGGTGTAGAATCAAAACTCTCTGCTGTTAGAAAAATGGCAGAACTTCTGCCCTCTGTTTTTTAAAGGGTGCGATTATAGCTTAGGTTATCTTTCCTACATTGTTTTAAACCTGCTGTGTCAGAGGACTGTTCTAACACAACCGTGACCTGACCAGGCTAGAATGCAATTTGGCCTTGTGTATGCAGATGAAACTAACCTGTTTTGTAACCACTTTTTGAATCATGTTACCATCTTGACAGGATGGTAACATTGCTTGTTAAGAAGCTTATAACGTGGCTTGGTAGTATCTACATAGAGAAGACTGGATCATGTTCTAATACTGTTGGGGCATTATTAAATCATAATGGTTTCCTGACACATTCAACTTGTAGTTTAGAAAGGCACTCTGCATCCAGTGACTTAAAGGTAGGGGGACCTTAGTTGTAGTTGCTGATAGAAATCACTTTCAGGGGTGGGCTGCACACTAAGCTATTGAGAAAGAGGGCTCGATGTCAAATGTCTGGGGCGAGCAGAACAGATTGTTCTTACTTGTGAGGCTTTTTCTGTGAACGGCATACAGAGTCTGCCCTGGGTGCTGCATGTTGTCAGTGGGTAGGGTATCTTTGTATGAAGACACGTAGAAGCTGCCAGAGTCAATTGCTTTGCTGCATGCTGGCTCACTGCATTGTGTTCAAATGTTCAAATAATGTTGTTCCCTCTGGCGTATGACTTGGAAACCAGAGATTCTTGTAGCCTGTCAAGGCAAGGGAGTTTGTGTATCATTCTGTGAAACACTTCCACCTACTCCTTGCTGACATTTCCAGGAGAAAGAGAACTTCATTTTGGCTCCTAAGTTGTAAAAATGTTCTTGTAAGTGCCAGGGACTCTGTCCCCCTCCTCCGCCTCCCTCCTCTTTGTCTGCCAGCTGAGCAACTTTCTGTCCTCTTTGCCTGGCAGCATTGATGAAGTCATGCATCTCCGTGAGCTACTGTCCCCATTCTAGCACCAAAAGACACTTGATTGGTTTGATTCTGTTCCAGTGGTAGCTGTTTGGCATCTTTGTGCTGGCTGACTGTTGAGGTCTTTGTGTTGCTTGTCTGAAAATGGGCCCAGTCAACATATGTAAACCTTCTGGGTGTCACCTCTGTTCTCAAAAAGGCACCTGGGTAAGACACAGGCCTCAGGAGAGAGGAGCCCTGGGTTCTGCTCCCAGAACTGTCACAGGCTAGGTGAGGCCTTGGGGAAGTCTCTTCACCTCTCTGCCTGTGGCCTCATCTTTAAAACAGGGTAATGCTTATACCTCCCAGGAGGTTGTGAGGTTAAATTACATTTGTTAACTGCAGTGAGCACTCTAGGAAAGCTACTAGAGAAGGAAAAAGTGGTTATTTAAAAACGCACACCAACTGTAGAGTTAATTACAAGTCAGAGACTGCTCATGCCATGCTGAAGTACTCCGGAGATCTCTTTAAAGGTTGACCTAGAGCAATGGCTTGTATCATACTGGGTAAGAACAGACTCTGCTCCAGCTGCACATAGTCACCGGGAATGCTCTGTGTAACCTGCCAGGATAGAGAGTTACATAAGCAGCCTCCTCGGTCTCGTGTCGGCAAAGGATGCGGCATGATACTGAGATGATAGTTATGCCTCTGCCTCTTCACAGAGCGCAGCGGCAGCTGTTTGTTCTCGGGAAGGTGTTTTGTGCCTGCCTGACGGATGTTGAGTCCAGGAGAGCTACCTGTTACACTAATGTAAATAATCCCTGCTGGAGCCAAAAAGGCTGCAGCAGAAGCTGTGATTTAAAAATCTGATGTGCATGGTGGTGGGCTTTGTGCGCAGGGTAGCGCATGCAGGCAGATGTTATGCTTTCCAGGATTTGATCTGAGGTACTACTTACTGAGCGGCAGCCTGCTCTCCTCAATGTCCGATATGAACCTGGATGCTGCTTCATTTTGATATTTCTTGGCACGTGAAATTAAGAACACAAGAATGGCCATGCTGGGTCAGACCAATTATCCCTCGTCTGACAGTGGCCGGTGCCAGATGCTTCAGAGGGAATGAACAGAACGAGGCAATTGATCGAGTGACACGTCTCCTGTCATCCAGTCCTGGCATCTGGCAGTCAGAGATTTTGGGACACCCGGAGTATGGGATTGCGTCCCTGACAATCTTGATAGATCTATCCTCCCTGAATTTAGGTAATTCTTTTTTGAACCCTGTTATATTTTGGCCTTCAAACATCCCCTGGAAACAAGTTCCACAGGCTGACTATGCAGTTGTGTGAAGAAGTACTTCCTTATGTTTGTTTTAAGCTTGATGCCCGTTAATTTCATTGGGTGCCCCCTGGAGACTGTTTATTAGTAACTTGTTAAATACTTTTTCTTGCAGGTTAGGCAGGAAGGAGCTTGTGCAGAGAAAGGCAGACACTATTTAATAATCTCTTTTTGAACTAAGATGACACTTGCTCTGTAGCTTGGAGGTGAAAGCATGGATTTGGATGAAAAGATTTGAGAAGAATACACTGGCGATGGGCAAAAAGTGAACGCTCTTGCTGGTGAGGGGACCCCCCTCACGCACACTTTACTCATAGACTCATAGACTTTAAGGTCAGAAGGGACCATTATGATCATCTAGTCTGACCCCCTGCATGATGCAGGCCACAAAGCCATACCTACCCTTTCCCTTGACTCTGCTGTTGAAGTCCCCAAATCCTGTGGCTTAGAGACTTCAATTGGCAGAGAATCCTCCTGCTAGCGATCCCTGCCCCATGCTGCAGAGGAAGGCGAAAAACCTCCAGGGCCTCTGCCAATCTACCCTGGAGGAAAATTCCTTCCTGACCCCAAATATGGCGATCAGTAAAACCCTGAGCATGTAGGCAAGAGTCTCCAGCCTGACCCTTGTTAGCCATTATACTATTTACCTGCCATGGCACGGTATTCCTTTGACTAAAATCATGTTTTTCCATTAAACCATTCCCTCCATAAACTTATCTAGCTTAATCTTAAAACCAGACAGGTCCTTCGCCCCCACCGTTTCCCTCGGAAGGCTTTGCCGTGGGTGAATTCACAGAAATAAGCTGTACTGATATAAGCATCTTTATGCTAATATAACTCCATCCACAGTAGGGGTTGCACTCATTTAACTATATAATAAAGGTCTGAAAGAGATGTCAATGGGGAATCAGCCGATAGAGGTATTTCTAGTGGGGTTCCGCAGGGATCAGTACTAGGCCCAATGCTAATTAATATTTTCATCAATCACCTGGAAGTACATATAAAATTACTGCTGATAAAATTTGCAGAGGACACAAAGCTTGGTCCTGTGATTAAATAATGATGAGGACAGGTCAGTCATACAGAGCAATCTGGATCGCTTGGTAAGCCGAGCCCACTAAAACAATTTTTTTTTTTAATACAGCCAAAGGCAAAATTATACTTCTGGTGCGGGCCAGACCCAGAATGGAGGACTGTATCCTGGAAAGCAGTGACTCTGAAAAGGATTTGGGGGTCTTAGTGGACAAGCAGCTGAACGCGAGCTCCTAGCACAGTGGCAAAAAGGGCTAGTATGATTCTTGGCAGGATAAACAGGGAAGTAGTAAGCAGGAGCAGGAAGGTGACTTTACCTCTGTATAGGGCAGGGATGGCCAAATTTACTGACCCTCCAAGCCGCATATGACAATCTTCAGAAGTTCGAGAGCCAGAGCGTGCCTGCTGGGGATTGGGGCTTCAGCCCGGTGGTGGGGCTAAGGGCTTCTGCCCTTTGGGGTTGAGGGGCTTCAGCCCCATAGGGTGTGACTGCCAGGTCTCAGGGCTTCAGTGGGAGTGGGGCTGAAGCCCAAGACTCCCCTCCCTTCTGGGCAGAAGCCCCTTGCCACACCGCAGGGCAGAAGCCCTGAGCTCCCCCAAACAGTTTGGTAGGCGGAGAATGGGGGAGGGGGCTCCAAGAGCTGCACTTTAATTGGAAACGAGCTGCGGTTTGGCCATACTGGGACTGGAATACTGCCTCCAGTTCTGGTGTCCACATATTCAAAAGGGTGTGAAAAAATTGGAGGTAGTGTGCAGGAAAGAGGCACAAGGACAATTCAAGGGCTGGAGAAGAGGCCTCACGTCGAGAAACTACAAGAGCTCAATGTGTTTAGTTGACCAAAAAAAATTGAGATGTGAGTTGATAACAGTGTATAAATACCTCACTGGGAGAACATACGGGGTACTCAAGGACTCTCTATCTAGTGGAGAAAAACGTAACAAGAACCAGTGGCTGGAAACCGAAGCCAAACAAATCTAAATTAGAAATGAGGCACAGATTTTGACAGTGATTAACCCCTGGAACAGATTATCAAGGGAAGTTGTGGATTCTCTACTTGATGTTTTCAAATCCAGACCAGATGCCTTTCAGGAGGATCTGCTTTAGACAAAAAGTTAGTGGACTCCATACAGTGCCAACTGAATGAAATTTCATGGCCTGTGTTATACAGGAAGTCGGACTAGATGATCCAGTGGTCCCTTCTGGCCTTAAACTCTGAGTCTATGAACATGCCCTGCATTTCTCAGGTCTGATCCCCCTCCTTTCCACCCCACTCTTCCCTGCTCCAAAACCCTCCACATTTCCTCTTGCTTCTCAGACTCCCCAGGTTCTCCAACTGCTCCCTCCACCCCGGTCTGAAATGACTCCACCAGTCCATCCATCACACCCATGCTGCTCTCAGCTCTATCTTCCGCCATGCTTCTAGCAATCCGGGACAGGTGGGAAGGTGGGAGGGGCTGTAAAGAATTCATGCCCCAGCTGGAGGCAGGAGAGTGGAGATGCAGAGTCTCTGCCCCAAATTCAGGTCTAGTGTATGAGGAAGGGGCTTTTCACATCCACTTGCACCATAAGAGCCGCAGATGTGAAGTGGCCCATTCATCTCAATTAGAGTTTCTTAGCTGAATGAGAACACCCCATGGAGGTAATACAACCTGAAACAATGGTGCTGTGAACTGCGTCATTCATCTCCGTGCAGGTTCTCATTCCCCTCTTCTGCAGCTTCAGCCCTTGTGGGCCTGTGCCATGCACCAAGCAGGCATGTTCCCAGCTCCCTGCCTCCTCTTAACACTGGCTGCACTATGCACTGAACATACACATTCCCAGCTCTCCATCTTGGACTCAGCACTGGGGGGCATGTATTGAAGGGGGCACAGAAATGGGGGGTATGGATATGGAGAGGTTTGGGAGGCAGAGCTGAAGCGCCCTACATTTCTCACTGCACAGCTTTGACCCCTTCCTTCCTGCCCCACACTCTCCTGCACTGCTCTGACCTCTCCTTTTCCCCTAGAAGCATTGGGGTGAGTGTACAGGGGAGAGCGTGGTTGTCCCTTCCCCACTGCTTGGAGGCAACATGGAGGAGGGGAAGGTCTGGGTTCCTTCCCCTGCTGGATCAGGGAGTGGTGAAGGGAAGGGGAGCCCTTGAGCTGGGCTGATGGAGCAGCCCGGAGGAGGAATTAGGGGTAGATGGCTCCATTTCCCCTCCAGTGACATACTTAGGGGAAGGTGTGAGTGTCACCCATATTGTTCTGCTAGCAGCACTTCTGAGCTCCCAGAGAGCAAAGGTCCCTTGGAAAATGATCCTTCATTCATTGAGAGATCCTAGAAAAATGCACTTCTGGAAACTTATTTCTTTATCAAAGCTCTAGTCATTGAACTTTGTCCAAAAACACATTGTTTGGATGATAAAGGGTTGTCATCTTTTGGGGTGTACAGGAACCTCAATAGCTGAGCCAGAGCCCAGCCCCAAAGGGTAAAGATTGGCAAAGGGGCAGCGCCCTCACCCCCTGTCCTGCTCCAGCTCCCCCTCCCCCATACTCCCTCACTCTATACTGAAACGGTTAGAAGAGTCTGAAAACGTTTTGAGCTGCTCACATTAGGGCAGCTGTGGATCAGGAACCCCTTGGCCAGATGGCTCAGTGGCTTGCATTCCTTTGATCAAACTCAGTCCTGTTGTTCTACGCCGGGGGGCATTCTGGGTAAAAAAAAAAAAAAAAATTCTGTGCACAATATTTTAAGAGTCTGCAAATGTTGTCAAAATAGCACTAGTTTCAATTATTTTGGTAATTTATTTCAAAATACCTGTCAGCAGGTATGTCTGCAACAATACAGACACACAAAAATTCCCCCAGGAGTAGAGAGTTAAAGAAACCCCTATGACAACCCAGTTCCTGTTTCTCTGCCCCATTCACACCCCCCCGAGCCCAGCCGTGGGGCCAGACACTCTCACCCCCTCCCCTGCCAGAGCCCAGGGATCCAGAGGGAGAAACAGCCTGATGCTAAGTCCCAGGCTTGCACAGTTTCCTGTGTGCCACCCTCACCTTCTCTCAGGGCATGCTGGGAACTGCAGCTGCCAGGAACCCTCTAGCTCCCTCTCCCTCTCCCTCCCCCAGCAGTGTCTTCGATGTGCGAGCTGGGCTCCGCTGGTCCAGCAGCCACTAGTGGCGGCTAGCAGCACTGCAGCTTATTTCTGTGAGGGAAAGGAAATTCTGCGTGCACGTTAATTTCTGCAAAATTCTGCATTGCGCAGTGGCGTGGAATTCCCCCAGGAGTATTGTTCAGGGAACAGTTGAGGAACATGGTTCCATTATCCTAACTGCTCTTTGTAGAGTCTTCCTTATTTCCTCTGTTTCATCAATGCTGATTTCCTTGACAGTACTTATAAAATCCAAGTCTGGATTTTAGGGCACTTTAAAACAGCGCTCTTAAACCAGAAATTTTGGTCTCAGACTACAGTATGTCACTTTGGCCACCCAATGACTGTGACAGCGGCATGCCTGCAAACTCTCTGGCTTTAATAGAGCCCTGGTTTTGTGGCACCTGTGCCTTTCACTCTTTGTCATCAGTTAGGCTCAGTCTGCCCCGGAGTAATAAACTCTACCCTCAGTCAATAACATTCACTTCCCCATAGGGGCAGCAGATGCCGTGCGCCAGCTGAGTTAAATCCCCAGGGGTGATATCAGTTTGAGGAGAATCAGAACTGGGACATCAGTCTGTCAGTTCATGAAACATCATAACTGAAATATCAGTATTAACTATTTTGCTCCTGTTCATTTGGCAGAAACAGCTCGCTAATGTGCTTAGCCCTCAACCCCCAACTACCTTGGCCAGTGTCAAAAGTACCAGCTGCCCCCTACTAAATTGCTGTAACCTCCAGCTTCCCTCCTGATCTGGTCTGTTCATCCTTACTCCGGCACACGGGTTTCCTTTCCTCTGCTACAGCATGCTCAGAAGGCTCTTCAAGCACTTTGTGGAGGCAGCTGTCCTGTTCTGAGAGCAGGAGTGATGGACTAACCTAGAATCAGCTAGGCCCGTGGGAGCACCGGCTGCTTTCCCAGGCAACTCTTCACCTCTGTGGTATGCCCTGTCACGTTTCCGCTGCAGCACTCAACTTGCCAGTGTTCAGGGGTCCACAGTTGGAGACCTGCTAACTTAGATTAACCTTAAAATTCCTCTGAGCATCTTGACTCCAGCTCCGTTCAGATTTGCCTGGGAATGAGGTGTACATTAGGGTATTCACTCTAACCCTGTGTGAGTGGGTTGTAACTTAAATCAAAACCCCTCTCCTTCCTAAATAGTGATTTATAACCCATCTAATATCTAGTCTTGATTTTTCCCGTCCTGCAAGAGAGCTATGATTGCCCTTAGAAATGAAGTGGCCATTCTGGAAATTTACTAGCCACCCCTGCCTGGCACATATAATATTGAACAGATGGCATTAAGGGGTATGCTACCGGTGAAGGAGAGCCCGGTCGTCTTTACGCTCTTAACCATTATCCTGCATTGCATTGGAGCAGGTACTGCTGGAAACCTGGGGTCCCTGCTGTAAATAGAAACCTCTGCACGTATGGAGTGCTACCCTGTACAGATGATTCTGGCAGCAGTGAAGGACTATTAAACATGGTGATGAGACCTAGCAAACAAGGAGGACAAAGTCCAGGACAGTCATTTTTTTTTATGGAGTTCAGCTGCTTTCAGTGGAACTGTCAATGCTGGTTTTGTGAACTACAGGCCCTGTTGGAACAGCAGGAGTTTGTCCTTCAATCGGATGGAGATAGTGTGATGTAGATGGGAGGGTCTCCATGATCCATTCTGTTGCACCTGTGAGACTGCAGTGTCTGTCTGAGCTGACACTTCAAGGCTTCCTGGGGATTGTCCTCATGGACTGAGGTACAGTGGTGTGCTCTAGAACTTTCCTCAAGTTAGCCCAATGTAGTGAGTTCCCTTGATTTGTAATCTTTTGGAATATCTAAACAGAATTTATACAGAGTTGTTAGAATAGAACCTTGTAAAGACAAGAATCTCCTGTGTTCTGGGGAGGTAGGAACTTGTGCTCTGTATTAGTAAATAGCTTAGGCTAGATCCTACTCAGTTTCCTCGTTTTAAATCTCAAGGTAACGCCACTGGAATCAGTAGTTCCTTTGGATTTATGTTAACCTATCTGAGATCAGAATCTCTTTGTATGCAGGGAGGCTTTCAAAAAACATTAGAACATGTTTCAGTGGATGAACAAATAAAATGCCACTACCTAACAGACTAGAGATTGGGCAATACAAACTATGGAAGCTCAAAGTGAAACTATAGTCTAGATATTTGCAGGGTTCTTTCTTCTGGGCAGTCACTTATCCTATGGAAGGGGTAACTAGGCAGAGGCAGAACCGTGACTGGTCTACAACAGGTTTGGTGATAGTCTACCATATGGCAAGTGAATTCTAACAATTTCCATATGCCAGTTCTTGCTGAGGTCTCCTGATTGCATGGTACCTAGACTCACAGCCAGCATGAATGAGATCAGGAAGGCTGCAGTCAGGTTGTCTAAGTGATGGATGCTCATACTGCCAACACATGCTAACTGTAATTTTTAGAATGGCCCTTTAGAAGCTTGAAAAAGTCTCTGTTTTAGTTTTCTTTTTTTCACATTCTAAATCACTGATCATCAAGCGTGCTTAATGAAACGGAAACAGGCTGTTTTGTTTCCCAGTAATCTATTAAACTTTAATGCCAACACAAGAAAACATCACTGGGTAAGCAGCATTGCAGGTGTCAGCAAAAGCTGCCTTTTATGTTGACTTGTGTGGTGATTTTGTTTTGTGGACCACTGTCCACTAGGGACTGTGACATCCCCAGACTCAATTCAGTTGGAGTCCAAACAGGGCTTTGAATGCAGGTCCTTGAAAGTAAAATGTGAGTACACCTCTTAGCCCTGCCTTGTTACCATTTTGATTGCACAGAGACATGTTAATGTATTGAAATTCATGCTAAGCTGCAGACCCGATCATATTCTGTCCTTATGTTCCAAGGAATCCTCTACAGCCTGAATTAATCAGGACAGAAGAATGAAATTTAATACTTTTAATGTAAATTAAAACATTTTGCATTTTTTCAGAGGGAGGATTTTATGAATTTTAAAAGTTTTACTTATTTCACCTTAACCACAAGCTGCCCCAAGATTGGCTTGTGCTTTTCTTAGCCAGGTAGGGCATATTTAGAAAACAAGTTAAGTTGCAGTGAATGTACTCAGGAAATATAGACACACTGAGATACTTGGTATGAGCCCTGGTAAGATGGCTAAAGCCTTTAGGGTTGGATTTTCAAAGGTCTTAAGGGAATTACCCAATTCCTATTAATTTTTTACACTGTTTAAAAATGTCACCCTGAATGACTCTCTTGCATGTAGCTGCCTTCCTCTAAACCGATCCCAGAATGCTGCCCATGCATGTGGTGGTGGTGGTGTGGCATAAGAGTTTAATTGGCATTAGATTAGGGCTACCCCATCCTAGGCATGCGTGAGTTACCGTACGGAGGTCAAGGGCTGAATATTCCCAATGTGTACAGTAGATTAGTCTAACTTTGCACTGGAGGGGTTGGTGAAGAAGAAAACATGGGAAGGATCGAAAGTTTGCTCAGTGCTTTGGAATGTGAGATGGATTAATGGATGGCACAGGTAGTCAATCAAGGATGCAAGATGATTGCTCTTTATTTCAGGAATATTCCCGCTATGTGTACAAGAATTACTCTTGCCATATCCAAGGTGAATTATATCAGCAGTTTAACAGCTCACACCACTACTATAGAACTATAGAAATGTAGGGCTGGAAGGGACCTTGAGAAGTCTGCTAGTCCAACCTCCTCTGCTGAGACAGGACCAGGTATATCTGTCCTAGACCATCCCTGACAGTTGTTTGTCTAACCTGTTCTTAAACAATGTGACATTGTAGAACAGAAAGTGAGGGAAAACACGTCATATTTATTCAAAACTGGATGATGAAGTTAAGCAGACAAGATATAATTACATAAATTGGATTTTCCTTAGGCTGCTGATTTGCATTCCTACCTCTCTCAAAAAGCTCCATGAGATCTTTGAAAACCAGAGATGGCCAGGACCTGGTTTTGGGGTCTTATTGAAAAGTCTTCACCTTTGGTGACCCAGTGCCCTGAAACCACTGGATCAATAGTGATTTTGGGGAAGGGATGCCACTTCCTGTAGAACTTAGGTGTTCTGTGGAGATGTGCCGTCAAAGTACTGATCCAACTCAAGCCTCCTCGGATTGAAAGCACAAGGACAGGATGCCAGCACAAGGGCGATGACTTGAAGTATTCAAGGAAAGTCTCCAACATAGCTACAGCGCTGTAGCAGCAGTACCGTAGACACTTCCTGCATCGACTGAAGGGGCTTTCCATTGATGTAGGTAGTAATCCACCTCTGAGTGGCGGTGGCTAAGTCGATGGAAGAATTCTTCTGTCAGCCTAACCACATCTACACCAGGGCTTAGGTCTGCATAGCTATGGTGCTCAGGGGTGTGAGTGGTGCAGCCAGGTGAATCTAAATATTAAGTATGGACCAGGGCTAGCTCTTCCCTATGTCCTGGTAGCAAACCAGTGGAGTGTTGACCCCAGTGCCCAAATGTCACTGACCTCTAGGAAGCATAACCAGAAGCTAATTATACTTCATAGCTGTTGATAGAAACATTTGATCTCTTGGTTATCACCTAGTGAAGAATCAGTTGACAATGTTTGGGGAATCCTCAACCTGTCCTGCTTAAAGATGCTCATACGGTGCTCTGACGACATATACAGGGCTCAGTTAACTTCAGTCATTAAGCAAGATAAACTGAAATTGCTTCTAAAACACTTTGTCTCTGGACTAAAAACACAACCTCCCCAAACATCACTTGTACTGAGACCTGTATACAAAAGGCTTCACGTTCTCAGTAGCGAGGCACAGTCTTGTCCCATTCTCTGAGCTAGAGGATTTAATCCAAATAGCACCAGCATTGTCCAACTCAGCACAAAACTAGGCACTTGTTGGATTAAAACGTGACAAAAGGCTGGGCCCTATGAATGGGGAATGAGTGGCTATAGCACAGAAGAAATGTAAACTTAATTTCTAACCTAGGGCAAACAAAACAGCTAAAATGTCTCGGTGTATTCCATGGGTCACTGACTAGGTTTGAAGTCTTCAGTTGACTGTACACTAGGATTTGATTTTCAGACAGGTCTGCAGTTTCTCTGACCCACCTTTGCAGTTTTGGCCCCTCAAATAACCACCTAGTTGCCATAATTAGCAGTGTGTGGGCACAGATAGCTGACTTACATACAGCCATGGAAACTCTGGCAGCAGATTAAACATACACTTGACTGCACCACTTTCTGAATATCAAGCTCCTCTCCCACCCACACACACACTCACACTCACACTCCAAAAATATTTAGGCTGTTCCATAACTGTGCAATGTTCCTCTGCCTTGCCACTCACACTTCCATTAAAACGTTTCTTTGGTGCATCCTAGAACTGTGCCCAACCCCTGAAATATGAACACGTGCATCCCAAACTTTGGGAATGTTCAGATTGGAGTCAGAACTTTGCAGTAGAAGTTGGGGAATTTAGAATGAACTCCTCCTCCCCTTCCCCCCCCCCCCAAAAAAACCACAACACACTGTCTCTCTCTCTCACACACACACACACACACACACACACACACACACACACACACACACACACACACACTCTCTCTCTCTCTCTCTCTCTCTCTCTCTCTCTCTCTCTTTGTACTATGCCTTTGCACTGAAGAATAACTGTGCCCTTGTGTGCCTTGGCGCATTGCCAATGGGTGACAGTGCCATTTTAAATTTTCCTCTGAATTTTCAGCCCACATGAGTTTAAGCCAATCCCTTAATGCTATTGTAACCTAGTTTTTTATTGTAGGAAGAGAAGGATTTAGCATTGCAAGGCACATGGTAACTTTCCATGTGTTTCACTACATTTGTTCTGAGGATTCATTAGCCAGCTCACCAGATAGTCCAGTTAAACAGCATTCTTGATGAGTAGCCCATAATAGTACTGACAATTGAGACAATTTTCCTTTCGCATGATCCTTGTATTCATCTCGGAGCTGCACAGTTCTGCGAGAAGTCAGGCATTTTTTTTGCAGCCAGGGAAACTATGCTGTCCTGGTGCTCTGCTGCCTTCTCTCAGGGCTGATGGTATGCTCCTCCTGTCGTTGATCTTTCTAAAATCACAAATCTCTCTAGTATAATCAGCTGTTTCAAACTGGTTACAGCTGTATTTTCAGTGTAAAAGGCTGTGACGTACATAGTGCAGTTCTGACGTCTCTAACATCATATAGAACTATATTTGGAGTATGGGACTTAGGATTGCATCCGCTAGGACAGTGGTTCTCAACCCGCGGCCTGCTTGCGGCCTAATCAGCACACAGCTGTGGCCCATGTGACATCCTCAGAGCCATTCGGTTAGTGTATATTGAATGGATGTGGCCCACCTAACACAAAGAGCCGCATATGCGGCCCATGATGGTAAATAGGTTGAGAATCACTGCTCTAGGGTATCCTTGTGTACTGTTTTTCCTGGCCATTGCGTGTAACAGGCATGGTCTGAGCTCAGGACTGGGAGCCCCAAATGCTGACGTTCTTATTCTAGCTTTGACACGAACTCCCTCTGTCTCTTTGGGCAAGTCCACTGAACTGCCCTGCCTCAGTTTCCTCATCTCTAGAATGGTGGTGGGGGTACTGAGTTGAGATTTATTAGCTAAAATTTGGCATGCCTTATTTTCTAGCAGAGTGTGTGTACATAAAGTAACTATCTGCCCATTTCACTTTTGTCTTGTTTTCTGTTTGGTAAATATTGCTTTTCTTACATCTTTTGGATACTATCGAAATTCACATGTATTCTCTTCTGTCCTGCACACCCGGATACATCAGTACATACACACACTATCAAGCGCCCTGGGAACTGTCGGCTGATGGACTGAATGCATTACGAGACCTTGATACGTATTGTGGGGCCTATAGAAATAACGGCTTTTATTTACTTCCACGTCTCATGACTGAAATGGTGAATTTTAAAATCTAGAATGCTCCTCAAACGGTTGTAGCTATTTTAAAGGAAGTCAATTTTGGGCCTTAGCTTTTGACCCATCACTCTGAAATGTGTAGGTTTCAGAAGTTTGTCATCCATGGACAATATTGCTTTTGCCGGTAGGTCTAAAAGGATCAAAAATAAGTTGGGGGAGAATTAAAGGGCTAAGTCAGTGATACTCCGACTGAGGCTCTTGAGTGGCAAGTGGCTCTTTAATGCATCTCCTGCGGCTCTTTGCAGCACATGATATGAAAACACTGTGTGTTTGAATCTATAGCACTATAGTCAATTAAACACTGAATTTACACTGCTGTGGCTCTTTTTGGTAAACCTGATCCCTAATTTGGCTCCAGAACCACTGAGGTCGGCGTACCAGTGGGCTAAGTGATTCAGAAGTGCCCGGGACCTTCCAGACTCTCTCTACTCACTCTTCACTTGCTAGAAATGTGCCAACAGGTCCATTTCCTTTTTTCCATTTTCTACACCATTGATTGCTACGTTACCTGCTATGGAATTTCAAACAGCTATTAACCTTTCTAGGCAAGGGTAGCTATATAGAGTCACTGTATTACTAAGCTAAGTGAATTTAATTTTACACTCTCCCTGATTACAGCTCCTTGATTATTTTGGCCCCCACTTCTCTTTAGACGTTTGAATTTCTAAGTAGACCATGTATTTATGTTGAACTGATGAATGAGATGTAGTGTAGCTTGGGTGTTTGGTGCCTGTGAGCTCTTTCTCCCCCTTCCTCCTCCCCTTGTGCTAATCTCACTTACCTTTTTATTATCCCTGCCTTCTGGTTAGTGACCTAGCAAAGGGAGGAGGGAGCAGCATGCACTCATTGAGGTTTGGTGCATGCACTAATAACTCATCTGTCAGACTGTTGGAATTGCTCTGTGACTGGACAGAATGAGCCGTTAAAATAGTCCTGTGCTGGAGAACGCCAGGAGAGGAGAAACACAACAGTTGAGAGCAGATTCTGCAAATGGGGAAATTCCTCTGTCTGAATAACTGAATTGGCATGTTGGCTGGCGCTCAGCCTCGTTACGGGATGGCTTTGTAGGGGAATGTTTGAAGCCAGCCAGCCTGCCTCTAAAACACACCCAGCTCTCACTCTCCATCCCTGCAAACATTGCGATGGCTCCATCTTGTAGATAGGGAAATGAAGGCCCAGAGAGTTGATGATTTTTCCCAGGGTCACACAGTGAGTCAGTGGCAGAGCCAATCAAGGAACCTAGCAGTTGTGATTCCTTGTCCCCTAACCACTAGATCACGTTCTGGGATGTCCATGTAGCTTTCGGGATGTGGGGAGTTTTACAGCATAGGCACTAATGAGAAGCCACCTCATTTGGGACTGGGACTTGCATCAGGGTAGTTTGACTCCTTTCTTGAGTCCGTTCTGTGGTTGAATGAGCACAGCCAAAGCTGTCCTGGAAATCAGTGACCTCTTCTCCTTGGCCATAATACAGAGGAAATTATGCATCATGGTTATTGTTGGACACGTTGAATGGGGCCTTTGAGAATGTTCATGGGCAGGATCATTTTTGGGGTAACTTGAGGTGCATATACAATGTGATTTTCCTCTCCTTCCCTGAGGGACCCCGTAGGGCTCATGGACTTCATTCTTCAGGTCTAGGGGTCTCAAATTCCTTGTAGTGACATTCCTCCTAATTCATGATCCTGCTCTCTGCCTCCCCTCTGCTGACTGAAGAAATGTGGCAATTACCGCAATGGCTGCCATGGAAAGGTAACACTAAGAAATACTTACTGTCTTTTTAGCTGCTTTTCATGCAGTTTGGTCGCTAGAAATAGGAAAAGCCAGCCAGCATCATGTGACTGGGGGGCCATGCTTTGGGAACCACAGCTCTAGGCATTAGTTCTCTTCAGAAGGGGAGCTGAAGAATAGACTCTGCCCTTTTTACTGTTGTAGGCCTAACTGACCTCAGTGCCCCTGGAATCCTCCTCTTTGCTATGGTCCATGAACAGCTTCCAGAATTGTTCCTTGTTTATAGCATCAAATGCTTAACAGTGTGTCCATATGTTCATATTATCCTGCAGACCAAGCCTCTGTTGGTCTTGCTGATGCAGGCTGTTCCCCTCTGCCAAGCAGAACTAGTCTGTGAGACATCTACTGAGCATAGTTTTAATACCCTGAATAAGCCTGTACTTCCAGCTGTAAATCCCTATCTGGGAGAAAACACCTGCTGGTGGTTTGGGCAGTCCCTGTGTTAATTGTAGCTGTTACACCGAGTGCCTGGGGGAACTGGGCAGAGCCTGGACATTCCTGCAGATCTATTGAGTTGCGCTGTTTTGGTTGAGCTTGTTTGAACAAGGTGGAGAGTTCATTCCGTCACCTGTTCTCAAAAGCCAAGTGACTCAGGCAGGTGGAAAACCAAATCATCTGGTAAACATGTCAATTGCCAGGGCTTTGAAATTCAATTGTGTAGCAAGGTGGGTGTTATGGATGCTGTTTAAAATGTTAGCAGGATATTCACAAGCCAAGTAACCCTGCTAGCTCTCACTTCTCTGAAGTAGGAGTTGGAAATTAGAACTGCACATGGAAAGTGGTTGGAAGAACAGCCACTTACAGTTTTGTTTCTTAAAGCACTTTAACTGTTTGAGCATTTGTATTTAATTTCCTTGATTCGTGATTCGTGGGTGGCTTGAATTTGGAACAGACTCCAAGTCAGCCCTAGTGGTCATGTACCTTATTTGGAGAAGGAGCTGCACAAATAATTTTTTTGGAAGAGGAAGGGATCTAAGGGTCTGGGCCCAGAGATGGTGGATTTGATGCTGTGGTTGAAAGTTGCTCTCATTTCAGTTGTCAGTCTTCTCTTGATGATGGATGAAGACCAAATATCCATGTTGTTTCTGTAGATCTGACAGCTGCCTTTGATACCGATACCCCTGAAATGTCGACATGTCTGCAGACTCTAGAAGAGATAGAGACCCAGCGGTTATCAAACTGGGGGTTGGGATCCCATTTTAATGGGGTTACCAGGGCCAGCATTAGACTTGCTGGGACCCAGAGCTGAAGCCCGAGCTCCACCCCCACATGGGGCAGTGAGGCTTGGGCTGTGGCCCCCTCTCCCCTCCACCCAGGGAAGTGGGGCTCACGCTCTCTCCCTGCTCCCCTGGGGTCATGTAGTAACTTTGTTGTCAGATGGGGTCATGGTGCAATGAAGTTTGAGAACCCTGTAGACAGAGGCTAGCACTAGAATATCTACATGATTGAGTGGCTCTCTGCTTTTCTGTTGGAGAGAAGCTGGAAGTAGTTATTGGACAATTGCTTATCTCCCTAGAGACAATGCTAATGGGGTGCTGCAGGTTCACTCCTCCTGTTCAATGTGCATGCCAGGCTGCTAAGAGTTAGTGTGAGGGTTTGGGTTGCACCATTACTATTTTAAATGTCAGGCACTGGATTTATTTTTGTCCAGATGGGCTAAAGGGGGCAAATTCAATTCCAATACTTGGTGGAGCCCATGTTGTTCAGGGAGGGAGAGAGATTGGGGGAGAAGGGAAGTGTCCTTCCACCTGCCCTCTCTAGTTTAAACAATCTCTTTTGTGAGGTGTATCTATTTTTGTATGATCACTGTAACCCATTAAACACCCAGCTGCTAAAAACCGAAGGGAGGAAACTAAACTTGGAGAAATGGACTTTCATTAAAGCCCTGCACACCCAAGAGCCCTGATGCATCCCTGGGCCCAGTGGGAAATAGAGGTCTAAGTTCCCCCACTTGCTATTCTCAGTCCTGGCCCAGTGTCAGAAAAGCACAGTAGACTGAAGCAATTTTTAATTTACAGTTCCTTGATCAGTGTTTGTGTACCCCATTAGTTCATATCCATGATGCAAAGCATTGCTCTCCAGCCCAGTCAGGTTACAAGAGATCCATCTGTGAAGTCCTGTCAGGCTGATATTGTTTTTTAACTTGTTTTTGACACAACTTTATCAATCACATGCTGGCGATTAGCACGATGTGGCTCAAGGCTGGGGAGTCTCATCAGTTGCCAGAACTAGAGGTGTTTTGGGACCAGTACAAAAGCTTTTAGGGCTTGTAACCTCTTCCAGTCACTGGCCCCAGAAGAGAAACTTTCAGTCATTGGTGCGACTGCTGGAGGCATGCCTCTAAAAACATTGCGACCGATTCTCCAAAGTGCCTTAGATACCAAAGTGGAAGAGACGTATTGCAGGTGTAACAAAGAGCAGGCGTGTACTGGAGACAACCCCAAAGGAAGTTAAATATAAAGGGACATACAGCAGAGGTGATCAAGGAATACCCGGCATATCCACCAGCTAGAAACAGCCCACAGGGGTGTACCATAGGACAGGTGATCAATCAGCTTCAACATGGAGGAGACCCCCGTGAAATCTCCAGGTCCCAGCATGCACTGCTCCCCATTGGTGCAAGCAGTCTCCCTGGGCAGTAGCTATGCATTAAAGATGAGGGATGTTCTGGGGCTGGTGACCTCTATCATACTTCTTGGCAGTGGACTAGTGATTTTTATATGCACATGGGAGTCAGGGCCTAAACAACTCAAGGGTCCCTGTTTAATGGGAAGTAAAAATTGGAAGTCGAGGAGCAGAACCAAGCCGAGAGCTCCAGTACGTGGGGTTCATTTTCCAGGCTCTAAATGGCTGGGACGTTTTGTTCTGAACAAGCTGCGAGTTATTTCTGTAGCTTTCCTAGCAGGGTGGAGGATCCTGCTGCTCTGCCAGCCCAAGTGATCCACTGGAGCTGCATGCTCACAGGGTATATTTAGCCCTTGATGGCTTGTATGGGGCTTGTGTAACATGACGCTGCAATACAGCCTTGCTTGGAATCTCTGTGGTTTATATAAAAAAGGAAAAACGTGTCTCCAATGTTCAGCTGAGCATAAATCTGCCTAATGCGGCACAGGAGCCTGGTCTGTGAATACAAGACTCCTCTATTCATACGAGGAGGCCTTCTCTGCAGCTGCTGAAATGGGGACTTTCACATGTGCCCTGTGATTTTCCTGTCCAATGCACAGGTGCTTTTCTTGGCTCTGGCTGGCAGGAATCTGGAATCTGATTGTGCAGAAGTCAGTGCTGTACTCAGGTTGGGTCCCTCTCCCAGTCTCCCTACGCCTTGAGACTTTAGCTATCCGTTTCTAGATGTGGATTCAGGAGTGTTCAGACCCTCCAGGGCTTAGTTTTCCTGTGCATGCTGGCATAGGCTCTGTACCCAGAGTCATAGAATCATAGAATATTAGGGTGGACGAGACCTCGGGAGGTCATTTAGTCCAACCCCTGCTCAAAGCAGGACCAACCAAAGCAGGACCAATTAAATCATCCCTGTCAGGGCTTTGTCAAGCCGGGCCTTAAAAACCTCTAAGGATGGAGATTCCACAGCCTCCCTAGGTAATGCATTCCGGTGCTTCACCACCCTCCTAATGAAATAGTGTTTCCTAATAGCCAACCTAGACCTCCTCCACTGCAACTTGAGACCATTGCTCCGTGATCTGTCATCTGCCACCACTGAGAACATCCGAGCTCCATCCTCTTTGGAACCCCCCTTCAGGTAGTTGAAGGCTGCTATCAAATCTCCCCTCACTCTTCTGTTTTGCAGACTAAAATAACCCCAGTTCCCTCAGCCTCTCCTCGTAAGTCATGTGCCCCAGCCCCTTAATCATTTTTGTTTCCCTCCACTGGACTCTCTCCAATTTGTCCACATCTCTTCTGTAATGGGGGGACCAAAACTGAACACAATACTCCAGGTGTGACCTCACCAGTGACTAATAGAGGGGAATAATCACTTCCCTCGATCTGCTGGCAATGCTCCTACTAATACAGCCCAATATGCCATTGGCCTTCTTGGCAACGAGGGCACACTGCTGACTCATATCCAGCTTCTCGTCCACTGTAATCCCCAGGTCCTTTTCTGCAGAACTGCTGCTTAGCCAGTCGGTCCCCAGCCTGTAGCAGTGCATGGGATTCTTTTTTCCTCAGTGCAGGACTCTGCACTTGTCCTTGTTGAACCTCATCAGATTTCTTTTGGCCCAATCCTCCAATTTGTCTAGGTCACTCTGGACCCTATCACTACTCTCCAGCGTATCTACCATTCCTCCCAGTTTAGTGTCATCTGCAAACTTGATGAGGGTGCAATCAATCCCATCATCCAGATTATTGATAAAGATGTTGAACAAAACCGGCCCCAGGACCGACCCCTGGGGCACTCCGCTTGATACCGGCTGCCAATTAGACATCGAGCTGTTGATCACTACCTGTTGAGCCCGACAATCTAGCCAGTTTTCTATCCACCTTATAGTGCATTCATCCAATCCATGCTTTTTTAACTTGCTGGCAAGAATACCATGAGAGACCGTATCAAAAGTTTTGCTAAAGTCAAGATATATCACATCCACTGCTTTCCCCATATCCACAGATCCAGTTATCCCGTCATAGAAGGCAATCAGGTTGGTCAGGCATGACTTGCCCTTGGTGAATCCATATTGACTGTTCCTGATCACCTTCCTCTCCTCCAAGTGCTTCAAAATGGATTCCTTGAGGACCTGCTCCATGATTTTGTTGGGGACTGAAGTGAGGCTGACGGGTTTGTAGTTCCCTGGGTTCTCTTTCTTTCCTTTTTTAAATATGGGCACTATATTTGCCTTTTCCCAATCATCCGGGACCTCCCCCAAACACCATGAATTTTCAAAGATCATGGCCAATGACTCTGCAATCACATCAGCCAACTCCCTCAGCACCCTTGGATACATTAGATTTGGACCCATGGACTTGTGCACGTCCAGCTTATCTAAATAGTCCTTAACCTGTTCTTTCACCAGTGAGGGCTGCTCACCTACTCCCCATACTGTGTTGCCTAATACAGCAGTCTCGGAGCTGCTCTTGTCTGTGAAGACCGAGCCAAAAAAAGCATTGAGTACTTCAGCTTTTTCCACATCATCTGTCACTAGGTTGCCTCCCCCATTCAGTAAGGGTCCCACACTTTCCCTGACCACCTTCTTGTTGCTAACATACCTGTAGAAACCCTTCTTGTTACCCTTCACGTCCCTTGCTAGCTGCAACTCCAATTGTGCCTTGGCCTTCCTGATTACATGCCTGCATGCTCAAGCAATATTTTTATTCTCCTCCCTAGTCATCTGTCCAAATTTCCACTTCTTGTAAACTTCTTTTTTGAGTTTAAGCTCACCGAAGATTTCACTGTTAAGCCAAGCTGGTTGCCTGCCATATTTGCTATTCTTTCTACATATCAGGATGGTTTGTTCCTGCGCCCTCAATAAGGCTTGTTTAAAATATAGCCAGATTTCCTGGACTCCTTGCCCCCTCATATTAGCTTCCTAGGGGATCCTGTCCATCAGTTCCCTAAGGGAGTCAAAGTCTGCTTTTCTGATGTCCAGCGTCCGTATTTTGCTACTCTCCTTTCTTCCTTTTGTGAGGATCCTGAACTCAACCATCTCATGGTCACTGCTGCCTAGGTTGCCACCCACTTCTACTTCCCCTATCAATTCTTCCCTGTTTGTAAGCAGCAGGTCAAGAGGAGCACGGCCCCTAGTCAGTTGCTCCAGCACTTGTACCAGGAAGTTGTCCCCAACACTCTCCAAAAACTTCCTGGATTGTCTGTGCATTGCTGTATTGCTCTCTCAGCAGATGTCAGGGTTATTGAAGTCCCCCATTAGAACCAGGGCCTGTGATCTGGAAACTTAAGTTAGTTGTCTGAAAAAAGCCTCGTCTACCTAATCCTTCTGATCCGGCGGTCTATAGCACACGCTTACCACGACATCACCTTTGTTGCTCTCGCCTTTAAACTTAACCCAAAGACTCTGAACAGGCTTTTCTCCAGTTTCATACTGGAGCTCTGAGCAATCATACCGCTCTCTTAATACGGTGCAAGTCCTCTACCTTTCCTCCCGTACCAGTCCTTTCTGAACAGTTTATACCATCCATGACAGTGCTCCAGTCATGTGAACTGCCCCACTAAGTTTCTGTTACTCCAATCACATCATAGTTCTTTGATTGTTCCAGGACTTCCAATTCTTCCTGCTTGTTTCCCAGGCTTCTTGCGTTCGTGTACATGCACCTAAGATAACTAGCCGATTGCCCTGCTTTCTCAGTATGAATCAACAGGCTTTCCATCTTGTACCCTCCTCCTTGTGTTTCCTCCCAGTATCCCACTCCCCCACTTACCTCTGGGTTTAGGTCACCATCCCCCGGTGAACCTAGTTTAAAGCGCTCCTCACTAGGTTAGCCAGCCTGCCTGCAAAGATGCTCTTCCCTCTCTTCGTTAGGTGGATCCCATCTCTTCCTAGCAGTCTTCTTCCTGGAACCAACATCCCATGGTCGAAGAATCCAAAGTTCTTCTTTGAGTGCTTGCTCATATCCATTCCATTAGGTGTGCGCGCGCCGCGTGCACGATCGTCGGAAGATTTTCTACCCTAGCAACACCGGCGGGTCGGCTGTGGAGCCCCCTAGAGTGGCGCCTTCATGGCGCTGAATATATACCCCAGCCGACCCGGCGCCCCCTCAGTTCCTTCTTACCGCCCCTGACGGTCGTTGGAACTGTGGAGCGCTGCTTAGCTGTTCTCCACTCTCCCTAGCTTAGTCAGTCATTCGCAGTTATAGTTATAGTTGTAGTTCTAGTGTTTATAGTTAAATAGTTAAATAGTTTTAAAGTTGTTATTGTAGTTCAGGGGATTAAGGGGGTCGTCTCCCCCTTTCTCCCCCGGCCGCGGGGCCGGGCTCATGCCCAACGCTCCCGGCTTCAAGCAGTGCGCCTCCTGCGCTAAGCCTATGCCCACGAGCGACCCGCACGACTCCTGTCTGAAGTGCCTGGGAGAGTCCCATCAAACAGATAAGTGCAAGATCTGTAAGGCCTTCAGACCAAGGACCAAGAAGGAGCGGGACTTTCGGCTCCGGCAACTCCTGATGGAGGCGGCACTTAGTCCGGACGCTCCATCTACAAGCCTGGCCCCGGCACCTAGCGCCTCGGTGCGCAGTGCCCCGGCGGCACCGGCTACGACGACCACGCGAGTGGCGTCGGACAAGCCTCCCCGGCACCGGACCTCGTCGGCACCGCAAGCACAGCAAGTGCCTTGGCGCCGGTCATTATCCCCAGGGCATAAAAAAGCCCATAAGACGGGGACCTCCGTGCCGAAGACGCCGGCTTCCCCAGTGCCGGGGGTAGAGCCGCGTCCGCCGGTGGAGCACCGGAAACAGGTGCCTCCAGCACCGTCGACTCCGGCGCCGAGGCCGTTGAGTCCGGTGCAGATAGCGTCTCCACCGAGGCCGGCGGTGATACAGTGCCTCCCGTCGACTCCAGAGACCTTCGCGGCGGCGAGAGACTTAATAGCTCTCACGGAGCCGGCACCGCCCCAACCACCGGCACCGACGGCACCGTTGACTCGCCCGGTCCAGTCGAGGGGGAAACCTGCCTTGATGCGCCCTCCATCGCAAGGGCTGGAACCTCGGCACCGATCCAGGTCCCGAAGCAGGTCCCCACGCCGCTCGCAGTCCCGGCGCCGAATATCACCTCTGCACCGGTCGTACTCGCGGCCAAGATCTTCTTCGCGGCACCGCTCTACGTCTCGGCACCGCTATGATCGTCGGCACCGATCAACGTCGAGACGTAGTTCTCGGCACCGCTACGGTCGACGCTCGACGTCGAGAGGCCGCTCCCGGCACCGGGCATACTCCAGGTCCTCGTCGAGGTCCAGGTCCGACTCCCGGCACCGACGAGGTCATCGGCACCGGTCGCGGTCCCGGCACCGATCGCCGGCACCGCGTAGAGATAGATCATCTCCGGACCGGCACCGTGCGGCACCGCAGCCCACGGGAATCGTCTCGACGCTCTCGGCACCGCCGTGGCCATCGAGATCGGTGTCTCGCTCCTCGGAGGACCTCTCGAGATCGGCATACCCCCCTCAGGGGCAAGCCGAGGAACAGGACTTGGGCCATTGGCAGGACACGGCAGAGGACCATTCTCATGGCCCATCTCACTGGTCGTTTTGGACCCCGTGGGCGTACCATCAGGCGCAAGGGGCTCCAATTGCTTCGACCTCTCGCTCCGGTCACTCCGTCAGAAGGGCCCCGGAGTCCACCATTTCTCGGCCTCCGCCAGGGGGCATGGAGGCTTCTGTGTCCGCACCACCTGACGCCCTGGACCCAGGCGCAGGTGATGCTCCGGCCCAGGAACAGGGAGACCAGGACCAGCCCTTGGATCCTGTTCCACCGGAGGCATCTTCCTCTTCTTCTCCGGATGAGGCAGTGGCGGGCACATCGTGCACAGGTCCACCTCCAATAGATCTTCGGGCTCACCAGGATCTTCTGCGCAGGATGGCCCGTAATATGGACCTGCAGGCGGAGGAGATAGTGGAGGTGCACGACCCGATCGTGAATATCCTCGGAGCGGATGCCCCATCGAGGGTGGCGTTACCCCTGATCCGCACGATACAGGCCAATGCTTCTACGATATGGCAGACTCCTGCCTCTATCCCACCCACAGCGAGAGGGGTGGAAAGGAAATACTTTGTCCCGTCTAAAGACTACGGGTACTTGTATACCCACCCCCAGCCGTGTTCACTGGTGGTGGCATCAGTGAACGCAAGGGAGCGCCATGGTCAGCAGGCCGCAGCGCCCAAATCAAAGGAGGCTAAGCGCCTCGATTTATTCGGCCGTAAAGTTTACTCAGCCGGAGGGCTGCAACTTAGAGCGGCTAACCAGCAGGCGCTCTTGAGCCGCTATAGCTTTAACTCCTGGAACTCTATGGGGAAGTTCAAGGAGTTGGTTCCCCAAGAGTCCAGGGAGGAGTTTGGAGCCCTGGTAGAGGAGGGTAAGAAGGTGGCTCGGACCTCCTTACAGGCCTCCTTAGACATAGCGGACTCTGCTGCGAGAACCCTGGCCTCAGGTATCGCTATGCGGAGGATCTCCTGGCTCCAGGTCTCGGGTCTGCCTCAGGAACTGCAGCAAACCCTGCAGGATCTACCCTTCGAAGGTCAAGGGTTGTTTTCAGAAAAGACGGACTCTCGCCTGCAGAGCCTCAAGGACTCCAGGACGATCATGCGTTCCTTGGGGATGCATGTTGTGGGCCCTCAGCGCAGGCCATTTAGACCGCAGCCTCAGCGCTTCTACCCCCCCCCCCCGCCTCGTCAGAGACAGGACTCGGCCCGGAGGCGAGGACGAGGTGGTAGAAGAAGGTGGACCGGCCCTCAACCTGGTCAGAACCAGGGGCCACCTAGACCACCTTCAGGCCCCAGGCAGAACTTTTGAAGGTGCGGTCGAGGACGGCGCCCCAGTCATCCCCCAGGATCCAGCCCCATCCTTTCGGGATCGCCTTTCCCATTTCCACCATGCCTGGTCCCTTATAACCTCGGACCGTTGGGTCCTTCGCACGGTGGACAGGGGATATGCTATCCAGTTTTCTTCAATTCCCCCCTTCTCCCCCCCTTCCCCGTCCCTCTTCAGGGACCCTTCTCACGAGCAACTTCTTATACAGGAAGTTTCCACGCTCCTTGCTATGGGGGCCATAGAGGAGGTTCCAGTGGAGTTAAGGGGCAGGGGATTCTATTCCCGTTACTTTCTCATTCCCAAGTCCAAAGGAGGTCTGCGACCCATCTTGGACTTGCGCGGACTCAACAAATTCGTAGTAAAGTTGAAGTTCCGCATGGTCTCTCTGGGGGCCATTATCCCTTCCCTCGATCCTGGAGACTGGTTCGCCGCCCTCGACATGAAAGACGCATACTTTCACATTGCAATTTACCCGCCTCACAGACGCTTCCTGCGATTCGTGGTAAGCAAGGTGCACTACCAATTTGCAGTCCTTCCCTTCGGCCTATCCTCGGCCCCAAGGGTGTTCACGAAATGTATGGCTGTCGTGGCAGCGTACCTTCGTCGGCAAGGGATACAGGTGTTCCCGTACCTAGACGACTGGCTGGTACGCGGTCGCACCAAAGAACAAGTTCGAGATCACGTCCACATAATAGTGCACACATTCAACAAGTTGGGTATCCTACTCAACAAGGACAAATCCACTCTAGAACCTACCCAGAGAATAGAATTCATCGGCGCGGTTCTAGACTCCAGACGTGCACAAGCCATCCTGCCAGACAATCGCTTTTGCACCATCACGAGCCTCATTCAAGGACTCAAGGCCTTCCCAACTACCACGGTGAGGTCGTGTCTTACCCTGCTGGGTCACATGGCTTCCTGCACGTACGTAACCAGGCATGCCAGACTTCGGCTTCGCCCACTCCAGACCTGGGTGTCATCAATATACCGCCCACATCGGGACAGCCTGAACATGGTGGTCACGGTCCCGAACTCGGTCCTGACCTCCCTCACATGGTGGCTAGACCACAAGGTGGTTTGCGAGGGGATGCCGTTTCACGCCCCACAACCCTCTCTGCACCTGGTCACAGACGCTTCATCCCTGGGTTGGGGCGCCCATCTCAACGAACACCATACCCAGGGCCTGTGGACTGCACCCCAGATAGCCCTGCACATCAATGTTCGGGAACTGATGGCGGTGCGCCTGGCGTGCCAGGCATTTCTCAATCTCCTACGTGGCCGCTGTGTGTTAGTTCTCATCGACAACACCACTGCCATGTTTTACATCAACAAGCAAGGAGGAGCACGTTCGTCAATTCTATGCCAAGAGGCCATTCGCCTGTGGGACTTCTGCATCGCCCACTCAATCCATCTCATGGCATCGTTCCTCCCTGGAGTCCAGAACACTCTGGCGGACCGACTCAGCAGGTCCTTTCAAACACACGAGTGGTCTATCCGTCCGGACATCATACATTCCGTTTTCCAGAAGTGGGGGTTTCCCCAGATAGACCTGTTTGCATCTCGAGACAACAGGAAGTGCCACGTGTTCTGCTCCCTGCAAGGTCGAGCTCCGGGCTCCCTCTCGGATGCGTTTCTCCTTCCCTGGAAAGACCACCTGTTTTATGCCTTCCCTCCGTTTCCTCTGGTCCACAAGGTACTGCTCAAATTGCGCAGAGACCAGGCACAGGTGATTCTGATCGCCCCAGCGTGGCAGAGACAACATTGGTACACCACGCTGTTGGAGCTCTCGGTTCAGACACCGATCCCGCTTCCATTATGCCCGGATCTCATCTCTCAGGACCACGGCCGCCTGCGTCACCCCGACCTGCAATCACTCCACCTCACGGCGTGGCTGCTCCATGGTTCACCCAGGCAGAGCAGCAGTGCTCGCACTCTGTCCAACAGATTCTGCTGAGCAGTAGGAAGCCCTCAACACGGACCACATACTTGGCCAAGTGGAAGCGGTTCTCCTGTTGGTGCGAACAACGAGCCACGTCCCCGTTACAGGCGCCTATTCCTCTCATATTGGAATATCTCCTCTCCCTAAAACAGCAAGGGTTGGCGATATCTTCAATTAGAGTTCACCTGGCCGCTATATCGGCCTTTCATCCAGGGGAACTCGCGTCTTCGGTATTCTCTAACCCGATGGTCGTTTGGTCATCAGTCCACACATTTACAGCGCACTATGCACTAGTGCAGCAGTCCAGGGACGATGCTGCTTTCGGATCAGCTGTTTTGCACACAGCAATGTCTCACTCCGACCCCACCACCTAAGTTGGGCTTGGGAGTCACCTAATGGAATGGATATGAGCAAGCACTCGAAGAAGAAAAGACGGTTACTCACCGTTGTAACTGTTGTTCTTCGAGATGTGTTGCTCATATCCATTCCAAACCCGCCCCCCGTCCCCACTGTCGGAGTAGCCGGCAAGAAGGAACTGAGGGGGCGCCGGGTCGGCTGGGGTATATATTCAGCGCCATGAAGGCGCCACTCTAGGGGGCTCCACAGCCGACCCGCCGGTGTTGCTAGGGTAGAAAATCTTCCGACGATCGTGCACGCGGCGCGCACACACCTAATGGAATGGATATGAGCAACACATCTCGAAGAACAACAGTTACAACGGTGAGTAACCGTCTTTTCTCTTTCCGACACCACCTGTGTAACCATGCATTCACCTCCACAATTCGACGGTCCCTACCTGGGCCTTTTCCTTCAACAGGGAGGATGGATGAGAACACGACCAGCATCTCAAACTCCTTTATCCTTCTTCCCAAAGCCACGTAGTGTGCAATGATCTGCTCAAGGTGCCCCCGTGGAGAAGTAGGAAGGGGTAGCGGTCCGAGGTCTTGATCAGTCTCGGCAAACACTCTGTCACATCCTGGATTCTAGCTCCAGGCAAGCAGCACACTTCTCAAGTCTCCCGGTCCGGTCGACAGATGGATGACTCTGTACTCCCTCCCTTAGGAGGGAGTCCCCTACCACTCCCACCCGTCTCCTCCTCTTGGGGGTGGTGGTCATGGAACCTCCATCCCTAGGACAATGCATCCCATGCCTTCTGGCCGACGGAGTCTCCTTCTGACTCCCTCCCTCAAAGGGCTCTTCCAAATCCTTCTCTGCATTAGTGCACCTGTGCAGAGAGCCTGAAAACTGTTGTGCACCTCTATCTGCATTGGGGGTATGTGGGTTCTCCTCTTTCTTCCTCTGGAGGTCACATGCTGCCAATATTCTTCCCCACTCTACTCTGCACTCTCTGATTCTTCAGCACATTTTGCGTCCAGAACCAAACACCGACTTCTATCCAGAAAGTCATTTTCTCTGAGGCAACGCAGGGTTGATACTTGGTTCTCTAGTCCTCTAACCTTCTCTTCCAATATGCAGACCAGCTTGCATTTCGTACAAAGTCGCTTCTGTCCTCTGGGAGAGAGACAAATATGACACATTCTGAGCAGGTCACAACAGCTGAGCGCTCGCTATCCATGTCTTCCTTCTAAAAGGCTCCTCAGATGTTGTATCTACTGGTCCCAGGAGCCTGAAAGGCAGAAACGCTCTGTGCGAACTCCCCACAGACGAACTCCCAGGAAACCTCCCTCTGTTTGCCTGTCCTCTGTTCGCTGTCCTAGGCTGTCAAATTGTTGTGCCCCTTCTGTTTAATGTTTGGCTGTTCATTGATCACAGTTGGGATGGCAGAGGGGAGAGCTAATGTTTGTCCTTACCTGGCAGTCCAGCTGTACAGATTGTATTACGTGGTATTCTTCTCTTTGCTTTCCTCTGTGCTGTGTCCTGTTGGCACTGCTTCCCTGTGTTCTGTATATTCTAGTAAGTAAATACATCTTTGGATTTGCACCAAAAACATCTGAGCTCTGTGTCAGTGACCATCAGAGACCTTGTGCCACTTTATCTACAGAAACAGCCTGATAATGATAACGAGACTCCTTTCTCAATGTCCCCAAACTTGGAAGGGGCGGGGGAGAAGAGATTTATGCTTTGCATTCAAGTTGGTGTTTCTGAAGTGCCTGCTGGCAGCAGCTCTGAGCATCTGACTAGAGTTGGTCATGCCACTTGAAACAGCGTAATTCATTTCTCTTGAATAATATCCTCCTCCTTTGATTGTTAAACCAGCAGAATAGCTGATTGGAAACTGTTTTTTCCTGCATTGGGCTCTTTTTTTTGCCATGCTACTTGTAACTTACAAACTTTGTCACCAGTTCATAAGCCAGACAGAATCTTTTCCCCTGTGGGACTGCTCAGACCCTTCTCTGAGGGAGTCACAGTAGGGGCCTGGCCTTTGTTACACCTGCCACTGTGAATCTTTCTCATTTCCTCCTTCTCCGTGCAGCCCAAGCCTCTCCCTCCCTTTGCAGAGGCAGAAGGTGCATTTCCCAACTGAGTGTCATGTATGGCCCTTGTGAATTACTACTGTATCGTTTATCTGCCACGTGTCTATGCTTACTTAAATCCCAAGAGTATGTTAAGATATGAGGCTACAGATAAAGGAATGATGAGGCAGAAAATCAGGGCAGGGAAACTGCCTATGTGTGTTTTAAATGAGACACAAAATTCCCACTTCCTGGCAGGGCCGACTCCAGGCACCAGCCTGGCAAGCAGGTGCTTGGGGCGACCACTCCGGAGAGGCGCAGCACGTCCAGCTGTTCGGCGGCAATTCAGCAGATGGTCCCTCACACCCACTCGGAGCGAAGGACCTCCCGCCGAATTGCTTCCGCAGATCGCGATCGCGGCTTTGGGGGGGGGGGGGGGAAGGGGGGCTGCTTGGGGCGGCCAAAACCCTGGAGCCGGCCCTGCTTCCTGGCTTGTAAAACAAATGATTCAAGCAGGAAAATCCTGCAGCCTGATCACCCCTGCACTCCTGTGCTGTGTCATGGATTTATATAGAGGCATTATGATATTTTCTGTCTTATTATCTATCCCTTTCCTAATGGTTCCTAACATTCTGGTAAGTTTTTTGACGGCTGCTGCACATTGAGTGAATGTTATCTTTATTAATGATCTGGAGGATGGTGTGGACTGCACTCTCAGCAAGTTTGCAGATGACACTAAACTAGGAGGCGTGGTAGATACACTAGAGGGTAGGGATCGGATACAGAGGGACCTAGACAAATTAGAGGATTGGGCCGAAAAAAACCTGATGAGGTTCAACAAGGACAAGTGCAGAGTCCTGCACTTAGGACGGAAGAATCCCATGCACTGCTACAGACTAGGGACCGAATGGCTAGGTAGCAGTTCTGCAGAAAAGGACCTAGGGGTCACAGTGGATGAGAAGCTGGATATGAGTCAACAGTGTGCTCTTGTTGCCAAGAAGGCTAACGGCATTTTGGGCTGTATAAGTAGGGGCATTGCCAGCAGATCGAGGAACATGATCGTTCCCCTTTATTCGACATTGGTGAGGCCTCATCTGGAATACTGTGTCCAGTTTTGGTCCCCACACTACAAGAAGGATTTGGAAAAATTGGAAAGAGTCCAGCGGAGGGCAACAAAAATGATTAGGGGTCTGGAGCACATGACTTATGAGGAGAGGCTGAGGGAACTGGGATTGTTTAGTCTCCAGAAGAGAAGAATGAGGGGGGATTTGAGAGCAGCCTTCAACTACCTGAAGGGGGGTTCCAAAGAGGATGGAGCTCGGCTGTTCTCAGTGGTGGCAGACGACAGAACAAGGAGCAATGGTCTCAAGTTGCAGTGGGGGAAGTCCAGGTTGGATATCAGGAAAAACTATTTCACTAGGAGGGTGGTGAAACACTGGAATGCGTTACCTAGGGAGGTGGTGGAGTCTCCTTCCTTGGAGGTTTTTAAGGCCCGGCTTGACAAAGCCCTGGCTAGGATGATTTAGCTGGGAATTGGTCCTGCTTTGAGCAGGGGGTTGGACTAGATGACCTCTTGAGGTCCCTTCCAACTCTGATATTCTATGATTCTATGTTTTCAGAGAACTATCCACAATGATTCCAAGATCTCTTCCTTGAGTGGTAGCAGCCAACTGAGACCCTGTTATTTTGTGTGTGTCGTTGGGATTGTTTTCCAAGGTGCATTACTTTGCATTTATCAACATTTAATTTCATCCTTCATTTTGCTGCCCAGTCACCCAGTTTTGTGAGATCCCTTTGTAACTCTTTGCAGTCAGCTTTGGACTTAACTGTCTTAAGTCATTTTGTAGCATCTGCAAACTTTGCCATCTCACTGTTCATCCCTTTTTCCAGATCTTTTATGAATAGTTTGAACAGCTCTGCTTCCAGAACAGATCTTTGGGGGCCCTGCTATTTACCTCTCTCCTCTGTGAAAACTATTTATTCCTACTCTTCATTTCCTATCTTTTAACCAGTTACTGATAAGTGAGAGGACCTTCCCTCTTATCCCATGCTGTATCCTTCTTCATCCGCTCTAACTTACTGGCATTTCCAGTTTGGCCTATGTCTTAAAAAATACAAAACAAAAAACCCACCACAAGATCTGTCTTTTAGTTTATATAGGGTTACCATACGTCTGGTTTTTCCCGGACATGTCCGACTTTTCTGCAATCAAACCCCCCCTCCGGGGGGAATTGCCAAAAAGCCAAACATGTCCAGGAAAAATACCGGCCGGGCACTTCCTCTCCCGCGGCTGCTCTGCTCCTCCCCGGACTCAGACTTCGGCTCTGTTTAAGAGCCAAGCTGCCCGAGCCAGCGCTACCGGCTTCGGGCAGCCCCCGTGCCTCCGGACCCTGCGCCGCCGGAGCAGAGCAGCTGGAGCCGGGGAGGAGAAGTGCCCAGCCGGCGGCTGGGGTCCGGAGTCAAGGGGGCTGCCCAAAGCCGGTAGCGCTGGCTCGGGCAGCTTGGCTCTTAAACAGAGCCGAAGTCTGAGTCCGGGGAGGAGCAGAGCAGCTGGAGCCGGGGAGGAGAAGTGCCCGGCCGGGGGCGCAGGGTCCGGAGGCATAGGGGCTGCCCGAAGCCCGAGTGCTACCGGCTTCATGGTTTGCCGGGCAGCCTCCAGACCCTGCGCCCCCGGCTGGGCGCTTCCCCTCCCGGGCTCCAGCTGCGCTTTACGGCAAACCGTAAAGCCGGTAGCGCTCGGGCAGCCCTTTTCGCGTGGCTGGGAGGGAGGAGGGGGAGTTAGGGTGGGGACTGTGGGGAAGGGGGGGGAAAGGGCGGGGTTGGGGCGGGGCCGGGGGTGGGAAAGGGGTGGGGCTAGGGCCCGTGGAGTGTCCTCTTTTTTTATTTTTTAAATATGGTAACCCTAGTTTATATTTTAAAAGAATTTGAGTGTGAACAAGTCAAAGTTGTATGCAGCATAGTTGTAGCCATGGCAAGCTTTCAAGCTACACAGAGCTCTTCCTCACCTTCCTCTTCCTTAGTGTAGCTTGAAAGCCTCTCTCTCACCAAGAGAAGTTGGTGCAATAAAAGGTATTACCTCACCCACCTTGTTTCTCTAATATAGGGTTACCATATTTTGTGCCTCCAAATGGAGGACACTCCCCGGGGCCCTGGCCCCGCCCCCAGCCCCGCCCATGCCCCACGCCCCAACTCCGCCCCCTCCCAAAGTCTCCGCCCCCTCCCCTGCTTCCCGCGAACATTTGAGTCGCGGGAAGCCTGTAGCAGGTAAGGGGGAGTGTGGGGGAGGAGGCGCGGCCCAGGCTGGCCCCCGGCGGCTCCAGACTGGGTCGGCTCGGGCCCTGGGGTGCTGGCCCCAGCCGACCACCCCCGGCGGCCCCCCCGGCTCGGCGACCCCGGACCGGCTCCCCGACCCCGCGGGCCCGGACCGGCTCCCGGCCCCGCGGGCCCGGCTCCCCGACCCCGGACCGGCCCCGCGGGCCCGGCTCCCCGACCCCGCGGGCCCGGCTCCCCGACCCCGCGGGCCCGGACCGGCTCCCCGGCCCCGCGGGCCCGGACCGGCTCCGCGGGCCCGGCTCCCCGGCCCCGGACCGGCTCCCGACTCGGCTCCCCGACCCCGCGGGCCCGGACCGGCTCCCCGACCCCGCGGGCCCGGCCCGGCTCCCCGACCCCGCGGGCCTGGCACCGCGCCCCCGGCTCCCCGCCCAGCCCCGCGCCCAGCCCGTCCCGGCACTGCGACCCTGGCCCCCGGCCCCGCACCGGCCCCGGCGACCCCAGACAAAGAGGCCCCGGCCAAGCCCTCCCGATTTTCCCGGACATGCCCGGCTTTTGGGGGTTTCCCCCCGGACGGGGATTTGAGCCCCCAAAAGCCGGACATGTCCGGGAAAATCCGGACGTATGGTAACCCTATCTAATATCCTGGGACTGACACCGCTACAATACTGCATTGTTCACACATTGAAATTCTTTCAAAACACGTATCGCTGTAATGTAAACACTTCCTACGCTGATGGAAGAGGTTTATCCCTCAGTGTAGCTAATCTACCTCGTCCGACAGGTGGTACCTAGGTCAATGGAAGAATTCTTCTGACGACCTATCTGTGTCTACAGTGGTGGTTAGGTCTACCTGATTACATCTCACAGGGTGTGAAGTTTTTCACAGGCCCTGAGCAATATAGCTAGGTCAACCTAAATTTTAGGTGTAGACCAGGCCTTAGTCAGGTGGGTTAAGTAATGGAAAGATTGCACAGCTTCTCTCAATCTCTCTTCGGTTTTTCCCTAGTGTGGCTCCAGTTCATTGTTAATTATATGGTGCCAGATTTCTGCGGCAACTGTAACAGCTGCATCAGCAGCTTGTGATCTGCCTTGTCCCTCCGAAACCTCTTTCAGACGCTGTTGTGACTCTAGTGCCTCTCTGGCTAGCCCAGGTTGCGGTGTTCGGCTCAGCATCACCCTCGTGCTCAATGCAATCTGCTGATGGAGGGGGCTGGATGCAGATGGAGAGACAGCGACTTCCTGAGAGGACCACCAAGTATCGCTGGGAAACTGTGGCATCCATCACCCTCCTCTTCTTCAGTCAACCAGCTGTAAGGCTGATGCGTGCTGGAGAAGAACTCTTGATCTCCCATGGTGTGCGTTAGGACTGCTTGCTGGTGCTGCTTTCTCAGCAAGGTTTAAGCAGGATGCTGACCCCGCGGATGTCTGTCTGAGGGGTTTGCTCATTTCTCGCTGTATTTTTATTGCCTGAGCACATGGCAAAGGCCTCTTCAGCATGTTTTCAGTTATAGAATCAACAGCAGTGAGTAGGAATGTGTTTTTTCCCCTCTATAGGATGCCAATCGCCATTATTGAGTCACTTCCCAGCTTCAGCCAGCCATCGTGCATGGATGCCGGCGTTGGTTCTTTTAGTTGTTTTCCTCAAGTTCTTCACCTGCAGCATTGTAGTGAGTTCGGAGCTGCCTGGAGCCGAGTATCTGGGGCAGAGTGCTTGAGTGGTTTCTTTAAATTGATGCTTGTGTGCTACATTGAAAATCATCGTTCAGAAAGTTGGAGCCTTTTATTTTATCAAGTTCAAGTCTTTTCTTTTCTTTTTCTTTTCTTTTCTTTTCATAGACCACTTACATAACACAGGCCAGATCATTTCACCCAGTATTTCCCGAAGTGCAGGGAATTATTCCTTCCCTAGTAACGTGGACACTGTCATGCCTGATAACTTGTCGTTGAGCTAGAGACATCCAGTCTAATTCGAGACTGCATGTGGGGATGAACCCACCACTTCCCTCAATAACCTTGTTCCAAGTGGCTTCATCGCTTTTGGAAACCAGGCTGTTTCCTTAGTTTCTTAAATATGAATTTAGGAGCCTAATCCCGGGCATCCAGTTTTCTTAAATCTTTGCTATTGAAGCAGATAAATTTGTGCATTGATTGGTAATTAGTAGACACTAATGGCCTGGTTTCAGTTGTGGTCACAGCATTCACCTTGATTGGAATTAGGGTGAAATCGCTCCCTAGTGACCTCAATGCTGAAGGCTAAAGCGTAAGACTATCCAGCCAGTTTTGTGTAGAATCACGTTATCGGTTGCCCTGCCCACTTTCCAGAACCTTCCGTATTCTACAAACTAAAATCCCTCTAGTGATTCACAACTCCACTTGCTCTCCTCTTTAGCATCCTATAGTTATTTAACATTTATTATTAATCATTCGTGTTACTGTACCATCTAGAGTCACTCCTTTGTGCTAGGTGCTGTATGGACACAGAACAATGTCACCACTGGCCACACCCCTCTCCAGTGACTCCACCCATCCCCTCCTCTCTCTAGGCTTGGGATAGCTGTAAAACTCACTTCTTGCTTCCGAGTAGATATGCCAAAAACCTTGCTGTTCTCATCACTGCCCTGTTAACTCCTCAGAAGTTAGTTTTCATTCTCACCTTTCTATCCTCTAGTGTTTTGCTGTCCATCTCAGGCAGACAGGAATCCAATGAGGACTTTTTCCCGCTTTCTTTGTGGTGGGTTCCAGCCAGGATGCACATAGCAGAGCTGGGTGCCCTGATGTAGTAGTTCTTGTTAGGGCTAATTGCCCTGAAACCCTGCAGGGGAAATGGTGAGCTTTCTCACATGTTCACTCAATTTTAGCATGAACGCTGTGTATTGGAAGGATTTAAATCGGTGTTTGTGTGGGAGTATTCCAAGGGGGCTGACAGCCAGCAGGCCTCAGTTCTGATGCAGGGGACTAGGGTTTGACAGAGGAAACTATTCCTCTTTTGTAGACCTTGCTGTGTTGCAGAGTCCTTTGTGCCTTTAAGCCTCAGACCTAGCTCAAAGCACAGGCAGCATTGACTGGGGTATGTTCTAGAGCTGGCCCAGCACTTGACCTTCCCATTATAATTCTTGCTTCGCCATGCATTCATCAAATGGGAGGCAGTTGAGAGCTGAGGATCACCTTGAATGCCTCTGGCCAGCCTGAGAGCCTTATTCAGGGGCACTGGAAGGAGCCATGCCAATCCCTTCTGAATCAGAAGGTGTGTGTGTGGCGGGGGGAGGCTGACATGGAGCAAGGGTCTGTAAAATGGAGGGTGAGGCTTAATGTGTTAAAAGAACTTTGAGAGAGGAGTGTTTCTGGGTCCGTTTGGCAGTGCACAAACCCCGCTTCCACAGAAAATCACTTGCAGTGCTATCCCCCATCAGTGTCGAGGTTGTGCGATTACTGGGATAGCGTGTGGGACCGTGATCGCTAGAGGGGCATGCTGAGGTGGCTCAATCAGGGCAAACCCCAAAGAATGGGGCAGATGATCCCCAAAACTGGTGGTTTATTTTTATAAATTGGATTCACCAAGCCAGTCACAAAACAACTTCTATAATACCGTGCTGGTTATCAAGACGCTAAAATACAGTCCCTTTAAGCAATCCAGCCTTTGGCTCCCACCCAGACAGCCAAGCCAAATATGGTGAGGATTACCTAAAAACTTATTCGCCCTATATAAAGTTCTGCCAATCCCAAGAGATCGGGCTCATGACATGACCCACCCAGTATTTCAGATTTTACCCAAATACATGCTTACACCCAATTCTTAATTAAACTAAGATTTATTAAAAAGAAAAGAACGGCGTTATTATGGTTATAAGATCATTTTACATACAGATATGAATAAAGTAGGGCTGTCAAGCAATTAAAAATTGCGATTAATCCCGCGATTAAAAAAATTAATCGCGATTAATTGCACTGTTTTAAATAAATGGTATTCTGTTATTTAATAGTTTGGGATATTTTCTATATTTTCAAATATATTGATTTCAGTTACAACACAGAATACAAAGTGTACAGTGCTCACATTATATTTATTTTTGATTACAAATATTTGCACAGTACAAAACAAAAGAAATAGTATTTTTCAGTTCACCTAATACAAGTACAGTAGTGCAGTCCCTTTATCATGAAAGTTGAATTTAAGTGTAGAATTAAGGACAAAAAACTGCATTCAAAAACAAAACAATGTAAAACTTTAGCGCCTACAAGTCCACTCAGTCCTGCTTCTTGTTCAGCCAATCACTCAGACAAACAAGTTTGTTTACATTTGCAGGAGATAATGCTGCCTGCTTCTTGTTTACAATATCACCTGAAAGTGAGAACAGGTATTCGCATGGCATTGCAATATATTTGTGCCAAATGCACTAAAGATTCATATGTCCCTTCATGCTTCAACCACCATTCCGGAGGACATGTGTCCATGCTGATAAGGTTCTGCTCGATAACCATCCAAAGCAGTGCGGATGGACACATGTTAATTTTCATCGCCTGAGTCAGATGCCACCAGCAGAAAGATTGATTTTCTTTTTCGGTGGTTTGGGTTCTGTAGTTTCCACATCGGAGAGTTACTCTTTTAAGACTTCTAAACGCATGCTCCACACCTCGTCCCTCTCAGATTTTGGAAGGCACTTCAGATTCTAAAACCTTGGGTGGAGTGCTGTAGCTACCTTTAGAAATCTCACATTGGTACCTTTCGTGTTTTGTCAAATCTGCAGTGCAAGTGTTCTTAAAATGTGCTGGGTTATCATCCCAGACTGCCATAACATGAAATATGTGGCAGAATGCAGGTAAAACAGAGTAGGAGACATACAGTTCTCCCCTAAGGAGTTCAGTCACAAATTTAATTCATTATTTTTTTAACGAGCATCATCCGTATGGAAGCATGAAGGGGCATATGAATGTTTAGCATAACTGTCACGTAAATACTTTGCAACGCCAGCTACAAAAGTGCCATATGAACGCCTGTTCTCACTTTCAGGTGACATTGTAAATAAGAAGCGGGCAACATTATCTCCCGTAAATGTAAACAAACTTGTTTGTCTGAGCAACTGGCTGAATAAGAAGTAGGACTGAGTGGACTTGTAGGCTCAAAAGTTTTTACATTATTTTGGTTTTGAGTGCAGTTATATAACAAAAAAACCTACATTTCTAAGTTGCACTTTCATAATAAAGCATGGATGGGCAAACTACGGCCCAGGGGCCACATCCCGCCCTTCAGACATTTTAATCTGGCCCTCAAGCTCCACCTGGGGAGCAGGGTCTGGGGCTTTCCCTACTCCAGCTGCGGAGTGGGGTTGGGGGCTTGCCCCGCTCCGCGTGTACCATGGCTCCGTGCGGCTCCCAGAAGCAGCAGCATGCCCCCCCCTCCAGCTCCTACATGGAGGGGCAGCCAAGGGGCTCCGCACACTGCCCCTGCAGCTCCCATTGGCCAGGAACCATGGCCCATGGGAGCTGCAGGGGCGGCACCTGTGGACGGGGCAGCGTGTGGAGCTGCCTGGCTGTGCCTCCGTGCAGGAAGTGGAAGGGGGACATGCTGCTGCTTCTGGGAGCTGCTTGAGGTAAGCACCACCCGGAGACTGCACCCCCCAATTCCCTGCCCCAGCCCTGATTTCCCCCCTCCTTCCCTCCAAACCCATTGGTCCCAGCCTGGAGCACCCTCCTGCACTCCAAACCCTCATCCCCAGCCCCACCCCAGAGCCCACAGTCCCAGCTGGAGCTCTCACCCCCCTGCACCCCAACCCGCTGCCCAGCCCGGACCCCCATCCCACACACTCAACTCTTCATTTCTGGCTCCACCACAGAGCCCTTAACCCCTCCTGCACCCGAACCCCCAATTTCATGAGCATTCATGGCCCGCCATACAATTTGCATACCCAGATGTGGCCCTCGGGCCAAAAAGTTTGCCCACCGATGTGATAAAGAGATTGCACTATAGTACTTGTATGAGGTGAATTGAAAAATCCTATTTATTTTGGTTGCTATTTTTACAGTGCAAATATCTGTAATAAAAATAATATAAAGTGAGCAATGTCAAGTTTGTATACTGTTGCAATTGAAATCAATATATTTAAAAATGTAGAAAAACATCAAAAATATTTACTACATTTCAATTGGTATTCTAATTGCGATTAATTTTTTCAGAGTTAATCACATGAGTTAACTGCAATTAATCGACAGCCCGAGAATAAAGTGCTAGGAAACTGACCCAAGAAGAGTTGATGAGCTGCTGATTTGTAAAAATCCAGAATCAATTCGAAAGGTTATAGTCCCATAGTCAATCCATGGGAAGAATTTAAGTTCTTCCATGGGAAACAGCAGGGTAATTCAGAATGGACCTGGAGACCTCAGTCTTGCGACTTAAACTTCCCCTGACCAAGTTTAAGTGGAGCTGAGATGGTAAGGATCAGCCCCTAGAATTTTTATAGTCCTCTAGCAGGCTGGGGTAGCCTCTTGGCAGTGAATAATGCAGCAGGCGTTCCTTGAATGAAGAATAGGTAATGCACATCGTTGCTTTGAAGTAACATCTCTATTTCCTAGGCGCTCTGGTAACTAGCTGCATTCATTAGCATAAGATAATTAACCATTCTAGCAGTTCATAGACAGCTTACTACAAACTTCAAAGAGAAATATAGACAATGATGTTATTACACCCAAGTTTCATCTAAATCAGTGGTTCTCAACTGGGGGTACATCAACTCATCTAGATATTTGCCTAGTTTTACAACAAGCACCAGTGAAGTCAGTACAAACTAAAATTTCATGCAGAAAATGACTTGATATGCGGCTCTATATATGATACACTGAAATGTAAGTACAATATTTATATTTCAATTGATTTATTTTATAATTATATGGTAAAAATGAGAAAGTCAGCAGTTTTTCAGTAAGAGTGTGCTGTGACACTTGTATTTTTATGTCTGATTGTGGAAGCAAGTAGTTTTTAAGTGAGGTGAAACTTGGAGGTACACAAGACAGATCAGACTCCTGAAAGGGGTACAATAGCCTGGAAAAGTTGAGCCACTGATCTAAATGTTAATATTCTTTCTTTGATCTCTGAATCAATACAACATAGTAATAGACAGGAACAGAAGTTTAGCATCTACAAGCTAATCTGGTTACATAGTTAACATCTAACAAGATATAGGTAAACACAGACAAATATAATTAGTATCTTCTTCTAATTCACTAACCATAGAAGTTTGCATTTCAAAGCATTTAGTCTTTCACAGGGCTTTGATAGCTATCTACAAGGAATGGCCCTGATTATCATCGCTAATATGTCCATAAAGGTTGGTTTTAGGTCTCTTAGGCTGCTGGTTGCATAACCCTCGCTGGCTCGGTGTCACAGCATGTAACACTCCAGAGAGCCTCAAGGGCAGAAACATCGTATCCCCAACTCTCCCAGGGACTGGCCACCCCAGTTGTCTCCTTGTTTCCTCGTACTCTCCCACTGGTCTGTCTGTATCCATCTGTTGTCTCTTGTCTTATATTTACACAAGGAAAATTTGCCACTGGGGGGTGGGGGGGTAGGACCTCTCTTTTTGCTCTCTCTGTACAGTACCCAGCACAATGGGGTTCAGGTCCAGGACTGGGGATCCTGGGAGCTACAGTAATACTGATAATAAATAACAATTAGCACTATTTGAAATCTTCCATTGCCTCACTGCAGGAAGTACTCTCTACCTCTAACCCATCTGCCCTCTGAGCCTCTGCAGTTCTATCTTGCACACCTTTCCCAGACCCTGGCTCCAATCTCCAGAGGGTCCTTGGTCCCCTGAATGTCACTTTTGTGGTGTGAAAGGTTTGTTTGCTACAAGTGGCTTCTGTCTCAGAAGCATTCGGAACAGCTTACTGCAAAATTTCTGCCTGAGGATCCAGCCCTGTCTTGCTAGATTGAGACTGTTCTTTTGGCTCAGGCTTTTCAACACTTGTTCTTCTCATGATGGTCGTGGTTTGGATTGTCATGCTCCTGCAGCAAAATTAGCCTCAGCCACCTTCTCCTTCCCCCGTTACCTCCTGGGCAGCTCATTGGCTACTCTCAAGGCTTTGCCCTTTTAAAGGGGTTTAAGCTCCAGCTAGGACCAAGTCTGGAGCAGGCTGTGTAGTCCAGCATCAGTGCTGTTATACTGCCCCCTGGAGGAGGGTGTGCATTTCCCCCTAGTGCAGAGGGTGGGAGTGCGGAGTGGAGGGAGTGCCTCAGTCCTGACGGGCTGCAGAGCACTTCAGCTAGGGTGGTGTTATCCTTGTCGTGGGTCCTGTTGGGTGCTACAGGAGGGGAGGGAGAGTCTGAGCGATACTGTGGGGGCAGAGCACCCCAGGGCAGAATGCCCAGGAAAGCCAGATTCCAGCATGCACAAGAAAATGGCATCCAGTGCTGTGTCTCGCTCCGAGAGCAACTGGGGTGATTTACTGACCTTTGAAGCATTACATAAGCTACAGCTTCTTTAAATTGTGAAGAATTGGACCCATTTTTCATGCTTCACTGTGGTACTTAGCTGGTCTGAGAAACAAAACATCCCCTTTGAGCTCACAGGGAGATAGGCCTTTGCTCGGGTGGGATGGTGCTTGGGTGGTACTCACAGAACCACGGAGGGGCCTACCATGCTGAATTTTATTTTCTTGTTTCCCTTATGCTGCTTGTTAAAGAAACCCAACCTGAAAAGAGAGACCAAGGTGTTGCCTGGAAGTCACTTTAGCTTTTAGCTGATGGCTTAGTCTCCTCTGCGGAGAGTAGTTCTGAGCAGCCCAGGCAAACTTTGCAGTGGCATTTTGCCTTTCAAAACACAAGGAACCAATTATGAAAACGGGTAGTGTTCTTTGACTGGCGCTAATTGGTTTTGCTGGCATTTTCGTCTTGTAATTAAAGCCATTTAAGCACTGTGCACTGGGCAGCATTTGTGTGCCATGCACACCATCCCGCCACCCCTCCTTCACATACAAACCTCTTCCTGATGTATTGTGCATTCCTGCATGGTCATGTCCCCTTCCAAGATGCTGTTAGGTCTCAAAATGTAATTGTAAACTGGGAATCCTCTTCGAGCGGGTGTGTTTCTAGTGGGTTCTTGGCCTGACGCTATTTAACATTTTGATCAATGACCTGGAGGAAAACATAAAACCATCAAAGTTTGCAGATGTCACAAAAATTGGTGGAGTGGTAACTAATGAAGAGGACAGGTCACTGATACAGAGCGATGTGGATCGCTCGGTTAGCTGGGCTCAAGCAAACAAGATGTTTTAATATGGTGAAATGTAAATGTATATACACCTGGGAACACAGACTGTAGGCCATACGTACAGCACCAGGGATTCTAGCCTGGGAGGGAGTGACTCTGAAAAACATTTGAGGGTTGTGCTTTAGCTAAAAGGGCTAACGCAATCCTCAGATGCGTAAACGGGAATCATGAGTAAGAGCAGAGAGGTTATTTTATGTCTGTGTTTGGCACTGGTGTGACTGGAATCCCGTGTCCAGTTCAGATGTTCACAATTCAAGAAGGATGTTGACGTATTGGAGGGGATTCAGAGAAGAGCCACAAGAATGATTAAAGAATAGAAAACATATAGTGATAGACTCAAGGAGCTCCATCTATTTAGTTTAACAAAGAGAAGGTTAAGGGATGACTTGATTATAGTCTGTAAGTACCTGCATGGGGAACAAATATTTAATAGGCTCTATTATATGATATAACACAATCCAGGGGCTGGAAGCTGAAGCTAGACAAATTCAGACTGGAAATAAGGTGTAAATTTCTAACAGTTATAAACCATTGGAGCAACTTACTAAGGGTTGTGGTGGATTCTCCATCACTGACAAGATGGGAGGTTTTTCTAACAGATCTGCTCTAGGAATAATTTGGGGGCAGGTCTCTGGCCTGTGCTATACAGGAGGTCAGACTAGATGATCACAATGGACATTCCTGGCCTTAGAATCTCTGAATCTTTGCCCGTTCTCCATCCACTAGGTACGTTTTGGAGCCCGCACAGCGGGATTCTGCATCCGTTTGGCAATACAGAATTGTACTGACAAACCAGCACCTGCATCCCAAGCCCCTGCCCTGAGCCCCCTGCCGCACCCTGCACCCCTCTTGCACCCCAACCCTCTGCCACACCCTGCACCCTGACCCCCACTGTACCACTCACCCCTCCTGCACCCCACACCCCAACTCCCTGCCCTGAGCCCCTGCCACACCCCTTCTGCACCCCCTGGGGGCAGGGAGGGGGCAGAGTTGAGGTGGGGATTTCGGGGAAGGGGTTGGAATGGGGGCAGGGAAGGGGTGGGAAGAGGCGGGGCAGGGGCAGGGCCTCATGGAAGGGGCGGAATGGGGGGGGCTGAGAGCGGTGGGGGGAGAGGTGTCAGTAATGCGGCCCTCGGGCCAATGAACTAGTCCTCATGTGGCCCTCATGGTCATTTGCATTTGAGACCCCTGGGCTAGAAGCTTAAATGTGAAACTGTAGCAATGCTTGTAGCTGCTCTGGTGTGTCTCTTCTCTCTCCACCCCCAAGTACAGTAACGGTATTAGATTCTTGCCAGCACTAGTATTTTCTAGGAAATGTTAGTTGGAAAACGCTGATTCATCAAAACTGAAACTGTTTGCGGGAGCTATTTTCTTTAATAATTAAAAAAAAAAAAAAACTCCTCACCAATCTTTCCGCAGACATTTTTGAAATGGTCAAAATTGCCCATTTCAGCACTTTTGAGACAAAAAAAATTAATTTGTTTGGTTCAAAATTACTTTGTTTTGAAATTTAAACTAATGATAGTAAAAAAAAAAAAAAAAAAGTTTAACTGAAAGGTTGGGGTCGGAATCCGATGTTTGGATTGACCCTAGCGGAAATGTTTTTTGGATTGTTGATTTGTGAAAATTTTAGAGATTTAAAGTTTTCATCCCTCCTTGGGACAGGAAAAATATTCAGAATCTTGAAAATTTTCCTGGGACGGGAAAACTATTTCCCACTCAGCTCCAATAATGTTATACAGCTCCTTGGAAACCTGCCTCATTACTGATCTGTTCTTTTTCCTTCTCCAGGTTGGGATAAACATTCGTATGGTTACCACGGTGACGATGGGCATTCCTTCTGTTCTTCTGGGACAGGGCAGCCCTATGGCCCCACCTTCACTACTGGAGATGTGATTGGCTGCTGCGTCAACCTCATCAACAACACCTGCTTCTACACAAAGAATGGCCACAGCTTAGGTAGGCAAAGGAGGGTGTCCTGAGGATGGGCCACCCTAGCCTACAATCACTTAGGACTCTGAAACTCTGTCACATATGATGTAACTCAGATCTGCAATTGGGAGGAAGGCTTTAGAGAGAAATAAGAACACACAGTGGCCAGCAGGAGCTGTGAGATTCCCCAAAGCCATAAACATTGCCAGTGCAAGTAACTGTTTCTGTGACTGCAGCTGCCACATGTGCTTAACTAAATTACAGACTTGTCCCCAGGCCCTTCAGCTGCTGTCCCTCCCTGTGCCCCTGCACAGCCCCAGGTGAGATAGGTAGGGAATTTAGAGTTTGGGCAGCAGGGAAATGTAATCACAGAAAGTTTGGTTTGTATATTACCCAACAAACTACAAAACCATCACCAGTGAGTCACAAAGCCCTTTGTTTTTAAAGGGACTTCTGTCTTTGTGAGTCTCACTCCATGGACTAAAACTCCTAGAGTTCTATGCATTTGCAAAACATTACAAATTCTACTTTAACATTGTCTTGGTTGTGGAATGATCCAAAATACCCTTTTAGTTGACTCCTTACGTTCCCGCTAAGGACGTTCAGGTTTTGCCCCACTGAATGTCATGTTGGCAGCTTCCAGGAGTTCAGAGTTGCACCCAATGTGTATAAGATGGCACAGGTTACAGCCACCTTCATCCTGAATATGCTGCCCATAGAGACAACAGGCCCATCATGCAATCCTGCAGCTTGATCAGATGAGCTCTCCCCTTTCCACAGTAAGTGTGATTCCCTGTCATTTGATTTGTCAGAGGAAAGTGTTTAGCTTACTTCAGTGAATTCCTCTAACCACCTGAACTGTAACACATTTGATTTGGCTGGGGACAAACACTCCCTGTTTCCTTTGCTTCTCTCATAGCTGTGTTGATCCTAGTTTCCTTCAAGCTAAAGAGGCTGGTGCAAAAAAACCCCAAATAAACCCCTGCCAGGACAAAAGTTGTACAGAGTGAGCGAGTGGGTAAAAGGAGGGGGAAGATGGTAAAGGAGGAGTGCAGGACCGATGTGGTGTTCAGGCAAGCATGGTTGCTGAGACGGGTGTGGGGAGGAAGGAGCTGCATTGCGGGTACATCCGAGTCATGATCCTGCAGGTGGATTTTGTGTCACAGCCCTGAGGCTGTTACGTAGCAGAGCCTGAGGGATGTCGAACTCATGGGAACTGGATTTTTATTGGAAAACAGCAAGCATTCAGGTCAGGCGCAGAGCCCAAGTTGGGCTAGAATTTGTAGTCAGTATTTCTGATTGGGGTTGAGGGAGGGTTTCAAGGCTGATTCCCCACTCTGGCACTTTGAGTGCAGAAGGTGGGGGCCCGCAAGGTTTCTAAAAATTAATACTGGCCACTCCAGGCTTGTATTAAACTCCCAAGGTTACAGCTTTTCTCTGACTTTGGATGGGTAGATGCTGCCACCACCCAAGTGCAAACCCCTTCCCCACCCCCCTTTTGAGAACCCAGGAAGGAGCACTTGGGAATTCCTTCCTGTGGGGTACCCTCAAGCCCTTTCACCCCCACCCCCGGGGAAGAGCTGAGAAAGAAAATAAAGGAAATCAGCTGTTGCCACCAGCTAATTAAACAACATATGCACAAACCTCTTAGGACACAAAAACCCAATCCTGTTCTTAAAAATGGTAAGTTTTATTAAAGAACAAAAAGAAAGAAAATATACCCCTACCCCAATATAACACGAATTCGGATATAATGCGGTAAAGCAGCGCTCCATGGGGGCGGGGCTGCGCACTCCAGCGGATCAAAGCAAGTTCGATATAATGCGGTTTCACCTATAACGCGGTAAGATTTTTGGGCTCCCGAGGACAGTGTTATATCGAGGTAGAGGTGTACATCTGGAATGTAGGCTATTGCTAATTTTTAAAAAGAGCAAATGTAATAATTAAGCATCAAGAATGGTTTTCTTGAGGTCCAGCTTAAAGGTTATAAGCAAAACAAAAGCACCTGGGGTTAGCACAGAGGAGTCCACAAGCCATAAAGAGATAAACCTAATCACATCTTCCTAGACCTTCCCTGATCTACTTACATATCTGAGGTTTCAGATAAGTAGTTTCAAGGTATGATTTCATGATTTTTTCATACCTGGTTTAAAGCTTCTTACAGCATTGCTGCTCTGTGTCTCCTTTCTTTGGAGAACAACAGACAGACAGTTTTTTCCCAATTTTAAAAAGTTCTAGCCTTTCCATTGGCTCTTTTGGTCAGGTGCCCATTCCCTTCCTTTTACCAGTTAGCTAACTGGCTGGCTGGGTGTCCATAAAAGGGAGTCCATCCCCCCCCTTCATTTATCATAGAGAGTTTGATGGGAAATGTGGCCCGGTCACAGGCCTTTTTGTGTGGAAACCCGGGTGCATTGCTAGTGTTAGCCTTTCACTGTCCACTCACTTTGCCATCCTTCTCTGGGGGGCAGCAATCCAGAGCCATTTCCCTCGGACCAAGGGGAAGAATCTGTTTAAAACTTGCCCTGTGGCATTCAGAGATGGCAGTTGGAGCCATTGCATTCAGGCCACTGCCACCCCGGCTACGGCGGAGATGGTGTGTTTGAGTGGCTCTCTGGGGATTTTGTTCTGGCTTGTTTTTGCCTTGAAGCTCTTTGCCAACCTGACCAGCTGTGATGCCACACAAATGATGCTTTATATTTAAAAATGATGTGGGCCATAAGTAGGGCTTGTGGCGTTTGTGGTAGCTCATTCAAAATGATCCCAGCTTGAGCCTCCCCATTCTTTTGTTGTGGATTCCTGTCAGGCAAGAGTTCTTCTCTCAGCAGACTAGAGAGTTCTGTGGTCTGGGTCATCAGCATCGCTGCCTGCCGTTTTAGGAGATGGGTCAGGCTGATCCGGGGCGTCCTGCTGAGCCAGTGGAATACGGTGGCATCGTGAATGTGACTTGAGTGCAGGAGTGAGCAGCGTGTGGGAAAGGCTGCAGCTGTGACTACTGACTGTCACTTCAAGTCCCAACACTTCTCTGGGCTCACACAGAGGGGCAATATGGGATGTATAGAGGAGGTAAGCAAAAGGATGCTTGGCGCAGTGGTGGATTAGCAGAAACCCTGGCTAAAGGCAGAAGAGAATAGTAGCAGCTGCTACCTCTCCCTTCACAAAGGCTGGCAGAACATGTGATGTTTCTCTGGGAAAACGGAACAGAAGTCTCACCCAGAAAGGCTAATGGTGACTGGTGTCTACCTGTTGCTGTTTGAGAAGGAATCACAAGGTCAAGAGGAGAAGCATCCATTAGTCAGTGCTTTGAGCTGGGGAAAACACATTTCACAGCACCAAGTGATCACAAGCGCAAGCAGCCTATCAACCGTGGCAAAGCTCTTCACTGGAGATGGGCAGCGTGACTGTGACAGGAAGGTGTGGAACATGCATTTCTGCACGGAGCGGATGCTAGAGGAAAACAAGAGCACCTTCAGCAGGCCAGGGACAGCTAAGCCCCTGGGGATGCATCCTAATGAAGTCTAAACATTGCTTGTTTCTTATCTGAATGATGGACTGAGAATCCAGGATCTGTGTTGTGTGCGCTGGAGACTGACCCAGAAAGGGAGTAGTGCGCTGTTTCTTGGCACACACTGAAGCTGTAGGTCCCTTCTCTAGTGAACAGGAATATCGCAGCTCTCCCAGGTGGGCTCATAAATGTTCCAGGGAATAGCCAGCTACTATTCTGTTTCCACCCAAGAGTGTCTTGGTACCTGTTTGTGCTGGTAATACAGTGTGAAGGCCCCTGACACTCAGCCTGTTTTGGATGCTGCTTGTATCTAACTGAAATATTGTAATTTCACTCTATACCTAGAAGGCAGGGTCTTCCTTTATGCTGGTAATTATATAGTACTGCTGTAAGAAAGGAGGCAGGTACCTGTGATGAAGGTATAGGACTGGAACTCAAAAGCCCTAGGTTCTGTTCCCAGCCCTGCATTGCTCTGTGACTTTAGGCAAGTCACTGGGGTAACCTCTCTGAGCATTGGTTTCCCCATCAGAAAAATGGGGCTATTATAGCACTTACCCAGTGTAAGACAAGACACAAAAGATGGATGAGCCAGGCAGGCTGAGACTGGGTAACAATATGATTAGTGCAATTTTTAGCTGATCAGGAGCAGTAATCGCAGCTTGCTGCCTGTCTAGCAGTTACCAGAGTGCAGTTTTTGGTCTGCACTGCAGAAGAGGAGAGTTACAAGGAGGGATTTGAAGGAGGATTAGGGAGATGGCTTCCTAGATTGGCCAGCAGCTTTTCTCACTGATGCGGGGCGGTTTGGGGACATGAGTCGATTGAGGACAGCATCGTTGGCAGAGCGAAGGCAGGAGTCAGCCTTGTGATAAAGGAGAAGATTGGATAGGTAGAGAGGACAAAACATGAAGGGTAAAAGCAAGCAAGGGGAGTGTATGTTTGGGGTGGAGGGACTTGGAGAAGGGGGACAGAGCCACAAACTGAGAGGAGAACAATTGATGGTCACAGATGGATTGAGATCTTCTGGGAAGGCCCTAGCAAAGGGATAGTATTCCTGCCAGACAGGTGGGCCTGGCAGTCCAGTGCTCTGCCTACTTCTTCCCTTTTGCACCTTCCTGTAAGTTTAAACTCATTCTTTCCTTTTCGTTGAAGCTCTCTCTTGGCAGCCTTCCTTGGTCTTCCATGCTTTCTGTACCCTTTCTGTCAGGAATGACTTGGGAGCTAATGTCTCAGCACCATCTTAGGGGAAGAGATACATGTCACTAATTCTGGACGTTCCAGTTGGTACTAGAAAATGTACAGTTGGGGACCTCAAGTGGGAACTGTTTGGCATTGTCATTTCAAGGCCTGGGAGAAACAGTTTTTACATCTCAACAGTGACTCCTTCCAGCTGCTGAAGGAGCAGCATTGACCCTTTCCAAAAGGAAGGTGACAGCTACAGGTGGCCAGAGCTGACAGGTGTTAATCAGGAGAGGTGGGAATATGAGGGGAATGAACGAATATCAGGGCTTCAACCAGGAGGCAGAGTTTATTTTCTGCAGAGGTGGCAAGAGGATACGGCTACGTTCTAAACCTTTGTATGTAACAGAAGTGGCCAAATGGAACAGTACGCTCAAGGCGTTCTGGAGGAGTGTTTCAGTTCTTTGATTCTCTAATGGGATGCTCAGGTCCCAGCTGGACAGGTCACTGGGATTATGAACATAGCACGTCCTCCTCCCTGAGAGTTCTAGCCGAAGACGCTTCCTCCTGTCTGTCTGATTTACAATGCCGATACTCGGGGAAAGCACACGTTCTCGGGTGGAGAAATGTCATCTCTGCACAGCTCCTGGAATGGCTAACGTAAGGTCAGGGCATGGAGAGGAGCACAGCAGCAAATGGAACTGGACAGGATGCAAACAGGCTGCTTGTTTTGCCAGTTAACAGCAAAAGCTGTTTCACTGGCTTGATGCTGTTTGCCAGATGCAGTGTGACAGGCAGACAGGAGGGATTGTACTCTCAGCATGTTATGCAGATGAGGCATAGAACTAATGATCATTAATATTAATGGACCTTATTCCCAGGCCTTCCCTGTGAATGCTCCAACCTGAAGACATTGGCTGTGAGAGACCTTTCCCTCTCTCCTCCCCCCGAGTAACACACTGAAATTGCCATGGACCAGATCACCCTCCCACCCTCTGGCTTCACTCAGGTTTGGCAGGTTAGCGAACATACTTCACAGGCCACTTCTGGAGAACTGTGGCAATAGGATGAAAAGAGCCCACTCTTCAAACCAAGTCTTGGCAATTGGACTGCATCAAATTGGTGGAGACACATAAAACCCGGCTGAGTTTTGTTCCTGCCCAGTGGCTTTGCCCAAGTAGTCTGATAGAATGGCAGCTGTTTGGCTCAGCCCAGCGACGGCTTAAGGTAAGTCTTTAGTTATCATTAGCATTCGGAGCTTGCTCTCTGAAGGGTCCCTCTTGGCAGAGTGTGGTGTGTCCTGTGCTGCTTCCACTGGCACTCCCTCCAGGTCATCATTGGCAGTGAGATCGCCACCTGCCTGGAAGCCAAAGGAATTTGCTAACACCTTTCCCAAGTAGAAAGCTAGCACTGTGTCATGGGAGCAGTGATTTGGGGTGTCCTGTGTGAATTGAGGAGGGACCCCCAGGGTCGAGGAGGGACCCCCAGGGTCGAGGAGAGCAGGCTTACATAGATTTGAAGGCCCTTGGTTAGGGAGCATTTTTTTGTTCTGTCTGCACAGCACCTAGGGTTCTGATCCAGGACTGGGGATCTTAGACACTACGGTAATACAAATCATGATTACTATTCATAATAATAATTGGCTATTCAGATATGAGCAGAAAGGCAGGACGTAGCTATTAAGGGGTGAAGGCAGCTGTCTGAGGTCCATGTCACTTAAACCCTTCGCTGTGTGTACGTGAAGTTGTGGATTAGTCTCTCTAACAAAGGTGTCTAGAGGCAACTGTGGAGAAAGCCTCTAACTGAGGCAGAAGACATGGTCACTTTTGGCTGAAGGGGAGGGGAGGACTTGGCTTGGAGATCTCCTGATTACTGTGTGCATGGCTTGTATGGAGCTGGGGAAAGGGGAAGGGTCTTTGAGTAAAATTATGGATGAAATCTGTTTATACTGGTACAAGGGGGTTAGTTGGAACTGTGCTCATCTTGATTTCCTTCCCACAGAAGTAGCTATTTCTCATGGACAATGTCACTGTCAGATTGCCATGTGCTTTCCCATTTCAACTAACAGTGCATTGTCCGCAAGATCAGACCAGCTCCCAAAAGGGCTTATTGGGGGCAGGAATGGGCAGATGCAGTTTGGCATTTTAATGAAAGGTTTAATTTTTATTTTTAACAAACTTTTTAATACAAAGATGTCATGTTGTAATGACATTGAGGCTCGGGCCAAGTAACCGTGACCAGCTTGCCGTGAGCCAGGCTGCCTTCTGGAGAAATGGGGGAAGGTAAGGACAATGCATCAGCCTTCACGTGCCTTGGCTGGCTTGTTCAGTTTGCTTCACTGCTGCCTGTACACGTGGCAGCTGCTGCTGTTGTGTGTACAGCTAGGAACCCTTCTGTCCTGAGATGCACCTTGCAGTGACACCGTTTCTCAGATGCCTGAAGGAGCATCTGTACCACAAGGGAGTAGCATCCTCATGCGCTAACCACTTCCCATGTGGCTAAGTGCACAGGAGGATGTTCCAGGGCTGTTAGCAAAGAACACTTTTGTCATAGCCTTAATTGTTTTCCTGAATAGTTTTTGCTGCTCTTTCAAAGGCTGCTGGGAGGCATCCATTCCAACCCAGGCTGCTGTCTGAGCTTGCAGGACAATCTGATGGGATTGTCTGTCCTCTTCTAGGAAAGAGTTCTTAAGGAATTTGCTTGATCTCACATGGATCCAGGAGTGGCCTCTGAGCCTTAGCCCTGCATTTTCTCTACATGTTTCACTTAGCATTCTCCTCAGTGTGACATGTATAGAAATGTGTGGCAGAAAGCTTTCATCAGCTTTCCTTCCAGCATCCCGGCTGGATGTTTCCTAGCTAGCTAATGCTCCTCCTTGAATGTGGACGGGTGTTTCTACATTGTATAGCTAGCTAGCATCTCTGATGCGTGGAAGCTCATTAGTTGGTTTTTTTCACATTTTGGAGCACTTCAGAGATTAATAATGATTGTGATAGTGGTAAGAAAAGACCTGTTTGATCATACAGTCCATCCTCCACAGGACAGGATCTAGTTCCCACAGAGAGGCTATCCTGTGTGGAACTGGTTTGCTCCGCATTTTAGCCAGAAAGCTGAGAGGCACAGCTTCTGGGTAAGTGAAGGATCTCTGTGTGAGGCCATCGCCCTCTAAAGTGCATTGAAGCAAAGAGGCTGTTTCACTCAGTGTACGTAGCATGAAGGGGTTCATACTGCGTCGCACAGCTTGGTTAAAGATCTACTCTTGGAATTGTGATTGCAGATCCCTTTCCTGTGTTACAATGGAGAAGTCAATACCACTGCCCTCACTTGCTCAGACTAGCATTTGGAGGGTTGAGGTGAATTTCACAGCAGTTCTGCCTTGTGCTCTGGAATTAATTTACCTCACTACTTCATTAAGTTGTGCTCCAAATTGCCTGGCCTCCAGGTTAGAGCGTGGTGACGCTCCATTTTTCTGCATTCCAGAAGGAATCTGCAGAAATCATAAGCTTTTGTGCAGTGAAGAATATCAACAGAACACCTTTCTGATAGCAGAAATCCTGGCATTTACTTGTTATTAAAAACGACTATTAAAAAGTTCCTAATATTTAGACATTAGGGAAGACGGTAACACTTTGGCCATAAACATCTCTAAATTATATCCTGTTGCTCTTTTCTTCAGTCTAAATGGACAGGGAAAGAAATCCGTACATTCTTTTCAGCATCTGATAAAATAAACCAGGAAGCAGTGACAAAGCAGCAGCGTTTAAATAACTCTTTCAAAATTATTTGTCAAAGGAAGAGTCCTGTTCATTGAACATTCATGATCTGAAGTCCTGTGGATGGACTCAGATAGCAGATGTCTTCTGATTTGAATCTTCAGTGCCCGTTCCTATGTTGTACATATGTGTTTCCAAATTTATCTTTAGAAGAACAATTGTCTCTAATCTCTCACTCACCATTAGAGAAAGGAATTAGTTTGTTTATTCTTCTGTCTGGTGTTGTTTGAGAGACTTGGGTGTGACATGATCACTAATCTACTGCATGTCTTTACACAGGTTTCCATAGGTCTTTAATGAATACCTGAGAAATGTTGAATCTAGCTAAAATAGTTTTCCAGTGCAAAAAAATGTACAACACAGTTTTTAACTGTATATTTGTCAATTCACATTCTCAGGCTGCAGTAGGTTCCAGAATCCATGTGTTCCCTACTGATCGCAACCGCTCTGGAATCCACTAGAAGAGCTCTGTGTAAGCTTCAAAGCTGGTCTCTCTCACCAACAAAAGTTGGTCCAATAAAAGAGATTACCCTCCCCTACCTTGTTTGTAGGATTCTTTCATGGCATGCAAAAATGGGGGCTCATTCTTTATCTGAGAGAGGTTTCCTCCTGGTGAAGTTTAATGAAATTCTGCTCTCATAGCCATCACTTTATCTGATCATTGGCAAAATGGTTCTGTCCCCTAATGTACTGACAATTTGACTTTCCATTAGGCCCTGCAGCAAGCCACACCATAGCTAAATGTTTTATTAGCCTGTGTTGGAAGTGCTGGCTTTGTCGCGTGAGGGCAGCATCCCTGAAAGATAAACAACTGTGTCAGTGCTGGTGAAAGGTGGTGTTATGCAGAGGCAGTGTGCTTTGTGCCTACCTGCCAGTGAACTCCCCTTCTGACCAGAAAAGACTCTCTCTGCGGGCAAGGGGGAATAGCTCAGTCTCTGTGCAGTTCAGTCCTTGGGATCTCTGCTGAGATTGTCACAGTGGCGTTAGTGATATCAGAACTGTTCACTTGGAGCTGAGTTGACACATGCACACATTGTATCCAGACCACTGAACAGTTACCAGTACTGCCCTGGCTTGGATTTGAACCACTGACTTACAGGAGAGACACTTTGCATTCTCTTCCTGAACTGTCCAGTCTTGAGTCACCACCACCTTCCTAAAACTGGCTTTGCAGCTATCTCCATGCACTTGCATTGCTGCAGGGAGGCAGAGTAGAGTTGCTTTTTATCCAGCTGAATAGTTAAGGAGCTGTTACCTCTTTTTAATTTCTGCTAATGACCTTGTGGTGTCTGGACTACGGCTGGGTTCTGTTTAAGCAATTTGCTGGCTGTTTGAAGCAATAAAACTGACTGACAGGTTCCCAACGCTTCACACACATGTGCACTAATCAGTACTGCAGTGTGGTCCAGAGAGTTTTATTGAGATTATAAAATGGAATGCTGTTGAAGTAGCATCTTCCATAGTTACACTGGGATTAGTATTTCCTTGTTCGGGACATGGAGCATAATACCATTTTCTGTTGGGAAACCTGATCTATGTCCTGTGTTGTAGCAGAATCTCTGAGTAGAGATCAGGCTACCTCTAGAGAAGAGTGGCTGTGATGCAACCCTGCTTCAAAGAGGAGAAGGCTCTCAGTTTAAGTGCAGGGACTGTAAATGTCCTCTGTGCTCACCTTGCTTCCTGGGGCTGCGGGCTCCCTGCACTGTAAATGTGATGGCTGCAGGCGCCCCAGTGGGAGAGCTGCACCCCCCCCCCCCCCACAGACACACACACAGAAGATTGAAGGATGCCCGGTGCGGAGCTGGAATTGTAGCTGGGCTGCAGAACCCCTCCTGCTGCCATGGTGGCTAGATCAGCAGGTTAACTTCCTTTTGTTGTAAGGGTGGGAACAAGCGCTCACCCAGCTGGCCAAACAAAATATGAAACTTAACCAATGTGGTGGAGGGGAACCCCACAGAAAGCAGTTCGATTGGTGAAGGATCTTTGAGTGTGGAGATGGTGGGGAGAGCAATGCACAGAGGGGTAGGTGGGGAGACAAGACACATGACCAGGAGGGGGAAATCCTTTGAAAATTTCCCCCAACTGTTTATTCCAGTGTATTTAGCATATTGATCCATAGTTTTATTGACTTGTGATGAGGTTGCCTACTGGAAAGTAGCTCCAAACTGTGTGGTAGGTTAATTAACCTCATGGCCCTATAAGCTGTTTAGCTGGTCACGATCCAAGACTTTCTCAACCCATTTGATCATGAATCTATGTTGCTTCAAATAGTGCACTTTTTAAAATCGCTGGAGAAAGTGTGCTCTGAATCACAGTTCTGTGCTAAAAGTAGAGAGGGAGAATGAGTGGTCTCCAGCAGAGTTTGACTATATGGGCAGGTAGTGCACAGCAAACGGGGGTGTAAATCTACCGTGCTCTCTGCTCTGGGTGTAGTGGTTACTCTGTCAGCCCTCCTGTGTCTGGAAATGCCTTTTACATGTTCCGCTCCCCAGAGAGCTTGACTTGGAGCTTTTGGTGCTGTTCAGAACCTGTGGCTGAATAATCTTCTCATCCCTGCCTTAGCAAATATAAGAAACCTTTGTTTATACATAGTGTATGCCTCCTTTCTGGCTTGTGAGATTGAAATAGAGAGAGAGATTATAAACCTTTCATTTCTGTTATATTTGCAAATATTAAGTTTGAAGCAGAGAGGTTAATTTACTTTTGTGTTTGATACTGATGCGACCGGTGCTGGAATCCTGTGTCCAGTTCTGGTGTCCACAATTCAAGAAGGATGGTGATATACTGGAGGGGCTTCAGAGACGAGCCACGAGAACGATTAAGGATTAGCCAAACCTGCCTTCTAGTGAGAGATGTAAGGAGCTCAATCTATTTAGTTTAACGAAGAGAAGGTTAAGGGGTGACTTGATCACAATCTATAGGTACCTACATGGGTAACAGTAATGAGCTCTTCAGTCTAGCAGAGAAAAGTCTAACATTATTCAGTGGTTAGAAGTTGAAGCTAGACAAATTCAGACTGGAAATAAAATATACATTTTTAACTGGTGAGAGTAATTAACCATTGGAATAACTTATTGAGGGTTGTGGTGGAGTCTCCCAACAGTGACAATTTTTAAATCAAGATGGAAGTTTTTCTAAAAGATCTGCTCTGGGAATTACGTTGGGGCAGGTCTCTGGCCTGTGTTATATAGGAGGTCAGACTAGATCGGGGTAGGCAGCCTATGGCACGCGAGCTGCTTTTCAGTGGCACTCACACTGCCACCGGTCCGGGGGGCTCTGCATTTTAATTTAATTTTAAATGAAGCTTCTTAAACATTTTAAAAACCGTATTTACTTTACATACAACAGTTTAGTTATATATTATAGACTTATAGAAAGAGACCTAAAAACGTTAAAATGTACGACTGGCACGCGACACCTTAAATCGGAGCGAATAACTGAAGACTCGGACCACCACTGCTGAAAGGCTGCCGACCCCTGGACTAGGTAATCAGGGGCCCTTCTGGCCTTGGAGGAGGAAGCTGAGCACTACCATTCTCTCCATTGCTGCATATCTGAGAAACTGCTTCTGACTCCAGCCCTGCCTTAGTGCAAGGCCCAGGCCCTGGGAATTGTACAGGGAGTTTAATGCTCAACTCCACAGCTCCAGCTGGAAAGGAGAGGTAGCCCCAGGCCAGACCACAGCAATATTAAAGCACCACAGCTTCCAAATCAAAAATTTGTCTTGAACTGAAGCTTTACCCAGTGGCTTCTTTGTGGAGTCCTGCAGTGACGTGAGGGAGAAGCAAAGGAAAAAGGGGCTGCTTTTGTGAAGCTTAATGTGCTAAAACTGATGGGAAAGAGTGTCCGAGAACACCTGGATTCCGACCTGAATCTTTGCCAAACCACAGGGTCCAGATAGAAGGAGAAGAGGAGAGTGTTAAATAACAGGTCGCTAAGTCCAGGGCCAGAGCTGAGATTTACTGATATGTAGTAACGTTTCATAGCCTGTTAAGTCTGTAGGCGCACGTGGGGAAAAATCCTTTGTCTTTTTAATTCTAATATTTTTTCCCCCCACAGGTATAGCCTTTACAGACCTCCCTGTAAGTACAACTATTTTCAGTATTCTAACTAGGGATGCAAATGAAAGGGAGGGGGACAGTAACTGGGGTGTATGATGTCTTCTGTTTAATGCCATGTTAAAGGGGTAGCACATGTTCCTAAATGATATGTTTCCCGTCTGCCTCTGTTGCAGTGGGGTGAGAGTGCGCCCTTTTATGAGCCTGTACAGTCTTATCGCCAGATGTGTGGTCGCTCACAAGCTCCCCATTAAGAATAGTTACCTCTCCTGGAATTGCCATGTGAATTCCTGCTTTATTACACCTTAAATGGCTGTCTCCTAAGAGCAGCTTTGGCTGCAGGGAGCACTGTGGGGTGTTCACTTGAGGCTCAGCGTATGACAATGAACTTGAGCATCTCAAACCTTGTTAACAGAAAACACACCTGCTTCTTTGGTGTTACTGCGTCTAAACTCCCCTTGCTTCCATCCGAATACTGCAGCAAAGGGTCTTTCCCTTTCCAAGGTAGCGATTAGGGATTGAGTGTCTGTGTCAGGAATGCTCAATTGTTTTTAGGTCCCCTTACTCCGCCATCAGCTCGGCTAGCTGTTGGCAAGCCCTGCACACACCCTCTGTAACCAGCCATAGGCAATGCTGCTGCGAAGATGTGCTGAGCTCCGTTCTCTAGTTTCATAGTCTCTCCTTGGCTCTGCCAGCCTGCAATGTGTCAAGCTGCTCTCAGATCAGGAGCTTCCACATGGCGTTGCACGTAGCTGCGCCAGAGACAGTGAAAAGTAGTTGGAGGATTATAAGAACACGGCTGTCTCAACGATTGTAAAGGAGTCCAAATTTTGTGGGCATCCTGCATGAGTCAAAATTTTCTGCTTGCTCCTTGAATATGCTGTTCATCTATAATGCTTCAAACATGCAGGTCAGGAAGGAATTTTCCTTCGTGCGTATGGGCAGGGCCAGTGGGTTGTATTCCACTCTATCCTGAGATTGCAGGGAGTGGGGTTGGACATTCTGCATGTGCAGCAATAATAGGGTTAAATACCTCCCTCCCCCCCTCCCCCCCCCCGCAGCTCTCAATAGAGGTGCAGTTATACAGATTAACGCCCAAGTTCAGCAAGGTGCAGCCTCGGTTCTGAGTGTTGCTTTTCAGTTAAAGGCTCACAGCTCTTCGGGTGTCAGCCGAACAAGTCCTGCGGTGACGCTCCAGTGTTCAGTACATATGTATGCAATAATGGCTGACAGTGAGGGTATTTCCTGGCCATTATTGCTCTTGTAGATCTAACAGAACGTTTCCCTCTAGTCTTTTTGCCCTGGCACCCAGACCTCTGTGGTGCTCCTGGGATGTTTTGTGGACGCATCGGTCTCTTCCAGGAAGCTAGTGCCCAGGGCAGGCCGCAGTGGGAAAGCAGGACTTCGTTGTGAGCACTGTTAGGGTTTGGCCTTGTGGATCTCACACCATGGAGCACAAATGAGAGTGGAAATGCTGCAGACAGCCAGTGTCACTTTCGTCAATGTGATGGCTCTCCCCAAAGCCTCATGCCGCCAGTGCACCCAGGCATATTGGCCCCAGCGCGCCACGCTGTGTACTAGTGACTTCTCCTCTGCCTGAGCCTGTCCCTGCTCTTCAGCAAAGCGCTGAATGGAGCGGTCCATGCTTCCACGCCATAGGGGTGCTAAGCATGTCACCGGGATGCCAGTTACTGTCTGGTAACTAGAGCAGCAGTGATTCTCACACCCCCTCGAAAGCCCATTTGGCAATGAGGTGTATACGTCCAGTTGTGGAGGTGGCAAGGGGCAGGGAAATGCTGCAGAGCCCGAGACTTGATATCAGCACTTCCTCCGGAGAAGCAAAGGAAAAATGGGTTTCTCTCAGTTGGTCTTACGCATCCAGGCCCTTCCTCCTTCACAGCCTCAGACACCAGTGATGGCAGCAGGCTGCTGCTTGCAATTTGCTGTCTGGATGTTGTTTTATATCTGCTAACTGGTAGCTTGCCTGGACCTCCTCCTGACCCTCGACCTCACAGTCCCTGTGCTGCCTGCCTCATCCCCTGTCCTCCCTTTCCCATCCCAATTTCTGCCCCTCAGAGTCTCTCCCTGCCCCCACTCCCTTGCTCCTGTTTACTCACCACCTCCTGTGGTCCCCTTCCCCTAGCCCTCCCCAGAGACAAACAGAGATAACAGGCTGTCTGACCTCTCTGCTGCTGCTTGGTCCCTTTCCCCACCCACTGCCTGGTGGGTCTCTTCTTAGACTCTTTAGGGGCACAGACCACATCTTCCTCTGGTTCTTAAAACCGTGTCCTGCAGGTTTGGTCTCTGATCCTGACTGGGGCCCTTGGGTTGCACAGCAGCATTAGGACTGATCAAGGCGCTCGTTAGGAATGGTAGCAGATCTCATAGTGCTTAGCATCAATACAGCTTCCAAGTGCTTTAGACCTTAGGAAATGTTTATGCATTAATATAGCAAGGGAGATGCATCCAGATTAGTTGAAACAATGTCCATTCATTGTCAGGTACAGCAGAGAGAACGTAGAGTATAAAAGCTGTTAAACATTAACTGCGTTCTTCACCCCCTTTGCCAGGGCTGTGAAAACTGTTCTAGAAGCTCTGCTGCAAAAGGGACTGGAAATAGGAAGATCTTCCGAAATCTTAACTGAGGGAGCCTTGTAGGATCCAAGGGTCTCGGACCCTAATAGGGCTTGTCCGATGTTCCTCGTGGGCACTGGGTGTAAAAGCTTCCCCTCCATTGGCGGCCTATTCTTCTTGAAGCAAACTTTCTAGAGAACACCGAGACAGGCAATAAGCAGCATTTCCTTGACCAGTTGTAGGGAAGTTGTGGGGCTGAATTCACTTGTGGGGTGACTCTGACTTCAGTGAGCTTACACCAGGAATTTAAATTGGTCCTTCAGCCTGAGTTTCCTTGCAGAGAGTTCAAAACCAATTTGTTTTCCTTTACTGCAGGGGTGGGCAACCTTTTATTTATCAGGAGCCACAGACCCACTGAAAAAATCAATGGCGGGCCACAAATGTTCAACTCACCTGCTCAGGGGGCGCGGAGGCTCAAGGCTTCCCCCACAGCAGGGCAAGCCGGCGCTTGTGGCTCCGGCCCCACGGGGGGGCACCAAGACTCAGGGCTTCCCTCCTGCGGTGGGGGGAGCTGGTGCTCACAGCTCCAGCCCCGTGGGCGGGAAGCCCTGAGCTTTGGCACCCCTCACAGGGCTGAAGCTGCGAGCGGTGGCTCGCCCGACCACAAGGGGAAGTCCTGTCCCCCCACCCCCGGCAGGTGAGTTGAACATGTGTGGCCCGCAGGCTGGATGAAAATGGGCAAGGGGCCGGATCAGGCCCACAGGCCATAGGTCCCCTACCCCTGCTTTACTGGTACCAATGGGCCTTGGGTAAAATCCCCAGCCCGTAGCAACACTGCTTATAGGTTACGTGGTGAGTGCTGATTTTTCCAATCTCCAGAAGTATGAATGGACGCACTCAACTCAAAAATTGCATTTCTCTGAACGTTTATCTCCATTAGACTATTATCACTGACCAGTTAGCCAGAAATCACTTCATCAACAGGAACAGGTTTAAGTGAATTTAAAAAAAGCCACTCTTAAACTGAGTTCCATGCAGGGGTTTGCACTGGTTTAACTAAATCAGTTTACGTTTAAATCAGTGCAACTTTCTCCTGCATCCAAGCCCAGACAGTGTCAGACATTCTCGCTTTTCCTGAAAAGACCTGCATAAAGATCAGTGGGAGAGCAGAAAAGCCCTTGCATATTTTTCAGGGCATGTTTTTAATGTCAGGCAATACTGTTTAAAGGGGGCTATAGTTTTAAGGGTTTAAATCAGGATTGGATGCGTTTCTAAACAATATGCTCTGGGGATTATTTGGGGGGAGTTCTATGGGCTGTGTTATACAGGCGATCAGGTTTGGTTCTGTCTGACCTCGGAATCTTTGAATGTAGCAGAAATGGGACATTTTTTAAAAATGTAGTCAGTTTAAAAAAATGGTATCATCAGTGCCCCATTAATACCTGCCCCCAGTTACGCCTACGCCCTGGTGAGAGGTGAGGCAGCCAGTTGTGCAAACAGTGTCCTAAAAGTGCAGATCAGCTCTGCAGAGTGACCGAGGCACCTTACCCAGGAAACCTGCTCCCTGTGTGCTGCGGAGTCCTATCTGCCGTTTGCCAAAGGTTTTGCTAGTTGACTCTCATTAGCTTTGTAGATCCACTATGTTTCCGTGGGTGTGAAGCCAGGCTGCTCTCAGGGAAGATGATGGCCCCTTATTCGCTGTGCTAGGAACAAGCAGGGAATGAGGCTGTGGGAGAGGAGGCAGCAGCGAGGGGAGCTGGGTTAGGAAACTAAGCAGGGTCCGGGGAATATGGAGAGCAGGAGGTAGACTGGGGGAGAGGTGCAGGGGATGTGGCGTGACCGAGGGAAATACGAATATAGAGAATGTTCAAGTGAATGCAGGAGGTAGGTGGGGAAGAGGAGACAGTGGGGGGAGCATTGAGGGAGAAAGCAAGGCAGGATAGGCAGCTGCCCCACTCGGTAGGGGTGGGGGTAGAATGGTAGCTCCCTGCACCCGTAGGATCGGAGAGTGTAAGTGACGTTTGCTCCGATCAGTGAACAAGGAGGCTACGGTTTGTGTGCATGAGAGGCTGCATTGTGATCACTCTCAAAGGGGGGGCTGGCAGCTTCTGCTGACGGTGAAAAAATCTGAAGGAAAAAAACACTGAGACGTATCGTTTTTAATGTCATGATTTTTTGGGTCTGACTTGTGGCTTTGGAAGGCCGTGGGCTGGCGATACTGAAACAGGTCGGAGGCCCAATGCATAGACTGACAAGATGATAGTCTCTGTTGGAGGCTTTTCCTTATTGCCAGTTCTGTTTGAAGGGGAGGGGGATCTCTAGCTCCACTCCTTAAATACCACAATTCCCCCCTGTGCCATCTCCTCGCTGTGCTGTGGTGCACAGGCCCGGAGTGGTGTGAGCTGCATCTGAATTAGCCCACCTACGTAACCCACCAGTTCTTGCTCATGGGTGTGATACAAAGGAGATGCTGAGTCAGTGATGCAGCCAGCTTTATTTCCTCCTTTCCTTTCCCAGCCTGGGGAGGATGGGGGCGGGTGGGGGGGGGGGGAAGGGGAAGAAATGAGTGTTGTATGGAGCAGCCGTTTCTACTCCCTGTTTTGGCATTTCAAACACCAGAAACGTACAGTGCCAGCCGTTCACGTCTCAATCGGCTGAACAGCAGCTAAATGCAGATCTTTTTGGAGGAGAAAAGCGTGCTCCAGTTCACTGCTTTGCTGGGAGGTTCTTTGAGGAAGGGAGAAGATCTGCCCAGCATACCTATTGCTTTTCAAACCTTAGAGCAGACAGAAAGGATCCAAAGGGGTTCTTCAGTTACTTGTTTCCTCAGAATCCAGTGAGGTCGTGGAGCGTGAAGCCTGGACCGTCAGACTGCTCTCAGGCACTGACGTTCCCTTGGGACAGATCCCTGGCCGTGTCCTGAGAGGTGTCGCACCAGCATCTTCTGCTGTTCTGTTTTGTTGCATCTCACATGGCAGCTGGAAAGTGAGGCCCACCATTTAACACTCACTAGCAAGTGCACGAAACTAAACAAGCCAGAGTTTTGGCTCTTCCTCTCTCTGTGACCTGGAGATTTCAGGAGCCTCAAAGTGGCAAGTAAATTGTGTGGCCACTTCTCCGAAATTCCACTCTGCCTTTATTCCTTTAACTCGTAACAGGAGGTGGCATCCTTGGCTCCAGCATAGGCTCCCATATGGTCAGGTTGGTAGGAACTGCTTGGCACGTGTAGTCCAGTGTCATTTATCAAAAAAGAGAGGCCCCGTGGCTGTCTCTGCAATAAAGTTCTCACCTATCCTCGAACTTCTGTGACTGTCCCTAGTTACTGAGCTGTGTTTCTCTGTGCGATAGCGCTCGGACAGGAAGTTTGGGCGTTCCCTTTGGCACTTGGGCCATTTTACTCCTTGTTTTACCATGATGGGACCCTAATGTGAAGAGTTAGCTACAAGGCAACAGAATAAAGCAGGGAGATATTTACTGTCAGTGATTCCCAAACCGCGGTCCTCAGATCACCCCTGGTTCCTGGCACACTTGCTGCTGGCCCATGGAGTGGGCTGATCACATGGTGTCACCTCTGCCCCTTGTTTCCAGTGAGTGTATCACACTGACTCTTAGCTGCCTGACTAAGCGATTGTGATTGTGAACAGAAGTGGCCAGGAGACTCTCTAAGGTATGGTCCACACAATGAAATATTTGGCAAGCCCATGCTCTGCGTGTTGTCTCCCCTCATTCTTCCACATGCCTTGGAGATTGGATACCTCACGGCACTGTTTAGAGAATCTCCGAAGGTTTTGATTGGGGCAGGATTGGTACAGGGCTAACTTAAATGGCATCCATTTGCTTGTACTGGGTTCAGTGACTGTCTCCTCAAACTTGAATCACATCATCTCAACCCTCCAGGAGCTGAATGATGTGTTGGTTGATGTTTGGAGAGACTGTCGCATTGGCACTGCCACTTGGAAATGAAATTGAACCCTGGGTAGTGAACTTGCTGGTTTGGTTGGCATCATTGGCGAGCTGAGTTAACTACAGGTCCCTCTTGCTACCCCACCTGCTGTGCGGGACAGTCCTTGTAGCGGGGTTGATTGTGCCCTTGAAGTGGGTCCTGCATCCTTCCCCTTTTGCCCAGAGATGCAAGATGTTTGGATAGCAGCTGTCTGTCAGGGTGTGGGGAAATGAAGGTGAAAGTGTTTCCTAGAATAGAGAGCCTGTCTGGACCAGCTGTCTAGTTGGGTTAGTTGTGGTAAGGGGGAGACCTCCCTCAAGATGCTGGCATGGGAGCTCTCCCATCAGTTGGGTAACTTAGTCACCTTACTAATACAAACACTTGTCTTTCAATCTTTGTAACTGTCCTGGCTCCTGCATTGTGGTAGAAATCTCCCAACCCTCTGGAAGAACAGATTGACAGGTCACACACACGAGTTGTGACGTAGATCTCAGTCCTTCGGGAAGGCAGCCCAATGTGCTGGTTTCATGCCACGCCTTTTCGAGCAGCAGGAACTGGGTTCTTGAGCCTGGGGCTGTCACCAACCTAGAGAAGCCACAGTTGCCTCTTGCCCCTTTTATTACAAGTTGTGGTTTTAAAAACTAGCTTCCCCTGCCCTTGCAGCCCATCCCTGAGGGCCAGAGACAAACCCACATGCTCTTCTCTGAGCCCATGGGAAAGGGTTGGGAAGCATTAATGTGGCTTTCTTTCTTTTTTGCAGTCAAATCTCTATCCCACTGTGGGGCTGCAGACGCCAGGAGAGATCGTAGACGCCAACTTCGGGCAGCAGCCGTTCGTGTTTGACATTGAGGACTACATGAGGGAGTGGCGAGCAAAGATTCAGGGCACCATTAAGCGGTTTCCCATAGGAGACAGACTAGGCGAGTGGCAAGCAATGCTGCAGAAGTGAGTCTCTGCTGCAGTCTTCCTTTCTTCTACTTTTCTAGGCTTAGCCGTAGCACCTGTCTGACAGATGCTGCAGAATGAGCAACGGTAACGCAAATTCTGTCCTGCTCCCTTATGCTGTGTGACGGTCCAGGGAGGCCTGCGTAACGTTTAGAGGCAGGCTCTTGAACGCATCACTAAGCGTTCTCCTAGTGACAATCCAAAACCTGGTCTGCCATTCCTGCCCTGCTCAGGATGAAACCCTTTTCCACTCCCATCTTTAGGAGCTATGTCAGGGTGAGGAGATTAAGGGATTGGTGTAAGCAGAGTTAAAACTTAAGTCAACGTCACTCTGGTGCTCAAGGGTGGGGAAAAGCCACATCCCTGAGTGCTGGAGCGATGCTGATCGGTCCCCAGTGTAGGCACAGCTAGGTCGATGGCAGCATGCTGAGGTGTGTTTCAAGTGCAGACAAGCTACCATCAGGTAGGTAGGCGGTGTTCCTACAGGGATGGAAAAACCCCTTCCGTTGTCATAGGCTGCGTCTACACTTCAGGGTTATGCCAGTTTAGCTACAGTGCCATAGCTGCTACTACCCTCTAGGGTAGACATGGCTTAATTCAGCCCTCTAGAGACACAACTCTTAAGGGAACTCATGGAGTCCACGTCAGCTAGGCACTCGGGAATGTTTCTTTGGTGCTTTTCCTCAAGGCTTCTACAAGCCTCACTTGTAGTCTCGTGCCCCGGAACAGGGCAAAACTCGGCTCCTCTCGAGGCAGCCAGCCCTCCCTCTCCTCCCCTCCCCCGCAGTCGGTTGCAGGGTCATTAGCGAGTGCATAACGCAAGTTTGCCCTCATTTGCTGTGTAATTGGGCTCCAAAGACTAAGCTACTATTTTCTTAAGAAGTGTCTGGTCCTTCTGGCTCTGAAATGAGCCTTCCAAAGGTGGCCAGTGTCTGCCTGAGTCTGCAGACAGCCTGAAATGACAGCCCTGAGGGGGGTGTACTATCTCGATGGGCTGCTGTTTGAAACTTAATGAGCATTTACACGCCAATATTTGCTTCACTGCTGATCGTTTTGGTAAAACTTCATGCTGATGTGCTCATCCAGTTGTGTGGCTCTGAGCGGCAAGTTATGGACATGGTATGTTGTGAAGAGCTGTTGCTAGAGAGTGGAAAATGAATTCCATTCCCTTTTCCCCTCTGAGTGCACGCAGGGGAGGGAGGGCAAGCGGGAGGGAAGGAGGAGATGCTTTCGATATGGGGGAGATGATGTCTCTACTGCTTCCTGGGGGCCAGGAGCCCAAACAGCCTCCCACATTTTCTCAGTGCCACAGGCCCCAATTTGCCCTTCACCTGGGAGTCCACACTTCCTGTTTTCCTCAGGACAGTGCTCGGCACAGTTATGTGTTGTCAATGCAAAATCTGCAGCATACTAAAAATTATGCAACGAGAAATGTATGGAATTTAGTAACCGAGATGACAGGATCTCCTGTACTGGTTAGGAGTGGGCAGGAGGGCTGGGCATGGTGACGTGAGAGGTCCTGGGGGGTAGTGACACGTGAGGGAGAGGTAATTTAGGTTTTATGTGCCACACAGGACATGGAGCCTTGTCAGAAAGGAATGCTGGCCTAGTCCTCCTGGCATGGGGCAGAGTGCTCTGTGGCTGTTTTCTCCAGGCCCCTTCCAGTCCAGGAACGAAGGAGCTGGAGTCCTGAGCTCCAGCCATGTCATAAACTCCCCACCTCATGGAAACACGAGTACCTCCTCCGTGGAGAGGGCTAACCAGGGATCAGCTGAGGGCATTGGCGAGTCAGGCCGCGTCTACACTGGGAATACTTTGGAATAGTGGTGTACCATGCCGGCACAGCACTCCTCGACTGAACACCACTGTACTGGCCAAGTAACCTTTGTACCAATACAGTAAAACCACCCCCCGAGCACAACAAACCATACCAGTAAAAGCACAGCTCTGGCAGTATGGCTGTGTCTACTCTAGGGACTTCTGCTGGCACAGCTATATTGGTCAGAGATCACACCTCACTTCACCCCTGACCAACAGCTACGCAAGCAGACATCTGTAGTGCTGATAGACATGCTTTGTCATTTCAGTAGCTGCTGTTTTGGTCTGAGAGCACCCCACCAAAACAAGCCAATAGGATGTGGTCTGTCCTCCAGGAACTGATCACAAATGCGGGTGTCCTGCAGAACTGACCCCACGTATCAGGCCCATTTGCCACAGAGTCCAAGAAACAGTCTGTGCCCTGAACTCCCAGGTAGTACATTCTGAAAGGCACGGACGGAGACAGTGTGGTCCAGGGGAATTGACTGGATTGGGCACATGTCCGCAAGGTGAATGATGACCTGTGCTTGGAGAAGGGAGCTTGGTGTGGCAGCGTTCCTGAAAGGGAGTTCTCCAGCTGTAAGGGACACCTCCCCTCCCGCCACATACACCGGTTTTCACTAGTAGGAGTGGTTGATAAAGGGATGCAGCCACTAGTAAGGGCTGCATACTGATAAATCATTCTTCCTTCATGTTGCTCTGATCCCTTGGTGTCCATGCTGACTGATTTTAGCCACTGCTGTGGAGAATCTGAAATAGCATGAAATGTAGCTGAGCTGGTGTGGCTGGTTGTGAGAGATGTGTAGGATCCCAACACTGGTAATGCAGGAGCACCTGAAGTGTGCCTACCTGACGGCATCCCCACAGAAACCAGAGGTACGAGACAGCAGAGGAAGGAAGCCTGGATGAGCCAGAAAAGCTCCCAGCACAGCAGCTGTACCCGAGTGCGCTCCGTACTTGTGCTCTGAGCATCACTAAGGCGCGCAGCCCTACCTGGAGTGTTTCTGTAGGAGTTCTGTGTCTACAATCCCATCAGCACGCTTGGCCTTGGGGATGTTTACCAGTCTGGCAAGACAAGACCTGGGCTAGCCTGGGACTGTGAAGATCATTAGCTTTGCCTTGCCTTAACATGAAAGCAGCCTGCCAGAACAGCCAGCAGTTTATTTTGATACCATGTAGCACGTTCCTCGGAGGAGTAACATATCTCAAAGATTTCAGGAGCTGTTCCTGACTGGACATGTGGCACTCAGCTAGCCAATGGGAACATTCGATTGCAGTAAATATGCAAGGCATCTAACCCGTGAGTTGGTGCTGGTAGTAAACTAGCACAAAGGACAGGGTACTGCACTGGTCAGTTGACAGGGGTGGCTGCTGAGAGGCTGTGATGCCAAGGACAGAAATATATTAACGCGGGGCGGCTCCGATTTCAGTTAGCTGTATAGTGCAGTTTAAATACCTACAGTAAGGAGTTAGATAGCTCTGGTTACTGAATTCAACTTAACTGAAAGCCAGCCCAATGCTTAGCTCCCATCCGCTTGCTGGGTTCTTAGCGTTTCGGCCTTCTTAATGAGAGATGTTTGCTGTTACGTCCCAGGTTACTAGAAGTCCGAGCTTTTATTGTTCCTCTCTGCACTGCACTCATTAAACTTCCTGAGCCCGGGGCGCCATGTAAAGTATGAGGTGGATTCAACGGACACAGTCGTCTTGGTTGTTCCAGGCTTCTGATCAGGAATCCGAAAGGGTTAAGCCCATGATGTTCTACTACCAGACCAGCCTCTTGGGCTATTCTATTCCAGAACTGAAGCATGTAAACTCACTCTATTTCTGACTTTAACCATGCGACACTCAGTCACATGTATGCTGCAAACTGTCTTCCAAAATTTTGGCATGCAATGATTCAAGCTTCTGCAGTGGCACCAGGACTGTCTTTACAAGCCTTTCAGACAGTTTGGTGGTAACTACTGCCGTTTGTTTCCAGTGTGGCTATGTCTCTCTGTTGCCCTGAAAAGCAGTTCTCCTTGCTGTAGTGAAGAGGTTCCCAGATAGGGAACCCAAAGATTGGCTGTTGAAAGAGCTATTAAAAATAACTTTGGGTTGTAGCTCAGTCACTTGGAGTTTGCTTTTGGGCACAAGAGATGGGCAGAAAGCTGCCCCGGAGGGAGGCTGGCTGGCTGTGAAGAGGGATGGCTGGTCAGCACCTTCTGCAGTGCATACCAAGCAGGCTGGTGTTACAGTACTGTGTGTGGAGGATCCTGGCAAGTGCTTGCTTGCCCTCTTGTAGCAGTGAGTGGAATCCAGTCTCAGAGCAAGTCACTGGGCAGTTTTTAAAAATAACAAAGCTGTTAATCCCATCGGAACTGCAAACGTGTTGCTGGCTCCCAAAACTATTTCCCTCCTATAGAGAGAGTCATCAGTTTGAAAACCCATCCAGGCCCTGTCTCCTTGGTCAGTCTCAACCAGCAGCCAGCTGGAGAGAGAATCTATTTCCAGGCCACCGTTTAAGGTGTTGATGAAGTCTACATAGCCCTAACATTTAAATGACAGAGACCGTGAGAAGGCGCAAGATGGATTCGACAAGGAAAGGTCCCTGCTGTCACTGGGGAAATACAGTTCTACTGCGTGTATTGTCGGACAGCACAGTGAAAATACTTGTGTTTACTTCCGGCGTTTCAGGATGAAAACGTAATTCAGAAATCACTAATGCATGTGTTAAGTAAGTGCTCAAATTTTGAGTGCATGGTAGATCACTTGTTAGTGTCTGGGGGTAGTATAAACGTGCAGGCACCCATTCCATTATCTGTTGCGTTGTTGAAAAAAGCATTTAATGATCAGAACTCAGACACCTGAGTTCCGTTTCTAGCTGTCACTCAACTTCTCGGTGTCTTGGTTTTCCCGTCTGTAAAATGCAGATGCTGGTCTGCGTCCAAGGAGACAGGGCTAAATTAATTAGTTTGTAAACTGCTTTGAGAGCTTGGTACAGAAAATGCTGAAATAGTAAAGAGCAAAACAAAGCAGACGCTCATATGGTCCTGAGTGGCCTGTAGCACTGGGAATGGAATGTGGAATCTGTCCCTTTTGGGTCACACGTCCATGTCCATGTCCAGCCCAGGTCAGTTATAAGAAGATCAAATGCCATCTGATGTCTTGGCGTCTGTTTTTAGATGAATTTGGGGGCCTCAGCCCAATTCCCAGTGGACAGGGGTTTACGTTGCAATTAGCACTGATTGAACCTCAGGAATAAGACACTGGTTGTGTTCTAGCAGGGCTGAGCTGAGTAGCTTTTCCTGCTGCTGAAACTGCAAGAGCACCCGTGTTGATTCTCTCTCCCCCCCCCCCCCCCCGCCCCCGCCGATGGTTCCTCTGTTTTAGTGATGCATATCATGCTGTTTTTATTCTCTTATTTCCTAGTATGGTGTCTTCCTACCTGGTTCATCATGGGTACTGTGCAACAGCGACGGCCTTTGCCAGAGTGACAGAAACCACAATCCAGGAAGAACAGACCTCCATAAAGAACAGGCAAAGTAAGACTCTGTAGAGCACTCGTCTTCCTTAGGTTCCATCTCCAAGTCACAGCCGTTCCCTTTGTCTCTCTCCTTCACCCCTTAGGCTCCTATCCCTGCAAACTCACAGCCTAGCAGCTTGGCACATCAGGCTAAGAGTTGCTGCAGGGCAGGAGGTACTTTCTTGGAGATGGGACCCAGTTCTGGAACAATGTAGCTGATTACCTCTGATGTTAAAAGAGCTGATCTCCCCTAACAGTTGCACTGAGACCCCAGAGATATCTTTGATTTGGGGCTTTAGAGTCCCACTGGCAGCAGTCTCGTTAACTTGATTATGAGGGCTGGGGGCCGTAGAGACCTTAACATATCTGCCTGGTTTTACTGTGGCACCCATTACAAATGAATCAAGCCAAACCATGGTCAAATTCATTTCATGTTTTCTGCTTATGAAGGGCTTTGTAAATTCATGACTGAGGTGCATGAGCAGAGCTGGGTAGAGAGCCATGTACCACACCTGTCTGCTTTGCCTGCTACATCAGCTAATATGATTCACTTCTTAATGTCCAGGCCACCAGCTTCCACATGCATACAATGTGCTGTTTATTTTCTTTGAGCCATTCTAACTACCTTCCTCGTGGAAAAATACATCTTTGAAGAGAAGCCTCCCACTGGATTACTAAGGAATTGGAGAGCACTTGGAATGCAATCTTTAGAATCCCCCTACAGAATCGCGGAGCATTGGGTCCAGTCTTGCATCTTTTTCCATCCTCTCCTGGCTGCTGAGTTCCATTTTCATCCCCTGATGCTCTGCTGTTCTGTCCTGCTCTGTTGCACATGCCCCCCTCCTCCTTGTGATCTGGCTCCCACGTGGCTGTCATGTCCTGTCACACCTATGTTACATTCCTTTGTCGTCTGGAACCCACGTTTCTCATACACGCTCAATGAGTGTTCAGGCTGGAAGACTCCTCTGCCCAGCAGCCTGGGATGACCTGCAGTTGCTGCCCCTCCCTCCACGATGCCCATGCAAGAATTCTGACTGTCAACTCCTCTGCTGACAGGCCACAACTGGAGCAGCAAAGCAGAAACAGCTTGAAATGGGCAGGACTCTGCCCTGCTGCCGCTTTGATGGGAGAGGGAAGAGGCTGCAAAGCAGAAGTGTTTTTTGTAGATTTCAATCTGCTTTGGTGTCAGTGGTTTTATTAGTACGTGGGTTATCTGCCCAACCTGATGGGGATATCTGATGTGGGGTAGTACTGCCACAGTCATCTGTGGGAAAGGAGACTAAACCGCGCTAGAGAAGGAGATGTCGCTGTGTCCCGGTGAAACTGAGACCAATGAAAATGGGCTCTGTAAGATACAGGCAAATCAAGAGAGAAAGTACAGGAATAACGCAGGCAGGGAGACAGAAATAGAATCAGAGGAGGAGAAGCATCAAAGGCAGAGAGGAACCAGTGAGAGCCTGCAAACCAGAAAAGGAGGAGAGGGGAAAGAAAGGCAGTGAAGAAAACTGCCATGGAGGTGAACAGGAGGAATAAAAGGCAGGTCTCAGCCATTGGAGTTAGCGGACTCTCACGCTACAGTTTAATTGAAGGGACAGTGACAAGATAAATAGACAATTTTTAATCTATCTAAAGGCGAGAGGATTCTGAGAAGCGGGAGCGTGTGCAGCCGGAGTATTAGAGCAGGGAACTGGCAGTCCAGACTCCTGGGTTTTATTGTCAGTTCTGGCACTGACTTGGGCAAGTTTCAGCCCCCAGGCTTTAGTTCCCCATGTGTAAAACGGAGTTAATACTTGCCTCCCTCAGACTGGAGGTTTAGACTCAGGGTGTGTCTACACTACAACTTTGGTGTAATTTAGGTCACTCAGTGGTGTGAATAATCCACACCCCTGAGCGGCATAAATTACACTGACCTAAACGCCGGCGTAGCCAGAGCTATGTCAGTGGGAGAGCGTCTCCTGCCGGCGTAGCTACAGCCTCTCATGGAGGTGGAGTTATAATGCCAGCCGGAGAGCTCTCTCCCCTCAGCTTAGAGCATCCTCGTTGCTAGCGCTTCTAGTGTAGACTAGCCCTCAGCCTCCAGTGTTTGCA